>NW_027361690.1:103012500-104212500 GCF_039654945.1 Dendrobates tinctorius | reverse complement strand
TGTGCTGCCTAATGGGGACATTTACCTGCCTATTGGGGACATTTACCTGCCTAATGGGGACATTTACCTGCCTAATGGAGACCTGTGCTGCCTATTGGGGACATTTACCAGCCTATTGGGGACCTGTGCTGCCTAATGGGGACCTTTGATGCCTATTGGGGACATTTACCTGTCTATTGGGGATCTGTTCTGCCTATTGGGGACATTTACCTGCCTATTGGAGACGTATGCTGCCTAATGGGGACCTGTGCTGCCTATTGGGGACATTTATCTGCCTAATGGGGACATCTACCTGCCTATTGGGGACTTGTGCTGCCTAATGGGGCCCTTTGCTGCCTAATGGGGACCTGTGCTGCCTATTGTGTGCACAGGAATTTATTCATAATTTTTTTAAAACTATATTCCGGCCCTCCAACGGTCCGAGGGACCGTAATCTGGCCCCCTGTTTAACCCCTTCACCCCCAAGGGTGGTTTGCACGTTCATGACCGGGCCAATTTTTACAATTCTGACCACTGTACCTTTATGAGGTCATAACTCTGGAACGCTTCCATGGATCCCGGTGATTCTGACATTGTTTTCTCGTGACATATTGTACTTCATGTTAGTGGTAAAATTTCATTCAAACAACTTGCGTTTATTTGTGAGAAAAACGGAAATTTGGCGAAAATTTTGAAAATTTCGCAATTTTCCAACTTTGAATTTTTATGCCCTTAAATCACAGAGATACGGCACACAAAAAACTTGATAACTAACATTTCCCACATGTTTACTTTACATCAGCACAATTTTGGAACCAAAATTTTTTTTTGTTAGGAAGTTATAAGGGTTAAAATTTGACCAGCGATTTCTCATTTTTACAACACCATTTTATTCTTAGGACCACATCACATTTGGAGCCACTTTGAGGGGTCTATATGATAGAAAATACCCAAAAGTGACACCATTCTAAAAACTGCACCCCTTAAGGTGCTCAAAACCACATTCAAGAAGTTTATTAACCCTTTAGGTGCGTCACAGGAATTTTTTTGAATATTTAAAAAAAAATGAACATCTAACTTTTTTTCATAAAAAAAATACTTCAGGTTCAATTTTTTTTATTTTACCAAGGGTAACAGGAGAAATTGAACTGCAAAAGTTATTGTGCAATTTGTCTTGAGTACGCAGATACCTGATATGTGGGGGGGAACGACTGTTTTGGCGCATGGCAGAGCTCAGAATGGAAGGAGCGCCGTTTGACTTTTTCAATGCAAAATTGGCTGGAATTCAGATTGGACGCCATGTCACGTTTGGAGAGTCCCTGATGTACCTAAACAGTGGAAACCCCCTACAAGTGACCCCATTTTGGAAACTAAACCCCCCAAGGAACTTATCTAGATATGTGGTGAGAACTTTGAACCCACAAGGGCTTTACAGAAGTTTATAACGTACAGCGGTACAATTAAAAAATCATATTTTTTCCACAAAAATGATCTTTTCACCCCAATTTTTATTTTCCCAAGGGTAACAGGACCCTAAAAGTTATTGTGCAATTTGTCCTGAGTACGCTGATACCCCACATGTGGGGGTAAACCACTATTTGGGCGCATGGCAGAGCTCGGAAGGGAAGCAGCGCCATTTGACGTTTTTGGCTGGAATTGAGATCGGACACCATGTCGCGTTTGGAAAACCCCTGATGTACCAAAACAGTGGAAACCCCCCACAAATGACACCATTTTGGAAACTAGAACCCCTAAGGAACTTATCTAGATGTGTGGTGAGAACTTTGAACCCCCATGGGCTTCACAGAAGTTTATAACATAAAGCCATACAATTAAAAAATCATATTTTTTCCACAAAAATGATCTTTTCACCCTCAATTCTTATTTTTCCAAGGGTAACAGGACCCTAAAAGTTATTGTGCAATTTGTCCTGAGTACGCTGATACCCCACATGTGGGGGTAAACCACTATTTGGGCGCATGGCAGAGCTCGGAAGGGAAGCAGCGCCATTTGACGTTTTTGGCTGGAATTGAGATCGGACACCATGTCGCGTTTGGAAAACTCCTGATGTACTAAAACAGTGGAACCCCCCCACAAATGACACCATTTTGGAAACTAGACCCCCTAAGGAACTTATCTAGATGTGTGGTGAGCACTTTGACCCCCCCAGTGCTTCACAGAAGTTTATAACACCCGGGCGTGAAAATAAAAAATTCATATTTTTTCCACAAACATGATTTTTTAGTCACCATTTTTTTATTTTCCCAAGGGTACCAGGAGAAATTGGACCCCAAAAGTTGTTGTCCAATTTGTCCTGAGTATGCTGATACCCCATATGTGGGAGAAAACTACTGTATGGGCACACGTTGGGGCTCGGAAGGGAAGTAGTGACGTTTTGGAATGCAGACTTTGATGGAATGGTCTGCGGGTGTCATGTTGCCTTTGGAGAGCCCCTAATGTACCTAAACAGTGGAACCCCCCACAAATGACAACATTTTGTATACTAGACCCCCCAAGGAACTTATCTAGATGTGTGTTGAGCACTTTGAACCCCCCAGTGCTTCACAGAAGTTTACAACGCCCGGGCGTGAAAATAAAAAATTCGTATTTTTTCCACAAACATGATCTTTTAGTCACCATTTTTTTTATTTTCCCAAGGGTACCAGGAGAAATTGGACCCCAAAAGTTGTTGTCCAATTTGTCCTGAGTATGCTGATACCCCATATGTGGGAGAAAACTACTGTATGGGCACACGTCGGGGCTCGGAAGGGAAGTAGTGACGTTTTGGAATGCAGACTTTGATGGAATGGTCTGCGGGTGTCATGTGCGTTTGGAGAGCCCCTGATGTACCTAAACTATTGAAACTCCCCACAAGTGACCCCATTTTGGACACTAGACCCCCCACGGAACTTATCTAGATGTGTGGTGAGCACTTTGAACCCCCAAGTGCTTCACAGAAGTTTATAAAACTCGGACGTGAAAATAAAAAAATCATTTTTTTCCACAAAAATGATATTTTTGCCCCCAATTTTTTATTTTCCTAAGGGTAACAGGAGAAATTGGACCCCAAAAATTGTTTTGCAATTTGTCCTGAGTAGGCTGATACCCTACATATGGGGGTAAAACACTGTTTGGGCGCATAGCAGAGCTTGGAAGGGAAGGAGCACCATTTGACTTTTTCAACTCAGAATTGGCTGGAATTGAGATCAGACGCCATGTTGCATTTGGAGAGCCCCTGATGTGCCCAAACAGTGAAAACCCCAATTCTAACTCCAACCCGAACCCCAACACGCCCCTAACCCTAACCCTAGCCCTAACCCTAGCCCTAACCCTAACCCTAACCCTAGCCCTAGCCCTAACCCTAACCCTAGCCCTAACCCTACCCCAACACACCCCTAGCCCTAACCCTAGCCCTAACCCTAATGGAAAAATGGAAATAAATACATTTTTTTTATTTTATTATTTTTCCCTAACTAAGGGGGTGATAACAGGGGGTTTGATTTACTATTTATGGCGGTTTTTATGTTTGGCAGCTGTCACACGCTAAAAGACGCTTTTTATTGTAAAAATAGTTTTTGCATCACCACATATTGAGAGCTATAATTTTTCCGTATTTTGACCCACCGAGTCTTGTGAGGTCTTATTTTTTGCTGGACGAGTTGACGTTTTTATTGGTACCATTTTCGGGCACGTGAAATTTTTTGATCGCTTTTTATTCCGATTTTTGGGACGCAGAATGAACAAAAACCAGCGTTTCATGAATTTCTTTTGGGGGGGTGCGTTTACACCGTTCCACGTGCGGTAAAATTGATAAAGCGGTTTTATTCTTCGGGTCAGTACGGTTACAGCGATACCTCATTTAGGTCGTTTTTTTATGTTTTTGTCGGTTTTATGCAATGAAAACTATTTTATATAAAAAATAATTATTTTTGCATCGCTTTATTCAGCGAGCTATAACTTTTTTATTTTTCGCTGATGATGCTGTGTGGTGGCTCGTTTTTTGCGGGATAAGATGACGTTTTCAGCGGTACCATGGATATTTATATGCGTCTTTTTGATCGCGCGTTATTACACTTTTTGTTTGGCGGTATGATAATAAATCATTATTTTTTGGTTCGTTTTTTATTTTTATTTTTTAAGGGGTTCGCTAAAGGGGTTAACTAATGGGACAGTTTTATAGGGCGGGTCGTTACGGACGCGGCGATACCTAATATGTGTACTTTTATTGTTTTTTTTTTTATTATTTCCAAAAAATGGATTTATTGGGGGAATATATATTTTTTTTTTCTAATTTATTTGGCGATTTTTTTTTAATTATTTTTACACTTTTTTTTATTTTTTTTTAACTTTATTAAATAGTCCCAGGTGGGACATCACTGTCCTGTGACAGATCGCTGATCTGTCACATCACAGATCACTGTGACAGATCAGCGATCTGACACAGGCAGTTCTGCAGACTTCCTCATGCCTGCGCTTTGCAGGCACTGAGGAAGTCAGCTTCCGGAGGCCCCCGAAGGCCCCCGTCGCCATCTTGGATTCGGGGGCCTGGAGGAAAGGAGTCCCCCGCAGCAGCGCTGCACATTGCGCTGCCGTGGGGGGCTCAGGGAAGCACGGAGGGAGCCCCCTCCCTGCCGATGCTTCCCTTTAACCCCCGGTACACCGCGATCGTGTTTGATCGCGGTGTGCAAGGGGTTAACGTGTCGGGGGCGGTCCGTGACTGCCCCTGACACATTGTGCCGAGTGTCAGCTGTGATAATCAGCTAACACCCGGCCGCGATCAGCGGCGCTCACCACGTGGGCGCCGCTGATCGCGCCGACGTACTATCCCGTCCCCGGTCATACGGGCCCGGGTACCGTGGACGGGATAGTACGTCGGATGGCAGAAAGGGGTTAAAAAGTTTGAGGACCCCTGGTTTTTTCTTTTGCAATTTTAAAATTCAGGCTGCATTTGTCATGTTTGCTCTTTTATTATAGTGGTTTGAAAAAACCACTATATTGTAATCCGAACGCTGTTAACTTATTCTTCTTCTTATTATTATTATTATTAAGTTGATTTCCGCAATTAATACAGCCCGAACCGCTACACGCACAGACTCCGTTGAGGTGTCGTTTCGAAGCCAGCGCCCATGAGAGGTGTGCTAAGTATTTTTCGTGTCGATCAGATTTGTAGTTTTTGCGCAATTTGTGTTCGAAAATTTTTTTTCCCGTCATTGGAATGCACTGTCTCCAATGCATTTGAATGGGGAAATGGCAAAACGTGCCCTGAGGCGATTGAAATGGCAGTTGAGCTCATTGATATGCGCAGGCAGACCCAGTTACTATGCCAACGCCTACGAACGTCACATGACATCTCCAGAACAGGGCTTCTGCCACATAATAACCCTAAGGGGCCCAACCCACCAAATCTGACCCTGAGGGGCCCCAACCACAAAATCGGACCCTGATTGGTCCCAACCACAAAATCAGACCCTGAGGGGCCCCGGCCACAAAATCGGACCCTGATGGGCCCCAGCCACAAAATCGGACCCTGAGGGGCCCTGGCCACAAAATCGGACCCTGAGGGGTCCAACCCACATAATCGGACCCTGAGGGGCCACGGCCAGAAAATCGGACCCTGAGGGGATCAGGCCACAAAATCAGACCCTGAGGGGCCCCGGCCACAAAATCGGACCCTGAGGGGCCCCACTCACAAAATCGGAACCTGAGGGGCCACACCCACAAAATCGGAGCCTGAGAGATCCCCGCCAACAATTCAAGCCCTGAGGAGCCCAGGCCAAGGAATCGGATCCTGAGGGGCCCCACCCACCAAATCAGACCCTGAGGCCAAAGTGGCCCCTGAGAGGGCACATACAGTTAAAACGGATCCTGAGTTGAAAGTATTGCAGGGGCAGCAGGCAAGTCTCTCTTAAAGGGGCAGCCCGGGCACCATTTCAAACCACTATCTGTACTTCCTTCAGGAAATACACATCTAGTTATAGTGGTTTGAAAAAACCACTATATTGTAATCCGAACGCTGCTAACTTATTCTTCTTCTTATTATTATTATTAAGTTGATTTCCGCAATTAATACAGCCCGAACCGTTACACGCACAGACGCCGTTGAGGTGTTGTTTCGAAGCCAGCGTCCACGAGAGGTGTGCTAAGTATTTTTCGTGTCGATCGGATTTGTAGTTTTTGCGCAATTTGCGTTTGAAAATTTTCTCCAATGCTTTTCAATGGGTAATGGCAAAACGTGCCCTGAGGCGATTGAAATGGCAGTTGAGCTCATTGATATGCGCAGGCAGACCCAGTTACTATGCCAACACCTACGAACGTCACATGACATCCCAAGGACAGAGCTTCTGCCACATATCAGCTCTTAAAGTGAAACCCACAGCACAAATGCAAATCTAGCTTCATCACATGACACATGCCCCTGAGATAGAATGTGCGACAAAGTGGATTTAGAAACCAAAATCGAAAAGCTGAGCCACCCCGGCCTCCAAATCGGAGGCTGAGCCACCCCGGCCTCCAAATCGGAGGCTGAGCCACCCCGGCCTCCAAATCGGAGGTTGAGCCACCCGGGCCTCCAAATCGGACCCAGTGTGGCCCCGCTCAAAAAATCAGACCCAGAGTAGCACAGCCCACCAAATCGGATCCTGAGGGGCCCCGCCCACCAAATCAGACTCCGAGTGGCCCCGCCCACCAAATCAGACCCTGAAGGGCCCCGTCCACCAAATCGGACCCTGAGGAGCCCCGCCCACCAAATCAGACCCTCAGAAGCCCTGCCCACCGAATCGGACCCAGAGTGACCCCGCCCACCAAATCGAACCCTGAAGGGCCCCGCCGATCAAATCGGACCCAGAGGGGCCCCGCCCATCAAATCGGACCCAGAGGGGCCCCGCCCATCAAATCGGACCCTGAGGGGCCCCGCCCACCAAATCGGAACCTGAGGGGCCCCGCCCACCAAATCGGAACCTGAGGAGCCCCGCCCACCAAATCGGACCCAGATTGACCCCGCCCACCAAATCGGACCCCGAGGAGCCCCGCCCACCAAATCGGACCCAGATTGACCCCGCCCACCAAATCAGACCCTGAAGGGCCCCGCCCACCAAATCGGACCCAGAGGGGCCCCGCCCACCAAATCGGTCCCAGGGGGCCCCGCCTACCAAATCGGACCATGAGGGGCCCCGCCCACCAAATCAGACAATGAGGGGCACTGCCCACTAAATCAGACCATGAGGGGCACCGCCCACCAAAATGGACCCAGGGGGCTCAACCCACAAAATCAGACCCTAAGGGGCCCCACCCACAAAATCGGACCCTGAGTGGGCCCGGCCACAAAATCAGACCCTGAGGGGCCCCAACCACAAAATCGGACCCTGAGAGACCCCGGCCACAAAAATCGAACCTAGAGGGGCCCCAGTCACAAAATCAGACCCTAAGGGGCCCAGGTCACGAAATCGGACCCTGAGGGGCCCCACCCACAAAATCAGACCCTGAGGGGCCCTGCCCACCAAATTAGACCCTGAGGGGCCCCACCCTTAAAATCAGACCCTGAGAGGCCCCAGCCACAAAATCAGACCCTGAGGGGCCCCAGCCACAAAATCGGACTCTGAGGGGCCCCACCCACAAAATCGGACCCTGAGGGGCCCCACCCACGAATCCAGACCCTGAGGGGACCCGGCCACAAAATCGGACCCTGAGAGACCCCGGCCACAAAATCGGACCCTGAGGGGCCCCAACCACAAAATCAGACCCTGAGGGGCCCCAGTCACAAAATCGGACCCTGAGGGGCCCCACCCACAAAATCAGACCCTGAGGGACCCCAGCCACAAAATCAGAACCTGAGGGGCCCCAACCACAAAATCAGAACCTGAGGGGCCCCACCCACAAAATCAGACCATGAGGGAACCCACCCACAAAATCGGACCCTGAGGGGCCCCGCCCACCAAATTAGACCCTGAGGGGCCCCACCCTCAAAATCGGTCGCTGAGGGGCCCCACCCACAAAATCGGACCCTGAGAGACCCCGGCCACAAAATCGAACCCAGAGGGGCCTCAGTCACAAAATCAGACCCTAAGGGTCCCCGGCCACAAAATTGGACCCTGAGGGACCTCACCCACAAAATCAGACCCTGAGGGACCCCAGCCACAAAATCGGACCCTGAGGGGCCACACCCACAAAATCAGACCCTGTGGGGCCCCAGTCACAAAATCGGACCCTGATGGGCCCCAGCCACAAAATCAGACCCTGAGGGGCCCCAGCCACAAAATCGGACCCTGAGGGGCCCCACCCACAAAATCAGACCCTGAGGGGCACCACCCACAAAATCAGACCCTGAGGGGCCCCGCCCACCAAATTAGACCCTGAGGGGCCCCACCCTCAAAATCAGACCCTGAGGGGCCACAGCCACAAAATCAGACCATGAGGGGCCCCAGCCACAAAATCGGATCCTGAGGGGCCCCACCCACAAAATCTGACCCGGATGGGCCCCACCCACAAATCCAGACCCTGAGGGGCCCCAGCCACAAAATCGGACCCTGAGAGACCCCGGCCACAAAATCGGACCATGAGGGGCCCCAACCACAAAATCAGACCCAGAGGGGCCCCGGTCACAAAATCGGACCCTGAGGGGCCCCACCCACAAAATCAGACCGTGAGGGACCCCAGCCACAAAATCAGACCCTGAGGGGCCCCAGCCACAAAATCGGACCCTGAGGGGCCCCAGCCACAAAATCGGACCCTGAGGGGCCTCACCCACAAAATCGGACCCTGATTGGCCCCGCCCACCAAATTAGACCATGAGGGGCCCCACCCTCAAAATCGGTCCCTGAGGGGCCCCGGCCAAAAATCGGACCCTAAGGGGCCCCACCCGCAAAATTGGACCCTAAGGGGCCCCGGCCACAAAATCGGACCCTGAGGGGCCCCATCCTCAAAATCGGACCCTGAGGGGATCCACCCGCAAAATCGGACCCTGAGGGGCCCCGGCCCCAAAAATCGGACCCTGAGGGGCCCCAACCGCAAAATCGGACCCTGAGAAGCACCAGCTACAAAATCGGACCCTGAGGGGCCCCAGACACAAAATCGGACCCTGAGGGGCCCCGGCCACAAAATCGGACCCTGAGGGGCCCAACCCACAAAATCAGACTCAGTGTCCCCGCCCACCAAATTGGACCCTGAAGGGCCCCATCCACCAAATCGGACCCAAAGTGGCACCGCCCACCAAATCAGACCCAGAGTGGCCCCACCCACCAAATTGGACCCTGAGGGGCCCCGCCCACCAAATTGGACCCTGAGGGGCCCCTCCCACCAAATTGGACCCTGAGGGGCCCCGCCCACCAAATCGGACTCTGAGGGGCCCCGCCCACTAAATCGGATTCTGAAAGGCCCCAACCACAAAATCGGACCCTGAGGGTCCCCGCCCACCAAATCGAACCCCGAGGTATCCCGCCCACCAAATCGAACCCCGAGGGATCCCGCCCACCAAATCGGACCCCGAGGGTCCCCGCCAACCAAATCGGACCCTGAGGGGCCCCACCCACCAAATCGGACTCTGATAGATCCCGCCCACCAAATCAGACCCTGAGGGGCCCAGCTCACCAAATCGGACCCAGAGTGGCCCCGCCCACCAAATTGGACCCAGAGTGGCCCCGCCCACCAAATCAGACCCAGAGTGGCCCCGCCCACCAAATTGTACCCTGAGGGGCCCAACCCACAAAATCGGACCCTAAGGGGCCCCACCCACAAAATTGGACCCTGAGGGGCCCCGACCACAAAATTGGACCCTGAGGGGCCCCACCCACAAAATCGGACCCTGAGGGGATCCGGCCACAACATCGGACCCTGAGTGGCCCCACTCACAAAATCGGACCCTGAGGGGCCCTACCCACAAAATCGGACCCTGAGGGGCCCTACCCACAAAATCGGACCCTGAGGGGCCCCAACCACAAAATCGGACCCTGAGGGGCCCCAACCACAAAATCGGACCCTGACGGGCCCCAGCCGCAAAATCGGACCATGACGGGCCCGGCCACAAAATCGGACCCTGAGGGACCCCACCTACAAAATTGAACCCTGAGGGGCCCCAACCACAAAATCGGATCCTGAGGGGCCCCACCCACAAAATCGGACCCTGAGGGGCCCCACCCACAAAATTGGACCCTCAGGGGCCCCGGCCACAAAATCGGACCCTGAGGGACCCCGGCCACAAAATCAGATCCTGAGGGGCCCCAACCACAAAATCGGACCCTGAGGGGCCCCATCCACAAAATCGGACCCTGAGGGGCCCCATCCACAAAATCGGACCCTGAGGGGCCCCGGACACAAAATCGGACCCTGAGGGGCCCCGGACACAAAATCGGACCCTGAGGGGCCCCGGACACAAAATCGGACCCTGAGGGGCCCAACCCACAAAATCAGACCCAGAGGGGCCCCGCCCACCAATTTAGACCCTGAGGGGCCCCACCCACAAAATCAGACCCTGAGAAGCCCTGCCCACCAAATCGGACCCAGAGTGACCCCGCCCACCAAATCGGACCCTGAAGGGCCCCGCCCATCAAATCGGACCCAAAGTGGCCCCGCCCACCAAATGGAACCTGAGGAGCCCCGCCCACCAAATCGGACCCAGATTGACCCCGCCCACCAAATCGGACCCTGAAGGGCCCCGCCCACCAAATCGGACCCAGAGGGTCCCCGCCCACCAAATCGGACCCTGAAGGGCCCCGCCCACCAAATCGGACCCAGAGGGGCCCTGCCCACCAAATCGGACCCAGGGGGGCCCCGCCCACCAAAATGGACCCAGGGGGCTCCACTCACAAAATCGGACCATGAGGGGCCCCGCCCACCAAATCGGACCATGAGGGGCACCGCCCACTAAATCGGACCCAGAGTGGCCCCACCCACCAAAATGGACCCAGGGGGCTCCACTCACAAAATCGGACCCTGAGGGGCCCTACCCACAAAATCGGACCCTGAGGGGCCCCAACCACAAAATCGGACCCTGATGGGCCCCGGCCACAAAATCGGACCCTGAGGGGCCCCGGCCACAAAATCGGACCCTGAGGGACCCCACCTACAAAATTGAACCCTGAGGTGCCCCAACCACAAAATCGGATCCTGAGGATCCCCACCCACAAAATCGGACCCTGAGGGGCCCCACCCACAAAATTGGACCCTCAGGGCCCCGGCCACAAAATCAGACCCTGAGGGACCCCGGCCACAAAATCAGATCCTGAGGGGCCCCACCCACAAAATCGGACTCTGAGGGGCCCCACCCACAAAATCGAACCCTGAGGGGCCCCACCCACAAATCCAGACCCTGAGGGGACCCGGCCACAAAATCGGACCCTGAGGGGCCCTGCCCACCAAATCGGACCCTGAGGGGCCCCGTCCACTAAATCGGATTCTGAAATGCCCCAACCACAAAATCGGACCCTGAGGGGCCCCGCTGACCAAATTGAACTCTGAGGGGCCCCGCCCACCAAATCGGACCCAGAGTGGCCCGCCTACCAAATCAGACCTAGAGTGGCCCCGCTCACCAAATAGGACTTGGAGGGGCCCCACCTACCAAATCGGACTCTGAGGGGCCCCACCCACCAAATCAGACCCTGAGGGGCCCCGCTCACTAAATCGGACCCTGAGGGGCCCCGCTCACCAAATCGGACCCAGAGGGGCCCCACCCACCAAATCGGACCCTGAGGGGCCCCACCCACAAAATCGGGCCCCGAGGGCCCCACCCACAAAATCGGACCCTGAGGCCAAAGTGGCCCCTGAGAGGCACCCACAGTTAAAACGGATCCTGAGTTGAAAGTCTTGCAGGTGCAGCAGGCAAGTCTCTCTTAAAGGGGCAGCCTGGGCAGCATTTCAAACCACTATCTGTACTTCCTTCAGGAAATACACATCTAGTTATAGTGGTTTGAAAAAACCACTATATTGTAATGTTAATTTTGTTATCTTTATTCAGTTGATTTCCGCAATTAATGCAGCCCGAACCGCTACACGCACAGACTCCGTTAAGGCGTCGTTTCGAAGCCACCGTCCACTAGAGGTGTGCTAAGTATTTTTCGTGTCAATCGGATTTGTAGCTTTTGAGCAATTTGCATTTGAAACGTTTTTTTCTTGTCATTGGAATGCATTGTCTCAATGCATTTCAATGGGAAAATTTTGCCATATTAAGACATGGGGCAGCTTCATCACATGACGCATGCCCCTGAGAGAGAATGTGCACCAAAGTGGATTTAGAAGCCCAGTGAGCCAAACTGGCTCTTAAAGGGCCGACGCGCCAAAGTGATTCTTAAAGGGCCGACGCGCCAAATCGAAAGCTGAGTGACCCCAGGCTCCAAATCGGAGGCTGATTGAACCCGGAATCAAAATCGGAGTCTGAGCCACCCTGGCCTCCAAATCAGAGGCTGAGCCACCACGGCCTCCAAATCGGAGGCTGAGCCACCCCGGCCTCCAAATCAGAGGCTGATCGACCCCGGCCTCCAAATTGGAGGCTGATCGACCCCGGCCTCCAAATCGGAGGCTGAGGGGACCCGCCCACCAAATCGGACCCTGAGTAGCCCCGCCCACCAAATCGGACCCAGAGTAGCCCCGCCCACCAAATCGGACCCAGAGTAGCCCCACCCACAAAATCGGACCCTGAGGGGCCCCATCCACAAAATCGGACCCTGAGGGGATCCGGCCACAAAATCAGACCCTGAGGGGCCCCAGCCACAAAATCGAACCCTGAGGGGCCCCACTCACAAAATCGGACTCTGAGGGGCCCCAACCCACAAAATCAGACCCTGAGGGGCCACACCCACAAAATCGGAGCCTGAGGGATCCCCGCCAACAATTCAAGCCCTGAGGAGCCCAGGCCAAGGAATCAGATCCTGAGGGGCCCCACCCACCAAATCAGACCCTGAGGCCAAAGTGGCCCCTGAGAGGCACTCACAGTTAAAACGGATCCTGAGTTGAAAGTCTTGCAGGGGCAGCAGGCAGGTCTCTCTTAAAGGGGCAGCCCGGGCACCATTTCAAACCACTATCTGTACTTCCTTCAGGAAATACACATCTAGTTCTTCTTCTTATTATTATTAAGTTGATTTCCGCAATTAATACAGCCCGAACCGCTCCACGCACAGACTCCGTTGAGGTGTCGTTTCGAAGCCAGCGCCCATGAGAGGTGTGCTAAGTATTTTTCGTGTCGATCAGATTTGTAGTTTTTGCGCAATTTGCGTTCGAAAATTTGTTTTCCCATCATTGGAATGCACTGTCTCCAATGCATTTGAATGGGGAAATGGCAAAACGTGCCCTGAGGCGATTGAAATGGCAGTTGAGCTCATTGATATGCGCAGGCAGAACCAGTTACTATGCCAACGCCTACGAACGTCACATGACATCTCCAGAACAGAGCTTCTGCCACATAATATCAGCTCTTAAAGCGAAACCCACAGCACAAATGCAAATCTAGCTTCATCACATGACACATGCCCCTGAGAGAGAATGTGCGCCAAAGTGTATTTAGAAGCCCAGTGAGCCAAACTGGCTCAAAGGGCCAACACGCCAAATCGAAAGCTGAGTGACCACAGGCTCCAAATGGGAGGCTGATCGACCCCCCGGCCTCCAAATCGGAGGCTCTTTGACCTCGGACTCCAAATCGGAAGCTCATCGACCCCGGCCTCCAAATCTTACCCAGAGTGGCCCCGCCCACAAAATCTTACCGAGTGGCCCCGCCCACCAAATCAGACCCAGAGAGGCCCCGCCCACCAAATCGGACCCTGAGGGGCCCCGCCCACCAAATCGGACCCTGTGGGGCCCCGCCCACTAAATCGGACCCAGAGTGGTCCCGCCAACCAAATCGGACCCAGAGTGGCCCCGCCGACCAAATCGGACCCAGAGGGTCTCTGCCCACAAAATCAGACCCTAAGGGGCCCAATCCACCAAATCTGACCCTGAGGGGCCCCAACCACAAAATCGGACCCTGATTGGTCCCAACCACAAAATCAGACCCTGAGGGGCCCCGGCCACAAAATCGGACCCTGAGGGGCCCCGCTCACCAAATCGGACCCAGAGGGGCCCCACCCACCAAATCGGACCCTGAGGGGCCCCACCCACAAAATCGGGCCCCGAGGGCCCCACCCACAAAATCGGACCCTGAGGCCAAAGTGGCCCCTGAGAGGCACCCACAGTTAAAACGGATCCTGAGTTGAAAGTCTTGCAGGTGCAGCAGGCAAGTCTCTCTTAAAGGGGCAGCCTGGGCAGCATTTCAAACCACTATCTGTACTTCCTTCAGGAAATACACATCTAGTTATAGTGGTTTGAAAAAACCACTATATTGTAATGTTAATTTTGTTATCTTTATTCAGTTGATTTCCGCAATTAATGCAGCCCGAACCGCTACACGCACAGACTCCGTTAAGGCGTCGTTTCGAAGCCACCGTCCACTAGAGGTGTGCTAAGTATTTTTCGTGTCAATCGGATTTGTAGCTTTTGAGCAATTTGCATTTGAAACGTTTTTTTCTTGTCATTGGAATGCATTATCTCAATGCATTTCAATGGGAAAATTTTGCCATATTAAGACATGGGGCAGCTTCATCACATGACGCATGCCCCTGAGAGAGAATGTGCACCAAAGTGGATTTAGAAGCCCAGTGAGCCAAACTGGCTCTTAAAGGGCCGACGCGCCAAAGTGATTCTTAAAGGGCCGACGCGCCAAATCGAAAGCTGAGTGACCCCAGGCTCCAAATCGGAGGCTGATTGAACCCGGAATCAAAATCGGAGTCTGAGCCACCCTGGCCTCCAAATCAGAGGCTGAGCCACCACGGCCTCCAAATCGGAGGCTGAGCCACCCCGGCCTCCAAATCAGAGGCTGATCGACCCCGGCCTCCAAATTGGAGGCTGATCGACCCCGGCCTCCAAATCGGAGGCTGAGGGGACCCGCCCACCAAATCGGACCCTGAGTAGCCCCGCCCACCAAATCGGACCCAGAGTAGCCCCGCCCACCAAATCGGACCCAGAGTAGCCCCACCCACAAAATCGGACCCTGAGGGGCCCCATCCACAAAATCGGACCCTGAGGGGATCCGGCCACAAAATCAGACCCTGAGGGGCCCCAGCCACAAAATCGAACCCTGAGGGGCCCCACTCACAAAATCGGACTCTGAGGGGCCCCAACCCACAAAATCAGACCCTGAGGGGCCACACCCACAAAATCGGAGCCTGAGGGATCCCCGCCAACAATTCAAGCCCTGAGGAGCCCAGGCCAAGGAATCAGATCCTGAGGGGCCCCACCCACCAAATCAGACCCTGAGGCCAAAGTGGCCCCTGAGAGGCACTCACAGTTAAAACGGATCCTGAGTTGAAAGTCTTGCAGGGGCAGCAGGCAGGTCTCTCTTAAAGGGGCAGCCCGGGCACCATTTCAAACCACTATCTGTACTTCCTTCAGGAAATACACATCTAGTTCTTCTTCTTATTATTATTAAGTTGATTTCCGCAATTAATACAGCCCGAACCGCTCCACGCACAGACTCCGTTGAGGTGTCGTTTCGAAGCCAGCGCCCATGAGAGGTGTGCTAAGTATTTTTCGTGTCGATCAGATTTGTAGTTTTTGCGCAATTTGCGTTCGAAAATTTTTTTTCCCGTCATTGGAATGCACTGTCTCCAATGCATTTGAATGGGGAAATGGCAAAACGTGCCCTGAGGCGATTGAAATGGCAGTTGAGCTCATTGATATGCGCAGGCAGAACCAGTTACTATGCCAACGCCTACGAACGTCACATGACATCTCCAGAACAGAGCTTCTGCCACATAATATCAGCTCTTAAAGCGAAACCCACAGCACAAATGCAAATCTAGCTTCATCACATGACACATGCCCCTGAGAGAGAATGTGCGCCAAAGTGTATTTAGAAGCCCAGTGAGCCAAACTGGCTCAAAGGGCCAACACGCCAAATCGAAAGCTGAGTGACCACAGGCTCCAAATGGGAGGCTGATCGACCCCCCGGCCTCCAAATCGGAGGCTGAGCCACCCCGGCCTCCAAATCGGAGGCTCTTTGACCTCGGACTCCAAATCGGAAGCTCATCGACCCCGGCCTCCAAATCTTACCCAGAGTGGCCCCGCCCACAAAATCTTACCGAGTGGCCCCGCCCACCAAATCAGACCCAGAGAGGCCCCGCCCACCAAATCGGACCCTGAGGGGCCCCGCCCACCAAATCGGACCCTGTGGGGCCCCGCCCACTAAATCGGACCCAGAGTGGTCCCGCCAACCAAATCGGACCCAGAGTGGCCCCGCCGACCAAATCGGACCCAGAGGGTCTCTGCCCACAAAATCAGACCCTAAGGGGCCCAATCCACCAAATCTGACCCTGAGGGGCCCCAACCACAAAATCGGACCCTGATTGGTCCCAACCACAAAATCAGACCCTGAGGGGCCCCGGCCACAAAATCGGACCCTGAGGGGCCCCGGCCACAAAATCGGACCCTGAGGGGCCCTGGCCACAAAATCGGACCCTGAGGGGCCCAACCCACATAATCGGACCCTGAGGGGCCACGGCCAGAAAATCGGACCCTGAGGGGATCCGGCCACAAAATCAGACCCTGAGGGGCCCCTGCCACAAAATCGGACCCTGAGGGGCCCCACTCACAAAATCGGAACCTGAGGGGCCCCACCCACAAAATCGGACCCTGAGGGGCCACACCCACAAAATCAGAGCCTGAGAGATCCCCGCCAACAATTCAAGCCCTGAGGAGCCCAGGCCAAGGAATCGGATCCTGAGGGGCCCCACCCACCAAATCAGACCCTGAGGCCAAAGTGGCCTCTGAGAGGCACTCACAGTTAAAACGGATCCTGAGTTGAAAGTCTTGCAGGGGCAGCAGGCAAGTCTCTCTTAAAGGGGTAGCCCGGGCACCATTTCAAACCACTATCTGTACTTCCTTCAGGAAATACACATCTAGTATTATTATTATTATTCAGTTGATTTCCGCAATTAATGCGGCCCGAACCACTACACGCACAGACTCCGTTGAGGTGTCGTTTCGAAGCCAGCGTTCAGGAGTGGTGTGCTAAGTATTTTTCGTGTCAATCGGATTTGTAGTTTTTGCGCAATTTGCGTATGAAAATTTTCTTTCCCCGTCATTGGAATGCACTGTCTCAATGCATTTCAATGGGAAAATGTTGCCACAGAGAAAACATGCCCTGAGGCGATTCAAATGGCAGTTAAGCTCATTGATATGCGCTGGCAGACCCAGTTACTATGCCAATGCCTACAAACTTCACATGACCCCAGCAGGACAGTTTCTGGCAGATAATTTCAGCTCTTAAAGCGAAACCCACAGCACGAATGCAAATCTAGCTTCATCACATGACGCATGCCCCTGAGAGAGAATGTGCGCCAAAGTCGATTTAGGAGCCCAGTGAGCCAAACTGGCTCTTAAAGGGCCGACGAGCCAAAGTGATTCTAAAAGGGCCGGCACACCAAAATAAGTCTTAAAGGGCCGGCACGCCAAATCAAAACCTGATTGACCCCAGGCTCCAAATCGGAGGCTGATTGACCCTGGTCTCCAAATCGGACCCAGAGAGGCCCCTCCCACCAAATCGGACCATGAGAGGCCCCGCCCACCAAATCGGACCCTGAGGGGCCCTGCCCACCAAAATGGACCCAGAGTGGCACCGCCCACCAAATCGGACCCAGAGTGGCACCACCCACCAAATCGGACCCTGAGGGGCCCCGCTCACCAACTCGGACCCTGGGGGACCCCGCCCACAAAATCAGACCCTGGGGGACCCCGCCCACAAAATCGGACCCTGAGGGGCCCCGGCCACAAAATCGGACCCAGAGGGGCGCCTCCCACCAAATCGGACCCGGAGGCAAGTGTCTCTTAAAGGGGCAGCCTGTGCACCATTTCAAAGCACTATCTGTACTTCCTTCAGGAAATACACATCTAGTTATAGTGGTTTGAAAAAACCACTATATTGTAATCCGAACGCTGCTAACTTATTCTTCTTCTTATTATTATTATTATTAAGTTGATTTCCGCAATTAATACAGCCCGAACCGCTACACGCACAGACGCCGTTGAGGTGTTGTTTCGAAGCCAGCGTCCACGAGAGGTGTGCTAAGTATTTTTCGTGTCGATCGGATTTGTAGTTTTCGCGCAATTTGCGTTTGAAATTTTTTTTTCCCGTCATTGGAATGCACTGTCTCCAATGCTTTTCAATGGGTAATGGCAAAACGTGCCCTGAGGCGATTGAAATGGCAGTTGAGCTCATTGATATGCGCAGGCAGACCCAGTTACTATGCCAACACCTACGAACGTCACATGACCTCTCCAAGACAGAGTTTCTGCCACATAATATCAGCTCTTAAAGTGAAACCCACAGCACAAATGCAAATCTAGCTTCATCACATGACACATGCCCCTGAGATAGAATGTGCGACAAAGTGGATTTAGAAGCCCAGTGAGCCACCCTGGCTCTTAAAGGGCCGACGTGCCACAGTGATTCTTAAAGGGCCAGCGCACCGAAATGAGTCTTAAAGGGCCGGCGCGCCAAATTGAAAGCTGAGCGACCCCGTCCTCCAAATCGGAGGTTGAGCCACCCCGGCCTCCAAGTCGGAGGCTGAACCACCCCGGCCTCCAAATCGGAGGCTGAGCCACCCTGGCCTCCAAATCGGACCCAGTGTGGCCCCGCTCAAAAAATCAGACCCAGAGTAGCACAGCCCACCAAATCGGATCCTGAGGGGCCCCGCCCACCAAATCAGACTCCGAGTGGCCCCGCCCACCAAATCGGACCCTGAAGGGCCCCGCCCACCAAATCAGACACTGAGAAGCCCCACCCACCAAATCGGACCCAGAGTGACCCCGCCCACCAAATCGGACCCTAAAGGGCCCCGCCCATCAAATCGGACCCAGAGTGGCCCCGCCCACCAAATCGGACCCAGAGGGGCCCCGCCCATCAAATCGGACCCTGAGGGGCCCCGCCCACCAAATCGGAACCTGAGGAGCCCCGCCCACCAAATCGGACCCAGAGGAGCCCCGCCCACCAAATCGGACCCAGAGGTGCCCCGCCCACCAAATCGGACCCAGAGGTGCCCCGCCCACCAAATCGGACCCAGAGGGGCCCCGCCCACCAAATCGGACCCAGAGGGGCCCCGCCCACCAAATCGGACCCAGGGGGCCCCGCCCACCAAATCGGACCATAAGGGGCCCCGCCCACCAAATCAGACCCAGAGTGGCCCCTCCCACCAAAATGGACCCAGGTGGCTCCACCCACAAAATCAGACCCTAAGGGGCCCCACCCACAAAATCGGACCCTGAGTGGGCCCGGCCACAAAATTAGACCCTGAGGGGCCCCAACCACAAAATTGGACCCTGAGAGACAACCGGCCACAAAATCGAACCTAGAGGGGCCCCAGTCACAAAATAGGACCCTCAGGGGCCCCAACCACAAAATCAGACCCTGAGGTTCCCCGGTCACAAAATCGGACCCTGAGGGGCCCCACCCACAAAACCAGACCCTGAGGGGCCCCACCTACAAAATCGGACCCTGAGAGACCCCGGCCACAAAATCGAACCCAGAGGCGCTCCAGTCACAAAATCAGACCCTAAGGGGCCCAGGTCACGAAATCGGACCCTGAGGGGCCCCACCCACAAAATCAGACCCTGAGGGGCCCCGCCCACCAAATTAGACCCTGAGGGGCCCCACCCTCAAAATCAGACCCTGAGGGGCCCCAGCCACAAAATCAGACCCTGAGGGGCCCCAGCCAATAAATCGGACTCTGAGGGGCCCCACCCACAAAATCGGACCCTGAGGGGCCCCACGCACAAATCCAGACCCTGAGGGGACCCGGCCACAAAATCGGACCCTGAGAGACCCCGGCCACAAAATCGGACTCTGAGGGGCCCCAACCACAAAATCAGACCCTGAGGGGCCCCAGTCACAAAATCGGACCCTGAGGGGCCCCACCCACAAAATCAGACCCTGAGGGACCCCAGCCACAAAATCAGAACCTGAGGGGCCCCAACCACAAAATCAGAACCTGAGGGGCCCCACCCACAAAATCAGACCATGAGGTACCCCGCCCACCAAATTAGACCCTGAGGGGCCCCACCCTCAAAATTGGTCGCTGAGGGGCCCCACCCACAAAATCGGACCCTGAGGGGCTCCGCCCACCAAATTAGACCCTGAGGGGCCCCACCCTCAAAATCGGTCACTGAGGGGCCCCACCCACAAAATCGGACCCTGAGGGGCCCCAGCCACAAAATTGGACCCTGAGGGGCCCCACCCACAAAATCGGACCCTGAGAGGCCCCGCCCACCAAATTAGACCCTGAGGGGCAGCACCCTCAAAATCAGACCCTGAGGGGCCACAGCCACAAAATCAGACCATGAGGGGCCCCAGCCACAAAATCGAACCCAGAGGGACCTCAGTCACAAAATCAGACCCTAAGGGGCCACGGCCACAAAATCGGACCCTGAGGGGCCCCACCCACAAAATCACACCCTGAGGGACCCCAGCCACAAAATCGGACAATGAGGGGCCCCACCCACAAAATCAGACCCTGAGGGACCCCAGGCACAAAATCGGACCCTGAGGGGCCCCACCCACAAAATCAGACCCTGAGGGTCCCCGGTCACAAAATCGGACCCTGAGGGGCCCCACCCACAGAATCGGACCCTGATGGGCCCCACCCACAAAATCAGACCCTGAGGGGCCCCAGCCACAAAATCGGACCCTGAGGGGCCCCACCCTCAAAATCGGACCCTGAGGGGCCCCGTCCACCAAATTAGCCCCTGAGGGGCCCCACCATCAAAATCAGACCCTGAGGGCCACAGCCACAAAATCAGACCATGAGGGGCCCCAGCCACAAAATCGGACCCTGAGGGGCCCCACCCACAAAATCGGACCCAGATGGGCCCCACCCACAAATCCAGACCCTGAGGGGCCCCAGCCACAAAATCGGACCCTGAGAGACCCCGGCAACAAAATCGGACCCTGAGGGGCCCCAAACACAAACTCGGACCCTGAGGGGCCCCAGTCACAAAATCGGACCCTGAGGGGCCCCACCCACAAAATCAGACCCTGAGGGACCCCAGCCACAAAATCAGACCCTAAGGGGCCCCAGCCACAAAATCGGACCCTGAGGGGCCCCGCCCACCAAAATAGACCCAGAGGGGCCCCACCCTCAAAATCGGTCCCTGAGGGGCCCCGGCCACAAAATCGGACCCTGAGGGGCCCCGGCCACAAAATCGGACCCTGAGGGGCCCCACCCGCAAAATCGGACCCTAAGGGGCCTCGGCCACAAAATCGGACCCTGAGGTGCCCCACCCGCAAAATCGGACCCTAAGGGGCCCCACCCGCAAAATCGGTCCCTGAGGGGCCCCGGCCACAAAATCGGACCCTGAGGGGCCCCGGCCACAAAATCGGACCCTGAGGAGCCCCGCTCACCAAATCGGACCCTGAGGGGCCCCACCCACCAAATCGGACCCTGAGGGGCCCCGGCCACAAAATCGGACCCTGAGGGGCCCCACCCACCAAATCAGCCCCTGAGGGGACCCGGCCACAAAATCGGACCCTTAGGGGCCCCACCCACCAAATCAGCCCCTGAGGGGACCCGGCCACCAATTCGGACCCTGAGGGGCCCCACCCACCAAATCGGACCCTGAGGTGCCCCACCCACAAAATCGGGCGCTGAGGGCCCCACCCACAAAATCAGACCCTGAGGCCAAAGTGGCCCCTGAGAGGCACCCACAGTTAAAACGGATCCTGAGTTGAAAGTCTTGCAGGTGCAGCAGGCAAGTCTCTCTTAAAGGGGCAGCCTGGGCAGCATTTCAAACCACTATCTGTACTTCCTTCAGGAAATACACATCTAGTTATAGTGGTTTGAAAAAACCACTATATTGTAATCCGAACGCTGCTAACTTATTCTTCTTCTTCTTATTATTATTATTAAGTTGATTTCCGCAATTAATACAGCCCGAACCGCTACACGCACAGACGCCGTTAAGGTGTTGTTTCGAAGCCAGCGTCCACGAGAGGTGTGCTAAGTATTTTTCGTGTCGATCGGATTTGTAGTTTTTGCGCGATTTGCTTTTGAAATTTTTTTTTCCCGTCATTGGAATGCACTGTCTCCAATGCTTTTCAATGGGTAATGGCAAAACGTGCCCTGAGGCGATTGAAATGGCAGTTGAGCTCATTGATATGCGCAGGCAGACCCAGTTACTATGCCAACGCCTACGAACGTCACATGACATCCCAAGGACAGAGCTTCTGCCACATAATATCAGCTCTTAAAGTGAAACCCACAGCACAAATGCAAATCTAGCTTCATCACATGACACATGCCCCTGAGATAGAATGTGCGACAAAGTGGATTTAGAAGCCCAGTGAGCCACCCTGGCTCTTAAAGGGCCGACGTGCCACAGTGATTCTTAAAGGGCCAGCGCACCGAAATGAGTCTTAAAGGGCCGGCGCGCCAAATCGAAAGCTGAGTGACCCCGGCCTCCAAATCGGAGGCTGAGCCACCCCGGCCTCCAAATCGTAGGCTGAACCACCCCGGCCTCCAAATCGTAGGCTGAGCCACCCTGGCCTCCAAATCCGACCCAGTGTGGCCCCGCTCAAAAAATCAGACCCAGAGTAGCACAGCCCACCAAATCAGACTCCGAGTGGCCCCGCCCACCAAATCGAACCCTGAAGGGCCCCGTCCACCAAATCGGACCCTGAGAAGCCCCGCCCACCAAATCGGACCCAGAGTGACCCCGCCCACCAAATCGGACCCTGAAGGGCCCCGCCCATCAAATCGGACCCAAAGTGGCCCCGCCCACCAAATCGGACCCAGAGGGGCCCCGCCCACCAAATCGGAACCTGAGGAGCCCCGCCCACCAAATCGGACCCAAATTGACCCCGCCCACCAAATCGGATCCCGAGGAGCCCCGCCCACCAAATCGGACCCAGATTGACCCCGCCCACCAAATCGGACCCTAAAGGGCCCCGCCCATCAAATCGGACCCAGAGGGGCCCCGCCCACCAAATCGGACCCAGAGTGGCCCCGCCCACCAAATCAGACCCAGAGTGTCCCCGCCCACCAAATTGAACCCTGAGGGGCCCCACCCACAAAATCGGACCCTAAGGGGCCCCACCCACAAAATTGGACCCTGAGGGGCCCCGGCCACAAAATTGGACCCTGAGGGGCCCCACCCACAAAATCGGACCCTGAGGGGATCCGGCCACAACATCGGACCCTGAGTGGCCCCACTCACAAAATCGGACCCTGAGGGGCCCTACCCACAAAATCGGACCCTGAGGGGCCCCAACCACAAAATCGGACCCTGACGGGCCCCGGCCACAAAATCGGACCCTGAGGGGCCCCGGCCACAAAATCGGACCCTGAGGGACCCCACCTACAAAACTGAACCCTGAGGGGCCCCAACCATAAAATCGAATCCTGAGGGGCCCCACCCACAAAATCGGACCCTGAGGGGCCCCACCCACAAAATTGGACCCTCAGGGGCCCCGGCCACAAAATCGGACCCTGAGGGACCCCGGCCACAAAATCGGACCCTGAGGGGCCCCAACCACAAAATCGGACCCTGAGAGGCACCGGCCACAAAATCGGACCCTGAGGGGCCCCGGACACAAAATCGGACCCTGAGGGGCCCCGGCCAGAAAATTAGACCCTGAGGGGCCCAACCCACAAAATCAGACCCTGAGGGGCCCCGCCCACCAAATTAGACTCTGAGGGGCCCCACCCTCAAAATCGGACCCTGAGGGGCCCCAGCCACAAAATCAGACCCTGAGGGGCCCCAGCCACAAAATCGGACTCTGAGGGACCCCACCCACAAAATCGGACCCTGAGGGGCCCCACCCACAAATCCAGACCCTGAGGGGACCCGGCCACAAAATCGGACCCTGAGGGGCCCCAGCCACCAAATCGGACCCTGAGGGGCCACGCCCACTAAATCGGATTCTGAAAGGCCCCAACCACAAAATCGGACCCTGAGGGGCCCCGCTGACCAAATTGAACTCTGAGGGGCCCTGCCCACCAAATCGGACCCAGAGTGGCCCGCCTACCAAATCAGACCTAGAGTGGCCCCGCTCACCAAATCGGACCCAGAGGGGCCCCACCCACCAAATCGGACCCCAAGGGTCCCCGCCCACCAAATCGGACCCCGAGGGGCCCCGCCCACCAAATCAGACCCAGAGGGATCCCGCCCACCAAATCGGACCCCGAGGGTCCCCGCCCACCAAATCGGTCTCTGATAGATCCCGCCCACCAAATCAGACCCTGAGGGGCCCCGCTCACCAAATCGGACCCTGAGGGGCCCGCTCACCAAATCGGACCCCTAGGGGCCCCGCCCACCAAATCGGACCCCGAGGGATCCCGCCCACCAAATCGGACCCCGAGGGTCCCCGCCCACCAAATTGGACCCTGAGGGGCCCCGCCCACCAAATCGGACTCTGATAGATCCCGCCCACCAAATCAGACCCTGAGGGGCCCTGCTCACCAAATCGGACCCTGAGGGGCCCCGCTCACCAAATCGGACCCTGAGGGGCCCCACCCACCAAATCGGACCCTGAGGGCCCCGGCCACAAAATCGGACCCTGAGGGGCCCCACCCACAAAATTGGACCCTGAGGGGCCCCGGCCACAAGATTGGACCCTGAGGGGCCCCAACCACCAAATCAGACCCGGAGGGGACCCGGCCACCAAATCGGACCCTGAGGGGCCCCACCCACCAAATCTGACCCTGAAGTGCCCCACCCACAAAATCAGGCCCTGAGGGCCCCACCCACCAAATCAGACCCTGAGGCCAAAAGTGTCCCCTGAGAGGCACCCACACTTAAAACGAATCCTGAGTTGAAAGTCTTGCAGGGGCAGCAGGCAAGTCTCTCTTAAAGGGGCAGCCCGGGCACCATTTCAAACCACTATCTGTACTTCCTTCAGGAAATACACATCTAGTATTAATGTTGTAATCCGAACGCTGCTAACTTTTTCTTTTTATTCAGTTGATTTCCGCAATTAATGCGGCCCGAACCGCTACACGCACAGACTCCGTTGAGGTGTTGTTTCGAAGCCAGCGTCCACGAGAGGTGTGCTAAGTATTTTTCGTGTCGATTGGATTTGTAGTTTTTGCGCAATTTGCGTTTGAAAATTTTTTTTCCCGTCATTGGAATGCGTGTCTCAAAGCTTTTCAATTGGCAACTTAAAACGTGCCCTGAGGCAATTCAAATGGCAGTAAAGCTCATTGATATGCGCAGGCACACCCATTTACTATGCCAACGCCTACGAACATCACATGACGCCCCAGGACAGAGCTTTTGGCACATATCAGCTCTTAAAGCGAAACCCACAGCACAAATGCATATCTAGCCTCATCACATGACGCATGCCCCTGAGAGAGAATGTGCGCCAAAGTGGATTTAGAAGCCCAGTGAGCCACCCTGTCTCTAAAACGGCCGACGCGCCAAAGTGATTCTTAAAGGGCCAGCGCGCCAAATCGAAACCTGAGTGACCCCAGGCTCCAAATCGGAGGCTTAGCCACCCCGGCCTCCAAATTGGAGGCTGATCGACCCTGGCCTCCAAATCGGACGCAGCGTGGACCCGCTCAAGAAATCGGACCCAGAGGGGCTCCGCTCACCAAATCAGACCCAGAGTGGCCCCGCCCAGCAAATCGGACCCAGAGTAGCCCCGCCCACCAAATCGGACCCTGAGAGGTCCCGCCCATCAAATTGGACCCAGAGTGGTCCCGCCCACCAAATCGGACCCAGAGTGGTCCCGCCCACCAAATCAGACCCTAAGGGGCCCCACCCACAAAATCAGACCCTGAGGGGCCCCACCCACAAAATCAGACCCTGAGGGGCCCCAACAAAATCAGACCCTGAGAGGCCTCGGCCAGAAAATCGGACCCTGAGGGGCTCCGCCCACCAAATCAGACCCTGAGGGGCCCTGCCCACCAAATTGGACCCAGAGGGGCCCCGCCCATCAAATTGGACCCTGAGGGGACCCGCCCGCCAAATCGGACCCAGAGTGGCCCCACCCACAAAATCGGATCCAGAGTGGCCCCACCCACAAAATTGGACCCTGAGGGGCCCCGGCCACAAAATCGGACCCTGAGAGGCCCCACCCACAAAATCAGACCCTGAGGGGATCCGGCCACAAAATCAGACCCTGAGGGGCCCCACCCACAAAATTGGACCCTGAGGGGCCCCGCCCACAAAATCGGACCCTGAGTAGACCCGGCCACAAAATCAGACCCTGAGGGGCCCCAACCACAAAATCGGACCCTGAGGGGCCCCTCCCTCAAGATCGGACCCTGAGTAGACCCGGCCACAAAATCAGACCCTGAGGGGCCCCAAACACAAAATCAGACCCTGGGGGGGCCCCGGCCACAAAATCGGACCCTGAGGGACCCCACCCTCAAAATCGGATCCTGAGGGGCCCAACCAACAAAATCGGACACTGAGGGGCCCCAGCCACAAAATCGGACCCTGAGGGGCCCCACCCACAAAATCGGACCCTGAGGGGCCCCAGCCACAAAATCGGATCCTGAGGGGCCCCAGCCACAAAATCGGACCCTGAGCGGCCCAACCACAAAATCGGACCCTGAGGGGACCCGGCCACAAAATCGGACCCTGAGGGGACCCGGCCACAAAATCGGACCCTGAGGGGCCACAACCACAAAATCAGACCCTGAGGGGCCCCGGCCACAAAATCGGACCCTGACGGCCCCCAGCCACAAAACCGGACTCTGAGGGGCCCCTCCCACCAAATCGGACCCTGAGTAGCCCCGCCCAACAAAACAGACCCAGAGTGGCTCCACCCACCAAATCGGACCCAGAGTGGCCCCACCCACAAAATCGGATCCAGAGTGGCCCCACCTACAAAATTGGACCCTGAGGGGCCCCGGCCACAAAATCGGACCCTGAGGGGCCCCACCCACAAAATCAGACCCTGAGGGGATCCGGCCACAAAATCAGACCCTGACGGGCCACACCCACAAAATTGGACCCTGAGGGGCCCCGCCCACAAAATCGGACCCTGAGTAGACCCGGCCACAAAATCAGACCCTGAGGGGCCCCAACCACAAAATCGGACCCCGAGGGGCCCCGCCCTCAAAATCGGACCCTGAGTAGACCCGGCCACAAAATCAGACCCTGAGGGGCCCCAACCACAAAATCGGACCCTGAGGGGCCCCGGCCACAAAATCGGACCCTGGGGGCCCCACCCTCAAAATCGGATCCTGAGGGGCCCAACCAACAAAATCGGACCCTGAGGGGCCCCAGCCACAAAATCGGACACTGAGGGGCCCCACCCACAAAATCGGACCCTAAGGGGCCCCGGCCACAAAATCGGATCCTGAGGGGCCCCGGCCACAAAATCGGACCCTGAGCGGCCCAACCACAAAATCAGACCCTGAGGGGCCCCGGCAACAAAATCGGACCCCGAGGGGCCCCGCCATCAAAATCGGACCCTGAGTAGACCCGGCCACAAAATCAGACCCTGAGGGGCCCCAACCACAAAATCGGACCCTGGGGGCCCCGGCCACAAAATCGGACCCTGGGGGGCCCCACCCTCAAAATCGGATCCTGAGGGGCCCAACCAACAAAATAGGACCCTGAGGGGCCCCAGCCACAAAATCGGACCCTGAGGGGCCCCATCCACAAAATCGGACCCTGAGGGGCCCCACCCACAAAATCGGATCCTGAGGGGCCCCGGCCACAAAATCGGACCCTGAGCGGCCCAACCACAAAATCGGACCCTGAGGGGCCCCGGCAACAAAATCGGACCCTGAGGGGCCCCAGCCACGAAATCGGACCCTGAGGGGCCACAACCACAAAATCAGACCCTGAGGGGCCCAGGCCACAAAATCGGACCCTGAGGGCCCCCAACCACAAAATCGGACCCTGAGGGGCCCCGGCCACAAAATCAGACCCTGAGAGACCCCGGCCACAAAATCGAACCCAGAGGGGCCCCACCCACAAAATTGGACCCTGAGGGGCCCCGCCCTCAAAATCGGTCCTTGAGGGGCCCCTACCACAAAATCGGACCCTGAGGGGCCCCGGCCACAAAATCAGACCCTGAGAGACCCCGACCACAAAATCGAACCCAGAGGGGCCCCACCCACAAAATTGGACCCTGAGGGGCCCCGCCCTCAAAATCGGACCCTGAGGGGCCCCGCCCTCAAAATCAGACCCTGAGAGGCCCCGCACACCAAATCGGACCCTGAGGGGCCCCGCCAACCATATCGGACTCTGAGGGGCCCCACCCACAAAATCGGACCCTGAGGGCCCCAACCACAAAATCGGGCCCTGAGGGGCCCTGGCCACAAAATCGGACCCTGAGGGGCCACACCCACTAAATCAGACCCTGAGGGGATCCGGCCACAAAATCAGACCCTGAGGGGCCCCGCCAACCAAATCGGACCCTGAGGGGCCCCACCCACAAAATCGGACCCTGAGGGGCCCCACCCACAAAATCGGACCCTGAGGGGCCCAATCAACAAAATCGGACCCTGAGGGGCCCCAGCCACAAAATCGGGTCCTGAGGGGCCCTGGCCACAAAATCGGACCTGAGGGGCCCCGGCCACAAAATCGGACACTGAGGGGCCCCGGCCACAAAATCGGACACTGAGAGACCCCGGCCACAAAATCGAACACAGGGGCCCCACCCACAAAATTGGAACCTGAGGGGCCCCGCCCTCAAAATCGGACCCTGAGGGGCCCCGCCCTCAAAATCAGACCCTGAGAGGCCCCGCCCACCAAATCGGACCCTGAGGGGCCCCGCCAACCATATCGGACTCTGAGGGGCCCCACCCACAAAATCGGACCCTGAGGGCCCCAACCACAAAATAGGACCCTAAGGGGCCCCGCCCACCAAATCGGACCCTGAGGGGCCCCGACCACTAAATCGGATTCTGAAAGGCCCCAACCACAAAATCGGACCCTGAGGGGCCCCGCTGACCAAATTGAACTCTGAGGGGCCCCGCCCACCAAATAGGACCCCGAGGGATCCCGCCCACCAAATCGGACCCCGAGGGGCCCCGCCCACCAAATCAGACCCTGAGGGACCCCGCCCACCAAATCGGACTCTGATAGATCCCGCCCACCAAATCAGACCCTGAGGGGCACCGCTCACCAAATCGGACCCTGAGGTGCCCCACCCACAAAATTGGACCCTGAGGGGCCCCGGCCACAAGATTGGACCCTGAGGTGCCCCAACCACCAAATCAGACCCTGAGGGGCCCCGGCCGCAAAATCGGACCCTTAGGGGCCCCACCCACCAAATCAGCCCCTGAGGGGACCCAGCCACCAAATCGGACCCTAAGGGGCCCCACCCACCAAATCTGACCCTGAGGTGCCCCACGCACAAAATCGGGCCCTGAGGGCCCCACCCACAAAATCGGATCCTGAGGCCAAAGTTTCCCCTGAGAGGCACCCACAGTTAAAACGAATCCTGAGTTGAAAATCTTGCAGGTGCAGCAGGCAAGTCTCTCTTAAAGGGGCAGCCTGGGCAGCATTTCAAACCACTATCTGTACTTCCTTCAGGAAATACACATCTAGTATTACAATTATAATGCGCCAATCACAAGTTATTCAGTTGATTTCCGCAATTAATGCGGCCCGAACCGCAACACGCACAGACGCCGTTGAGGTGTCGTTTCGAAGCCAACGTCCACGAGAGGTGTGCTAAGTATTTTTCGTGTCGATCGGATTTGTAGTTTCTGTTCAATTTGCGTTTGAAATTTTTTTTTCCCATCATTGGAATGCACTGTCTCAATGCTTTTCAATGGGAAACTTAAAATGTGCCCTGAGGCGATTGAAATGGCAGTAAAGCTCATTGATATGCGAAGGCACACCCAGTTACTATGCCAACGCCTACGAACGTCACATAACTCCCCCAGGACAGAGCTTCTGCCACATAATATCAGCTCTTAAAGCGAAACCCACAGCACAAATGCAAATCTAGCTTCATCACATGAAGCATGCAACTGAGAGAGAATGTCCGCCAGAGTGCGCCCTCCCACCCACCAAATCGGATCCTGAGGGGCCCCGCTCACCAAATCGGAACCTGAGGGACCTCGCCCACCAAATCGGACCCGTTGGGCCCCGCCCACCAAATCGGACCCAGAGGGGCCCCGCCCACCAAATCGGACCCTGAGGGGCCCCGCCCACCAAATCGGACTCTGAGGACCCCTCAGAGTCCGATTTGGTGGGCGGGGCCCCTCAGGGTCTGATTTGGTGGGACCCCACCCACAAAATCGGACCCTGAGGGGCCACAGCCACAATATCGGGCCCTAAGGGGCCCTGGCCACAAAATCGGACCCTGAGGGGCCCCACCCACAAAATCAGACCCTGAGGGGCCCCGGCCACATAATCGTACCCTGAGGGGCCCCACCCATAAAATCGGACCCTGAGGGGCCCCGCCCACCAAATCGGACCCCGAGGGGCCCCACCAAATCGGACCCCGAGGGGCCCTGCCCACCAAATCGGACCCCGAGGGGCCCCACCCACCAAATCGGACCCCGAGGGGCCCCGCCCACCAAATCGGACCCCGAGGGTCCCCGGTCACAAAATCGGACTCTGATAGATCCCGCCCACCAAATCAGACCCTGAGGGGCCCAGCTCACCAAATCGGACCCAGAGTGGCCCCGCCCACCAAATTGTACCCTGAGGGGCCCCACCCACAAAATCAGACCATGAGGGACCCCACCCACAAAATCGGACCCTGAGGGGCCACGCCCACCAAATTAGACCCTGAGGGGCCCCACCCTCAAAATCGGACCCTGAGGGGCCCCGCTGACCAAATTGAACCCAGAGTGGCCCGCCTACCAAATCAGACCCCGAGGGGCCCCACCCACAAAATCGGACCCTGAGAGACCCCGGCCACAAAATCGAACCCAAAGGGGCCTCAGTCACAAAGTCAGACCCTAAGGGGCCCCGGCCACAAAATCGGACCCTGAGGGGCCCCACCCACAAAATCGGGCCCTGAGGGCCCCACCCACAAAATCGGACCCTGAGGCCAAAGTGGCCCCTGAGAGGCACCCACAGTTAAAAAGGATCCTGAGTTGAAAGTCTTGCAGGTGCAGCAGGCAAGTCTCTCTTAAAGGGGCAGCCTGGGCAGCATTTCAAACCACTATCTGTACTTCCTTCAGGAAATACACATCTAGTTATAGTGGTTTGAAAAAACCACTATATTGTAATCCGAACGCTGCTAACCTATTCTTCTTCTTATTATTATTATTATTAAGTTGATTTCCGCAATTAATGCGGCCCGAACCGCTACACGCACAGACTCCGTTGAGGTGTCGTTTCGAAGCCAGCGTCCACGAGAGGTGTGCTAAGTATTTTTCGTGTCGGTCGGATTTGTAGTTTTTGCGCAATTTGCATTTGAAAAATTTTTTTCCCGTCATTGGAATGCACTGTCTCCAATGCTTTTCAATAGGAAATGGCAAAACGTGCCCTGAGGCGATTGAAATGACAGTTGAGCTCATTGATATGCGCAGGCAGACCCAGTTACTATGCCAACGCCTACGAACGTCACATGACATCTCCAGAACAGAGATTCTGCCACATAATATCAGCTCTTAAAGTGAAACCCACAGCACAAATGCAAATCTAGCTTCATCACATGACACATGCCCCTGAGAGAGAATGTGTGCGCCAAAGTGGATTTAAAAGAAGCCCAGTGAGCCAAACTAGCTCTTAAAGGGCCAACGCGCCAAAGTGATTGTTAAAGGGCCAGCGCACCCAAATGAGTCTTAAAGGGCCGACACACCAAATCGGAGACTGAGCCACCCCGGCCTCCAAATCGGAGGCTGAGCCACCCCGGCCTCCAAATCGGAGGCTGAGCCACCCCGGCCTCCAAATCGGAGGCTGAGCCACCCCAGCCTCCAAATCGGAGGCTGAGCCACCCCGGCCTCCAAATCGGAGGCTGAGCCACCCCGGCCTCCAAATCGGAGGCTGAGCCACCCCGGCCTCCAAATCGGAGGCTCATCGACCCCGGCCTCCAAATCGGAGGCTGAGCCACCCCGGCCTCCAAATCGGAGGCTCATCGACCCCGGCCTCCAAATCGGAGGCTCCTTGACCTCGGCCTCCAAATCGGAAGCTCATCGACCGCTGCCTCCAAATCGGAGGCTCCTTGACCTCGGCCTCCAAATCGGAAGCTCAACGACCCCGGCCCCCAAATTGGAGGCTGAGCGACCCCAGCCTCCAAATCTTACCCAGAGTGGCCCCACCCACCAAATCAGACCCAGAGAGGCCCTGCCCACCAAATCGGACCCTGAGGGGCCCCGCCCACCAAATCGGACCCTGTGGGGCCCCGCCCACCAAGTCGGACCCTGAGAGGCCCCGCCCACCAAATTGGACCCAGAGTGGTCCCGCCCACCAAATTGGACCCAGAGTGGTCCCGCCCACCAAATTGGACCCAGTGGGGCTCCGCCCACAAAATCAGACCCAGAGGGGCCCCTGCCACAAAATCAGACCCTGAGGGGCCGCGGCCACAAAATCGGACCCTGATGGGCCCCAGTCACAAAATTGGACCCTGAGGGGCCCCAACCACAAAATCGGACCCTGAGGGGACCCAACCACAAAATCGGACCCTGAGAGGCCCCGCCCACCAAATTGGACCCAGAGTGGTCCCGCCTACCAAATTGGACCCAGAGGGGCCCCACCCACAAAATCGGACCCAGAGGGGCCCCTGCCACAAAATCGGACCCAGAGGGGCCGCGGCCACAAAATCAGACCCTGAGGGGCCGCGGCCACAAAATCGGACCCTGAGGGGCCCCAACCACAAAATCGGACCCTGAGGGGACCCAACCACAAAATCGGACCCTGAGGGGCCCCTGACACAAAATTGGACCCTGAGGGGCCCCGGCCACAAAATCGGACCCTGAGGGGCCCAACCCACAAAATCAGACCCTGAGGGGCCCTGCCCACCAAATTGGACCCTGAGGGGCCCCGCCCACCAAATCGGACCCTGAGAGGCCCCACCCACAAAATCGGACCCTGACGGGCCCCGGCCACAAAATCGGACCCTGAGGGGCCCCACCCACAAAATTGGACCCTGAGGGGTTTCGGCCACAAAAATCGGATCCTGAGTGGCCCCGGCCGCAAAATCGGACCCTGAGGGGCCCCAGCCACAAAATCGGACCCTGAGGGGCCCCACCCACCAAATCAAACCCTGAGGGGCCCCGGCCACCAAATCGGACCCTGAGGGGCCCCGGCCACCAAATCGGACCCTGAGTGGCCCCGGCCACAAAATCGGACCCTGAGGGGCCCCACCCACAAAATCGGACCCTGAGGGGCCCCACCCACAAAATCAGGCCCTGAGGGGCCCCACCCACAAAATCAGACCCTGAGGCCAAAGTGGCCCCTGAGAGGCACCCACAGTTAAATCGTATCCTGAGTTGAAAGTCTTGCAGGGGCAGCAGGCAAGTCTCTCTTAAAGGGGCAGCCCGGGCACCATTTCAAACCACTATCTGTACTTCCTTCAGGAAATACACATCTAGTATTCATGTTGTAATCCGAACGCTGATAACTTTTTTTTTTTATTCAGCTGATTTTCGCAATTAATGCGGCCCGAACCGCTACACGCACAGACTCCGTTGAGGTGTTGTTTCGAAGCCAGCATCCACGAGAGGTGTGCTAAGTATTTTTCGTGTCGATCGGATTTGTAGTTTTTGCGCAATTTGCGTTTGAATATTTTTTTTCCCGTCATTGGAATGCATGTCTCAATGCTTTTCAATGGGCAACTTAAAATGTGCCCTGAGGCAATTCAAATGGCAGTAAAGCTCATTGATATGTGCAGGCACACCCATTTACTATGCCAACGCCTACGAACGTCACATGACGCCCCCAGGACAGAGCTTCTGGCACATAATATCAGCTCTTAAAGCGAAACCCACAGCACAAATGCAAATCTAGCCTCATCACATGAAGCATGCCCCTGAGAGAGAATGTGCGCCAAAGTGGATTTAGAAGCCCAGTGAGCCACCCTGTCTCTAAAACGGCCGACACGCCAAAGTGATTTTTAAAGGGCCAGCGCGCCAAATCGAAAACTGAGTGACCCCAGGATCCAAAACGGAGGCATAGCCACCCCGGCCTCCAAATTGGAGGCTGATCGACCCTGGCCTCCAAATCGGACCCAGCGTCGCCTCACTCAAGATATCGGCCCTCGAGTGGCCCCGCCCACCAAATCGGTGCCCGAATGTACCCGCCCACCAAATTGTCCCCCGAGTGGCCCCGCCCACCAAATCGGCCCCCGAGTGGCCCCGCCCACCGAATCATCCCCCGAGTGGCCCCGCCCACCGAATCGACCCCCGAGTGGCCCCGCCCACCAAATCGACCCCCGAGTAGCCACGCCCACCAAATTGGCCCCCGAGTGGCCTTGCCCACCAAATCGGCCCCCTAGTGGGCCCTCCCACCAAACTGGACCCAGAGTGGTCCCGCCCACCAAAACCGACCCAGATTGGTCCCGCCCACCAAATTGGACCCAGAGGGGCTCCGCCCACATAATCAGACCCTAAGGGGCCCCACCCACAAAATCAGTCCTGAGGGGACCGGCCACATAATCGGACCCTGAGGAGCCCCGGCCGCAAAATCGGGCCCTGAGGGTCCCCACCCACAAAATCGGACCCTGAGGGGATCCAGCCACAAAATCAGACCCTGAGGGGCCCCGGCCACAAAATCGGACCCTGAGGGGCCCACTCACAAAATCGGACCCTCAGGGGCCCACCCACAAAATCGGACCCAGAGGGGCCACACCCACAAAATCAGACCCTGAGGGGCCACACCCACAAAATCGGACCCTGAGGGGCCCCGCCCACCAAATCAGACCCAGAGTGGCCCCACCCACAAAATCGGAACCTGAGTGGCCCCAACCACAAAATCGGACCCTGAGGAGCCCCGGCCACAAAATCGGGCCCTGAAGGGCCCCACCCACCAAATTGGACCCTGAGGGGCCCCGGCCACAAAATCGGACCCTTAGAGGCCCCACCCACAAAATCGGACCCTGAGGGGATCCGGCCACAAAATCAGAATCTGAGGTGCCCCGGCCACAAAATCGGACCCTGAGGGGCCCCATTCACAAAATCGGACCCTGAGGGGACACACCTACAAAATCAGACCCTGAGGGGCCACACCCACAAAATCGGACCCTGGGGGGGCCACACCCACAAAATAGGAGCCTGAGGGATCCCGGCCAACAATTCAAGCCCTGAGGAGCCTAGGCCACCAAATCAGATCCTGAGGTGCCCCACCCACCAAATCAGACCGAGGCCAAAGTGGCCCTTGAGAGGCACATACAGTTAAAACGGATCCTGAGTTGAAAGTCTTGCAGGGGCAGCAGGCAAGTCACTCTTAAAGGGGCAGCCCGGGCACCATTTCAAACCACTATCTGTACTTCCTTCAGGAAATACACATCTAGTATTAATGTTGTAATCCGAACGCTGCTAACTTTTTCTTTTTATTCAGTTGATTTCCGCAATTAATGCGGCCCGAACCGCTACACGCACAGACGCCGTTGAGGTGTTGTTTCGAAGCCAGCGTCCACGAGAGGTGTGCTAAGTATTTTTCGTGTCGATCGGATTTGTAGTTTTTGCGCAATTTGCGTTTGAAAATTTTTTTTCCCGTCATTGGAATGCGTGTCTCAATGCTTTTCAATTGGCAACTTAAAACGTGCCCTGAGGCAATTCAAATGGCAGTAAAGCTCATTGATATGCGCAGGCACACCCATTTACTATGCCAACGCCTACGAACATCACATGACGCCCCCAGGACAGAGCTTTTGGCACATAATATCAGCTCTTAAAGCGAAACCCACAGCACAAATGCAAATCTAGCCTCATCACATGACGCATGCCCCTGAGAGAGAATGTGCGCCAAAGTGGATTTAGAAGCCCAGTGAGCCACCCTGTCTCTAAAACGGCCGACGCGCCAAAGTGATTCTTAAAGGGCCAGCGCGCCAAATCGAAAACTGAGTGACCCCAGGTCCTGAGGGGCCCTTACCACAAAATTGGACCCTGAAGGGCCCCGGCCACAAAATCGGACCGAGGGGCCCCGGCCACAAAATCGGACCCTGAGAGACCCCGGCCACAAAATCGAACCCAGAGGGGCCCCACCCACAAAATTGGACCCTGAGGGGCCCCGCCCTCAAAATCGGACCCTGAGAGGCCCCGCCCACCAAATCGGACCCTGAGGTGCCCCGCCAACCATATCGGACTCTGAGGGGCCCCGCCCTCAAAATCGGACCCTGAGTAGACCCGGTCACAAAATCAGACCCTGAGGGGCCCCAACCACAAAATCGGACTCTGAGGGGCCCCACCCTCAAAATCGGATCCTGAGGGGCCCAACCAACAAAATCGGACCCTGAGGGGCCCCAGCCACAAAATCGGACCCTGAGGGGCCCCAGCCACAAAATTGGACCCTGAGGGGCCCCAGCCACAAAATCGGACCCTGAGGTGCCCAACCACAAAATCGGACCCTGAGGGCCCCCAACCACAAAATCGGACCCTAAGGGGCCCCGGCCACAAAATCAGACCCTGAGAGACCCCGGCCACAAAATCGAACCCAGAGGGGCCCCGCCCACCAAACCGGACCCTCAGGGGCCCCACCCACAAAATCGGACCCTGAGGGGCCCCGCCCTCAAAATCGGACCCTGAGAGGCCCCGCCCACCAAATCAGACACTGAGGGGCCCCGCCAACCAAATCGGACTCTGAGGGGCCCCACCCACAAAATCGGACCCTGAGTAGACCTGGCCACAAAATCGAACCCTGAGTGGCCCCACCCTCAAAATCGGATCCTGAGGGGCCCAACCAACAAAATTGAACCCTGAGGGGCCCCACCCACAAAATCTGACCCTGAGGGGCCCCGGTCACAAAATCGGAACCTGAGGGGCCCCGGCCACAAAATCGGACCCTGAGGGGCCCCACCCTCAAAATCGGACCCTGAGTGGCCCAACCAACAAAATCGGACCCTGAGGGGCCCCAGCCACAAAATCGGGCCCTGAGGGGCTCTGGCCACAAAATCGGACCCTGTGGGGCCACACCCACAAAATCGGACCCTGAGAGGCCACACATACAAAATCAGACCCTGAGGGGCCCCACCCACAAAATTGGACCCTGAGGAATCCCGGCCACTAATTCAAATCCTGAGGAGCCCAGGCCACCAAATCGGAACCTGAGGGGCCCCACCCACCAAATCAGACCCTGAGGCCAAAGTGGCCCCTGAGAGGCACCCACATTTAAAACGGATCCTGAGTTGAAAGTCTTGCAGGGGCAGCAGCCAAGTCTCTCTTAAAGGGGCAGCCCAGGCACCATTTCAAACCACTATCTGTACTTCCTTCAGGAAATACACATCTAGTATTATTATTACTATTCAGTTGATTTCCGCAATTAATGCGGCCCGAAACGCTACACGCACAGACTCCGTTGAGGTGTCGTTTCGAAGCCAGCGTTCACGAGAGGTGTGCTAAGTATTTTTCATGTCGATCAGATTTATAGTTTTTGCGCAATTTGCGTTTAAAAAAACATTTTCCTGTCATTGGAATGCACTGTCTCAATGCATTTCGATTGGAAAATTTTGCCATAGGGAAAACATGGGGCAGTCGTGAGGCGACTGATATGCGCAGGCACATCCAGGCACATCCAGCACACCCAGTTACTATGCCAATGCCTACGAACTTTTCATGACCCCTCCAGGACAGAGTTTCTGGCAGATAATATTAGCTCTTAAAGCGAAACCCAGAGCACAAATGCAAATCTAGCTTCATCACATGATGCATGACCCTGAGAGAGAATGTGCGCCAAAATGGATTTAGAAGCCCAGTGCGCCAAACTGGCTCTTAAAATGCCGACGCGCCTAAGTGATTCTTAAAGGATCGGCGCACCAAAATGAGTCTTAAAGGGCCGGCGCACCAAATCTGTTGCTGATTGACCCTGGCCTACAAATCGGAGACTGATCGACCCTGGCCTACAAATCGGACCCTGAGGGTCCCCGCTCACCAAATCGGACCCTGAGGGGCCCCGCTCACCAAAAGGAACTCTGAGGTGCCCCGCTCACCAAATCGGACCCTGAGTGGCCCCACTCACCAAATCAGACCCTGAGGGGCCCTGCTCACCAAATTGAACTCTGAGGGGCCCCGCTCACCAAATCAGACCCTGAGGGGCCCTGCTCACCAAATTGAACTCTGAGGGGCCCCGCTCACCAAATCAGACCCTGAGGGGCCCCGCCCACCAAATCGGATTCTGAGTGGCCCCGCCTTCCAAATCGGACCCTAAGGGGCCCCGCTCACCAAATGGAACTCTGAGGTGCCCCGCTCACCAAATCAGACCCTGAGTGGCCCCGCCCACCAAATCGGACCCTTAGGGGACTCGCCCACCAAATCGGACCCTGAGGGGCCCCACCCACCAAATCGGACCCTGAGGGGCCCCACTCACCAAATCGGACCCTGAGGGTCCCCGCCCACCAAATCGGACCCTGAGGGGCCCAGCTCTCCAAATCGGACCCTGAGGGGGCCCGTTCACAAAATCGAACCCTAAGGGGCCCCGTCCACCAAATCAGACCCAGAGGGGCCCCACCCACCAAATTGGACCCTGAAGGGCCCCACCCACCAAATCAGACCCTGAGGGGCCCCGCTCATTAAATCAGACCCTGAGGGGCCACGCCCACCAAATTGGACCCTGAGGGTCCCCGCTCACCAAATCGGACCCTGAGGGGCCCCGCTCACCAAATGGAACTCTGAGGTGCCCCGCTCACCAAATCGGACCCTGAGTGGCCCGCCCACCAAATCGGACCCTGAGGGGCCCCACCCACCAAATCGGACCCTGAGGGGCCCCACCCACCAAATCGGACCCTGAGGGGCTCCACTCACCAAATCGGACCCTGAGGGTCCCCGCCCACCAAATCGGGCCCTGAGGGGCCCAGCTCTCCAAATCGGACCCTGAGGGGGCCCGTTCACAAAATCGAACCCTGAGGGGCCCCGTCCACCAAATCAGACCCAGAGGGGCCCACCCACCAAATTGGACCCTGAGTGACGCCGCCCACAAAATCAGACCCTGAGGGGCCCCGGCCTCAAAATCGGACCCTGAGGGATCCCGGCCACCAATTCAAGCCCTGAGGAGCCCAGGCCACCGAATCGGATCCTGAGGGGCCCCACCTACCAAATCAGACCCTGAGGCCAAAAGTGGCCCCTGAGAGGCACCCACAGTTAAAACAGATCCTGACTTCAAAGTCTTGCAGGGGCAGCAGGCAAGTCTCTCTTAAAGGGGCAGCCCGGGCACCATTTCAAACCACTATCTGTACTTCCTTCAGGAAATACACATCTAGTATTAATGTTGTAATCCGAACGCTGCTAACTTATTCTTATTTTCCAGTTGATTTCCGCAATTAATGCAGCCCGAACCGCTACACGCACAGACTCCGTTGAGGTGTCGTTTCAAAGCCAGCGTCCATGAGAGGTGTGGTAAGTATTTTTTGTGTCGATTGGATTTGTAGTTTTTGCGCAATTTGCGTTTGAAAATGTTTTTTCCTGTCATTGGAATGCACTCTCAATGCATTTGAATGGGAAACTTAAAACGTGCCCATTGATATGTGCAGGCACACCCATTTACTATGCCAACGCCTACGAACGTCACATGACGCCCCCAGGACAGAGCTTCTGGCACATAATATCAGCTCTTAAAGCGAAACCCACAGCACAAATGCAAATCTAGCCTCATCACATGAAGCATGCCCCTGAGAGAGAATGTGCGCCAAAGTGGATTTAGAAGCCCAGTGAGCCACCCTGTCTCTAAAACGGCCGACACGCCAAAGTGATTTTTAAAGGGCCAGCGCGCCAAATCGAAAACTGAGTGACCCCAGGATCCAAAACGGAGGCATAGCCACCCCGGCCTCCAAATTGGAGGCTGATCGACCCTGGCCTCCAAATCGGACCCAGCGTTGCCTCACTCAAGATATCGGCCCCCCGAGTGGCCCCGCCCACCAAATCGGTGCCCGAATGTACCCGCCCACCAAATTGTCCCCCGAGTGGCCCCGCCCACCAAATCGGCCCCCGAGTGGCCCCGCCCACCGAATCATCCCCCGAGTGGCCCCGCCCACCGAATCGACCCCCGAGTGGCCCCGCCCACCAAATCGACCCCCGAGTAGCCACGCCCACCAAATTGGCCCCCGAGTGGCCTTGCCCACCAAATCGGCCCCCTAGTGGGCCCTCCCACCAAACTGGACCCAGAGTGGTCCCGCCCACCAAAACCGACCCAGATTGGTCCCGCCCACCAAATTGGACCCAGAGGGGCTCCGCCCACATAATCAGACCCTAAGGGGCCCCACCCACAAAATCAGTCCTGAGGGGCCCCGGCCACATAATCGGACCCTGAGGAGCCCCGGCCGCAAAATCGGGCCCTGAGGGTCCCCACCCACAAAATCGGACCCTGAGGGGATCCAGCCACAAAATCAGACCCTGAGGGGCCCCGGCCACAAAATCGGACCCTGAGGGGCCCACTCACAAAATCGGACCCTCAGGGGCCCACCTACAAAATCGGACCCAGAGGGGCCACACCCACAAAATCAGACCCTGAGGGGCCACACCCACAAAATCGGACCCTGAGGGGCCCCGCCCACCAAATCAGACCCAGAGTGGCCCCACCCACAAAATCGGAACCTGAGTGGCCCCAACCACAAAATCGGACCCTGAGGAGCCCCGGCCGCAAAATCGGGCCCTGAAGGGCCCCACCCACCAAATTGGACCCTGAGGGGCCCCGGCCACAAAATCGGACCCTTAGAGGCCCCACCCACAAAATCGGACCCTGAGGGGATCCGGCCACAAAATCAGAATCTGAGGTGCCCCGGCCACAAAATCGGACCCTGAGGGGCCCCATTCACAAAATCGGACCCTGAGGGGCCACACCTACAAAATCAGACCCTGAGGGGCCACACCCACAAAATCGGACCCTGGGGGGCCACACCCACAAAATAGGAGCCTGAGGGATCCCGGCCAACAATTCAAGCCCTGAGGAGCCTAGGCCACCAAATCAGATCCTGAGGTGCCCCACCCACCAAATCAGACCGAGGCCAAAGTGGCCCTTGAGAGGCACATACAGTTAAAACGGATCCTGAGTTGAAAGTCTTGCAGGGGCAGCAGGCAAGTCACTCTTAAAGGGGCAGCCCGGGCACCATTTCAAACCACTATCTGTACTTCCTTCAGGAAATACACATCTAGTTATAGTGGTTTGAAAAAAACACTATATTGTAATCCGAACGCTGCTAACTTCTTCTTCTTCTTCTTCTTCTTCTTCTTCTTCTTCTTCTTATTATTAAGTTGATTTCCGCAATTAATGCGGCCCGAACCGCTACACGCACAGACTCCGTTGAGGTGTCGTTTCGAAGCCAGCGTCCATGAGAGGTGTGCTAAGTATTTTTCGTGTCGATCGGATTTGTAGTTTTTGCGCAATTTGCGTTTGAAAATTTTTTTTCCCGTCATTGGAATGCACTGTCTCCAATGCTTTTCAATAGGAAATGGCAAAACGTGCCCTGAGGCGATTGAAATGACAGTTGAGCTCATTGATATGCGCAGGCAGACCCAGTTACTATGCCAACGCCTACGAACTTCACTTGAACCCCAGCACAGAGCCTCTGCCACAAAATATCAGCTCTTAAAGCGAAACCCACAGCACAAATGCAAATCTAGCTTCATCACATGACACATGCCCCTAAGAGAGAATGTGTGCGCCAAAGTGGATTTAAAAGAAGCCCAGTGAGCCAAACTAGCTCTTAAAGGGCCAACGCGCCAAAGTGATTGTTAAAGGGCCAGCACACCCAAATGAGTCTTAAAGGGCCGACACACCAAATCGGAGACTGAGCCACCCCGGCCTCCAAATCGGAGGCTGAGCCACCCCGGCCTCCAAATCGGACAATGAGCCACCCCGGCCTCCAAATCAGAGGCTGAGCCACCCCGGCCTCCAAATCGGAGGCTGAGCCACCCCGGCCTCCAAATCGGAGGCTGAGCCACCCCGGCCTCCAAATCGGAGGCTGAGCCACCCCGGCCTCCAAATCGGAGGCTGAGCCACCCCGGCCTCCAAATCGGAGGCTGAGCCACCCCGGCCTCCAAATCGGAGGCTGAGCCACCCCGGCCTCCAAATCGGAGGCTGAGCCACCCCGGCCTCCAAATCGGAGGCTGAGCCACCCCGGCCTCCAAATCGGAGGCTGAACCACCCCGGCCTCCAAATCGGAGGTTGAGCCACCCTGGCCTCCAAATCGGACCCAGTGTGGCCCCGCTCAAAAAATCAGACCCAGAGTAGCACAGCCCACCAAATCGGATCCTGAGGGGCCCCGCCCACCAAATCAGACTCCGAGTGGCCCCGCCCACCAAATCAGACCCTGAAGGGCCCCGTCCACCAAATCGGACCCTGAGGAGCCCCGCCCACCAAATCAGACCCTCAGAAGCCCCGCCCACCAAATCGGACCCAGAGTGACCCCGCCCACCAAATCGAACCCTGAAGGGCCTCGCCGATCAAATCGGACCCAGAGGGGCCCCGCCCATCAAATCGGACCCTGAGGGGCCCCGCCCACCAAATCGGAACCTGAGGGGCCCCGCCCACCAAATCGGAACCTGAGGAGCCCCGCCCACCAAATCGGTCCCAGGGGGCCCCGCCTACCAAATCGGACCATGAGGGGCACTGCCCACTAAATCAGACCATGAGGGGCACCTCCCACCAAAATGGACCCAGGGGGCTCAACCCACAAAATCAGACCCTAAGGGGCCCCACCCACAAAATCGGACCCTGAGTGGGCCCGGCCACAAAATCAGACCCTGAGGGGCCCCAACCACAAAATCGGACCCTGAGAGACCCCGGCCACAAAAATCGAACCTAGAGGGGCCCCAGTCACAAAATCAGACCCTAAGGGGCCCAGGTCACGAAATCGGACCCTGAGGGGCCCCACCCACAAAATCAGACCCTGAGGGGCCCCGCCCACCAAATTAGACCCTGAGGGGCCCCACCCATAAAATCAGACCCTGAGAGGCCCCAGCCACAAAATCAGACCCTGAGGGGCCCCAGCCACAAAATCGGACTCTGAGGGGCCCCACCCACAAAATCGGACCCTGAGGGGCCCCACCCACAAATCCAGACCCTGAGGGGACCCGGCCACAAAATCGGACCCTGAGAGACCCCGGCCACAAAATCGGACCCTGAGGGGCCCCAACCACAAAATCAGACCCTGAGGGGCCCCAGTCACAAAATCGGACCCTGAGGGGCCCCACCCACAAAATCAGACCCTGAGGGACCCCAGCCACAAAATCAGAACCTGAGGGGCCCCAACCACAAAATCAGAACCTGAGGGGCCCCACCCACAAAATCAGACCATGAGGGACCCCACCCACAAAATCGGACCCTGAGGGGCCCCGCCCACCAAATTAGACCCTGAGGGGCCCCACCCTCAAAATCGGTCGCTGAGGGGCCCCACCCACAAAATCGGACCCTGAGAGACCCCGGCCACAAAATCGAACCCAGAGGGGCCTCAGTCACAAAATCAGACCCTAAGGGGCCCCGGCCACAAAATTGGACCCTGAGGGGCCTCAACCACAAAATCAGACCCTGAGGGACCCCAGCCACAAAATCGGACCCTGAGGGGCCACACCCACAAAATCAGACCCTGTGGGGCCCCAGTCACAAAATCGGACCCTGATGGGCCCCAGCCACAAAATCAGACCCTGAGGGGCCCCAGCCACAAAATCAGACCCTGAGGGGCCCCACCCACAAAATCAGACCCTGAGGGGCACCACCCACAAAATCAGACCCTGAGGGGCCCCGCCCACCAAATTAGACCCTGAGGGGCCCCACCCTCAAAATCAGACCCTGAGGGGCCACAGCCACAAAATCAGACCATGAGGGGCCCCAGCCACAAAATCGGACCCTGAGGGGCCCCACCCACAAAATCTGACCCGGATGGGCCCCACCCACAAATCCAGACCCTGAGGGGCCCCAGCCACAAAATCGGACCCTGAGAGACCCCGGCCACAAAATCGGACCATGAGGGGCCCCAACGACAAAATCAGACCCAGAGGGGCCCCGGTCACAAAATCGGACCCTGAGGGGCCCCACCCACAAAATCAGACCCTGAGGGACCCCAGCCACAAAATCAGACCCTGAGGGGCCCCAGCCACAAAATCGGACCCTGAGGGGCCTCACCCACAAAATCGGACCCTGATTGGCCCCGCCCACCAAATTAGACCCTGAGGGGCCCCACCCTCAAAATCGGTCCCTGAGGGGCCCCGGCCAAAAATCGGACCCTAAGGGGCCCCACCCGCAAAATTGGACCCTAAGGGGCCCCGGCCACAAAATCGGACCCTGAGGGGCCCCATCCTCAAAATCGGACCCTGAGGGGATCCACCCGCAAAATCGGACCCTGAGGGGCCCCGGCCCCAAAAATCGGACCCTGAGGGGCCCCAACCGCAAAATCGGACCCTGAGAAGCACCAGCTACAAAATCGGACCCTGAGGGGCCCCAGACACAAAATCGGACCCTGAGGGGCCCCGGCCACAAAATCGGACCCTGAGGGGCCCAACCCACAAAATCAGACTCAGTGTCCCCGCCCACCAAATTGGACCCTGAAGGGCCCCATCCACCAAATCGGACCCAAAGTGGCACCACCCACCAAATTGGACCCTGAGGGGCCCCGCCCACCAAATTGGACCCTGAGGGGCCCCGCCCACCAAATTGGACCCTGAGGGGCCCCGCCCACCAAATTGGACCCTGAGGGGCCCCGCCCACCAAATCGGACCCTGAGGGGCCCCGCCCACTAAATCGGATTCTGAAAGGCCCCAACCACAAAATCGGACCCTGAGGGTCCCCGCCCACCAAATTGAACCCCGAGGTATCCCGCCCACCAAATCGAACCCCGAGGGATCCCGCCCACCAAATCGGACCCCGAGGGTCCCCGCCAACCAAATCGGACCCTGAGGGGCCCCGCCCACCAAATCGGACTCTGATAGATCCCGCCCACCAAATCAGACCCTGAGGGGCCCAGCTCACCAAATCGGACCCAGAGTGGCCCCGCCCACCAAATTGGACCCAGAGTGGCCCCGCCCACCAAATCAGACCCAGAGTGGCCCCGCCCACCAAATTGTACCCTGAGGGGCCCAACCCACAAAATCGGACCCTAAGGGGCCCCACCCACAAAATTGGACCCTGATGGGCCCCGACCACAAAATTGGACCCTGAGGGGCCCCACCCACAAAATCGGACCCTGAGTGGCCCCACTCACAAAATCGGACCCTGAGGGGCCCTACCCACAAAATCGGACCCTGAGGGGCCCTACCCACAAAATCGGACCCTGAGGGGACCCAACCATAAAATCGGACCCTGAGGGGCCCCAACCACAAAATCGGACCCTGACGGGCCCCAGCCGCAAAATCGGACCATGACGGGCCCGGCCACAAAATCGGACCCTGAGGGACCCCACCTACAAAATGGAACCCTGAGGGGCCCCAACCACAAAATCGGATCCTGAGGGGCCCCACCCACAAAATCGGACCCTGAGGGGCCCCACCCACAAAATTGGACCCTCAGGGGCCCCGGCCACAATATCGGACCCTGAGGGACCCCGGCCACAAAATCAGATCCTGAGGGGCCCCAACCACAAAATCGGACCCTGAGAGGCTCCGGCTGCAAAATCGGACCCTGAGGGGCCCCATCCACAAAATCGGACCCTGAGGGGCCCCGGCCACAAAATCGGACCCTGAGGGGCCCCGGCCACAAAATCGGACCCTGAGGGGCCCCGGCCACAAAATCGGACCCTGAGGGGCCCAACCCACAAAATCAGACCCAGAGGGGCCCCGCCCACCAATTTAGACCCTGAGGGGCCCCACCCACAAAATCAGACCCTGAGAAGCCCTGCCCACCAAATCGGACCCAGAGTGACCCCGCCCACCAAATCGGACCCTGAAGGGCCCCGCCCATCAAATCGGACCCAAAGTGGCCCCGCCCATCAAATCGGACCCTGAGGGGCCCCGCCCACCAAATTGGAACCTGAGGAGCCCCGCCCACCAAATTGGACCCAGATTGACCCCGCCCACCAAATCGGACCCTGAAGGGCCCCGCCCACCAAATCGGACCCAGAGGGTCCCCGCCCACCAAATCGGACCCTGAAGGGCCCCGCCCACCAAATCGGACCCAGAGGGGCCCTGCCCACCAAATCGGACCCAGGGGGGCCCCGCCCACCAAAATGGACCCAGGGGGCTCCACTCACAAAATCGGACCATGAGGGGCCCCGCCCACCAAATCGGACCATGAGGGGCACCGCCCACTAAATCGGACCCAGAGTGGCCCCGCCCACCAAAATGGACCCAGGGGGCTCCACTCACAAAATCGGACCCTGAGGGGCCCTACCCACAAAATCGGACCCTGAGGGGCCCCAACCACAAAATCGGACCCTGATGGGCCCCGGCCACAAAATCGGACCCTGAGGGGCCCCGGCCACAAAATCGGACCCTGAGGGACCCCACCTACAAAATTGAACCCTGAGGTGCCCCAACCACAAAATCGGATCCTGAGGATCCCCACCCACAAAATTGGACCCTCAGGGCCCCGGCCACAAAATCAGACCCTGAGGGACCCCGGCCACAAAATCAGATCCTGAGGGGCCCCACCCACAAAATCGGACTCTGAGGGGCCCCACCCACAAAATCGGACCCTGAGGTGCCCCACCCACAAATCCAGACCCTGAGGGGACCCGGCCACAAAATCGGACCCTGAGGGGCCCTGCCCACCAAATCGGACCCTGAGGGGCCCCGTCCACTAAATCGGATTCTGAAATGCCCCAACCACAAAATCGGACCCTGAGGGGCCCCGCTGACCAAATTGAACTCTGAGGGGCCCCGCCCACCAAATCGGACCCAGAGTGGCCCGCCTACCAAATCAGACCTAGAGTGGCCCCGCTCACCAAATAGGACTTGGAGGGGCCCCACCTACCAAATCGGACTCTGAGGGGCCCCACCCACCAAATCAGACCCTGAGGGGCCCCGCTCACTAAATCGGACCCTGAGGGGCCCCGCTCACCAAATCGGACCCAGAGGGGCCCCGCCCACCAAATCGGACCCTGAGGGGCCCCACCCACAAAATCGGGCCCCGAGGGCCCCACCCACAAAATCGGGCCCCGAGGGCCCCACCCACAAAATCGGACCCTGAGGCCAAAGTGGCCCCTGAGAGGCACCCACAGTTAAAACGGATCCTGAGTTGAAAGTCTTGCAGGTGCAGCAGGCAAGTCTCTCTTAAAGGGGCAGCCTGGGCAGCATTTCAAACCACTATCTGTACTTCTTTCAGGAAATACACATCTAGTGTTAATTTTGTTATCTTTATTCAGTTGATTTCCGCAATTAATGCAGCCCGAACCGCTACACGCACAGACTCCGTTAAGGCGTCGTTTCGAAGCCACCGTCCACTAGAGGTGTGCTAAGTATTTTTCATGTCAATCGGATTTGTAGCTTTTGAGCAATTTGCATTTGAAACGTTTTTTTCTTGTCATTGGAATGCATTGTCTCAATGCATTTCAATGGGAAAATTTTGCCATATTAAGACATGGGGCAGCTTCATCACATGACGCATGCCCCTGAGAGAGAATGTGCACCAAAGTGGATTTAGAAGCCCAGTGAGCCAAACTGGCTCTTAAAGGGCCGACGCGCCAAAGTGATTCTTAAAGGGCCGACGCGCCAAATCGAAAGCTGAGTGACCCCAGGCTCCAAATCGGAGGCTGATTGAACCCGGAATCAAAATCGGAGTCTGAGCCACCTTGGCCTCCAAATCAGAGGCTGAGCCACCACGGCCTCCAAATCGGAGGCTGAGCCACCCCGGCCTCCAAATCAGAGGCTGATCGACCCCGGCCTCCAAATTGGAGGCTGATCGACCCCGGCCTCCAAATCGGAGGCTGATCGACCCTGGCCTCCAAATCGGAGGCTGATCGACCCCGGCCTCCAAATCGGAGGCTGAGCCACCCCGGCCTCCAAATCGGAGGCTGAGCCACCCCGGCCTCCAAATCGGAGGCTGAGCCACCCCGGCCTCCAAATCGGAGGCTGAGCCACCCCGGCCTCCAAATCGGAGGCTGAGGGGACCCGCCCACCAAATCGGACCCTGAGTAGCCCCGCCCACCAAATCGGACCCAGAGTAGCCCCGCCCACCAAATCGGACCCAGAGTAGCCCCACCCACAAAATCGGACCCCGAGGGGCCCCATCCACAAAATCGGACCCTGAGGGGATCCGGCCACAAAATCAGACCCTGAGGGGCCCCAGCCACAAAATCGAACCCTGAGGGGCCCCAGCCACAAAATCGGACTCTGAGGGGCCCCAACCCACAAAATCGGACCCTGAGGGGCCACACCCACAAAATCGGAGCCTGAGGGATCCCCGCCAACAATTCAAGCCCTGAGGAGCCCAGGCCAAGGAATCAGATCCTGAGGGGCCCCACCCACCAAATCAGACCCTGAGGCCAAAGTGGCCCCTGAGAGGCACTCACAGTTAAAACGGATCCTGAGTTGAAAGTCTTGCAGGGGCAGCAGGCAGGTCTCTCTTAAAGGGGCAGCCCGGGCACCATTTCAAACCACTATCTGTACTTCCTTCAGGAAATACACATCTAGTTATTATTATTAAGTTGATTTCCGCAATTAATGCGGCCCGAACCGCTACACGCACAGACGCCGTTGAGGTGTTGTTTCGAAGCCAGCATCCACGAGAGGTGTGCTAAGTATTTTTCGTGTCGATCAGATTTGTAGTTTTTGTGCAATTTGTGTTTGAATTTTTTTTTTCCCGTCATTGGAATGCACTGTCTCCAATGCTTTTCAATGGGTAATGGCAAAACGTGCCCTGAGGCGATTGAAATGGCAGTTGAGCTCATTGATATGCGCAGGCAGACCCAGTTACTATGCCAGCGCCTACGAACGTCACATGACATCCCAAGGACAGAGCTTCTGCCACATAATATCAGCTCTTAAAGTGAAACCCACAGCACAAATGCAAATCTAGCTTCATCACATGACACATGCCCCTGAGATAGAATGTGCGACAAAGTGGATTTAGAAGCCCAGTGAGCCACCCTGGCTCTTAAAGGGCCGACGTGCCACAGTGATTCTTAAAGGGCCAGCGCACCGAAATGAGTCTTAAAGGGCCGGCGCACCAAATCGAAAGCTGAGTGACCCCGGCCTCCAAATCGGAGGCTGAACCACCCCGGCCTCCAAATCGGAGGCTGAGCTACCCTGGCCTCCAAATCGGACCCAGTGTGGCCCCACTCAAAAAATCAGACCCAGAGTAGCACAGCCCACCAAATCGGATACTGAGGGGCCCCGCCCACCAAATCAGACTCCGAGTGGCCCCGCCCACCAAATCGGACCCTGAAGGGCCCCGTCCACCAAATCGGACCCTGAGGAGCCCCGCCCACCAAATCGGACAGAGTGACCCCGCCCACCAAATCGGACCCTGAAGGGCCTCGCCCATCAAATCGGACCCAGAGGGGCCCCGCCCACCAAATCGGACCCAGAGGGGCCCCGCCCATCAAATCGGACCCTGAGGGGCCCCGCCTACCAAATCGGAACCTGAGGAGCCCCGCCCACCAAATCGGACCCAGAGAGAACCCGCCCACCAAATCGGACCCTGAAGGGCCTCGCCCATCAAATCGGACCCAGAGGGGCCCCGCCCATCAAATCGGACCCAGAGGGGCCCCGCCCATCAAATCGGACCCTGAGGGGCCCCGCCCACCAAATCGGACCATGAGGGGCCCCGCCCACCAAATTGGACCATGAGGGGCACCACCCACTAAATCGGACAAAGAGTGGCCCCGACCACCAAAATGGACCCAGGGGGCTCCACCCACAAAATCAGACCCTAAGGGGCCCCACCCACAAAATCGGACCCTGAGTGGGCCCGGCCACAAAATCAACCCTGAGGGGCCCCAACCACAAAATCGGACCCTGAGAGACCCCGGCCACAAAATCGAACCTAGAGGGACCCCAGTCACAAAATAGGACCCTCAGGGGCCCCAACCACAAAATCAGACCCTGAGGTGCCCCGGTCACAAAATCAGACCCTGAGGGGCCCCACCCACACAATCAGACCCTGAGGGGCCCCAACCACAAAATCGGACCCTGAGGGGCCCCGCCCACCAAATCAGACCCAGAGTGGCCCCGCCCACCAAAGTGTACCCTGAGGGGCCCCGCCCACCAAAGTGTACCCTGAGGGGCCCCACCCACAAAATCGGACCCTAAGGTGCCCCACCCACAAAATTGGACCCTGAGGGGCCCCGGCCACAAAATTGGACCCTGAGGGGCCCCACCCACAAAATCAGACCCTGAGGGGATCCGGCCACAACATCGGACCCTGAGTGGCCCCACTCACAAAATCGGACCCTGAGGGGCCCTACCCACAAAATCGGACCCTGAGGGGCCCCAACCACAAAATCGGACCCTGAAGGGCCCCGGCCACAAAATCGGACCCTGACGGGCCCCGGCCAAAAAATCGGACCCTAACGGGCCCCGGCCACAAAATCGGACCCTGAGGGACCCCACCTACAAAATTGAACCCTGAGGGGCCCCAACCACAAAATCGGATCCTGAGGGGCCCCACCCACAAAATTGGACCCTCAGGGGCCCCACCCACAAAATTGGACCCTCAGGGGCCCCGGCCACAAAATCGGACCCTGAGGGACCCCAGCCACAAAATCAGATCCTGAGGGGCCCCAACCACAAAATCGGACCCTGAGGGGCCCCAGCCACAAAATCAGACCCTGAGGGGGGCCCCAGCCACAAAATCGGACTCTGAGGGGCCCCACCCACAAATCCAGACCCTGAGGGGACTCGGCCACAAAATCGGACCCTGAGGGGCCCCACCCACAAAATCGGACCCTGAGGGGCCTCGCCCACTAAATTGGGATCTGAAAGGCCCCAACCACAAAATCGGACCCTGAGGGGCCCCGCTGACCAAATTGAACTCTGAGGGGCCCCACCCACCAAATCGGACCCAGAGTGGCCCGCCTATCAAATCAGACCTAGAGTGGCCCCGCTCACCAAATCAGACCCTGAGGGGCCCCGCCCACCAAATCAGACCCTGAGGGGCCCCGGCCACAAAATCGGACCCTGAGGGGCCCCACCCACCAAATCGGACCCTGAAGGGCCCCACCCACAAAATCGGACCCTGAGGGGCCCCACCCACAAAATCGGACCCAGAGGGGCCCCGCCCATCAAATCGGACCCTGAGGAGCTCCGCCCACCAAATCGGACCCAGAGTGACCCCGTCCACCAAATCGGACCCTGAAGGGCCCCGCCCACCAAATCGGACCCAGAGGGGCCCCGCCCACCAAATCGGACCATGAGGGGCACCGCCCACTAAATCGAACCCTGAGGTGCCCCGGCCACAAAATCGGACCCTGAGGGGCCCCACCGACAAAATCAGACCCTGAGGGGCCCCAACCACAAAATCGGACCCTGAGAGACCCCGGCCACAAAATCGGACCCTGAGGGGCCCGGCCACAAAATCGGACCCTGAGGGGCCCCACCCCCAAAATCGGACCCTGAGGGGCCCCACCCCCAAAATCGGACCCTGAGGGGCCCTGGCCACAAAATCGGACCCTGAGGGGCCCCGGCCACAAAATCGGACCCTGAGGGGCCCCACCCACAAAATCGGACCATACAGGGCCACGCCCACTAAATCGGACCCTGAGGGGCCTTACCCGCAAAATTGGACCCTGAGGGACCCCAGCCACCAAATCGGACCCAGAGGGGCCCCGCCAAAAAAATCGGTACTAAAGGGGCGTCGCCCACCAAATCGGACCCAGAGTTACCCCGCTCACCAAATCGGACCCAGAGGGGCCCCGCCAAAAAAATCGGTACCAGAGGGGCTTCGCCCACCAAATCGGACCCAGAGTGGCCCCGCCCACAAAATCGGACCCTGAAGGGCCCCTGCCACAAAATCTGACCCTGAGGGGCCACGCCCACTAAATCGGACCCTGAGGGGCCCCGCCCACCAAACGGACCCTGAGGGGCCCCACCCACAAAATCAGACCCTGAGGGGCCCCGCCCACCAAATCGGACCCAGAGGGGCCCCGCCCAAAAAATCAGTACCAGAGGGGCTTCGCCCACCAAATCGGACCCAGAGTGGCCTTGCCCACCAAATCGGACCCTGAGGGGCCCCGCTCACCAAATCAGACTCTGAGGGTTCCGGCCCACCAAATCGGACCCTGAGGGGCCCCGCTCACCAAATCGGACACTGAGTGGCCCCACTCCCCAAATGGGACCTTGAGGGGCACCACTCACCAAATCGGACCCTGAGGGGTCCAGCCCACCAAATCGGACCCTGAGGAGCCCCACCCACCTAATCGAACCCTGAGGGGTCCCGCCCACCAAATCGAACCCAGAGGGGCCCCACCCACAAAATCGGACCCTGAAGGGCCCCGGCCACCAACTCAAGCCCCGAGGAGCCCAGGCCACCAAATTGGACCCTGAGGGGCCTCGCTCACCAAATCGGACCCTGAGGGGCCCCGCCCACCAAATCGGACCCTGAGGGGCCCCGCTCACCAAATCGGACCCTGAGGGGCCCCACCCACAAAATCGGACCCAGAGTGGCCCCACCCACAAAATCGGACCCTGAGGGGCCCCGTTCACCAAATCAGACTCTGAGGGGCCCCACCCACCAAGTCGGACCCTGAGGGACCCCTCTCACCAAATCGGACCCTGAGGGGCCCCGACCACCAAATCAGACCCTGAGGGGCCCCGACCTCAAAATCGGAAGCTGAGGGGCTCCACCCACCAAATCGGACCCTGAGGGACCCCAACCACCAAATCGGACCCTGAGGGGCCCCGGCCACCAAATCGGACCCTGAGGGGCCCTGGCCACCAAATCGGACCCTGAGGGGCCCCACCCACCAAATCGAACCCTGAGGGGCCCCGGCCACCAAATCGGACCCTGAGGGGCCCCACCCACCAAATTGGACCCTGAGGGGCCCCGGCCACAAAATCGGACCCTGAGGGGCCCCACCCACCAAATCGGACCCAGAGGGGCCCCAACCAAAAAATCGGTACCAGAGGGGCTTCGCCCACCAAATCGGACCCAGAGTGGCCCCGCCCACCAAATCGGACCCTGAGGGGCCCCACTCACCAAATCAGACTCTGAGGGTTCCGGCCCACCAAATCGGACCCTGAGGGGCCCCGCTCACCAAATTGGACCCTGAGGGGGCCCGCCCACAAAATCGAACCCAGAGTGGCCCCACCCACCAAATCGGACCCTGAGGGGCCCCGTTCACCAAATCAGACTCTGAGGGGCCCCACCCACCAAATCGGACCCTGAGGGACCCCTCTCACCAAATCGGACCCTGAGGGGCCCCGGCCACCAAATCGGACCCTGAGGGGCCCCGACCTCAAAATCGGAAGCTGAGGGGCTCCACCCACCAAATCGGACCCTGAGGGGCCCCAACCACCAAATCGGACCCTGAGGGGCCCCGGCCACAAAATCGGACCCTGAGGAGCCCCACCCACCAAATCGAACCCTGAGGGGCCCCGGCCACCAAATCGAACCCTGAGGGGCCCCAGCCACAAAATCGGACCCTGAGGGGTCCCACCCACAAAATCAGACCCTGAGGGGCCCCACAGGCCAAAGTGGTCCCTGAGAGGCACCCACAGTTAAAACGGATCCTGAGTTGAAAGTCTTGCAGGGGCAGCAGGCAAGTCTCTCTTAAAGGGGCAGCCTGGGCACCATTTCAAACCACTATCTGTACTTCCTTCAGGAAATACACATCTAGTTTTTTTTTCCTTATCTTCTTCCCACAGCTATAACTTTGTTTATTTTTCCATCATAGATGTATGAGGACTTGATTTTTTGCAAGACAAACTAGTTTTGAATGGCATTATTCATGGTACCCTATAATGTCCTGACAGATGGGAAAAAAATTACAAGAGGGATGATTGACGAAAAAAATTAAATTCTGCTGTTGCTTCTTTGATTTTACGTTGCTCATTGCGTAGAAAAATGATCAGTAAAATTGGTTGTCTAGGTCAGACCAATAAGGGTGAGACTAAACATGAAATTATTTTTTTATATTTAAATGGTGAAAAAAAATTCAGAAAATTGTGAAAAATATATAATTTTTGCTTTGTGTTGCCATTTTCCGTGACCCATAACATTTTATTTTTCCATTTTCTGAGTTGGTTTATTTTGTGTGGTGAGCTGATGTTTTTATTAATACCAATTTTGTGTACATAAGATGCTTTCATCGCAATTTTGGTGTTTTAATGTTCTCTCGTCTGCAGAGATTACAACAAAGACACATTTCACGTCTCATTTTTAGCACGGTGCTCATCTATTTCCTACCTGCACAAACTCCTTGTCCTGCTAATACCCCAATGCCAAGCTGCTGCTGCCCTATGTGTCAATATTATTGTACTTACTGTGTGATTCTCTGTGTACTCTAGATGATAAAGCAAACCTCTAGAATATAGTAATGCCGGGTGCTAGTGCCATAGAAAACAGTGCCTACATTTTGCCCCCTAGAAAGTAATAATGCCCTGTGTGCCCCTTTGACAGTCACAGTAACCTGGGATCCCCTATAACAATAAATGCCCATTTTACATTTAATAATGTCCTGAGTCTCCCCCTGTACATCACCCCTCTACACGGTATCATGGTCATTATGCAAAATTTAATGCCCCCTCACTGTATAATACCACCCACACAGTATACTGACCCCTTAGTAGCCCCCAAACTGTTTGATGGCTTCAACACTGTATGATTCCCCCCCCATTGTAATCTCCACACTGTATAATAGCCCCTTAGATAGCCTCCATATAGTATAATGCACCAGGGAGTCTTCAACATAGTATAATGCATTCCCCATAGGTCTCTTTATAGTATAATGCACTCCTCATAGGCCTCTATAGTATAATGCACTCCCCATAGTCAAACTCTATATAGTATAACTAGATGGTGGCCCGATTCTAACGCATCGGGTATTCTAGAATATATATGCAGTTTATTTTTGAAAATGTAATAATAATGCAATAATGCACCCCCCCAATCCTGATATGCATGGTTCTCTCACCCCCAATCCTGATATGTATGGTTCTCTCACCCCCAATCCTGATATGCATGCTACCCCTCAACCCCCTATCCTGGTATGCATGGTCCCCTGACCCCCCAATCCTGGAATGCATAGTCCTCTCACCCCCCAATCCTGGTACGCATGGTCCTCTCACCTCTCTTTCCTGGTATGCATGGTCCTCTCACCCCTCTTTCCTGGTATGCATGGTCCTCTTACCCCCCTTTCGGGGTATGCATAGACCCCTCACCCCCCAATCCTGGTATGCATGGTCCTCTCACCCCCAGTCCTGGTATGCATGGTCCTCTCACCCCTCTTTCCTGGTATGCATGGTCCTCTTACCCCCCTTTCGGGGTATGCATAGTCCCCTCACCCCCCAATCCTGGTATGCATGGTCCTCTCACCCCCAATCCTGGTATGCATGGTCCCCTCACCCCCCTATCCTGGTATGCATGGTCCTCTCACCCCCCTTTGCTGGTATGCATGGTCCCCTCACCCCCCTTTGCTGGTATGCATGGTCCTCTCACACCCCAATCCTGGTATGTGTGCTCACCGTCACCCCCCTTTCCTGGTATGTACGGTATCCTCACCCCCCTTTCCTAGTATGCAAGGTCCCCTCACCCCCCTATCCTGGTATGCATGGTCCCCTCACCCCCCTTTCCTGGTATGCATGGTCCCCTCACCCCCCTATCCTGGTATGCATGGTCCCCTCACACCCCAATCCTGGTATGTATGCTCACCGTCACCCCCCTTTCCAGGTATGTATGGTCCTCTCACCCCCCAAATCCTGGTATGCATGGTATCCTCACCCCCCTTTCCTGGTATGCATGGTCCCCTCATCCCCCTTTTCTGATATGCATGGTCCCCTCACCCCCCAATCCTGGTATGCATGGTCCTCTTACCCCCTTTTGGGGTATGCATGGTCCCCTCACCCCCCAGTCCTGGTATGCATGGTCCTCTCACCCCCCCAATCCTGGTATGCATGGTCCCCTCACCCCCAATCCTGATATGCATGGTCCCCTCACCCCCCTTTCCTGGTATGCATGGTCCCCTCACCCCCCTTTCCGTGTAGCCGTGACCAATCAGCGTCGCAGCCCTCTGTCCGCGACCAATCAGCAACGCGGCCCTGTAGCCGCGACCAATCACGGCCACGGTCCTGTACAAAAATAATATTAAAATTTTTTTAAAAAGTTATTCTCACCTTCCGACGGCCTCCTGTCTTCTTTCCACGGCCCGGCCTCGCGTTCCCAGTAATGCTTTGCAGCTTAGACCGCTGATGACGTCGGTCTTCTTTCTCGCTCTCACAAGAGTGACGTCGGTCTTCTTTCTCGCTCTCGCGAGAGTGATGTCATCAGCGGTCTAAGCCGCAAAGCATTCCTGGGAATGCGAGGCCGGTCGCGTGGAAAGAAGACAGGAGGCCGTCGGAAGGTGAGAATAACTGTTTTTTATTTTAATTCTCTTTTTTACAGATTAAGGCCTGCGCCTGCCATTGATTGGTCGCGCCCTAGCGGCCGCGACCAATCAGCGGCAGGCGCAGCTTACCGTTACAAACAGCTGCGCCTGTCGCTGATTGGTTGCGGCCTGGCGGGGGCCTGGCGACCGCGACCAATCAGCGGCCCGGGATTTTGGTTACAGACATACACGATAAGGCGTTTATATATATAGATGCACACCCCATAGGCAGAGTCTATATAGTATAATGCATTCCCCATAGGCATACTGTATTTAGTATAATGCACTCCCCATAGGCATACTGTATTTAGTATAATGCACTCCCCATAGGCAGACTCTATATAGTATAATGCACCTCCATAGGCAGGCTCTATATAGTATAATGCTTCCCCATAGTCATACTCTATTTAGCATAATGCACCCCACATAGGCAGATTCTGTACAGTATAATGCACCCCCATAGGCAGACTCCATATAGTATAATGTCTTCCCCATAGGCAGACTCTATGTACAGTGCTGTGCAAATTAATTGGGACAAAGCATTTTTTTAAGTAAAATCGTAAGTTGGTTACCAGTCAGTGATTCCAACCAGTTTTAATTGCTTTGAACAGGCACTCACACCTGTTCAAAGCTGTTAAAACTGGTTTGAATCACTGACTGGTAACCAACTTACAATTTTACTTAAAAAATGCTTTATCCCAATTAATATGCACAGCACTGTAGTATAATACACCCCAATATGCAGACTCTATAGTATAATGCACCCCCATAGGTCTGTATAGTATAATGCACTACCCATATGCAGACTCTATAGTGTAATGCACCCCCATAGGCAGACTCTATATTGTATATTGTACCTTTCATAGGCAGATCATGTAGTATAATGCACCCCCATAGTCAGACTCTATATTGTATAATTGACTCCCATTGGCAGACTCTATAGTATAATACACCCCCCATAGGCAGACTCTATAGTGTAATGCACCCCCATAGGCAGACTCTATATAGCATATTGCACCTTACATAGGCAGACTATATAGTATAATTCACCCCCCAAAGTCAGACTCTATATTGCATAATTGACTCATAGGCAGACTCTATAGTATAATGCACCCCCATAGTCAGACTCTTTATTTTAATGCATCCCCCATAGGCAGACTCTATAGTATAATGCAGCCACCAATAGGCAGACTCTATAGTATAATGCACACCATAAAAAAATACAATACTTACCTCTCCTCCTCGTTCCCTCACTGTTCCGAGCTCCTACCCATCTCCGGACAGTTGGCGCCAGGTAATGACAACATCGTGTGCACTGTAAGTGTCTGCCTCAGGGACATCAGAACCTGAGAGTGGGATGATGGGAGAGGGAGCGTGATGTTCCACAATGCGGTCAACTGTATCGGCATCTAACCAATACAGTTGAGCTTGGAACTGCTCAGGGGCCCCATAGTGGCCAGTTGGCAGTGCACGCCGATACAGTTACAGTAGTGTAGCTCCGGGTGGGCTTCCTCAGAGCACGGGGACCGGGGCAACCAACCCTCTGCTCCCCCCGGGTAGCTACTCTACTGCTATGTACTGTAGCTAATGAAAGATAAAATTTCAGTTTGATCAAACATTACAAGTGTGCTTCCTTTACAGAAAAGGCTTGGGGTCCTATATTACCGTAGTACAGAGTTCTAAAGCCTAGAAGATATCCTTGTCATCATTTAATGATGCAACAGCCTCTGAAGTATTTGAAATGTAGAGCTGAAATTTTCAGAAAATAATTGACATAATTCTTCTAGGTTGTCTTGGTAATATAGCTTCTGTTGGACAAGTTCTCAAGCAATATTTTGCCCAGGTGTGTTCCTCGTTATTTGAACTAGTCTACAAACAATAGAGTGGATCAATCAAGTGGAATTTCAAGTTGAATTTCCTGAAATTTAAACATTTTGAAATTAGCAAAAAAAAATTTGTCCACCATTATTTTCCATACCGTTGAAGCATCAGAGAAAGAGCTAACATAATTTTCAGTTGCTGAGTGTGCCTTCCCCATAATGCCTTGCAGCTATGACATCTTACAGATTATTATACCTTACACAGTAGTGGTCACTCAGCACCTGTGTTATCACAGATCAGTTGTTTCCAGTGGATCACAATTTGTATGGCAGAGTCATTTACTATCGCCAGAGTCACTGGGTAAGTGTCTCTCTTCTGTTGAGTGTAAGGCTATGTGCACACGATACAGAATTTCTGCGGATCCGCAGTGGATTTTTCCGCGCAGAAACGCTGCAGATCCGCACTGTGATTTACAGTACAATGTAAATCAATGAAAAAAAAAAATGCTGCGCCCACGCAGTGGAAAACCGAACAAAAACCACTGGAAAACCGCAATAAAAAAGGACGAAATCCGCAGGAAAAATGCAGGTCATTTGACCTGCGGATTTCTTAAAATCTGCGTGGAAAAATCCGCAGGACGAAAATCTACGTGTGCACTTAGCCTAAGTAAGCTCTTTTGGTCAGCAAGGTTTTCTCTCTGTCCTCTCCTCCATGCGTATTTTCCAAGCAACTGCAAGGCTGAGGTTTGAGCAGATTTATTCACTGTAAATCAATCTTTGAGAGAAATTTCAGCAAAATCATGTGTGTAAGGCCGGGGTCACACTGGCGAGGAATACGGGAGAGTGAGAGGCGCTAAAAGCACGCATTAGACACGGACCAATGATTTTCTATGGGGTCACTCGCACCAGGCGTATATTTCTCCTCAGTATCCTATGCTTCGTGCCACTTACAGCATGCTGCGATTGTCAGCGTACTACGCCCGTAGTACGTCAATGCAAGTCTATGGGTGCGCAAAAAATACGGATTACACACGGACCACACATGTGACTTGCGAGAAATATGCACCAGGTGTCTTTAGAAACCCTGTCATAGGGCTCCATTATTTGTCCATTTTGCAAGCCTGCGAGAAAATCTCGCCATACGGATGCCATACGGATTACATACGGATGCTTACATGCGCAAAATACGCGACCACACCTTGATTATGGATGACATACGGAGCACTATTTAGGGGTCTGTCATCCGTATTACGCATGTAAAATACTGACCGTATTTTGCGCAGGTTAGTGTGACTCCAGCCTAACTGTATATCTCACAAACTTAGAATATCATCAAAAAGTTAATTTATTTAGGTTTTTCAATACAAAAAGTGAAACTTGTATATTATATAGAGTCATTACAAATAGAGGGATCTATTTCAAGTGTTTATTTCTGCTAATGTTGATGATTATGGCTTACAGCCAATGAAAACCCAAAAGTCATTATCTCAGTAAATTAGAATACTTTATAACACCAGCTTGCAAAATGATTTTAAAATCCGAATTGTTGGCCTACTGAAATGTATGTTTAGTAAATGCACTCAATACTTGGTCAAGGCTACTTTTGCATCAATTACTGCATTAATGCGGCAAGGCATGGGGGAGATCAGTCTTTGACACTGCTAAGGTGTTATGGAAGCCCAGGTTGCTTTGATTGCAGCCTTCAGCTTGTATGTGGGTCGCCCCTCACACCCAGGGCAGCGGGGTACTCGGTACCGGACCGGTGTCAGGGGGAAGGTGTCACAGCAGCAGTGACCCGGTCCATGGCCCTAGGCGCCCAATATCAATGGCGGTGATGTAGTTAATGGTAGAATAGTTCGTGACGCCACCCGTGGTGTTTGGCAAGGGAGATGGTAAGCCAACGCTGCATGCAGATCCGCTGGGACTGATGGTGTGGTACAGCAAAGATGGTATAGCTCCCCACAGGTGGAGCTGTAGTCCCAGGGCAGTGTAGGTGCAATGGATGAGGAGAGGTGCAGAATGGTGTAGATGCTGGTACCCAGATGTAGCGGTGCTGAAGGTGTTAGCGGCGAATGAATGGAGGACACCAGGGCTTGCAGTTTGAAAGCTTTACTCGCAGTTCGTGGTGCCCACTGGTGCCTGCCTCCGTGCCGTGTCCTCCGGGGTAGAGACTCAATCAACCTCCCGGGCAAGTCAGGGTTCTCCTCTCCAGCACTCCGCCAGCATGTGCCTTTCCTGAACGACTCCTCTATTGCACCTTTTAGTGTGAAGAACTCCAGTACGGTAGTTCTCTGGAATTCCTCCTGTCAGATGTTCCTAGAACCTTACTTGTATGACAGACAGCTGTAGCCTCTATCGGGGACTCCCTTCTCAGAAGTCCTGGCTCTCTATCCAGTTGCTGTTGTGTCCCAAGTCTTTGATGAGAGTAGTGCATTTACAGCCAACTACTCCACCGGTGTCTGCTGCAGAACCATAAGTGTCCATACAACCTCGGGGACCGGGCCCCGGCCTTGCGCTGAGAACTTATAGGCAGGGTTCCTCTTCCAACCCACAACTCCTCTCTGTTCTCCTACTCCTTCGTTCCGCGCTGTTCCTTCTCTCTCTTATGGAAGCTTAGGTTGCAGGTCTACGTCTTTCTCTTTCTCTTCTCTTTCCCGTGCCAGCTGGCTCAGATCACTGAGGCAGCTGCAGCACTCTTTCTAAACTGAACTCAAACTGAACTCAAAACTAACTTCAGAACTGAACTCCTCTGGGACTCACCACAGGCTGACCTTCTGTCAGACTGACCTACAATTCTTCACTTTCCCCCTCTTTTATACTAACTCCACCCACCTCCCAGCACATCTCGTGTTACGAAGCAGGATTCCACGAAGGGTGCTCTGCTACCCCCAGCCTGAAGCTGCTGGCGGACCTACTGAACTATCCTGTGTGTGGGATGCAGGTGTTGGAGTGTGGAAAGGAGTTCCCAACTTACCTAGTTGGTGGGGCACTACACCTTAGGAGAAGGTGCAGTACCTCTGTGGCGACTGAGCCTCAGGGGTGCCACATATGCATTGTGGGGTCTGGTGTCTCTCATCTTCCTCTTGACAATTTCTCATAGATTCTCTATGGGGTAAAGGTCAGGGGAGTTTGCTAGCCAATCAAGCACAATGATACTGTTGTTTTTAAACCAAGTATTGGTACTATTGGCAGTGTGGTGCCAAGTCCTGCTGGAGAAAGAAATTTCCATCTCCAAAAAGCTTGTCAGCAGAGAAAAGCATGAAGTGCTCTAAAATTTCCTGGTAGACAGTTGCACTAATTTTGGTCTTGATAAAACACAATGGACCTATACCAGAAGTTGACATGGCTCCCCAAACCATAACTGATTGTGGAAACTTCACACTAGACCTCAAGCAGCTTGGATTGTGTGCCTCTACAGTCGCCCTCCAGATTTAGGGACCTTGATTTCCAAATGAAATGCAAAATGTACTTTCATCTGAAAACACATTGGACCACTGAGCAACAGTCCAGTTGTTTTTCTCCTTGGCCCAGGTAAGACACTTCTGGTGTTGTCTATTGGTCATGAGTGGTTTGGCACAAGGAACGTGACACTTGTAACATATGTCCTGGATATGTCTGTGTGTGGTGACTCTTGAAGCAATGACTCCAGCAGAAGTCGACTTGTTGTGAATCTCCCCCAAATTTTTGAATGGCCTTTTCTTAACAATCCTTTCAAGGCTGCGGTTATCCCAGTTTCTTGTGCACCTTTTTCTACCACAGTTTTTACTTCCACTCAACTTTCCATTAATTTGCTTGGATACAGCACTCAGTGAACAATCAACTTCTTTAGCAATGACCTTTTGTGGCTTACCCTCCTTGTGGAGTGTGTCAATGACTGCCTTCTGGACATCTGTCAAGTCAGCAGTCTTCTCCATGATTGCGAAGTCTACTGAAACAGACAAAGGGACCTTTGCAAGTTTTTTTGTTAATTATAAAACCTTAGCAGGGTTCAGCAAAATAAATAGAGCCTTTCTGGCGTAACAGTAAAACAAACCAATGATGCCGTCCAAAAGAGTTCTTTCCCTGCAGGATTCACCCGCAGATAGCACACAACGTCTTCAGCACCTCTTGGAGCCACATGGGTGCTCCTCTCTAAGACACAACACACACTGACTCTCTAGACAAACTATTTAAGCCACAAAATAAAGAAGAGCAGCATCCGGTCCGGGTGAAGAAGCATATAAAATTTATTATGCCATGAAAACATACAACGTTTCGACCATCACATCGTCTTTTTCAAGCATGCTTGAAAAACACCATGTGATGGTCGAAACATTGTATGTTTTCATGGCATAATAAATTTTATATGCTTCTTCACCCGGACCGGATGCTGCTCTTCTTTATTTTGTGACTTCTTATGTCCAACTGGTCCCTGGACTTAGAGCGTGCATCCTTTGATCCTGTAAGTGCTGTCAGCCATTTTTCTATTTGCTAAACTATTTAAGCCAGACAATGTGATGATCACCTGATGGTGACATCATCCCAGGTCCTGTCAGTGCAAATGCCGGTGTTGGCTCTGCAAGTGGCGATATGGTGAGCATCCTCCCACCCACTTTATGGGTGCCCACATAAAACCAGCCCATGTATGCAACTTTAATTTAACCCTCTCAACACTTAATGTGCTGGAGAAAATATATCCTGATTTCACATCACTGACGCCAATGTGCGCAGTGACACATATCTTCCCCCATATACTGTGCACACACAAATATATGAGCGCTCAATTGCAGAAAGAAAGAAGCTCATGAAAATATGTAAAACAATACAGGAATCTGCACAGACACAGGTCAGATGTCAGCCGGCAATCATAACATGTCTGTTGCCGCCTTACTATATCTGGCCACGCAATAGGTATCTGTTATCTGGATGCTCTTTCTGCCGGTGGCTATCTCTCACAACCCAACCTTTACTCCTAATGCTCACCTCAGCTAAGCACAGATGTATTATTAATAAGAATACAGGAATATACACCTGCCAGACACCTGAATAAAAAGACCAGGTGAAATCCAGTTTCCCAAACCATATCCCTCCTGAATAGGGATGAGTGGAACCATGGAAGCTTAGGCTCTGGTAACCAACCCGCACTTTATTACAAAATTTGGTTCGAATACCAGAAGTTGAACCAGAACCCGAATCTCATTGAAAAGAAAAGGGTTCCCAACTTTTTGAGCTGGAAAATTATCTTCCTTTTTCTCTCTCTCTCCTCCAGGACTTTCACTGGAACTCTGAACATTGAACAGACTTACCGGGATAAGTCTGTGTTCGGCGCCTAGCATTGGTCACTGATTATCCGGTACGAACCCTGAACTTTTCAATTTGGGTTTGCTCATCTCTACTCCTGAATAGTCATAATGCCCCCATACAAATTTGATGGACAGCTGAACAGCAATGCAGGGTTAGCTGATAGGAATCGAAATTCAATTGCTAGCTTAAGTGACCTTACATTTTTCCACTGTTAAACTGCTAGTGTTACTATGTTGGCTGAAGCCACATAAGCAGATAGCCATATATTTTGTACCATCTTTGAAATGTATCTGTGAATTGTTGTTTTGATAATGTTATTTTTTTAGTCAATTAGTCTGTTTCCACAAGCTATTATTTTATTACTAAGCATTATATCCTTTATTTCCCTCTTGGCGTCTTACTGTGGATATTACCCATCATCAGAAAATAGTATTCGGTAATTCCTCCACCTGTAATAGTGTGCACACTCTGCTAACAAGCTACCTAATTAAAGTTTCACACTTCAACGTTGACATGTCGGAGTGGGATTTTTGTGTAAACCAGCCTCATTAACGCATTGTTACACTGAAAACTACCTGCCTGATTGTGTGCTGACAGGTGCGAAAAGAAAATAGCTTTACACCGCTGATTTATTAATCTCTGGAAAAATGCAAGAAATGAGCAGAATCCAGACAATCTATAGGAACTTTATTAATATTATTAATTTTAAAACTTTTCTGAAAACAATTTGGCTTACAATATGCTCTAAGTTGTTAGGACCTCAGCAACAAGATGAGTTGTTCCATGGTTATTGCACAATATATACTGATCTGATCAGCTGCTCCTGCTCTGTAAATCCTACAAAGAATTTTCTTGTTAAAGGACTAATCTCCCTTTTTCATGATTTAGTTACTTAAACTGGATGAAAATAAGCAAGTTTGCAATTGACTTTCTTATTCTATCTGCTGTCTTTCTTCTGCTGCGAGAGCTTATATCTTTCAAAGTGTGCATCTAGTTTTTATGGAGCCTGACCACCAGTGCCTGCCGACAGTGTTCAGTAGCTACATTCCAGGAAAGGGGTGAACTCCTAACATGAAAATAGGGGGGGAAGCCAGCACTGCTTAAGGTTAGAACGCATAAATTGGAGTGCATATGCACATAATGTCTAGCTGTATTCAAAAATGAGATATTTAGCAAAAAAATTGATCAATTCAATTGAGCCACCCCGCCGCGCCAAGGCAATCTCATATGGGGGGTCCTACTCTATATATTTTTAATAAATGCTGTGCCATTACGGCCTCCTAAATACATTTAGAGCATGACCACATCAAGTGCAATCTGTACCTGAACATTACTGGATCGCTCCCATGAAGCCAGATGGAGCAAGTGCAGATGAAGGCCAACCAGGCCTGGTTGGCCTTCATCTGCACCTGCTCCATCTGGCTGCACGGGAGTGATGCAGATATGCTTCAGGTATGGATTGCATTTGATATGGTCTTGCTTTTAAAACATTTAGGAGGCCGCAATGGCACAGTGAATAATAAAAATGTAGAGTAGGACCCCCCATATGAGATTGCCTTGGCGTGGCGGGGTGGCTCAATATTTTGCTAAATGTCTCATTTTGAATGCAGTAAGATATGTGCATATGCACCTCATGTTATGCGTTCTGACCACTGGCAGTGCTGGCTCTTCTCTCTTTTTATTGCAAATTGGTTTTGTGGCTGACCACCACTGTTGCCTTGCACGCTGGGTCATGTTCGCCATCTTTTCTGTGTTTATTGCGATTGATCTAGGCTGCTGTGCACACTCACGGCAGCCCCGCCCTGCCCCAGGCTTTATTTATTTTTGCATCCATGTCTGGGCCTGCATTGCCCTTCATCTGTGTTTGCTGGTTGGGCAGTGTGTGGAGGTCAAACTTGAGATGTCTGTGTTCAGACCTGGTTGGCCTTCATCTGCACCTGCTCCATCTGGCTGCACGGGAGTGATGCAGATATGCTTCAGGTATGGATTGCATTTGATATGGTCTTGCTTTTAAAACATTTAGGAGGCCGCAATGGCACAGTGAATAATAAAAATGTAGAGTAGGACCCCCCATATGAGATTGCCTTGGCGTGGCGGGGTGGCTCAATATATTGATCAATATTTTGCTAAATGTCTCATTTTGAATGCAGTAAGATATGTGCATATGCACCTCATGTTATGCGTTCTGACCACTGGCAGTGCTGGCTCTTCTCTCTTTTTATTGCAAATTGGTTTTGTGGCTGACCACCACTGTTGCCGTGCACGCTGGGTCATGTTCGCCATCTTTTCTGTGTTTATTGTGATTGATCTAGGCTGCTGTGCACACTCACGGCAGCCCCGCCCTGCCCCAGGCTTTATTTATTTTTGCATCCATGTCTGGGCCTGCATTGCCCTTCATCTGTGTTTGCTGGTTGGGCAGTGTGTGGAGGTCAAACCTGAGATGTCTGTGTTCAGACCTGGTTGGCCTTCATCTGCACCTGCTCCATCTGGCTGCACGGGAGTGATGCAGATATGCTTCAGGTATGGATTGCATTTGATATGGTCTTGCTTTTAAAACATTTAGGAGGCCGCAATGGCACAGTGAATAATAAAAATGTAGAGTAGGACCCCCCATATGAGATTGCCTTGGCGTGGCGGGGTGGCTCAATATATTGATCAATATTTTGCTAAATGTCTCATTTTGAATGCAGTAAGATATGTGCATATGCACCTCATGTTATGCGTTCTGACCACTGGCAGTGCTGGCTCTTCTCTCTTTTTATTGCGAACTCCTAACATCCCAGCCTTCCTCTCTTTAGCCCATTGATTTCTATAAAGCACTTCACTAGCTCCCAGCTCCTCACAAGCTGCTGTTCTAAACATTTAAAAAACACCAACCCTCAACATCAGATGATTTCAGAGCAGTTCTCCTATTTTCGGCTCTTTCAATCCAAAGCTGTGTGCTTGTTAAAATGCACTTTCATCTCTATGTGTAAATATAGTGATAACATTACAGATTCCAAAGCAAACTGATAGCTGAATGTGTTACAGCAGAACTTGTACTGAGCGTTATAGATCTACTAATACTACAGTTCTGCTGCTCATCAAAACCATCACTTAAAGGGAATTTGTCTGCAGGTTTTCAATACCTCATCTGAGAGCAGCCTGATAAAAGCAAAGAGAAGCTGAATCCATCGATAATTAATAATAATAATTTTATTTCTATAGCGCTATCATATTCCGCAGCACTTTACAATTTGGAGAGGACTTGTACAGACAATAAAAGACATTACCGAATAACAGTAATCACATAAATCAATAGATAGCAAGAGGAGTGAGGGCCCTGCTTGTAAGCTTACAGTCTATGGGGAAATAGGGGAGATATGAAAGGTGGATGGTAATAATTGCTTGCATTGTACAGTCCAGCCATCAATGTCATAAATAGGGTGTTCACATAATGCTGCCTGAACCGGTAACCAGCTAGTATGTGCAAAAACACAAAGCATGGAGCGCTTGGTTTTGAAGGAGATTTTATAACAGTAAAACAAGAATAGATAGATAATAGTATTGCAAAAAGAGAAAAGCCAGCTCACCTGCTCTAGTTCGTGTGTGGAGCTCAGGTGTCATCCTGGTCAGATATAGAAACTGCAGAAACCAAAAAGGAAAGTCCAGCTCCAGGTAAAACCAATGTGCTTATTTGAAAAATAGATTTAGAAGGCAACTCCGGCGTTCTTTGTCACAGCTGTGACAAAGAACTCTGGAGTCGCGCTCAAAACGCGTTGCATTCCCCTCTCCCTTCCCCCCACCTTTCCATTTTTTCACGACAAGGATGTATTTTAAAAAAATCTATTTTTCAAATAAACGCATTGGTTTTACCTGGATCTGGACTTTCCTCTTGGTTTCTATAGTTAGATAAACATATTGAGGCGGTAGGGCAGCCGGAGGGGAGAGGGGAGAGTTAGTAAGAGGGAGACTGATTATTAGAGATGAGGGGACTCCTGGACGTACAGGACAGACGGGTTCGGCAGAACAGTTAAAAAAACGTTTGGTGTTCAGGTACCAGAAGAGTATTCGGACCCGGACACCTTTCTCTTGAATGTGGGGCCTGAACATCCAGAATTTGCCACGCATGACAGCGCAGCAAACACCATTTAAAATCATTACCACCGGTCAGACAGCCACGGTTCCCTCCCTGTCAAATGACAGCATGAGCCTGCAGCTGTAATCAGAAGTATAATGTTTACCTCCGGTCACTGGTGTCAGCGGATGGGACTACTGCTCCCATCAGCTGACGCCTGCTGCCACTAATAACAGTGAGAGCAGTAACTGCTGATGGAAGTATTCATCAGCTGGTGCCTGAGCTATAAGTAAATAATAAAAAAACAGCTTGGGTTCCCCTGTGACTTTGATAACTAAACAGGCAACAGTATAGCTCATCTTGGCAGGATGTAACTTCCCGCACCATGACGGGCTATGCCCGTCATGCCTTTGAACTACCACTGCGTGTAAACACGCAGTGGTAGGTCAGTGCTGACAGCTGTTATAGACAGCTGAGAGGCACGGCAAGGGGTGCAGGAACCCTTGCAGTTGGACCCTGCACCCAGAACACTGTGATCGATCAGTCAGTCTGACTGACTGATCACAGCATGAGCGGGCAGGAGATGCTGAAATGTCAGCATCTCCTGCCTGATCAGTTCAGGAGCTCAGTGCTGCTAATGGCTGAGCTTCCTGCCCTAACAGCCAGGAGCAGCATCCATGCTGACCCTGGTTGTTAACCCCCTGACTGCTGCGATCGAGCGCGAGCGCGATCGCAATGTTCAGGGGGGAGGCAGAGGGTCGGGTGCTCCCTCTGCCATCGGATCGGCGTCCCCACAATGTAATCTCGGGGCCCAATCTCAGTCATGATGACCAGGGGTTGTCATGACAACCCTCGGATCATCCAGCTACGGAAAGCCACTGAGACATTGCTCACAGCATGGTCTCAGAAGCTTTCTCCATAGGCATAATGCATTGCAATGCTGGAGCATTGTAAAAAAAAAATAAACAAAAAAAAATACACATGTTTGGTATCACCACGTCCGTAAAAATCCCATGTATAAAGTGTCACCCTAGTTAACCTCTTCAGTGATCGCCATAAAAAAAAAAAACACACAAAAAAGTAACAAATTATACTTTTTCCAAGCGGTATCATCATTCCGATTGGAAAGAGTGCACTAAAACGCGATAAAAAAAAAGAATAGTAATAAAAATAGTATCACTGAAAGCGCTATCTTTTCCCGCAAAAAAAAGCTGCCATACAGCTCCATCAGCGGAAAAATAAAAAGTTATAGCTCTCAGAATAAAGTGATGCAAAAATAATTATTTTTTTCTATAAAAGTTTTTATTGTGTAAAAAACGCCAAAACATAAAAAAAAAAATATAAATGAGGTAGCGCTGTAATCATAGTGACCCGAAGGATAAAGCTACCTTATCAATTTTACCACACGCAGAACGGAGGAAAAAAAAAACAATTCCTGAAATGCTGGTTTTTGTTGATTCTACCTCCACAAAAATCGGAATTGAAAGCGATCAAAAGACTTTATGTGCCCAAAAATGGTACCAATAAAAACGTCAGCTCGTCCCGCAAAAAACAAGCCCACACATGACTCTGTCGGCCGAATTATGGAAAATTATAGCTCTCAAAATACGGCGATGCAAAAATTTCTTACAGAAAATTCTTTAAAAAAAAGAATCTTTTAGTGTGTGACAGAAGCTAAACATGAAAAAAGGATGTAAATCTGGTATTGCTGTAATCGCACCGACCCGAAGAATAATGTCGCCTAATCACTAATACCGTACGAGGAACGGCGTTAAAAATAAAACCAATTCTTCACCTTTTATGAATTTGTTCATTCTGCCCCCCAAAGATCGCAGTAAGGCGATCTCAGTGGTCCCCCCCCCACATATGGGGTACCTGCGTACTCAGGACAAATTGCACAACAACTTTGGGGGTCTAATTTCTCCTGCTACCCTTGTGAGAATAAAAATTTGTGTGCAAAAAGATAATTTTTGTGGAAAAAATATGATTTTTTATTTTCACGGCTCTACGTTATAAACTTCTGTGAAGCACTTCGGGGTTCAAAGTGCTCACCACACATCTAATTAAGCTCCTTGGGGGGGTCTAGTTTCCAAAATGTGGTCACTTGTGGGGTGTTTCTACTGTTTAAGCACATCAGGGGCTCTGTAAATGCAACATGACTCCCGCAGACCATTCCATCAAAGTCTGCATTCTAAAACGGCGCTCCTTCCCTTCCGAGCTCTGCCATGCACTCAAACAGTGGTATTCTCCCACATATGGGGTATCAGCTTACTCAGGATAAATTGCACAATAACTGTTGGGGTCTTGTTCCCCTTGGGAAAATAAAAATTGGGGGTAAAAAGATAATTTTTGTGGAAAAAATATTATTTTTTAATTTTACGGCTCTACGTTAAAACCTTCTGTGAAGCCCTTGGGGGTTCAAAGTGCTCACCACACATTTAGATAAGTTCCTTGGGGTTCTAGTTTCCAAAATGGGGTCACTTATGGGGGGTTTCCACTGTTTAGGTACATCAGGGACTCTTCAAACGTTGACTCAGGTGAAATTGCACAACAAATATTGTGGTTCATTTTCTCCTGATACCCTTGACAAAATAAAAAAAATTTTGTCCGAAGAAAAGTTTTGGGGAAAAACGTTCCTTCCACATTGCTTCAATTCTTGTAAAGTACCTGAAGGGTTAATAAACTTCTTGAATGTGATTTTGAACACCTTGACGGGGGCAGTGTTTAGAATGGTGTCACTTTTGGGTTTTTTCTATTATATTGACCCTCCAAACTCACTTCAAATGTGAGGTGGGCCCTAAAAAAAATGGTTTCGTAAATTTTGTTGGAAAAATGAGAAATCGCTAGTCAATTTTTAACCTTTATAACTTCCTAACAAAAAAATTATGTTTCTAAAATTGTGCTGATGTAAGGTTGACATGTGGGAAATGTTATTTATTAACTATTTTGTGTGACATCACGCTCTGATTTAAGGGTACAAAAATTAAAATTTTTTGAAATTGCAAAATTTTCACCAAATTTTTGTTTTTTCTCACAATTAAATGCAAGTTATATCGAAGAAATTTTACTACTAACATGAAGTACAATATGTCATGAAAAACAGTCTCAGAATCAGTGGGATCCGTTGAAGTGTTCCAGAGTTATAGCCACATAAAATGATACTGGTCCAATTTCAAAATTAGGGCTTGGTCCTTAAGGGGTTAATTGAAATAAAAACAAAACACACTTTTCATTTTTTTATTTAAAAATAACAAGCACAGATATATTCACCTAACGCCCATTCCATTGAATCCCTCGTCTCCTGTAATAAAGCAAAAATAAAAAAACAACAAAATTCCTCTCCTGTCTGTCGTTTGGTCCTACACCATAAATCATGTCTGGGGATTAATAGTTTTCAACCTGGATAGTGCCAAGATGTGACTGTCTAGGCTTATAACCACTGATGAATGAGCTGTTGTGTGTGTAGCATCAGTGAGCAGCGGTAACCTCATCGAGATTATAGCAAGTTACTGAGGCTGCATTCCCAGCTAGGCTAATGAACTGTGGTGACCTCAGCACTGGGAAAAAAAGTCTCAGCGTGCAGAAGTGAGTTAACTGCAGCTCAAATTTACAGCAGTGAAATTCTCCTGGTGAACTGCAGTAAATGCACTTCTGCACCGTAAGATTTTTTTCTCACAGTGCTGTGGTCACCCCTATTTTTAGGGTGGGGCTGGCCAATATCTATGGCTCCTTACCAGCCTGAGAATTCCATCTCCCAGCTGTCTGCTTTAGCAAGGCTGTTTGTCAAAAATGGCAACATCTTTTTTTATTATTTATTTAAATTATTAAAAAAAACAGTGTGGAGACCACACTATTCTTGATAACCAACCTTGCTAAAGCTGACAGCTGAGGGTTGCAGCTCCCAGCTGAGAGTTTTGCCTGGCTAGTTATCAAAAATACAGGGGAACCACCCTGTTTTTTTTAAATTATTATTTATTTAGAGCGGAGGCGCCAGCTGATGAATACTCCCATCAGCAGCTCCTGCTCTCACTGTTATTAGCTGCAGCAGGTGCCGGCTGATGGGAACAGTAGTCCCATCAGCCGGCACCAGTGACAGTAGGCAAACTTTATAACTCTGATCACAGCTGTGGGCTCAAACGACAGCGTGGGAACTACAGCTGTCTGATCGGCGGTAATTATTTACTGTCGAACAGAAGCAGTGTTTGTAAGGGAATATTACAGAGAAGGGCAGTGTGAGACATTATAAAGAGGAGCAGTGTGGGGGTGGGTGTCATGGATAGGGGCAGTGTGGGTGGGCATTATGGAGAGGGACAGTGTTACCTCTGTAACCGGTTACAATCTGGCTCCTGACCACATCACTCAGCTGAAACTGCCCTAACTAAAGTCACTAACGACTTACTAACCACCAAGAGCAAGCGACACTACTCTGTCCTCCTCCTGGACCTGTCCTCTGCCTTCGACACCGTAGACCATTCCCTCCTGCTACAGACTCTCTCATCTCTTGGCATCACAGACCTGGCCCTATCCTGGATCTCATCATACCTAACAGACCGAACATTTAGTGTCTCCCTCTCACACACCACCTCCACACCTCGCCCCCTCTCTGTCGGTGTTCCCCAAGGCTCTGTCCTAGGACCCCTACTATTCTCCATCTATACCTTCGGCTTGGGACAGCTCATAGAATCCCATGATTTGCAGTATCACCTCTATGCCGATGACACGCAGATCTACTTATCTGGACCCGACCTCGCCTCCTTACTGACTGAAATCCCACAATGTATGTCTGCTATCTCAGCCTTCTTCTCTGCTCGCTTTCTCAAACTGAACATGGACAAAACAGAATTCATCATCTTTCCCCCATCTCACTCTACCCCTCCACCAGACCTATCCATCAATGTCAACGGCTTCTCTCTTTCCCCAGTCCCGTACGCTCGGTGCCTTGGGGTGATCCTCGACTCTGCGCTCTCTTTCAAACCACATATCCAAGCCCTCGCCTCCTCCTGCTGCCTCAAACTCAAAAATATTTCCCGGATCCGCTCATTCCTCAACCACGAAACCACAAAAACACTAGTGCATGCTCTTATCATCTCCCGCCTCGACTACTGCAACCTCCTACTCTCTGGCCTCATCTCTAGCACTCTGGCTCCAGTCCATCCTACACTCTGCTGCCCGACTAATCCACCTGTCTCCCCGCTATTCCCCAGCCTCCCCCTTATGCCAGGCCCTTCACTGGCTTCCTATTGCCCAGAGGCTCCAATTCAAAACCCTAACCATGACATAAAAAGCCATCCACAACCTGTCTCCTCCATACATCTGTGACATGGTCTCTAGGTACCTACCCGCACGCAACCTGCGATCATCTCAAGATCTCCTTCTCTACTCCCCCCTTATCTCTTCTTCCCACAACTGCATACAAGACTTCTCCCATGGTTCCCCCATACTCTGGAACTCCCTGCCGCAACACATCAGACTCTCACCATCAGCGGAAACCTTCAAGAAGAACCTGAAGATCCACCTGTTCCGACAAGCCTACAGCCTGCAATGATCCTCGGTCTACTGAACCACAGCACGACCTGCTCTACCCTCTCCTACTGCATCCTCACCCATCCCTGTAGACTGTGAGCCCTCGCGGGCAGGGTCCCCTCTCCTTATGTACTTGTGTGTCCCTTGTCTTACACATGTTTACTATACTTGTCTATATTTCCCCTTTTCACAAGTAAAGCGCCATGGAATAAATGGCGCTATATAAATGCATAATAATAATAATAATAATAATTCTGGAAAAGAGCAGTGTGGGGAAGAAATTATTGAGAGGGGCAGTGTGGGGGAGACAATAAGGAGAAGGTCAGTGTATGGGGGACATGACAGAAAGGGTCAATGTGAGGGGGACATGACAGAAAGAGTCAGTGTGAGGGGGACATAAGGGCTGTCACCAGGAATTTCAGGGCTCCATACTGGCAACATTTTTGGGCCCCCTTCAACCTTCCAGAGTCCCACCGCCCACTCTTGGAAAAACTCCACTTTTGCACGATATCCTCACCAATCACACATTAACAGTTCTCATCACCATATCACATACATAGCCAGCAGCTTTTGTTTTGGCCAAAAGTTTTTTTTATTTGACACTATGAAAAGGTACTCTTTTTTTGCCGGGTTTTACTTTACAGTAACTTATTAAACATTTATTAAAATATCCAATACTCTTTAGGCATATTTTCATTCATTTTTAAACTTTTAAAATGACCGATAATATCACATACACGTGACAAATACCACCACACCATGACCAGACCACATATTAGCATCACAGTAGCCGAATAATCCCACATACAAAGATCAATTACTGCCACATCATGATCAGACCACATATTACCACCACAGTGACCTGATAATAGTACATATAAGGAACAAATACTGCCATACCATAACCAGATCACATATTACCACCACATAGTGACATATAATCCCACATACAAGGGACAAATACTGACAAACCATGACCAGACCATATATTACCACCACATAGTGACTGAATAATACCACATGCAAGGAACAAATACACCATGATCAAATCACATATTATCACCAAATAGTAACTAAATAATAGCACATACAAGGAACAAATACCGCCACATCATGACCAGACAACATATTAAAACCACATAGTGAATGAATACTAAAATACTAATCAGTAATAAAAAAAACCCCACAAAGCTAATATAAGTGCCATTATACACAGGAGCACTGTACTTAGCATACATTGTCAGTGTACACGTAATACTGTGATCACCAGTGACATTATAAACAGGATCTCTGTATACAGTGTCAGTGTACAGGTAATACTGTGTTCACCAGTGACATTACTGTATACACAAGACCTCTGTATATAGTGTCAGTGTAAAGGTAATACAGTGATCACCAGTGACATTATACATACGAGCTCTGTATATAGTGTAGAGGTAATAGTGACCATCAGTGACATTATACACAGGAGCTCTGTATATAGTGCTAGTGTACAGGTAATACAGTGATCATTAGTGACATTATACACAATAGCTCTGTATATAATATACAGTGTATAGTGTAAGTGTACATGTAATACACTAACTCACCAATGACGTCTCTAGTTGAAGTGCTTCATCTTTGCTTTACAATGTGTTCCAGTACAGATCGCCATCACTTCTTCCAGCCAGGACTCGTCTCTGCAACAAATAATACAGTTATCTAGAGCACTGCTTCCTGAACACATTACTTATTTTTTCCCAACTTCTACACTACATCAGATGAAGGAAAAAAAGGAACATTTTTGTCAGAGACACCGCACTGAACTTGCTCACTGAGCCAATTCGCGTCTCCTGAGTAAAGCGAACAGTGCTCAAAGCTACCTGTGGAGCGGGCAGCAACCGAGTAGATGTGTACTTCACACCCGCAGGACCTGAAGCACGTGACTGCTAGAGGCGTGGCCTAAACTCCACAGAGCTAGGAGCTGCAAGACAATTCCTAGCAGAGTAACTGCGAGACAAAGTTACCAAGGGGCATAGACAGTGAGAATAGTCAGGACGTAGCCAAAGAGTCACACACAGATAGCTGCAAGGTACAAGAGGGGCGAGCAGAGAGTAATCAGGTCACAGGAAATGGGTCATACACAGATAATAACGCAGTACAAAATCAACAGGCAAACTCACAATGGGAAACAGAATCGGGTCAGAAGCATATAAACAAGCCATAGCAACAAACAGGCACACGGGGGTCAGTACACTCGGCCAAAGGCAAAAGTATAACTGGCAGGGATTGAAGCTACCCAGTGGTTTATGAAGCTCTCCCAGAACCAGAAAGAGGCCACAATCATTAACCCCAAGTGTGCAGGTCAAAACCTGCACAGAGCTCCAGACATTAACCCCCGGTGTGCAGCTCAAAAACCTGCACTGGGATCATGACAGTACCCCCCTCTCAACGGGGGGCCTCTGGACCCCCAGGCTTCCCCGGGTACTTGGCATGGAACGCCTGAACCAGACGATCTGCATGTACCGAGCGAGCAGGGACCCATGAGCGCTCTTCTGGTCCATATCCCTTCCAGTGGACTAGGTACTGCAAAGAGCGGCGCACCCGCCGAGAGTCCACAATATGTCCGACCTCATACTCCAATTGACCCTCCACCAGCACTGGAGGAACAACAGTCTCAGAGTTCTCTTTGACAGATCCTGCTGGTTTCAACAGAGACTTATGGAACACATTAGATATTTTTAAGGAGGCGGGGAGACGCAACCTATATGCCACAGGGTTGACTATCTCCATAATCTCATACGGACCAATGAACTTTGGTCCCAACTTAACTGATGGTACCTTTAAGTTGATGTTACGCGTGGAGAGCCAAACCTTCTCTCCCACCTGAAACATGTCTCCCGAGGCTCTCTTTTTGTCCGCAAAATATTTGTATCTCCCCGGTTTTTTAACCGTTGAACGGACCCCTCTGCTCCTGGACAACCGGAATCCACCCGAGAAAACTCCCCAAAATGCGGATTAAAGCCATAGTTAATCAGGAATGGGGACATGTTGGTGGACTGACTCACCCGGTTGCTAAAAGCGAATTCAGCCAACGGTAACGCATCACACCAATCCTCCTGTCTGGCGGAGGTCAGACACCTGAGAATTTGTTCCAGGGATTGATTGGTGCGTTCTGTCTGACCATTACTCTCCGGGTGATATGCCGACTAGAAGGAGAGTTAGATGCCCAATTTCATACAGAACGCCCTCCAAAATTTGGCCACAAACTGCACACCTCTGTCAGACACAACATTCAGGGGTACCCCATGCAATCGGACCACATGCTGCACAAACAATCTTGACAACGTTTCTGCTGAAGGTAATGCTGCCAAGGGAATGAAATAGGCCTGTTTAGAAAACCTATCCACCACCACCCAGATCACGGTATTGCCCCTGGAAGGTGGAAGGCCGGTAATAAAATCCATGGAAAGATGAGTCCATGGCCTATCAGGAACCGGTAAAGGTATGAGTTCCCCAGCCGGTCGGTTATGCGAGCTTTTGGAACGGGCACATATGTCCCAAGCAGAAACAAATTCCTTGACATCGGACCTTAATGAAGGCCACCAAAAACCCCTGGCTACTGCCTCTCTAGTGGTCGTGATACCTGGATGAGCACTCAGCCTAGAATCATGAAACTCCTGCAGAAGTCTAGGCCGCAATGAATCTGGAACAAACAGTTTATCGCTTGGCTTGGTTGCCGTAGGTAGGGCTTGAGCCCTTAGGATTTCTTGTTCCAACTCAGTTGAGACCCCCGCCACTACCACCCCTGGGGGAAGAATGGAGGACGGCGGCTCAGGGGGAGACACTGGATCAAAACTTCTGGACAGGGCATCCGCTTTAACATTTTTGGACCCCGGTCGAAAAGTAATTGAGAATTGAAATCGTGAAAAAAAAAGTGACCAACGGGCCTGTCTAGGAGTAAGCCTCTTAGCAGATTCAAGGTATGCCAAATTTTTGTGATCCGTGACAACCGTGATAGGGTGAGCCGCCCCTTCCAAAAAGTGCCTCCATTCCTCAAACGCCAGCTTGACCGCAAGAAGTTCTCTATTGCCTACATCATAGTTTTTCTCAGCTGAAGAGAACTTCTTGGAGAAGAAGGCACAGGGTTTGAGATTGGTAAGGGTGGCCGGACCCTGGGACAGCACAGCCCCCACCCCCACCTCAGAAGCATCCACCTCCACAATGAATGGTTTGGACGGGTCAGGTTGCACCAACACCGGGGCAGACATAAAACATTTCTTAATCGCTGAGAAGGATTCCTTAGCGAGTACAGACCAATTTTTTACATCAGCTCCCTTCTGGGTAAGATGCGCGAGTGGTTTCACCACTTGTGAGAAACCTTTAATGAATCTCCGGTAATAGTTCGCAAATCCTAAGAAGCGCTGGAGCCCCTTGAGATCTCGAGGCTGAACCCAGTCAGCGATCGCCAGCACCTTCTTAGGATCCATACGAAACCCCTCACAGGACACAATCAACCCCAAAAAAGACAGCTCCTGTACAAAAAACGAACATTTTTCCAATTTGGCGAACAATTGGTTCTCCCTGAGTCTCTGGAGAACTGTCTTTAGATGTTGCAAGTGAGATTGACTGTCCGGGGAATACACCAAAATATCATCCAAATAAATAATAACAAAATGGCCTATCAGATCAGAAAACACAACATTGATGAAATTTTGGAAAATAGCGGGTGCATTAGTTAACCCAAATGGCATTACCAGGTTCTCAAAGAGTCCTTCTGATGTGAGGAATGCCGTTTTCCACTCGTCCCCTTCCCGAACCCATATCAGATTGTAGGCCCCCCGCAGATCTAACTTGGAGAACCATTGGGCCCCAGCTAACTGGTTACATAAGTCTGGGATGAGGGGAAGCGGGTAAGAGTTCCTAACCGTTATCTTGTTCAGTTCCCGAAAGTCGATGCACGGCCGCAAACCACCATCTTTTTTCTTCACAAAGAAGAACCCTGCTGCCACAGGTGACACAGAAGGCCTGATATGCCCTTTGCGGAGATTCTCAGCTATGTACTCCTTCATGGCTTGGCGCTCAGGCCCAGACAAATTGAACAATCGAGCCTTAGGTAACTTGGCTCCAGGTACTAAATCAATGGCACAATCATAGGGTCTATGTGGTGGCAGCGCCTCAGCCTCACTTTAGGAAAAAACGTCTTCGAAATCTTTCAGGTACTCCGGAATACCTTCCAGATCGACAGACGACACAGACACGGATTTAACAGCGTTAACAAGATGTCCCCGGTTACCACATTTATTATTGCATCCCCATTGAGTGATTTCCCCTGTAACCCAATCAATGGTAGGATTATGGCGTTGAAGCCAAGGCATCCCCAGTACCAGTCCTGCAGGCAAATTATCTAGCACCAGACAACTTAGTTTCTCCACATGAGTGGAACCCACTTTTAGAGAAAAAAGTTCAGACCTGCAACAGATACCATCTTGGGTAAGAGGAGATGAGTCAATTGCCACAAGTTTAACAGGATCATGAAGCCTGACTGTCCCTATCTTATTAGGAGTAATAACCTTGGCATCAATCAGGTTCACAGCCGAACCGCAGTCAATAAAAGCAGTAGTCTGAACAGGACCATAACCAAGTTCCAGTTCCACCTGCAGCACCATCTTTGCACATGAGGAAAATTGTACCTGAAGGTCTGGGTAGCCTCCTCGATTACTACCCAGACCTAGTCGTTTCCCGCCATCTTGGAGGATGACGGACAGGAGGGGCAGTCCTTCTTCCAATGTCCAGATTTCCCACAATAGAAGCACAACTGCTTTTCCCGGCGGCGTCTTCTTTCCTTTCCCTCACAGGTGACATCGCTCACCTCCATAGCCATAGGAAGAGTCTGGGTCTCATCTCCACTGAAAAATAAGGGCGATTCCCGTTGCATAATGCCTCTAGCCCGCAGCCTGCGATCCATGCGAACCGCTTGGACCATGGCATCCTCCAGGGAGTCAGGCGGAGGATGGATTGCCAAAGCATCCTTCAGACGTTCACACAGGCCTCTGTGGAACAGCCCCCGAAGGGCGGCATCACTCCAGGAAATCTCCGCTGCCCAACGTCTGAATTCAGTACAGAACCATTCGGCCGAGTGCTCCCCCTGACAGACACTCATGACTTTGTCCTCTGCCAACCGCACTCTATCAGGCTCATCATAAATAAGCCCTAAGGCTTCAAAAGATGCATCCACAGACATTCTCTCAGGGGCAGAAGAGGAAAGTGAGAATGCCCAGGCTTGTGGGGACCCCCTAAGCAGGGACATCACCACCCCCACCCTCTGTTTCTCATCCCCAGAGGAGCGGGGTCTCAAAGAAAAAAAAGCTTACAGCCCTCCTTAAATGCCCTGAAATCATCCTTGTTACCAGAAAATATATCTGGCAATTTAACTGGGGATTCAGGTGGGACTAAAATGACATCTCTATTCCCCACCTGCTGGAAGCCTGCAGAAAGTACCCCCTGAACTGAGTCCTCAACCCGCCATTGGGACTGGGCCAGAGCTTGGTGTTCCAAACTAAGCTTCTGCAACGACTGAGTCAAGCATTTCACCTGCTCAGAAAAAGCACACATTGGGTCCATGCTGCAGAAGTGAGGAGAGAAAAAAAAATTGTAGGCCAGTTATAATGTCAGAGACACCGCACTGAACTTGCTCACTGAGCCAGTGCGCGTGTCCTGAGTAAAGCGAACAGTGCTCAAAGCTACCTGTGGAGCGGGCAGCAACCGAGTAGATGTGTACTTCACACCCGCAGGACCTGAAGCACGTGACTGCTAGAGGCGTGGCCTAAACTCCACAGAGCTAGGAGCTGCAAGACAATTCCTAGCAGAGTAACTGCGAGACAAAGTTACCAAGGGGCATAGACAGTGAGAATAGTCAGGACGTAGCCAAAGAGTCACACACAGATAGCTGCAAGGTACAAGAGGGGCGAGCAGAGAGTAATCAGGTCACAGGCAATGGGTCATACACAGATAATAATGCAGTACAAAATCAACAGGCAAACTCACAACGGGAAACAGAATCGGGTCAGAAGCATATAAACAAGCCATAGCAACAAACAGGCACACGGGGGTCAGTACACTCGGCCAAAGGCAAAAGTATAACTGGCAGGGATTGAAGCTACCTAGGGGTTTATGAAGCTCTCCCAGAACCAGAAAGAGGCCACAATCATTAACCCCAAGTGTGCAGGTCAAAACCTGCACAGAGCTCCAGACATTAACCCCCGGTGTGCAGCTCAAAAACCTGCACTGGGATCATGACAATCTTCTCACCATGCACAGTGCCAATATCCCCCCATTGAAAAAAGTATTCTCAAAAATAAAATGCATTACTGCCCCCCTTTTGTCTCATTCATGTCTCAAGCCATATGTTCACCCATTCTGGCCCCATTTGTTCTCCCATCCTGCCTTCATGTGTATCCATTCTGCCCCATGAGATGTCCCATCTTGCTCCATATGAGCTCCCATCCTGCCCCATATGATCTCCCCATCCTGCTCCATCTATCTTCATCCTACCCCATCTGTCCTATGACCCTGCCCCATCTGTTCCATGATTCTTCCTCATCTGTTCCATGATCCTGCCCCATGATCCTTCCTCATCAGTCCCATGATTCTGCCTTATCTGTTCCATGATCCTGCCCCATGTGTCCTTTGATCCTGCCTCATGTTTCTCCATTGTATCCATCCTGCCCAATGATCATGCCCCATGTGATTCCATTCTGCCACATCTGTCTCCATCCTGCCCTATCTGTCTCCATCCTGCCCCATGATCCTGCACAGCTCCTGAGAACCCAGACTGATCACAGGCTTCTCCAGATCGTTTTCTACAATTCCTTTTGCTACCTCCAAGGACTTCCACTACTTCATGCTGTACTTCACTACTACTCCTTCAGCCACTGGATTCCAGCCTTGCTTCAGCAGTATCTTAATACAGTGTTTCTGGCACTGCATTAATGTACTGCCTTTGTTTCTGTCATTGCATTCATGTACTGATGGTGTTTTGACACTGTATTCATATGCCATTGATTCTGGCGCTGCAATCAAGTACTGATGATGGTTCTGGTGCTGCATTCATGCACTGATGGTGGTTTTGGTGATGTAGTCATGTACTGACGATGTAGTCATGTACTGAAAGAGGTTTTGGCATGCACTCATGTGCTGACAATGTTTCTGATCTTGTACACATGTAGCAATCCATAATGTGCTTCATGGCTATCATGGCTATGTTAAAACGTAGAAAACCTCAAATCTTAGAGATTTGTGATTATTGGGAGGATCTGGCGAGTTTCTACTGCAAAAACTCAGTTTAAGTTGGTGTGTGTTCACACTGATTTCTTTGAAGCAGAAACTCTGTAAATCCTCCTCTAAATACTCAAAAATTTGTTGTGAAGCTATATTAATTTACTGATTTTTTACGGCCCTTGGCTTTGGTTCAGTATGACAATGTGGCCCTGAGCCCCTAATAATGTTGTCCAGCCCTGATATTTTCTAACTTTTAGTTCAACAAGTCATGATCATTACTTAGACAAAATTTTGCGTTCATACATTGGTAAAACAATTTTAGCAGCAATAGACACTTGTGACATGATGATAAGAAGCCATTGTTAACTTGTCAAAACAATTACTACAGGGAAGATTGACAGTGATTTTATTCAGTCCTTTCTACGGTTGACAATATTTCATTTCCACAAATGAAATGTGCTATTGAATGTTTGTATATTTATTGAAAGCTTAAAACTGTCTGTATTATACACATTAATACTTTGAAAATGAAAAGTTATATCATTAGCTATGCCACTATTTAATAAATGTTTCAATTCTTCTCCATTTTTTAAATCCCTTTTTACTTTCATGAAATTGAAATATTTATATCTTCATTCAGAGATTGAAATAAAATGTGTGCACACCTGATAATTTTAGCAGCTAAGAGTCTGATATATCTGTATCCAGTTTAGAAAATCTTTTAGAAGCTACTCTACGTGGTCTGATATTTTTAAACTGCAATGATATATTGCATGATATATTGCACCAATCAGATTATTTTTAGCCGCTGATGTTCTCCTAGAAAGTGTTCAAAATGGCTGTTGTTACATACATTATTTTAATCTGCAATCTGTCTAACCATATGTTACCTGTCCATATGTCACCTGTCAGAACCTCTCATTATGGCTTCCTCTCCCTTTTGGGGGTCAGCTGCCATGCGTCCGAGGTCTATATTGGAGTAGCACCTGGCGTCCATCCGGAGCCATGTCTAACCCCACCATCGGACACTTTATTGAAGAGTCAGGTGTTTGCTTAGCCACGCTCCTCCAGGTTCTCCTTGGTCCACGGCACAGTGGGTCCAAAATCCACATGCCTGCTTTAAGGCTGGGTTCACATCACGTTTTAGCAGTCCGTTCAACGCATAGCATTGACGGGCTGCTAACGGTATAGCATAACGCGATCACGTTATGCTATACCTGCTAGCGCAGATGAATCATCTGTGCTAGCTAGCTGCAGGCCGCGTCCGAGGCTCCGTCAGCGAATGACGGCACATCGCAAATGCGTGCCACTTAACGGCATGCGTCGCGATGCGCCCGACAATGGGGCTCAATGGCAGCGTTAACGGACTGTGTTATACTGCGTTATACCGCGGTGTAACACAGTCCATCAACGGATTGCCTATAACGCAGTGTGACCCTGGCCTAAGGATTGCATCTTTAAGACTAGGTCAAACGGCTGTATTTTCTCTCATCCGAGACAATCGATCCAATTATGCTAATGACTTGTGGATCAGACTCTGATCAGACACTGATCATAGCCTGATCATAGTGTGATAATAGTGTGATTCAATTTACAAATGTAAATCATGTATGATACGATGCAGACATGTACACAGCCTCATAGAATTACATTGTGATCCCATGTTTTGTTGGACTGCACTCAGACCGAAAATACAGTCGTCTATAAGAATCTTAAGGGTATATTTTTCTATCTGTCAAGTTGTAAACCTTTCATGCTGAGTGAAAAGATCAGTTATTCTGGCTTACCATACTGCTCCTCAGCTTGACAGGAACTTGTTTTAACATTGCTCAGAGATATCTGTCTCGAGCACTGTTTTTTATTGTGGACCTTTCAATGGACTTCTAAAACTGAACTGATTATGGAACAGTTCTTGTTTTTTTCTGTGACTCTCCAGTCCAAAGTTATGCCCTCCGCTCCCCCCTCACTCATGGTTCAAATTTTACATTCAATTAGCAAGGCGCACACCCAGGGTCGGACTGGGACTAAAATTCAGCCCTGGCATTTGAAGTTACACAGGCCCACTAGTCACATGGTGACTATATAATATCTTTGTACACTTGTAGTTTACAAGAAGTGAGAGGAGATTAACACAACTATATAACATGTAGTCACAGCTGTGTCCAGTATTTCAGCTCAGTCCTATTTATTGCTTTTCGGTACAGTACTCCTCCCAAATCTCTGTCCCCTTTTGTATGCATGATTACAGAATTCCTGGCAGAACTGCTCTCTATTGGGCAACCAGACCCCCTGGTCATAGCCGCCCCTATCATACCTCCCAACTTTTGAAGAAGGGAAAGATGGACAAAGACTGCGGCGCGCACAGCGCGCCGCTGCAAATTTTGGCCAGGCCCAGCCACACCCATTTCACAACTAGTCACACCCATGTCCACACCTAATCGCACCCATTTAGCACTGCTGATCACACTGACTGGCACTAAGGAAGAGAGAAAACAGAGAGAGAGAAAAAAGAAAACAGAGAGAGCGAGAAAGAAAGGGGAAAGAAAGAAAGAACAGTGAGAGACAAAGAAAGAACAGTGAGAGACAGAGAAAGAACAAAGAGAGAAAGAAAGAGGGGAAAGAAAGAACAGAGAAAGACAGAGAAAGAACAGAGAGAGAAAGAAAGAAGTAAAGAAAAGAAAGAAAGAACAGAGAGAAAGAGAGGAAAGAAAAAGAAAGAAAGAGGGGAAGAAAGAACAGAGAGAGAAAAAAGAAAGATTAGAGAGAGAAAGAAAGAACAGAGAGAGAAAGAAAATGAGGGAAAGACAGAACAGAGAATGAAAGAACAGAGAAAGAAAGAAAAAGAGAGAAAGAAATAAAGAAAGATTCTACAAAGATACTATAGCAGCCCAGCTCCCATTGTAGTGCCCACCTGAGCCTCCCGGTGCAGGACATATCATGATCCGCTCACATGGCCGACATCCCCGATTCCAAGGCGATCCTGCTGTCTGCGCTGTCGGAGGAGGACACGGTGATGGATCTGAAGCATTCCTGGTTCCGTCACAATCTCCTCAAGAAATTCTCATTTCCGGTCAGCTTCCAGCACATCACTTCAGGTGGAACGTCATGTGTGTGTTTTAAAATGCTCCTCGGGGCTCCGCCGTGTACTCCTGTGTCCGTGGGAAAAGCCCGCTTTGTATGCTTTGTACACACTTGGCTCCGCTCCGTACATCCCGTACACATATGGCTCCACTCCATACACACACGGCTCCACTCCGTCCACCTCGTACACGCGTGGCTCCTCTCCGTACACCTCGTACACACGTGGCTCCTCTCCGTACACCTCGTACACGCGCGGCTCCGCTCCGTCCACCTCGTACACATGGCTCCTCTCCGTACACCTCATACACACACGGCTCCTCTCCGTACACCTCATACACGCGTGGCTCCACCTCGTACACACACACGGCTCCGCTCCGTACATCTCGTACACACGGCTCCTCTCCGTACACCTCGTACACACGGCTCCTCTCCGTACACCTCGTACACACACGGCTCCTCTCCGTACACCTCGTACACACACGGCTCCTCTCCGTACACCGTGTACACGCGCGGCTCCGCTCCGTCCACCTCGTACACATGGCTCCTCTCCGTACACCTCATACACACACGGCTCCGCACACCTCATACACACACGGCTCTGCTCCGTACACCTCGTACACCCACGGCTCCGCTCCGTACACCTCGTACACCCATGGCTCTGCTCCGTACACCTCGTACACACACCGCTCCGCTCCGTACACCTCGTACACACACTGCTCCGCTCCGTACACCTCGTACACACACCGCTCCGCTCCGTACACCTCGTACACACACCGCTCCGCTCCGTACACCTCGTACACACACGGCTCTGCTCCGTACACCTCGTACACCCACGGCTCTGCGCCGTACACCTCGTACACCCATGGCTCTGCTCCGTACACCTCGTACACACACCGCTCCGCTCCGTACACCTCGTACACACACTGCTCCGCTCCGTACACCTCGTACACACACCGCTCCGCTCCGTACACCTCGTACACACACCGCTCCGTTCTGTACACCTCGTACACACACGGCTCCGCTCCATACACCTCGTACACACGGCTCTGCTCCGTAAACCTCATACACACACAGCTCTGCTACATCCACACTGTAAATCCTGACCCCACACATACTTACCTCAACCAGCACCATGACAACAGCAAAGCAGAGTCTTGCAGATGGTAGAGGCAAGGCTGAGCGCACAGGACCTGTGATGAGGTCACAGGAGGGGCGGAGTCAGGGGTGACATGATCGGGGGTCTGGACAAATGCTCCTGATCATGTGACCCCCTGACTCCTCCCCTCCTGTGACCTCATCACAGGTCCTGCGAACAGAGCGAGCAGGCAAGCGAGTGCGACGCTTTGAGTGGCTGGGGGGAGGGGGTCTCATGCTAAGGCGAGGATGGGGTGCGAGGGGGCTTATCTCCCTGCAGTGCAGGAGGAACTTGAAACTATCACCGCCATGCCCGCAGAGGGCCGGCGGCAGGAGCCATAGTGGCCGCAGCAGCTGGCAAGCGGCCAGATGATCGTGCGCTGCCGCCCGCGGCCCACATGACAGCGGCCCAGCGGGAAAATGCCCGGTTGGTTATATTGCCAATCCGGGCCTGTGCACACCACAGAGCATGTATGTGAGCTTTTGTTTTTTTTCTTCTGATGCAGGACTGTAGGGAAGGTGACCTGACGGACGGACTGACTGGTCAGATTTAAAAAGGGAAAAACAGCTAGTAAAGTGTAGGTGACGTGCAGTACCTTGAACTGACATTAGAGGGCAGGGAGGAGTATGAGCATAGGACCTGACATCAGCTTAGGGCTATGAAACCGTTGGTCATGGGGGGCGGAGTTATAGGGAACCAGGAAAGTTATAAATTTGACAGGAGGGTTCCAGAAAGTTCCAGTCCCTTAGGGGGAGCTCAAGTGACGAGGAGACTGTGAGAGTTGCTGCACTGTGAGGAAAACCTAACCAGGGGACTGAGGAGAAAGGAAGTCAGGGGGGTGGTCCTGACATCAAGTACCGCAGTATAGACGAGGCTCTGGCTGTAGAACACCGTATTTGGAATGACGTTTGACCAGTAAAATTACTGTTGGTGTACAGGCCTACAATGGCCACAGTGACGGAGCTGTCAGAAGCGTCGCAGAGTGTAAAAGGGGAAAGTACGGTGTCGCAATGTGTTCTGTAACCGGAGAGCTGTGAAGAGAAGTGCGGTGTGCTGTGAGGCCGTCTGGCGGACGGCGAGAGAGAATAAACTTGGACCTGTTGCACCCGAAACTTGCCTTCAGCTTGTGTCTGTACGTCTCTGCGTGGTATACAGAAGGACCACCCCCCAACCCGGCCCACCGACCCTACAGGACGATCAAAACAAGGCTCTTATTAATGCATTTTATAATAACAGTCTCATAATAATGTTCTTGAATATCTTCGCTTTGTTCTGCCCTTGAATAAATAGTTGCACCTGTGTTCCCTGCACAAAATATAACCACCACACTTCCCCTTTTAAGGTAAATGGCCTCCACAATGTTCTTGCTTATAAATTATTGCCCCCCCCCCCTATAAAACGCCTATGTAGCTTTGGCTCCATTGGAGTGTTTTCCTTCTACTCTGTGGTGCAGGACAGACAGTCAGCAGCGTGATCAGGTGACTTCATCCCAGTGCTTGACCCATGAATTGCTGGTGATCAGATCTTCAATTGTGCTCCTGTCTGAAATACTGTGTGCAGACTGATATGTGTGACCCGCGCTAGAAACAAGATGTTTTTTCTCACCCCAATTGCATCAAATGCACTCAAATTGTGCACAACAAGGAATGGAACAAACACAATCCAAAAATGAAAACATTTATACACACCCCTTTTCAATCTATATGTTTGCCAGCTGTAAAATCAAAACCCACATACTCTAGTGATGTTCCATCAGTGTTGGCATGGTCTCTCCTGGGGCTTGCGTTACATTGCTATATCATGCAATTCCCGCCACCATTCAGCGGCCGCTTTACTCTCCCTACTTTTTGACAAATCGCTTACATTCAGAGGAAATGAGAGGTGTGCTGTCTCACTTTCTCCTGATGTATGTGTTACGTACAAAGGCAGGGAGAGTGGAGGGGCCACTGATTGGCCATAGGGATCAAGTGAAAAATGTCATGCAACCCCCGGCCGACACATTGCCGGCACCGCTGAGATGCGTATAAGTGTTATTATTTTACTGCTAGCAAATATAGGAATTTAGAAGGGGTTTTCTGAGTAGTAACAGCCCCTTTAATGTGTGCCCCAAAGAAAATTTTAAATGCCACAAAAAGAAAAAAGTCTATATGTACGTCAAAATGTTATCAATACAAACTACAGCTCAAACGTCAAAAAAAGGTCTGAAATGCTGACACAAACCATTTATTTGTACAAAATTCTGATTTTTTTTTAAAAACACCATTACAGTGCAATAAGGGCGATCTATCTAAGCTCAGTTGTGCTGTTATGTGTTTATATTGCTCTCCTGTATAATATAATGATGGGTACAATTTTACAGTGCAAAACAACTCATTAATTACACTCAGCACAAGCAACAACCTGCTCCTCTGTCCCCTCCACTTTGCACATTGTACCTATCCCCAGAGAGGATCAGGAACAGAAGGTGACCTCCAGCAGTTCAATGAACACTGAAATCATTTTGGCCACCTCCATAATTTCATAAAGCTTGAAAACCCGTGGCATTACACTTGATCCCTGTAATGCACTGCTGCTAACGTCTGCAAAAGCAATGGTTTAGGAAGCAAGAAAAGCCCAAAAAGAGTAGATTACCAGAATGTTTCCTCTTCCTGGAGCCATTGGTCAGGTCCTGGGTGAATGATGCAGGAGTATCCAGGAACATTTGTGAGAGCTGTCATGCCCGAAACTTGGAACGCTACACAAGACCTGTTATTTTGGCTCTTGTCTAACTTGCTTATATCCTAAAACTTATTTTTCCTATTTTTAACAAAATAACGTTAAGAACTGACTGGCTCACTTTCTTCCCAATATATCCCACACCTTGCTATGGGCTGTGATCGTGAAATAATCAAGATATTAATTTTAATTGGGGAATGCCAGGTAATTAGGGGGTTAGTGTGTTGATGACTGAGTTAGACAGGACAGGAAGAGTGGAACAGAGGTTATTTAGGGGCTAGTTTCCAGTCAACAGAATTATACAGAGAGAAATGAGGATCTACCCTTGGAGTAGTCAGAAGGTTAAGGTCAGGGGTGAGCAGTAAAGTGACCAGGAGGAGATCAGTCTAGTTGCACAAGTGAGTTCTATGAGTGCAAGAGGCTGCAGTATAGTGCTGGTGACCATGAGCATACAGTAATAAACCCCATAGCATAATAAATGTGAGATGTAAAAAAAATACTTATAGTCCCCTTACCGGTCAGCTCTTCAGCTCCTCTGTCCCTCATAATCACCTATCAAGCCCTCATCACTTCTACTTGTTACCAATGCCAGATCAATCCTTCCCTTCATTCTTCCTCATTCTTATTCCTCATTAACTGTCTGTCAACCATCTTAGATACTCATGTGTTTGCATCTCTGGTTCAGAAAAGTCTTTTTTACCTACTGAATTTGTGCATAACTACAAGAATTCAGCTGGAAAATAAATCTCCTGGAAATTTCATACATGTCTCCAGCAGTCGAGTTCAAGCTGACAATATCTCTACGTGTGAGTACTGGTTCATAATGAGGCAGCCTAGAAATGGTGTCTCAAACCTCCTACACTTGCAGCCTAGTTACAGTATGGAGTCAGAATAGTCTCCATGTTATAAATGTGCAGTAAAGGACCAATTGAACAGTTCCTGCCAGGTTGTTAAAAAAAGTAATAATCATGGAAGACATGGATTTTTTTATGTAAAGATGTAGTGTTTTGCGCCCAGTCCTGTGCAGGGGCCTACCAAAAGAATTCACACAAGTCAATCGAAAAATAAATCATAATTTTCACCAGAAATGGGGGTGATGTCAAATAAATAGTAATCACAGACACCGTTCTTTTTTTTTAAATACTGCTTTAAGAAAATCCCAATCCTGCACAGAGACCTGTCAAAGGAATTCACATCAGTAATAAAAATTAAAAAAAAATCAAATATTTTTTTAAATCAAAGATTATGGCAAAAAAAATTTTAATCATGAAAACCATTATTTCTATTTTTTAAGTTTGCCTTTTGAGCCAAATTCTGTGCCAGGGGCCTACAGGGGGAATTCACAATTGTCAATGCCCAAAATATCCTTTTTTCACCAAAAATGAGTGAATTGTTAAAGTTAATAGTAAACATGGAAGTTAGGTATTTTTGGAAAAAATTTTTGTAGACTTTTGTGTCAAGTCGTGCTCAGGGGTCCACCAGAGGAATTCACACCGGTGAATACCCCTAAGATACTCAATTTCATAAATTAAAAAAAGGATAATGATGGAAAATAAATAATCAACCGATTGGCTTATTTTTTAAGCTGTGACAAAACAAATTGCTTTTGCAGCGCAGATTTTCTTGTCCTCCAAAGCCCAAAGGAAGCCCTAAAAGGATATTAAAGACATTTGAACAATGATGTGAAGCAGCAGGGCAAAGTCACACTATGGCCCATGAAAAAAAGCACCAAGGGACACAATCACTTCCAAAGTGGCAGGATAAGCTTTAAAGATGCTTTTCTTCCTCCATTCCTTCTGGCTTCCATGTCAACATTTTTTCAATATAAATAAGAGGGGACTAACATTGCTGATGTCACAGTTGTCCCTACTTATAAATTTTGTCTCAGTAAGGTAGGTTCACACTAGCGTTTGAGTCTGCAGCGTATCATCCGCATACGCAAACACATGCAAAAACGCTTGCATAACGCATGTTTACTCAGCGTTTTTTATGTGCATCATCTTACGCATGATGGAAAAAAACCTCTGCGTGTGCATGCGTTTGTATGCATTTTTGCATGCGTTTGTGTTGTTTCAGAGGCGGACACTGACAGCTTGAGGCCCCTGTGCAAGAAATGTGTCTGGGCCCCCCTCCTTTTATGGCGTCAAAGCTACATGTGTGTGTGTGTGTGTGTATATACATATATGTGTATACATATACATATATTGATATTATATAGCCACACACACACATACATATATATATATATATATTACATAGTCTTTATTATTTATATTGCTGTCCCATAGGGTGTGTGCACACGCTGCGGATTCTGCTGCGGTTCCGCAGCGGTTTTGGCCGCTGCGGGTCCGCAGCAGTTTTTGCTGCGGTGTACAGTACCATTATTCCCTATGGGTATAAAAAACCGCAGTGCAGACGGTGCTGATTTTTCCGCGCGGTTTTTCTGCGGTTTTGAAACCGCAGAAAGAATTGACATGTCAATTCTTTCTGCGGATTCCGCTGCGGTTTGCCATCTCCTCGATTGAGGAGATGAAAAACCGCAGGGCAAAACCGCAGAGCAATCCGCAGGTAAAAACGCAGGTCTTTTGACTTGCAGATTTACCTGCGGATTTTACAAAATCCGCGCTGCCAAATCTGCACTGGAATCCGCAGCGTGTGTACGTACCCTTACACATTGTCCTCATTTGTTATGTACACTACCGTCCCTTACATATTGAATTATATAGAGCCCTGTTTTTTATTACATACTGTTACAGAACCACTCAGCACCCAGAATATGTTGTGCAGTTATATGTATATATAATAGGTTCCATGTGAGATGCATATCCCTAATGTATCAGCAGTTTCCGCCCTCCCCCCCACCTTTGTAATTCCCACAGTAAACCTCCGCAGGCTCCGGCCACCTGCGGCTTTTGTAATGCATGTCTGGCCTGACGCTTGTCTATTGGCCGGCTCTCTGTATCTGTGTGATATATTCTGTGTCCTGTGAGTAAAGTGTTGTCAGACTGGAAATACATGGAGAAGCAGTGATCTTTTATATGCGCCCATGCACTCAGAGGAATTCCAGCCAGCGTCATTCATTCAGACTCCAGCCAACGCAGAGCGGACCTCCGAACACACGGGGTGGTACTGAAAGAGGTACCCCACCTTGGAAGACCCCGTTACACTGGTGGCAGCAGTGGGATGGGGTCTTCCAAGCTGGGGTACCTCTTTCAGTACCACCCCGTGTTTTCGGAGGTCCACTCTGCGTTGGCTGGAGTCTGAATGAATGACGCTGGCTGGAATTCCTCTGAGTGCATGGGCGCATATAAAAGATCACTGCTTCTCCATGTATTTCCAGTCCGACAACACTTTACTCACAGGACACAGAATATATCACACAGATACCGAGGGCCGGCCAATAGACAAGCGTCAGGCCAGACATGCATTACAAAAGCCGCAGGTGGCCGGAGCATGCGGAGGTTTACTGTGGGAATTACAAAGGTGGGGGGAGGGCGGACACTGCTGATACATTAGGGACATGCATCTCACATGGAACCTATTATATATACATATAACTGCACAACATATTCTGGGTGCTGAGTGGTTCTGTAACACATACCATCCAGTCTTGTTAGCTGTATAATGCAATGATGGCTGATGAAGCATGTGAAAGCTTCCTTTCTAATGGAGGAGCTGATGGACTGGTAGTTTGGTCACCGGCTCCTCGATCAGCCGTCATTTTATGTCTAAAAAGAGAGGGGACTATGTATAAAAGAGGGCACTGTAAATAACAAAATTAAGAAGAATACACTATTTAAGAGACAGTACTATACATTACAGCAGAGGAAGCTATATAATAAGGGACAGCACCATATATAACTAGAGAGGATGGTACATAATAAGGGATGGTGTTATACATAATAAAAGAGGAAACTATGTAACTAAGGATGGTGTTATACAGAATTAGTGAGTACACTATATACTAAGGGACTGTGTTAGACACAGAGAGTACACTATATACTAAGGGACTGTGTTAGACATAATAAGTAGAGTTGAGCGACTTTTGTTTTTTTAGGGTCGCGTTTCGTTTCGTGAAACCCGACTTTTCCAAAAGTCGGGTCGAGCAAGATCGTCCGATTATAGGGAAAAGTCGGGGTCGTCCCGAAACACGAAACCCAATGTAAGTCAATGGGGAATAAAAGTCGGCAGTGAGAGGAGGACAGGAAACACACCTACAGTGCCCATTTGAATGCCAAAAGCATCAATTCTTCTTTCTTAAGCTTGTCAACCTTAATTAACTTCATAATACAAGTTACGCACTGAAAAATGGGGGTTATTTGGATACAAACTGTGGGGGGGGAGGGCTGGCTCCAGGTTTTCATGTGCCCTGGGCGAAAGAGCGCCCCTTTAACACATACCACAACTCATCATGCTCCGATACGGCAGAGAAATAGCGGTATAGTACAATGAAAAATACCTCACTTTTTACATCTCATGACGAGGCCCATCTATTTCTCCATACAGAATCATTGGTCTCATATAATGTTTGAAACAGTATATGATGAGCTCCACATAATGCTACAGTATATGTTGGTCCCCATGGATGAAGCTCCACTGTCTTATGGGCCCAAATAATGCTCCAAACATAATGGGCCCCATTTCTAATGCTCTAGTGTATAATGGGCCCTGTAAATGCTGCTCCAGTGTCTGATGTCCACCTTTGGAATGTTCCAGTGTATGGTGGGCCCCATCTATCATTCTCCAGAGTATAGTGCTCCCCAAAAATTGCTGTCCCAACATTGAAAACAATCAAATAAGTCTCCTCGCTAGGGAATCCCTGTACTTGTCTGGACAGGTGCTGTAGCTTGCTTAAAAGCTCGCCAGCCGTTCTCATGCCCAGTATGGATTACACGTGATTGCACAAAGGTGAGAAAGGGTACCGTATCCCCAGATAACATGTATGGATAGCGTACACATTCAAAATATATGTCTCAGGAGGCAGGCTCAGACGGTGTTAGGCCCAGTATGGATTGCACGTGATTGCACAAAGGTTAGAAAGGGTACCGTATCCCCGGATAACATGTATGGATAGCGTACACATTCAAAATATATGTCTATACAGCATGAGGCAGGCTCAGACGGTGTTAGGCCCAGTATGGATTGCACGTGATTGCACAAAGGTTAGAAAGGGTACCGTATCCCTGGATAACATGTATGGATAGCGTACACATTCAAAATATATGTCTATACAGCATGAGGCAGGCTCAGACGGTGTTAGGCCCAGTATGGATTGCACGTGATTGCACAAAGGTTAGAAAGGGTACCGTATCCCTGGATAACATGTATGGATAGCGTACACATTCAAAATATATGTCTATACAGCATGAGGCAGGCTCAGACGGTGTTAGGCCCAGTATGGATTGCACGTGATTGCACAAAGGTTAGAAAGGGTACTGTATCCCTGGATAACATGTATGGATAGCGTACACATTCAAAATATATGTCTATACAGCATGAGGCAGGCTCAGACGGTGTTATGCCCAGTATGGATTGCACGTGATTGCACAAAGGTTAGAAAGGGTACTGTATCCCTGGATAACATGTATGGATAGCGTACACATTCAAAATATATGTCTATACAGCATGAGGCAGGCTCAGACGGTGTTAGGCCCAGTATGGATTGCACGTGATTGCACAAAGGTTAGAAAGGGTACCGTATCCCCGGATAACATGTATGGATAGCGTACACATTCAAAATATATGTCTATACAGCATGAGGCAGGCTCAGACGGTGTTAGGCCCAGTATGGATTGCACGTGATTGCACAAAGGTTAGAAAGGGTACCGTATCCCTGGATAACATGTATGGATAGCGTACACATTCAAAATATATGTCTCAGGAGGCAGGCTCAGACGGTGTTAGGCCCAGTATGGATTGCACGTGATTGCACAAAGGTTAGAAAGGGTACCGTATCCCCGGATAACATGTATGGATAGCATACACATTCAAAATATATGTCTATACAGCATGAGGCAGGCTCAGACGGTGTTAGGCCCAGTATGGATTACACGTGATTGCACAAAGGTTAGAAAGGGTACCGTATCCCTGGATAACATGTATGGATAGCGTACACATTCAAAATATATGTCTATACAGCATGAGGCAGGCTCAGACGGTGTTAGGCCCAGTATGGATTGCACGTGATTGCACAAAGGTTAGAAAGGGTACCGTATCCCTGGATAACATGTATGGATAGCATACACATTAAAAATATATGTCTCAGGAGGCAGGCTCAGACGGTGTTAGGCCCAGTATGGATTGCACGTGATTGCACAAAGGTTAGAAAGGGTACCGTATCCCCGGATAACACGTATAGATAGCATACACATTCAAAATATATGTCTATACAGCATGAGGCAGGCTCAGACGGTGTTAGGCCCAGTATGGATTGCACGTGATTGCACAAAGGTTAGAAAGGGTACCGTATCCCTGGATAACATGTATGGATAGCGTACACATTCAAAATATATGTCTATACAGCATGAGGCAGGCTCAGATGGTGTTAGGCCCAGTATGGATTGCACGTGATTGCACAAAGGTTAGAAAGGGTACCGTATCCCTGGATAACATGTATGGATAGCGTACACATTCAAAATATATGTCTATACAGCATGAGGCAGGCTCAGACGGTGTTAGGCCCAGTATGGATTGCACGTGATTGCACAAAGGTTAGAAACGGTACCGTATCCCTGGATAACATGTATGGATAGCGTACACATTCAAAATATATGTCTATAAAGCATGAGGCAGGCTCAGACGGTGTTAGGCCCAGTATGGATTGCACGTGATTGCACAAAGGTTAGAAAGGGTACCGTATCCCTGGATAACATGTATGGATAGCGTACACATTCAAAATATATGTCTATACAGCATGAGGCAGGCTCAGACGGTGTTAGGCCCAGTATGGATTGCACGTGATTGCACAAAGGTTAGAAAGGGTACCGTATCCCCGGATAACATGTATGGATAGCGTACACATTCAAAATATATGTCTCAGGAGGCAGGCTCAGACGGTGTTAGGCCCAGTATGGATTGCACGTGATTGCACAAAGGTTAGAAAGGGTACCGTATCCCCGGATAACATGTATGGATAGCATACACATTCAAAATATATGTCTATACAGCATGAGACAGGCTCAGACGGTGTTAGGCCCAGTATGGATTGCACGTGATTGCACAAAGGTTAGAAAGGGTACCGTATCCCTGGATAACATGTATGGATAGCGTACACATTCAAAATATATGTCTATACAGCATGAGGCAGGCTCAGACGGTGTTAGGCCCAGTATGGATTGCACGTGATTGCACAAAGGTTAGAAAGGGTACCGTATCCCTGGATAACATGTATGGATAGTGTACACATTCAAAATATATGTCTCAGGATTCAGGCTCAGACGGTGTTAGGCCCAGTATGGATTGCACGTGATTGCACAAAGGTTAGAAAGGGTACCGTATCCCCGGATAACATGTATGGATAGCGTACACATTCAAAATATATGTCTATACAGCATGAGGCAGGCTCAGACGGTGTTAGGCCCAGTATGGATTACACGTGATTGCACAAAGGTTAGAAAGGGTACCGTATCCCTGGATAACATGTATGGATAGCGTACACATTCAAAATATATGTCTATACAGCATGAGGCAGGCTCAGACGGTGTTAGGCCCAGTATGGATTGCACGTGATTGCACAAAGGTTAGAAAGGGTACCGTATCCCTGGATAACATGTATGGATAGCATACACATTAAAAATATATGTCTCAGGAGGCAGGCTCAGACGGTGTTAGGCCCAGTATGGATTGCAGGTGATTGCACAAAGGTTAGAAAGGGTACCGTATCCCCGGATAACACGTATAGATAGCATACACATTCAAAATATATGTCTATACAGCATGAGGCAGGCTCAGACGGTGTTAGGCCCAGTATGGATTGCACGTGATTGCACAAAGGTTAGAAAGGGTACCGTATCCCTGGATAACATGTATGGATAGCGTACACATTCAAAATATATGTCTATACAGCATGAGGCAGGCTCAGACGGTGTTAGGCCCAGTATGGATTGCACGTGATTGCACAAAGGTTAGAAAGGGTACCGTATCCCTGGATAACATGTATGGATAGCGTACACATTCAAAATATATGTCTATACAGCATGAGGCAGGCTCAGACGGTGTTAGGCCCAGTATGGATTGCACGTGATTGCACAAAGGTTAGAAACGGTACCGTATCCCTGGATAACATGTATGGATAGCGTACACATTCAAAATATATGTCTATAAAGCATGAGGCAGGCTCAGACGGTGTTAGGCCCAGTATGGATTGCACGTGATTGCACAAAGGTTAGAAAGGGTACCGTATCCCCGGATAACATGTATGGATAGCGTACACATTCAAAATATATGTCTATACAGCATGAGGCAGGCTCAGACGGTGTTAGGCCCAGTATGGATTGCACGTGATTGCACAAAGGTTAGAAAGGGTACCGTATCCCCGGATAACATGTATGGATAGCGTACACATTCAAAATATATGTCTCAGGAGGCAGGCTCAGACGGTGTTAGGCCCAGTATGGATTGCACGTGATTGCACAAAGGTTAGAAAGGGTACCGTATCCCCGGATAACATGTATGGATAGCATACACATTCAAAATATATGTCTATACAGCATGAGACAGGCTCAGACGGTGTTAGGCCCAGTATGGATTGCACGTGATTGCACAAAGGTTAGAAAGGGTACCGTATCCCTGGATAACATGTATGGATAGCGTACACATTCAAAATATATGTCTATACAGCATGAGGCAGGCTCAGACGGTGTTAGGCCCAGTATGGATTGCACGTGATTGCACAAAGGTTAGAAAGGGTACCGTATCCCTGGATAACATGTATGGATAGTGTACACATTCAAAATATATGTCTCAGGATTCAGGCTCAGACGGTGTTAGGCCCAGTATGGATTGCACGTGATTGCACAAAGGTTAGAAAGGGTACCGTATCCCCGGATAACATGTATGGATAGCGTACACATTCAAAATATATGTCTATACAGCATGAGGCAGGCTCAGACGGTGTTAGGCCCAGTATGGATTGCACGTGATTGCACAAAGGTTAGAAAGGGTACCGTATCCCTGGATAACATGTATGGATAGCGTACACATTCAAAATATATGTCTATACAGCATGAGGCAGGCTCAGACGGTGTTAGGCCCAGTATGGATTGCACGTGATTGCACAAAGGTTAGAAAGGGTACCGTATCCCCGGATAACATGTATGGATAGCGTACACATTCAAAATATATGTCTATACAGCATGAGGCAGGCTCAGACGGTGTTAGGCCCAGTATGGATTGCACGTGATTGCACAAAGGTTAGAAAGGGTACCGTATCCCTGGATAACATGTATGGATAGAGTACACATTCAAAATATATGTCTATACAGCATGAGGCAGGCTCAGACAGTGTTAGGCCCAGTATGGATTGCACGTGATTGCACAAAGGTTAGAAAGGGTACCGTATCCCCGGATAACATGTATGGATAGCGTACACATTCAAAATATATGTCTATACAGCATGAGGCAGGCTCAGACGGTGTTAGGCCCAGTATAGATTGCACGTGATTGCACAAAGGTTAGAAAGGGTACCGTATCCCCGGATAACATGTATGGATAGCGTACACATTCAAAATATATGTCTATACAGCATGAGGCAGGCTCAGACGGTGTTAGGCCCAGTATGGATTGCACGTGATTGCACAAAGGTTAGAAAGGGTACTGTATCCCTGGATAAGGCTGGTTTCACATTCGCGCTTTTTAAGCGCACGCACGGCCGGGGGTAGCTCCGCCCCCGAGCCGGCTCTCTGCCCGGCGTGCCCGCCCCTTCCTTGTAGCGCCGCCTCCTAGCGCACAGCGGCGCCTGCGATCGGCGCACCCTATCTTTAGCATAGGGTGCGCAGATCGTGCGCAGGCCGTGCGCTAGTTGCGCTTTGACCTGCGCTGCGCACTTTTGACGGTGCGCCGTGCGCGCCAAAATCCGAAAAGTTTGATTTTGGCGCGCACGGCGCACCGTCAAAAGTGCGCAGCGCAGGTCAAAGCGCAACTAGCGCACGGCCTGCGCACGATCTGCGCACCCTATGCTAAAGATAGGGTGCGCCGATCGCAGGCGCCGCTGTGCGCTAGGAGGCGGCGCTACAAGGAAGGGGCGGGCACGCCGGGCAGAGAGCCGGCTCGGGGGCGGAGCTACCCCTGGCCGTGCGTGCGCTTAAAAAGCGCGAATGTGAAACCAGCCTAACATGTATGGATAGCGAACACATTCAAAATATATGTCTATACAGCATGAGGCAGGCTCAGACGGTGTTAGGCCCAGAATGGATTGCACGTGATTGCACAAAGGTTAGAGAGGGTACCGTATCCCTGGATAACATGTATGGATAGCGTACACATTCAAAATATATGTCTCAGGAGGCAGGCTCAGACGGTGTTAGGCCCAGTATGGATTGCACGTGATTGCACAAAGGTTAGAAAGGGTACCGTATCCCCAGATAACATGTATGGATAGCGTACACATTCAAAATATATGTCTATACAGCATGAGGCAGGCTCAGACGGTGTTAGGCCCAGTATGGATTGCACGTGATTGCACAAAGGTTAGAAAGGGTACCGTATCCCTGGATAACATGTATAGATAGCGTACACATTCAAAATATATGTCTATACAGCATGAGGCAGGCTCAGACGGTGTTAGGCCCAGTATGGATTGCACGTGATTGCACAAAGGTTAGAAAGGGTACCGTATCCCTGGATAACATGTATGGATAGCGTACACATTCAAAATATATGTCTCAGGAGGCAGGCTCAGACGGTGTTAGGCCCAGTATGGATTGCACGTGATTGCACAAAGGTTAGAAAGGGTACCGTATCCCTGGATAACATGTATGGATAGCGTACACATTCAAAATATATGTCTCAGGAGGCAGGCTCAGACGGTGTCAGGCACAGTATGGATTTGACGGCCCAGATTACACAGCGGAGGAGCAGGGAAAGGTAAAGATTGCAAATGCTGGGGCCCTGCCCAAGCAAGGGGGGCCCACTCGTGGGCGTCGGTACTGGCACTGGGCCCCTCATAGTACAGCGGTGTGTCTGACGGCGGGTGTGCACCACCACCGTCAGAGACACTTGATTGCACTATGAGGGACCCTGTGCCAGTGCCCGCACCCAAGAGTCGGCCTACCCACCTGTCCAGGGCAACGGCACTCGCACGGTGTCGTGCGGTAGGTGGTGACCCCGGCCATGGGGGGGAGGCAGCACAGTTAGGGAGTTTTAGAAAGTGGCATATGTTGATGTTGGACATTAAGCTGATGCAAAAGGCGAAATAGGTGAAGTACCAGGAAGAGGTGGACCAAAGCAAGCCATTTTTCTGTCACCCTATGTGTCATCAGGGGAAGGTGGGACAAAATCCTTGGAAACCCATGCGTGGTTCATTTTAATGAAGGTTAGATCATCCACATTTTGGGTTGACAGACGGGTCCTTTTTTCTGTCAGGATTGATCCAGCTGCACTGAAGACTCTTTCCGATAGCACACTTGCAGCTGGGCAAGCGAGCTCCTGTAAGGCATCTTGGGCCAATTCAGGCCAGGTGTCCAGTTTAGCGGCCCAATAGTCAAAGGGGAATGACCTGTGTGGGAGAACATCGATATGGGAGGAAAAGTAGTTTGTTACCATAGTTGACAACTGCTGTCTCCTGTCACTTTCCATCGATGCAGTATTACCAGTTGTGTGAGCGGTATTTGAAAAATCAGTCCACAACATTGTCATGAAACCCCTGTCTCCAATGCCACTTCTGCTGTGTGCACCACGAACACCTCTGCCAAGCTGCCCCCGGCCCTTACGGCTCGTGTGAGAACCATCACCGCTGCTGTGTGCTGGGAATGCCTCAAGCAACCGATTTACCAGAGTTGCTTGTTTATTAGCCAATATTAGGTCAAGGTTCTCCTGTGGCATGATGTTTTGTAATTTGCCTTTATAGCGTGGATCCAGGATGCTGGCCAACCAGTAGTCGTCATCGTTCATCATTTTGGCAATGCGGGGGTCCCTTTTTAGGATCCGCAAGGCATAATCTGACATGTGGGCCAATGTTCCCGGTGTCAATGATGCACTGCGAGTGCTGGGTGGAGGAGCACTTTCTGGCAAATCCACATCCCTCCAGTCACGCACAAACCCTGTACCAGACCTTGCCACGCCAACATTTTCACTTGCCCCACGAGATGCATCCTCCTCCCCCAAGTAATCATCCCCATCATCCTCCTCCTCCTCCTCCTCTTCTTCCTCCACCTCGTCCAGGAGAAGTCCCTGAGCAGACAATGGCTGAATGTCATCAAGGATTCCCTCCTCCTCTTCCTCCTCATTAACATTGGCTGCAGACGCCTGCTCCTTAAGGTGCGTCAAAGTTTGCATGAGCAGACGCATAAGTGGGATGCTCATGCTTAGGATGGCGTCGTCTGCGCTTACCAGCCGTGTGCATTCCTCAAAACACTGAAGGACTTTACAAAGGTCTTTCAGCTTCGACCACTGCACACCTGTCAACTCCATGTCTGCTCTCAAAGTGCCTGGCCGTGTATCCTCCCACAAATGCATTATGGCCTGCCTCTGCTCGCACAGCCGCTCCACCATGTGCAGGGTGGAGTTCCACCTTGTTGCAATGTCGATAATGAGGCGGTGGTTGGGAAGGTGGAGCAATCGCTGCAGCTTCTGCATACGAACGGAGTGTACAGGCGACCGGCGGATGTGCGCGCACAGTCTTCGCACCTTCTGGAGCAGGGCTGTTAACTCTGGATAATTTTTGAGGAAGCACTGCACCACCAGGTTCAAGGTGTGAGCCAAGCAAGGTATGTGGCTGAGTTTTGAAAGGGCTATGGCTGCCACAAAATTACGGCCGTTATCACTAACTACCTTGCCTGCCTCAAGATGTACACTGCCCAGCCATGACTCAGTTTGTCGCTTCAAGTACTCGGCCAGCACCTCGGCGGTGTGTCTGTCGCCCAAACACATCATCTGCAACACAGCCTGCTGACGCTTTCCACTATCTGCTCGATAGGGGGACACATCGTGTGCAACAGTGGCAGCTGCAGATGGAGTGCTCGTACGACTGCGCTCTGTGGACGAGCTTTCGCTTCTGGAGGAGGTGGAGGAGGAGGAGGGTCGAACATCTACAGCCAACTGTTTCCTATACCGTGGGCTAGGCAGCACTGTCCCACCACCGCTGTCCCCTGTGGACCCTGCATCCACCACATTAACCCAGTGCGCAGTGATGGACACGTAACGGCCCTGGCCATGCCGACTGGACCATGCATCAGTTGTGAGGTGCACCTTTCCGCTCACTGACTGCTTGAGTGCATGGACAATGCGGTCTTTCACATGATGGTGGAGGGCTGGGATGGCTTTGCGAGAGAAGAAGTGGCGACTGGGTAGGTCATAGCGTGGTACTGCATAGGCCATGAGTTCGCGGAAAGCTGTGCTTTCCACCAACCGAAAGGGCATCATCTCAAACGAGATTAGTTTGGCAATGTGGGCGTTCAAACCCAGTGTATGCGGATGAGAGACTGAGTACTTTCTTGACCTACTCATAGTGTCTGGGAGGGTGAGCTGGACTTGAGAGCTGCATATGGTGGAAGTAGCGGTGGACAGGGCTGACTGAGAGAGGGTTGATGATGGTGATGGAGTTGGTGTTCTTTCTGATGGCCTAGAATCAGTATTTCGTTGATATAACAGTGGGATTCCCTGACTGCTGTGGTCTTGCAACGACACCTCAACATTTGCTGCTGTGCTAACCGGTGGGCTTTCAGTGGGGGAAACAATGTAGCGTTGCTGACTACCTTCGTTGTGATCAGTTGCACATGTGGCACTTGAGGTTTGGTGTTGTGTCCACGCTTGCAAGTGCATGCTGGTTAAATGTCTAAGCATGCAACTGGTATTCAAATTTTTCAGATTTTTCCCTCGGCTAAAGGTCTTTGCGCACTTCTTACAGATAACCTTGGCCTGATCATGAGGATTTTGTTCAAAAAAGTGCCACACTGCACTCTTCCTACTTTGGCAGACATTTTGCGGCCTAGCACGCTGTGATCTTTTGACCCTCTGGACAAGCTGTCCAGCAACTCTTTTGATGTTTGGAACCTGTCTTTGGAGTGCTCCGGGCCTGCCAGATAACAGCTGTTGCGATGTCGATGTCTGCTGTGGATGCTCCTCATCTGAGCTATTGGAAGCAGCACCCTCTTCCCCCAATGGATGCCAGTCTGGGTCAACAACTGGGTCATCCATCACCTCCTCTTCTATGTCATGTGCACCTTCCTCTGTTTCACCGTGTATGGTGGTATAGTGTGCGGGAAGGGGCACCTGAGTCTCATCAGGGTCAGAATCTGGCTCTGTACACTGCGAGGACAATGTAGTGCTCTGAATGAATGTACCAGCAGAATCATCCATCAGCGGCTGTGCATCAGTGCACTCCATGTCAGATTCATCTTGGCCTGGGTAATTCACCATTTGACTTGATAATCCAGGCATGGTATGTGAAAACAGCTCCATGGAGTAATCAGTAGCATGGCCTGCGTCATCCTTCAATCTTGGTTGGGGTGAAGGACACAAGGAAAGGTGTGGTTCATGAACATGAGCCTCCAATGACGACTTAGTGCTTTTACTTTTTACAACTGAAGAAGAGGAGGCGATAGAGCTGGAGGCTGAGTCAGCAATGTAAGACAAAACTTTTTCCTGATGCTCTGGCTTTAAAAGCGGTTTGCCAACTCCTACAAAACTAAGCGTTCGAGGCCTTATGTAGCCAGACGATGACACAGGGTCAGCACCTCCTGCATTCGGTCCTATTTTGCTCTTGCCACTACCATCAGATCCACCACCAACACCATCATTACCAGCTGCCAACCCCCGCCCAATTCCACGGCCTCTTCCACCAGCCTTCCTCATTTTTGGTAGAAATGTAGACAAAATCCAACAAACTATATAGTAATGTAAAACAAGGTACAAGGTGTCTATAGGACAGGGGAGATTTTGAATTTCTGCACACACTTGTGGACAGTGGACACTTTTGGATTGTGTGAGGCCCACTGATATCTGAGCGCTATGTGACAGGCTCGATGGCACTGCTGTGACAAAAGTGACTAGAGGATAAGGGAGATTTTGAATATCTGCACACACTTTTGGACACTGGACACTTTTGGATTGTGTGAGGCCCACTGATATCTGAGCGCTATGTGACAGGCTCGATGGCACTGCTGTGACAAAAGTGACTAGAGGATAAGGGAGATTTTGAATATCTGCACACACTTTTGGACACTGGACACTTTTGGATTGTGTGAGGCCCACTGATATCTGAGCGCTATGTGACAGGCTCGATGGCACTGCTGTGACAAAAGTGACTAGAGGATAAGGGAGATTTTGAATATCTGCACACACTTTTGGACACTGGACACTTTTGGATTGTGTGAGGCCCACTGATATCTGAGCGCTATGTGACAGGCTCGATGGCACTGCTGTGACAAAAGTGACTAGAGGATAAGGGAGATTTTGAATATCTGCACACACTTTTGGACACTGGACACTTTTGGATTGTGTGAGGCCCACTGATATCTGAGCGCTATGTGACAGGCTCGATGGCACTGCTGTGACAAAAGTGACTAGAGGATAAGGGAGATTTTGAATTTCTGCACACACTTGTGGACAGTGGACACTTTTGGATTGTGTGAGGCCCACTGATATCTGAGCGCTATGTGACAGGCTCGATGGCACAGCTGTGACAAAAGTGACTAGAGGATAAGGGAGATTTTGAATCTCTGCACACACTTTTGGACACTGAACACTTTTGGATTGTGTGAGGCCCAATGAATATCTGAGCGCTATGTGACAGGCTCGATAGGCACTGCTGTGACAAAAGTGACTAGAGGATAAGGGAGATTTTGAATATCTGCACACACTTTTGGACACTGGACACTTTTGGATTGTGTGAGGCCCACTGATATCTGAGCACTATGTGACAGGCTCGATGGCACTGCTGTGACAAAAGTGACTAGAGGATAAGGGAGATTTTGAATATCTGCACACACTTTTGGACACTGCACACTTTTGGATTGTGTGAGGCCCACTGATATCTGAGCGCTATGTGACAGGCTCGATGGCACTGCTGTGACAAAAGTGACTAGAGGATAAGGGAGATTTTGAATATCTGCACACACTTTTGGACACTGGACACTTTTGGATTGTGTGAGGCCCACTGATATCTGAGCGCTATGTGACAGGCTCGATGGCACTGCTGTGACAAAAGTGACTAGAGGATAAGGGAGATTTTGAATATCTGCACACACTTTTGGACACTGGACACTTTTGGATTGTGTGAGGCCCACTGATATCTGAGCGCTATGTGACAGGCTCGATGGCACTGCTGTGACAAAAGTGACTAGAGGATAAGGGAGATTTTGAATTTCTGCACACACTTGTGGACAGTGGACACTTTTGGATTGTGTGAGGCCCACTGATATCTGAGCGCTATGTGACAGGCTCGATTGCACTGCTGTGACAAAAGTGACTAGAGGATAAGGGAGATTTTGAATATCTGCACACACTTTTGGACACTGGACACTTTTGGATTGTGTGAGGCCCACTGATATCTGAGCGCTATGTGACAGGCTCGATGGCACTGCTGTGACAAAAGTGACTAGAGGATAAGGGAGATTTTGAATTTCTGCACACACTTGTGGACAGTGGACACTTTTGGATTGTGTGAGGCCCACTGATATCTGAGCGCTATGTGACAGGCTCGATGGCACAGCTGTGACAAAAGTGACTAGAGGATAAGGGAGATTTTGAATTTCTGCACACACTTGTGGACAGTGGACACTTTTGGATTGTGTGAGGCCCACTGATATCTGAGCGCTATGTGACAGGCTCGATGGCACAGCTGTGACAAAAGTGACTAGAGGATAAGGGAGATTTTGAATCTCTGCACACACTTTTGGACACTGGACACTTTTGGATTGTGTGAGGCCCAATGAATATCTGAGCGCTATGTGACAGGCTCGATGGCACAGCTGTGACAAAAGTGACTAGAGGATAAGGGAGATTGGATTGCTTTTAAAAAAGCAGTTTGCGGAGCAGTGGGTAAACAGCAATGCCAGCCTGTCAGGAAGCCTTAGAAGGCAGCCCAACAACCAACACCACTGATACACCACTATATAGCCTCCCCTTGCACTGCACACACAGTGACTGGTGTGTTGTGCAGGCCAAATTGCTAGCAGCAGAAGCAGTTTTTTTTTCTTCTCAGCAGGACAAAAAAAAAAATTGGGATTGCTTTTAAAAAAGCAGTTTGCGGAGCAGTGGGTAAACAGCAATGCCAGTCTGTCAGGAAGCCTTAAAAGGCAGCCCAACAACCAACACCACTGATACACCACTATATAGCCTCCCCTTGCACTGCACACACAGTGACTGGTGTGTTGTGCAGGCCAAATCGCTAGCAGCAGAAGCAGTTTTTTTGTCTTCTTCCCTGCCTAACGCTCTCCCTACAGAATCAGCAGCAACCTCTCCCTATACTAAGATTGGCAGAAGTAAGATGGCGGTCGGCGTGCACGCCCTTTTATACCCCCTGTGACGCCCACCAAAGCAAGCCAATCACTTGCATGCCCTTCTGAAAGATGGTGGTGACCCGTGCCTATGTCATCACGTTGCCCACAGTGTTCGTGGATCCTGATTGGCTGAAAAAGAGCGCAAAACAAACTTTTGAAACGCAACTTTGGCGCGTAAGTCGCCGACCTCGTGGCCGACCTCATCCTAGGGTCGGGTTTCGTTTCATGAAACCCGACTTTGCCAAAAGTCGGCGACTTTTGAATTTTTTCGACCCGTTTCGCTCAACTCTAATAATAAGCAATAATAATGTCTTCCTCCACCTACCATGTTCCTAAGGCCATTATAAGTCCCCCTTCCTCCCATCCCAATACCCAACACCCCTCATTGTCCTCCTCCCCTCGCATCCCATTATTGTCCTCTCCCCCACCCCATCATTGCTCTCTTCACCACCTCCATCATTTTCTTTTCCCCTACCACTATCTTTGCTTTCTCCCCCACCACTCCCATCATTGGCCATTCCACCACCTCCATCATTTCCTCCTCCTCCACCACCCCAATTTATTGCCTTTTCCACCACCACCATCATTGCATTCTCCCCCACCACTCCATCATTTCTTTTTCCCAACCACCCCATCATTGCCTTCTCCCCATCACTGCCTTCTCCCCATCCCTCCCATCATTGCCTGCTCCATCACCCCATCACTCCCATCATTGCCTGCTCATCACCCCATCACTCTCATCATTGCCTTCTCCATCACCCCATCACTGCCTTCTCCCCATCACTCACATCAATGCCTGCTCCATCACTCCCATCATTGCCTTCTCCCCTTCACTCCCATCATTGCCTGCTCCATCACCCCATCACTCCCATCATTGCCTGCTCCATCACTGCCTTCTCCCCATCACTCACATCAATGCCTGCTCCATCACTCCCATCATTGCCTTCTCCCCATCACTCCCATCATTGCCTGCTCCATCACTCCCATCGTTGCCTTCTCCTCATCACTACCTTCTCCCCATCATTCCCATCCTTGCCTTCTCCATCACCTCATCTCTGCCATCTCTCCATCACTCCCATTGTTGCCTTCTCCCCATCATTCCCATGATCCCATCAATGCCTTCTCTCCATCACCCCCATCATGGTCTTCTCCCATTACCCCCTCATGGCCTTCACCCATTACCCCCTCATGGCCTTCTCCCATTACCCCCTCATGACCTTTTCCCATCACCCCAGGCATCATGGCCTTCTCTCCCCATCACGGTCTTCTCCTCATGTCCCCATCTCCTCCAAGACCAGGCTAACCTACACACACACACACAAACATACACATATACATATATAAACACACACAGACATACACACGTACATATACACCCACATACACACACAGACATCACCTCTCTCCTCTCACCTGTCTGCAGCATCGCCCGCGCTTCCTCGCTCTGACACAGCAGCGGCCGCTGAATGATGACGTCATTCAGCGGTGCTCCTCTCTGTGTCAGACAGGAAGCGCAGGCGGCGGGCAGGAAACGGGACAGGTCCTTGCAGCTCAGCTCTTGCTATTCCCTCTTGCAGGCAGCGGAGCTGCTCGGATCGCTTCCTGCTCCCCGCTACACATGAGGGCAATCTGGCCAGGGGCCCCCGGAGCCTCGGGCCTGGAGAAAACGGCCAGATTGCCCTCATCAATAGCCGCCTTGAAGGGCCCCATGGAGGCTCTGGGCCCCGATGCAGTGCACCGGTTAAACGGGCGGTATGTCCGCCCATGTGTTGTTTATGCACATGGGTTCGATATGACATCAGACAAAAATGGGCATGTCACATGGGGTTTCTATTTACATTTTGAAGAATGCATGCGCATCAAACTCATGCGTACGCATGTCCTTGCTTACCAATGCGTTTCCATAGACAGTAATGGATTTTTTTATGCACTCATCCGCATGCGCATGCCTGCGCATGTTTGACAGATTTTTGATGCTTCAAAAAATGCAACATGTTGCGGATCTATGTGGACCAAACGCTGCGCACACAGATGCAAATGTGAAACCAGCCTAAGGGAGACCTAATGTATATGTACAAGTATATCAGAGGGAAATACAGAGATCTCTCCAATGAACTGTTTGTACCAATGACTGTGACAAGAACAAGGGGGCATTCTCTTCGTTTGGAGGAAAGACAATTTCTGCACCAGCATAGAAGAGAGTTCTTCACGGTAAGAGCAGTGAGGCTCTGGAATTCTCTTCCTGAGGAAGTGGTGATGGCCAACTCACTGAATGAATTTAAGAAAGGAATGGATGCTTTTCTTGTGAGTAACAGTATAGAAGGTTACGAATAACAGAATATTATAGGTAGATGGTTGACCCAGCTTAGGGGAAGGAATTTTTTTCCCTATGGAGAAAATTGGTTTCTACTCTGTGGGTTTTTTGCCTTCCCCAGGATCAACAATGCAGAACAGCTGCACTAAAAATAGGCTGAACTAGATGGACATAAGGTGTTCCTTCAGCCTTCAAAACTATGTTACTATTTAACTATGTTACATGTCCTTCATCACCTGAGAATGACAGATTTCAGGGTAAGGCTGGAGTCACACTGCCAATTTCTCCTGCGATAATCGCATCGCATAGCACGGACTGGCCGGCACCTCTCCTGACCTGAGAATGACAGCATGATGGATTACTATGCAGCTGTCAAGCTCAGGTCAGGAGAGCAGACAGCCAGTGCGAGTTTTATGATCCGGTTCTCGGATGAAAAATTCGCCAGTGTGACTCTGCCATAACACAAACTCCAGTTTCTCTGCTGCATTATATAATCAGTCATCACACTTTGATCATACAGACAATCCAACATATCCAGTGTTGAATTTCATCACAATGCAATTTTCCAATCAAGCAAAAAAGGAAGCACACTGTAGCGCCATAACATGCAAATATGAAAAATGAATTGCATTACTGCATTAGAAATATGAAAAGTTGAGAACATTTAGCGCATAAAATGGCCAAGTTATGTGTACCTGGAAGCCACGTTAAGGCATTTCTCGTTTTCCAGGTCCCTGTGAATGCCAATCCTCACTAAGGCTGGTTTCACACTTTATAATTTAACATGGGTGTGCATATTTGCGCATACACATGCGTTTGTACGCGTTTGTATGCACATGCGTTTTTTTGTAGTGTGCGCTCGGGCGCACAAAATGCATCCTGTTGCATTTTCTGTGCGTCCAATTTGCCCCCAAAAAAGCATGCGCACGCAATGCGTTTGTTTACAGCAAAACACCCATTAAAGTCTATGGGTGTGCATACGTGCGCATTGTAATGCGCATGTATGCGCAAAAAAAGCTAGCTTTTTTAAAAAAAAATGCACCAAAACCTGCAAAAAACCGCACACAAACGCATGATGCATTTTTTTCATGCATTTGTGTGCGCAAAAAGCGCACAACAAAAAACGCAAGTGTGAAAGTAGCCTAAGACTGAAGTCTCCATCTGAATGGGAACCTATGAAAAATTCTCTGTTAGGACTGAAGTCTATATCTCTGTGGAGGGGAAGTGGCCCTGCTTTGATTAAAAACGCCTGCGGCTAACAGGTGGAGTGCTCAGTCAGAAAGTAAATGAATACAAATTTAAAAAACTGACCGTCACATCCAAGCATAAACATTGTGTGAACAGGTGCTTAACCTAGAGTCACCAACTCATATGCATTCAAGCAAAAAAGGAAGCACACTGTAGCGCCATAACATGCAAATATGAAAAATGAAAAATGAATTGCATTACTGCATTGGAAATATGAAAAGTTGAGAAAGTTTAGCGCATAAAATGGCCAAGTTATGTGTACCTGGAAGCCACGTTAAGGCATTTCTCGTTTTCCAGGTGCCTCAAAATGTCTTCCATAGTAGGGAGAGTGCAGTGTGGCACTTTTTTGAACAAAATCCTAATAATCAGGCAAAGGTTTCTGTAAGAAGTGCACAAAGACCTTTAGCCGAGGGAAAAATCTGAGAAATTTGAATACCAGTTGCATGCTTAGACATTTAACCACAATTCACTTGCAAGCGTGGACGGACTACCAAACCTCATGTACCACATGTGCACCTGCTCCGAATGAAGGTAGTCAGCAACGCTACATCGCTTCCCCCACTGTAAGCCCACCGGTTAGCACACCACCACCAGCAAATGTTGAGGTGTCGTCTCAAGGCCAAAGCAGTCCATCAGCAAGACCACAAACACCATCACCAATCCTCTCTCAATCCGCCATGTCCACCGCTAGTTCCACCATATGCAGCTCTCAAGTCCAGCTCACCCTACCAGAGACTCTGAGTAGGACAAGAAAGTACTTATCCTCTCATCCGCGTACACTGTGTTTGAACGCCCACATTGCAAAACTAATCTTGTTAGAGATGATGCCCTACCGGTTGGTTGAAAGGGAAGCTTTCCGCGAGCTCATGGCCTACGCAGTACCACGCTATGACCTACCCAGTCGGCACTTCTTTTCTCGAAAAGTCATCCCAGCCCTCCACCTGCATGTGAAAGACCGCATTGTCCATGCACTCAAGCAATCAGTGAGTGGAAAGGTGCCCCTCACAACAGATGCATGGTCCAGCAGGCATGGCCAGGGTCGTTACGTGTCCATCACTGCGCACTGGGTTAATGTGGTGGATGCAGGGTCCACAGGGGACAGCGGCGGTGGGACAGTGCTGCCTAGCCCATGGTACAGGAAACAGTTGACTGTGGGCGTTCGACCCTCCTTCTCCAGAAGCAAAAGCTCGTCCACAGAGCGCAGTCGCACAAGCACTCCATCTGCAGCTGCCAGTGTTGCACACGAGGTGTCCCACTATCGAACAGCTAGTGGTAAGCGTCAGCAGGCTGTGTTGAAGATGATGTGTTTGGGCGACAACAGACACAACGCGGAGGTACTAGCCGACTACTTGCAGCGACAAACTGAGTCATGGCTGGGCAGTAGTGTTGAGAGATACCGTCCGATACTTAAAAGTATCGTATCGGATGGTATCGGCCGATCTAAAAAAAATATCGGGTATCGCCGCTTCCGATACCGGAAGTCCCATTCAAGTCTATGGGACTTCCGGTATCGGAATAAGAAAAACCCTATTTTTGCCTTGTACAGCCTCTCTGGGGTCTGTACGGGCCTTTCGGGGGGCTGTGCCGGCCTGCCGGGGGGTCTGTGCAGGCTTCGGTGGTCTGTGCAGGCCTGCCCGTGGTCTGTGCAGGCTCCGGTGGTCTGTGCAGGCCTGCCGGGGGGCTGTGCCGGCCTGCCGGTGGTCTGTGCAGGCTCCGGGGGTCTGTGCCGGCCTGCCGGGGGGGCTGTGCTGGCCTGCCGGTGGTCTGTGCAGGCTCCGGTGGTCTGTGCCGGCCTGCCGGGGGGCTGTGCCGGCCTGCCGGTGGTCTGTGCAGGCTCCGGGGGTCTGTGCCGGCCTACCGGGGAGCTGTGCCGGCCTGTCGGGGAGCTGTACAGGCTACGGGGGGCTGTGCCGGCCTGCCGGTGGGCTGTGCAGGCTCCGGGGGTCTGTGCAGGCATCGTCCGATGGGACTACAAGTCCCATCGGGCGATGCCTGCTACCATGACAGTGATTGACACATTAGCCAATGATGGGACAGTAGTAGTCCCATCATCCGGCTAATGTGTTGAATGTAAAAAAAAAAAAAAAATTACATGCTACATACATACAACATGCATACTACATATATACTACATGTAACATACATACTACATATATACTACATGCAACATGCATACTACATACATGCTACATACTACATGCATGCTACATACATGCTACATACTACATACATACTACATACATAATACATATATACTACATGCATGCAACATACATATATACTACATGCATGCAACATGCATACTACATATATGCTACATGTAACATACTTACTACATATATACTACATGCTACATACATGCAACATACATACTACATACATGCTACATACATACTACATACATAATACATATATACTACTTGCATGCAACATACATACAACATATATACTACATGCATGCAACATGCATACTACATATATACTATATATACTACATGTAACATACATACTACATATATACTACATGCTACATACATGCAACATACACACTACATGCTACATACATGCAACATACATACTACATACATGCTACATACATACACACTACATGCTACATACATGCAACATACATACTACATACATGCTACATACTACATACATGCTACTTACATACTACATATATACCACATGCATGCAACATGCATACTACATATATACTACATATATACTACATGCATGCAACATACATACTGTATATACTACATACAATACATCCATATAGACATACAGTACATATAACATAGAGTACATACTCACTGTCACTTGTCACTTTGATCCCCGAAGCCATTGTCCCCTTGAGGAATAAATATCAAAATAAAAAAACACCAATATACTTACCCCGATCCGCAGAAGTCCACGAGGGTCCCACGTCCATCTTGCGTGGAGAACAGCAGCATCAGCTGATGCTACCGTTCTCTACCAGCTCCAGGAATACAATGACGGAAGGTAGGTATCCTTCCGCACTGTATTCCTCCACCACTTTAAAAAATAAAAAAGTCCCTAGTCTCACTTTATGCCATTGCTGCGTGGGAAATTCCCACGCAGCAATGGCATAAAGTGAGACTAGGGACTTTTTTTTTACAGTGGTGGAGGAATACAGTGTGGAAGGATACCTACCTTCCGTCATTGTATTCCTGGAGCTGGTAGAGAACGGTAGCATCAGCTGATGCTGCTGTTCTCCACGCAAGATGGACGTGGGACCCTCGTGGACTTCTGCGGATCGGGGTAAGTATATTGGTGTTTTTTTATTTTGATATTTATTCCTCAAGGGGACAATGGCTTCGGGGATCAAAGTGACAAGTGACGGTGAGTATGTACTCTATGTTATATGTACTGTATGTCTATATGTATGTATTGTATGTAGTATATATGTATGTTGCATGCATGTAGTATATATGCAGTATATATGTAGTATGCATGTTGCATGCATGTGGTATATATGTAGTATGTATGTAGCATGTATGTAGTATGTAGCATGTATGTAGTATGTATGTTGCATGTATGTAGCATGTAGTATATATGTAGTATGTATGTTATATGTAGTATATATAGTATATATGTAGTATGCATGTTGCATGCATGTAGTATATATGTTGTATGTATGTTGCATGCATGTTGTATATATGTATTATGTATGTAGTATGTATGTAGCATGTATGTAGTATGTAGCATGTATGTAGCATGCATGTAGTATGTAGCATGTATGTAGTATGCATGTTGCATGTAGTATGTATGTTACATGTAGTATATATAGTATATATGTAGTATGCATGTTGCATGCATGTAGTATATATGTTGTATGTATGTTGCATGCATGTAGTATATATGTATTATGTATGTAGTATGTATGTAGCATGTATGTAGTATGTAGCATGTATGTAGTATGCATGTTGCATGTAGTATGTATGTTACATGTAGTATGTATGTAGTATGCATGTTGTATGTATGTAGCATGTATGTAGCATGTAAATTTTTTTTTTTTTTTTTTTTTTTTTTACATTCAACACATTAGCCGGATGATGGGACTACTACTGTCCCATCATTGGCTAATGTGTCAATCACTGTCATGGTAGCAGGCATCGCCCGATGGGACTTGTAGTCCCATCGGACGATGCCTGCACAGACCCCCGGAGCCTGCACAGACCACCGGCGGGCCGGCACAACCCCCCCGGAGCCTGCACATCTCCCCGGCAGGCCGGCACAGCCCCCCCGGCAGGCCGGCACAGACCCCCGGAGCCTGCACAGACCACCGGCAGGCCGGCACAGCCCCCCGACAGGCCGGCACAGACCCCTGGAGCCTGCACAGACCACCGGCAGGCCGGCACAGACCCCCGGACAGTCGGCACAGCCCCCCCGAAGGCCCGAACTGACGGCGCATCATGATGCGCAAAGACAGCGCATCATGATGACGTCATTTCGGCAGCCAATCAGAGCCACAAAAGTGGCTCATTGCATTTTGGACTTCTGATTCCGGTATCTGATACGAAAAAAGTATCGGTACTCGGTATCGGAATTCCGATACGGCAAATATCGGCCGATACCCGATACTTGCGGTATCGGAAAGCTCAACACTACTGGGCAGTCTACATCTTGAGGCAGGCAAGGTAGTTAGTGATAACGACCGGAATCGTGTGGCAGCCATAGACCTTTCAAAACTCAGACACATACCTTGCCTGGCTCACACCTTGAACCTGGTGGTGCAGTGCTTCCTCAATAATTATCCAGAGTTAATAGCCCTGCTCCATAAGGTGCGAAAACTGTGCTCGCACATCCGCCGGTTGCCCGTACACTCCAGTCATATGCAGAAGCTGCAGCAATTGCTCCACCTTCCCAAGCACCGCCTATTTATCGATATTGCAACAAGGTGGAACTCCACCCTGCACATGGTTGAGAGGCTGTGCGAACAGAGGCAGTGTTATGAGTTCATTTTCCCCTTCACCATTGAGGTCTGATGAACTCCCTCTTCTGGTGAAGGAAGGTAGTGAGGCTGATTACCAAGCACCTGAGCTGGGAGAGGATGACTGGGCGACGGGGATCTCTGACTGGATATAAGGCCGCTGACGCCCTTCCTCCTCGCTGGTGATTTCTCTGTGGAATTCTAGGAGACCAGTCTGATTCCTGCTCCTCAAAAGCTAAGTTTTCTGCTTTGCCTTTTTGCATTTGTGTTTTGGTTTTAGTTTGACTTGCTTTTCTGGATTCTGCCATTCCCTGCTGGGGTGAGCTGAATTCCTTTTTTGTCGGTTGCTCTGTCTTCAGAAAATACCTGAGTACTGACATAGTCTTTTTGAAGCCTAGCGTCTTCAGGGCCTTTTTCCCTGTCAGTCTGTTGGCTCTTATTTTCATAGGGTTTTTCGCGGATTGCAGACAGCAGCTTTCCTATCCTGTCCTGTCTAGTTAGCTTGGGCCCCATCATTTGCTCAGTCTATCTTTCTATCTGTGTTAGTGCTTTTTCTTCTTGCTTCACCGTCATTATATGTTGGGGGCTGCCTATTGCTTTGGGGTCTGCTCTGGGGCAGTTTAGATTTCCCTTTCTGTCTTTAGGCTAGGCAGTTCTCCGGCTGTGATCGAGGGGTCTAGGGCATCGTAGGAACCCCCCACGGCTACTGCTAGTTGTTGTTGATAAGTTCAGGGGTCTGCAATCCGATAGCTGACAACTTCTCTGGTTTTCTGGACTTAGCTAGCATTTCTGTTTTTGCCTCCTACGGTGACTCATTCATAACAGGCAGGCTGTAATGCATTTGTGGGAGGATATACGGGCAGGCAGTTTGAGGGCAGACATGGAGTTGTCTGGTGTGCAGTGGTCGAAGCTGAAAGACCTCTGTAAAGTCCTTTAGTGTTTTGAGGAATGCACACGGCTAGTAAGCACAGATGACGCCATCATAAGCATGAGCATCCCACTTATGCATCTGCTCATGCAAACTTTGATGCTCATTAAGGAGCTGGCGTCTGTAGCCAAGGAGGAAGGGGAGGAGGGAAGCCTTGATGACAGTCAACCATTGTCTACTCAGGGAACTCTCCTGGACAAGGAGGAGGAGGAAGATGATGGGGATGATTATTTAGGGGAGGAGTATGCTTCTCAGGGGGCAAGAGAAAATCTTGGCCTGGCAAGGTCAGATACAGGGTTTGTGCATGACTGGAGGGATGTGGATTTGCCAGAAAATGCTCCTCCACCCAGCACTCGCAGTGCATCATAGACACCTGGAACATTGGCCCACATGTGTGATTATGCCTTGCAGATCCTAAAAAGGGACCCCCACATTGCCAAAATGATGAACAATGACGACTACTGGTTGGCCAGCATCCTGGATCCATGCTATAAAGTCAAATTCCAAAACATCATGCCACAGGAGAACCTAGAGCTAATTTTGGCTAACAAACAAGCAACTCCGGTAAAGCGTTTGTTTGAGGCATTCCCAGCACACAGCGGCGGTGATGTTTTTCCAACAAGCCGTAGGTGGCAACATGAAAGAGGTGTCGTGGTGCACACAGCCGAAGTGGCATTGGACATAGGGATTTCATGACCATGTTGTGGACTGATTTTTCAAGTACCGCTCACACGACTGGTAATACTGCATCGACTGAAATTGACAGGAGACAGCAGTTGTCAACTGTGGTTACAAACTACTTCTCCCATATCGATGTTCTCCCGCACAGGTCATTCCCCTTTGACTATTGGGCCTGTAAACTGAACACCTGGCCTGAATTGGCACAATATGCCTTACAGGAGCTCGCTTGCCCTGCTGCTAGTGTGCTATCCGAAAGAGTCTTCAGTGCTGCTGGATCAATCCTGACAGAAAAAAGGACCCATCTGTCGACCCAAAATGTTGATGATCTAACCTTCATTAAAATGAACCATGCATGGGTTTAAAAGGATTTTGTCCCATCTTCCCCTGCTGACACATAGGTTGCCAGAAAAATGGCTCGCTTTTGTCCTCTTCTTCCTCGGACTTCTCCAACTCCTCCATTTGCAGCTGCTGAATGCCCAACATCAACATATGCTATTTTTTCAACCTCCTTAACTGGGCTGCCTCCCCCCCAGGGCCGGGGTCACCACCTGGTGCATGCACCCGTGCGAGTGCCATTGCCCTTGACAGTTGGGTGGGCCCACTCTTGGGCGACGGCACTGGCACAGGGTCCCTCATAGTACAGTCAAGTGTCTCTGATGGTGGGGGTGCACACCCACCATCAGACACACCGGCGTACTATGAGTGACCCTGTGCCAGTACCGCTGCCCATGAGTGGGCTCCCCCTGCTTGCTCAGGGCCCCAGCACTTGCAATACTTACCTCTCCCTGCTCCACTGCTGTGTAGTCTGGGCTGTTATATCCTTCACTGGGACTGCCACTACAAATTTGGTGAACTGATAGATGATGGTTAAGACGTAGCTATGCCCTGTCCTGCTGGGCTCTATCTTCAGATGATCAATGGCTTCCATTTGTTATGGACTTCGACTCACAATGAGATGCAGTGGTGGTTTATCATTAGCTTTCACAGTTTTTCTACTCACAGACATGTGACATTCCTGCCCACATTTTTAAATGTGTCCTCTCATGCCAATACAATAGAATCGCCTACGGCCTGTGGCTTTTGCCTTTTGCACTCCAAAGTTACCTGACACATCATGATAGGCAGTGAGGACCATGTCTACATCTCTCCCTGTGATCACAATTTGATGGAGATGAGTAACGGTGATGGGATCCAAGGTACTGCGATACAGCAACCATTTCTTCACAAAGAACTGTTTTCGCTGTCTCCACAGATAAAGTAATTGAGGGTGAGCGTCACCTCTGAGAATTTTCCCGGGAATTTTTCCCATGATTAGTAATTCCAAAATTTCTGCAATCACTCGACTTTCCATCTGTACTTGTATCCATCTCGTTTCCTCTTGCGGAGAGTCTGGACTGTCTTACTGAGACTGAAATATATTTGAAGATTTAAAAATATTCCAACAGTGTATACTGGTGTATGCTTTGAATACATTACCCTTTTTCTACTTTTTAGATTCTTGTCTAATCCATACTGAGGCTGTGAGTGTCTTTGTCGGACTCCGGAAATATCCACAGAGATTTTTAATGTTTAAACTATGCTATATATACCTGTTATCTGGTGATACTGTACCCTTTCTCAACTTTCTACAATCTTGTCGAATCCATACTGGGCCTGAGACCATCTGAGTCTGCCTCCTGATATATGCACATAGATTTTTAATGTGTAAAGTATGCTATATATACCTGGTATCCGGTGATACTGTACCCTTTCTCAACTTTCTACAATCTTGTCGAATCCATACTGGGCCTGAGACCATCTGAGTCTGCCTCCTGATATATGCACATAGATTTTTAATGTGTAAACTATGCTATATATACCTGGTATCCGGTGATACTGTACCCTTTCTCAACATTCTACAATCTTGTCGAATCCATACTGGGCCTGAGACTGTCTGAGTCTGCCTTCTGATTAGAGATGAGCGGTGTTCGTGTCGAACTACTCGCCAAGTTCAAATTCGAGCTGTTTTGGGCGGTGTTCAAGCCGTTCGTCGAACTCGAACACTTTGCTTAAAATTCGGCTTTTCGAGGTTCCGTTCGAGAACGGTTCGTTCACCAAAAGTGTAACTTTAGTTTCACATTAACAATGGTTTTCAATGTTAATAGACAGTTTCATGGCATAGTAGCGGTGTCTGGTAGCCAGCGGTGTAGGACACCTGTCAAGGAGCTACACCGTGTGTGTTTCTAATAATTTTTTACCGCATCTTGTCCAGAAAATCATTTTGGGCCTTGTAGCACTGTCTGCTACTCAGCAGAGGAGCCCACCCGTGAACCTAGCTATGCCGCCTGTTTATGAAAGAACCAGATTTTGACTGCATTTAGCCCAATTAATACTTTGGGCCTAGTAACTGTGTCTTCTACTCAGCAGAGGAGCCCACCCGTGAACCAAGCTGTGCCACCTGTTTATGTAAGAACCATTTTTTAACTCCATTTAGCCCAGTCGATACTTTGGGCCTAGTACCTGTGTCTACTGCTCAGCAGAGCAGCCCACCTGTGAACCAAGCTATGCCGCCTGTTTATGTAAGCACTGTCTGCTACTCAGCAGAGTTGCCCACGCGTGAACCAAGCTATGCCGTCTGTTTATGTAAGAACTGTGTGCTACTCAGCAGAGGAGCCCAGCTGTTAAGCAAGATACAGCACCTGTGGTTTGGACACATAATTTTTGCACATTCTTTCTGGAATGCCGGTTAGGCCTAATTACGGAATTCCAGTTGACCTGTACTTACTGGGAAATCCTCGTTCGCAGGGAAGAATTGGAATCCCAGATCCCCATAACTAACGGGGTTCAGCGGGTTATCCGCACCTGTAAGTGACACACACTGGTCCTTTCAGTGTAGCACGCGTGCAGCCCCAGACACGTAAGGGCATGACAGACCTGTTCTTGCTCGATCTCGCATGCCAGAGCCTTGCGTGTCCCTCTAGTAAGCTGGACGCGGACCACGGGAGCATGTCGGAGTCTCGTTCATTAACGGAATTAAGCTGACAAATCGCTAGCACAACTAAAAACGGCCATGCACCAACACCCACAGAATCGACAAAGATTGCAATCTGTCCATCCTTTCCGTGGCGGGCATGGTTGAGGTTGCCTGTGTGGAGTCCAATTAAGCTGCAGGCTCCACTTCTTGTGGTGTTGCCCTTCTGGACATTCCTTTAAGGTTCAGCTTTACAACCATACTAGCCCCCGTAAACCAAACACTTTGCCTTCATGGACGCTGTTCGGAGGGTCGTGGGAATAACGCTGCCCGATCGGCAGTTGGCATAATTTATGGTGGGAAGTCTGATGGTATATGATCGTCTTCGATTTTAGAATTTTACATTTTTTTTTGTATTTTAGATTTTTATTCCAGTCTTTCTTGACTTTATAAGGGCTTGACATGCGTATCTGTGTCTCCTCCTCCTCCTTTTACTCCTCCATCTCTTTTCTATATGTAGTTGCTGTAGTGAAACCTCCACCAGGGGGAGCTGGTGAGGGAAGAGAGGTTACACACTAAGAGCAGCAACCCTGAGCAACAGCACAGGTGCCACAGGTAACGAGAGAGAATAGTCAGACGAACCGAGTCAGAACCTAGCAGGAGCAGACGTACCAGAAGGAGCAGCAATACCCGTAGTCAAAATACCAAGCCGAGAGTCAGAAAGCCAGAACATGAGCACGGGGTCCAAAACATGAGACGAAATGGGTGGTCGGGGTACAAGCCGGGGAGTCAGATGCCAGATAGGGAACGTAACAGCAGAGACGAATACCAAGAGACGGGGTCAGAAATCAGTCCGGGTCATAAACGTGAATATCAGTCAAAGGCAGGAGGATCACCAAGGTACAAGGGTCAGAGGCGCTAAACTGGAAGCTTGAGCTATCACTAACACTGGTCAGCAGGCTGTGAGAGACTGAAATAGCCCAGCTAGCTACAGAACGAGGCTGAGATTAACTCCCACATGACCAGTTCGGAGTGAAGACAGCAGAAAATAAACTCCGGACTGGACCATGACAGTACCCCGCTCTCAATGGGGGGCCACTGGACCCCCAGGCTTCCCTGGATGACGAGCGTGAAAGGCCCGGACCAACCGATCCGCATGGACCAAACGCGCCGGCACCCATGACCGATCCTCAGGACCGTATCCTAAGGACCGTATCCTTTCCAATGGACCAAGTACTGAAGTGAACGACGGAGCATACGAGAATCCACCACCTGTTCCACCTCGTACTCGGTCAGACCATCTACCATAACAGGCGGCGGGTGCAAGGGAGACTCATCAGAGGAAGGCACCAACGGCTTCAGAGGTGCTTTATGGAACACATTAGGAATTCGTAATGACGGAGGCAAACGCAGGCGAAAGGCCACAGGATTAATCACCTCTAAAATCTCATAGGGACCAATAAACTTGGGACCCAACTTAGCAGAGGGAATTCTCAGTCTTATGTTTTTGGTGGATAACCATACCTTATCCCCCACCTGATAAGTTGGCACCACCAAGCGTCGTTTATCCGCAAAAAATCTATATTTGCCCTGAGCCTCCCCAATGTTTCTCTGAACCTCCCTCCAAACCTCTTCCAATCGCAAAAAGGCCGAATCAGCCCCTGGACACTCCGAATCTAGTCTGGAGAATTCACCAAAATGAGGGTGAAACCCATAGTTGCAGAAGAAAGGAGAAGTACCAGTAGACTGATTGACACAATTATTGAAGGCGAATTCCGCTATAGATATCACAGAGCACCAATCATCCTGTCTGGATGTGACAAGACACCACAGGATCTGCTCCAAAGACTGATTGGTCCTTTCAGTCTGACCATTGGTCTTGGGATGGTAGGCCGATGAAAAGGTCAGACTGATACCCAGCCTTTTACAAAAAGCTCTCCAGAATTTTGCCACGATTTGCACCCCACTATCAGACACCACACTGACAGGCACACCATGCAACTGAATCACATTCTCAATGAATAGCTTAGATAGAGTCTCAGCATTAGAAAGGCCTGTTAAGGGTACACAATGTGCTTGTTTACTGAACCTATCCACAACTACCCAGATCACGGTTTTGCCATTAGAGGGTGGGAGATCGGTGATAAAATCCATGGACAGGTGAGTCCACAGTCTATCCGGAATTGGCAGCAGCACCAATTCCCCGGCCGGCCGGTTGTGGGAGGCTTTAGCGTGGGCACAAGTTTCACAGGAGGACACAAAACCAGTGACGTCAGAAGTCAACGAGGGCCACCAGAACAGCCTAGTGATGGCTTTACGAGTGGCTGAGATTCCAGGATGCCCACTCAGAGCTGAGTCGTGGAACTTCCGAAGCACTCTTAACCGATACTGGACAGGCACAAAGAGCTTATTTTCAGGTATGGACGGAGGAGCAAGAGATTGGGTCTCACGAATCTCCTGCTCCAATCTCGGGGACACCACAGCCACCACCACCCCGCACTGAAGAATGGAGGAAGGATGCTCAGGAGGCGATACCGGATCTAGGCTGCGAGACAAGGCATCCGCCTTCACATTCTTGGAACCTGGTCTGAAAGTGATGGAAAATTGAAATCGGGAAAAAAAAAGTGACCACCTTGCCTGTCTCGGAGTCAGACGTTTGGCGGATTCGATGTAAGACAGGTTCTTGTGATCTGTAATGACAGTGATATGATGTACAGCCCCCTCCAAAAATGCCTCCATTCTTCAAAAGCCAATTTAATGGCCAACAACTCTCGGTTACCCACATCATAATTCCTTTCAGCAGAGGAAATTTTTTTAGAAAAGAAGGCACAGGGTCTTAAGTTAGTTAATGTGGTGGGCCCCTGGGACAACACAGCCCCCACTCCCACCTCAGAGGCATCCACTTCTATGATGAATGGTTTAGACAAGTCAGGTTGCATCAGTACCGGAGCAGTCATGAAAACGCTGCCACAGCTAGAGCTGACCAGTTTTTGAGATCCGCCCCCTTTTGGGTGAGATCAGTGAGGGGTTTGACCACTTGAGAGAACCCCTTGATGAATTTTCTATAATAATTGGCGAAACCCAGAAATCGTTGAAGACCCTTGAGATCTCTGGGTTGCACCCAATCCACAATGGCCTGTACCTTCCTAGGGTCCATACAAAACCCCTCAGCGGACAGGATGACCCATAGAAAGGACAATTCTTGAGTAAAAAATGAACATTTCTCCAATTTAGCAAAGAGTGAGTTCTCCCTGAGCCTCTGGAGAACCGCATGAAGATGACCCATATGACTTTGTCTATCAGAAGAATATATGAGTATATCATCAAGATAAACAACTACAAAGCATTCAATAAAATCAGAAAAAACATGGTTAATGAAATTCTGGAATACTGCTAGTGCGGTAGTCAAACCGAAGGGCATAACAAAATTTTCAAACAGACCCTCAGAGGTGAGAAACACAGTTTTCCATTCATCCCCCTCCCGCATACAGATGAGATTGGACCTCAGGGGAGCATACAACTTAGAGAACCACCTGGCCCCCGACAATTGATTGTAAAATCAGGTATCAGTGGGAGAGGATAAGCGTTTCTTATGGTTATTTTATTCAGTTCTCGAAAATCGAGGCATGGGCGTAAACCACCATCCTTTTTTTTCACAAAAAAGAACCCCGCTGCCACGGGAGAGACAGATGGCCGTATATGCCCTTTACGGAGGCTCTCAGAGATATACTCCTTCATAGCAGCCCGCTCAGGGCCGGAGAGATTGTACAGCCGGGCTTTGGGCAATTTGGCACCGGGAACAAGATCCACGGCACAATCGATTGGGCGGTGTGGTGGTAGAACCTCAGCCTCCTTTTCGGAGAACACATCCTCAAAATCCTTCAGGTACTCCGGAATACCCTCCTGACTGACAGATGACATAGACACAGTGGCAAGACAGTTTTCAGAACAACCAGGTCCCCAATTAACAATATCCCGGGACCCCCAGTCAATAACCGGGTTATGCCGTTGCAACCAGGGAAACCCTAACACCAGGCCAGCAGGGAGGTTATCCAAAACAAAGCATGACATGCGCTCCTGGTGTAGGGCCCCCACCCTGAGGGTGAATTCTTTAGAAATGAAATGGAGACCATCCTTAGTGAGAGGTGTAGAGTCAATAGCCACAATTTTTAAGGGAGTCCCCAACCTAACTGTCCCTAATCTACAGCGAGCCACCAGCTTAGAGTCAATCAGGTTCAGGGATGACCCACAGTCTACAAAAGCCAAAGTATGGAAAAAGCCATTCTCAACACCAAGTTCCACCTTTAGCAGTATCTTTGAAAAAGAAGAAAAAGGTACCTGAGAGTCTGGGTGACCTCCACGATTATCACGCAGACTCAGCCGCTTGTTAGTCGGAGGACAGGAGGGGCAGTCTTTTTTCCAATGTCCGGGATCTCTGCAGTAAAAATACAATTTTCCATCACGTCGCCGTTTCCTCTCTTTCTCCTGGGGGTTGGTGGTTCCCACCTCCATAGGTTCAGATGGAAGCAAAACATCAGGGTTAGAAGGGAAAAACAGAAACCCTCGCTGAGTAACACCTCTAAAGGGCTGTCACATTGTAGAAGGATCAACTTTATTCTCATTTGCACAAGGAAAGACTAGAAGCAATGGGATGAAACTGAATGGGAGGAGACACAGATTAGATATTAGAAAAAACTTTTTGACAGTTAGAGTGATCAATGAGTGGAACAGGCTGCCACGAGAAGTGGTGAGTTCTCCTTCAATGGAAGTCTTCAAACAGAGGCTGGACAGACATCTGACTGGGATGATTTAGCGAATCCTGCTTTGAGCAGGGGGTTGGACCAGATGGCCCAGGAGGTCCCTTCCAACTCTACGATTCTATGATTCTCTCTCCCGCAGTATCTGATCCATACAGATAGCCTGAGTCATAGCCTCCTCCAATGAGCTGGGAGGTGGATGGAGAGCCAGAGCGTCCTTCAAGCAATCCGACAGTCCCTTCCTGAACAGACATCTCAGTGCGGAGTCGTCCCAGGACACCTCAGTGGACCATTGATGGAATTCGGAGCTGTACCATTCGGCTGAGTGCTTCCCTTGCCCCAGACCCAAAATAGTGTCCTCTGCCACCCTAACATGGTCCAGTTCATCATAGATAAGTACTAGGGCCTCAAAGAACCTATCTACTGACATCCGTTCAGGGGCAGTAGGGGGGCAATGAAAAAGCCCAGGATTGGGGACCCTCCCTAAGTAAGGAGATAACAATCCCCACCCGCTGAGTCTCATGCCCAGACGATCGGGGTCTAAGAGAAAAACATAATTTACAACTCTCCTTGAATATGTGAAATTTATCTTTTTCGCCAGAAAATGTGTCAGGAAGTTTAACTGAGGGTTCAGGAGAGTGCAAAATAACATCTACAGAGTCACCTGGTGGACAAACAATATGAGAGGTGTTTCCCTGCATGGTCTTAATAGTCTCAGTCAGTTCTTTTTGTAAGTGGGTATGAGACATGACAAGTGACTGATGATTCACAGAAAAGTCCTGCGCCATCTCCGTCAAACTGGATACTTGATCTGCCAAGTTATGCAGCAGATCCATGACCAAAGGAAAAAAAAAGCAAAATCCCATTTAAATGTTTAGGCTAGTGATAATGTAGTGAAACCTCCACCAGGGGGAGCTGGAGAGGGAAGAGAGGTTACACACTAAGAGCAGCAACCCTGAGCAACAGCACAGGTGCCACAGGTAACGAGAGAGACTAGTCAGACGAACCAAGTCAGAACCTAGCAGGAGCAGACGTACCAGAAGGAGCAGCAATACACGTAGTCAAAATACCAAGCCGAGAGTCAGAAAGCCAGAACATGAGCACAGGGTCCAAAACGTGAGACGAAATACGATGGTCGGGGTACAAGCCGGGGAGTCAGATGCCAGAGAGGGAACGTAACAGCAGAGACAAATACCAAGAGACGGGGTCAGAAATCAGTCCGGGTCATAAACATGAATATCAGTCAAAGGCAGGAGGATCACCAAGGTACAAGGGTCAGAGGCTCTAAACTGGAAGCTTGAGCTATCACTTACACTGGTCAGCAGGCTGTGAGAGACTGAAATAGCCCAGCTAGCTCCAGAACAAGGCTGAGGAGATTAACTCCCGCATGACCAGTCTGGAGTGAAGACAGCAGAAAATAAACTCCGGACTGGACCATGACAGTTGCCCTTTTCCATATGTTATTTGTGTCTTCTGAGCTTTTTGTCTGCTTTGGGACACCTTTTAAGGTGTTTTGTATGTGTTTTTTATGTGTTTGTATGTGTTTGTGTTTGCCTGCCATGGTTTTCAATGGGGTTCGACGGTGTTCGTCGAACATTCGACGAACATTCGACGAACTTGCCTCCTGTTCGACGAAGCGAACCGAACTTGAACACTAGCGGGGTGGCTCAACACTACTCCTGATATATAGATGTACATTTTTAATGTTTAAACTATGCTATATATACCTGGTATCTGGTGATACTGTACCCTTTCTGCCAAAAAGTCCTCCTCCACCCACCACTCTAAGTGTATCATTGACACCTGGAACATTGGCCCACATGTATGATTATTTCTTGCGGATCTTCTTTTTATATTGTGGTGTGATCCATTCTGAGCGTGTGAGAGTCTGTGGGTTACTCCTGCAATTTATATGTAGATTTAAAAATTACCCCAACACTGTATACAGCTCTACGCTTGTGATACATTACCCATTTACTGCGTTTTATATTCTGGTCTAATCCAAACTGACCTGTTATGTATGAGTCACCGTAGGAGGCAAAAACAGAAATACTAGCTAAGTCCAGAAAACCAGAGAAGTTGGCAGCTATCGGATTACAGACCCATGAACCTATCAACAACTAGCAGTAGCCGTGGGAGGTTCCTACGGTGCCCTAGACCCCTCGATCACAGCCGGAGAACTACAAAGCCTAAAGACAGAAAGGGAAATCTAAACTGCCCCAGAGCAGACCCCAAAGCAATAGGCAGCCCCCAACACATAATGACGGTGAAGCAAGATGAAAAAACACTCACACAGATAGGAAGATAGGCTGAGCAAACGATGGGGCCCAAGCTAACTACAAAGGACAGGATAGAAAAGCTGCTGTCTGTAATCCACCAAAACCCTATCAAAAGAGCCAACAGCTGATAGGGAAAAAAGCCCTGAAGACGCTAGGCTTCAAAAAGACTATATCAGTACTCAGGTATTTTCTGAAGACAGAGCAAAAAGGAATTCAGCACACCCCAGCAGGGAATGGCAGAAATCCAGAAAAACAAGGAAAAACAAAACCAAAACACAAATGCAAAAAACAGAGCAGAGAACTTAGATTTTGAGGAGCAGGAATCAGACTGGTCTCCTAGAATCCCACAGAGAGATCACCAGCAAGGCAGAAGGGCGATGGCTGCCTTATATCCAGTCAGAAATTCCCGTCACCCAGTCATCATCATCCAGCTCAGGTGCTTGGTAATCAGCCTCACTACCTTCCTTCACCAGAAGAGGGAGTTCATCAGACCTCAATGGTGAAGGGGAAAATGAACTCACAACACTGACCAAGTGAGAGTCTGTTTCTGACTCTGGAAATAAATACTGAGATTGACAATGACCCCTACACCGTATACAGCTGTATGCTTCAGATCCATTGCCGTTTTACAGCTTTTTATATTGTGTTGTAATCCATACTGAGCCTGAGAGCGTCTGTGTCTGCCTCCTGAAATATATATACGGAGATTTAGAATGTTTAAACTATACTATATATACCTGCTATCTGATGATACTGTACCCTTTTTCTACTTTTTATATTCTTGTCTAATCCATACTGAGCCTGTGAGCATCTCTGTGTGACTCTTGAAATATATATGGAGATTTACAATTATCCTTTGACTGTTTACACCTGTACACTTCTGATACAGTACCATATATCTGATGTTATTTTGGGTACATTTTCACCAAAATTTGGAAGTATGGTGGAAGAGGCCGCGGACGTGGGCATGGGGGGGCATGCTGGTACTGATGGTGGTGGTGTATCTGCTGGTAGTGGCAAAAGCACAATAGCAGCTAAGGCAGGAGGTGTTGAGCCTGCGCCATGGTCTGGCTCCGGAAGGCCTGGAAGGCTACCTTTTCTGGGAGTTGGTTAACCGCTTTTAAAGCCGGAGCATCAGGAACTGGTTTTGGCTTACATTGCCAAAACAGACTCCAGCTAATATGCCCTCCTCTTCTGAAGTTTCAAAAAATGCAAGCACTGAGTCGTCAAGTGCTGGCTCCTGGCCAGGAAGAACACCTTTCCTTGTGTCCTTCACCCTCACCAAAAATGAATGATGCAACAGGCCACACTTCACGTTAGTCCATGTAGCTCTTTCTCACATACCATGCCTGGGTTATCAAGTCAAATCGTGAATTCCCCAGTCCAAGATGAATCTGACATGGAGTGTGGGTCGCCAGCCAGGGCAGTGGGGTTAATCGGTATTGGGCCGGTGTCTCTGAGGGATGTGTCACGGTGGTGGTGACCCGGTCAGTGGCCCTGGGCGTCCATGCAAAGGGGTGAATAACGTTTATAGGTGAATGATACGTGAGGCCACCTGTGGTTTCTGATCAGATTGACCAGCGCTGCACTGTCGCTTCTCTGGGACAGATGTTGTGGTGCAGCTAAGATGTAGAAGCCCTACACAGGTAGGGCCGTAGTCGCAGGGCAGATTAAAGAGTTGGTAGATGGTGTGCAGTGCAGGATGTAGCAGAGCCATGCGCCAGGCGCAGGAGAAAGATGACAGACACAGTTGTGCAGTTCCTTTACCTGTACTTGGTAAGTGCCGTCCAGGACCCAGAGTACAGATGGAGAAGCAGTTGGTCAGCCTGGAAGCAAATTAGGAATTCTCTCTCTGCAGATAGGTAGTGTGGCCTCCGTTCTAGAGCTTATCTGAGGTACTCGCAGAACTGAGCTCACTGAAGTTCCCCCTGTTGACTCTCTTTTGGAACTTTCTCGTATGGCAGGCAGCCGTAGCCTTTTCCTTCTGGCTCACACTCGTCGCTGCTGGGGCCTCTGAGCCTTAGTTGGGAACAGAACATTTACAGCTGCTACTTCCTCCGGTTTCTGCTGCAGGACGGTCAGTGTCCCTACAAACTCGGAGACCGGAATCCGGACCATTCGCTCCAGCTAGGAGTGAGCCTTAACTCTGCTCATCCTCCAGCTCCCCTTCTCACGTCCACACACTTCCCCTTCCCTTCACAGACTGCCCTAACTTCCCTCCTCCCGACCACAGAGAGCAGCTCCTCAGCAGTCAGGTTCAGAGCTCTCCCTGCTGGCCTGGAGTGGGAACTGTGTTGTGTGTTGGTTTACCTGCTAGAGAGATCCTTCATTGCTCCCAGGAAAGACATCACACTCCCTAGGAGGCAGGTAATGCCACTGTGGTGACCGTACTCCTGGGGGCGCCACAAGTGCACTGATGCCTAGCCACTGCTAGATGATTCTGCTGGTGCATTAACCCAGACCACTACATTCCCCTCGCACTCTACACAGCCAGAATCTGACCCTGATCAAACTCAGGTTCCCCTTCCCGCATGCTATACCACCTTACACGGAGACAAAGAGGAAGGTGCAGAAGAAAGTGCAGGTTCCTTCAGCAGGTGGGGGGGCATACTCATGGGTGACGGCACTGGCACAGGGCCCCTCATAGTATGCAAAATTGTCTCTGCCGGTCTGCCGCCATCAGACACACCGCCCACCCGCCGTCAGACACACCGCCGTACTATGAGGGGCCCTGTGCCAGTGCTGTCGCCAATGAGTGGGCCCCCCCTGCTTGCTCAGGATCACAGCACTTGCAAAATTGAAAAACTTACCTCTTCCTGCTCCACCGCCATGACATCTTCCGTGTTTCCTGACAGTGACATTCTGGTCAGAGAGCGCAATGACATCACGTCTGTACACCCTCTGCCTAAACAGTCCAAGTGCAGAGAGATGGAAGATGGGGATGACGAGGAGTCCAGAGTACAGGGATTCCCTAGCAAGGAGACTTATTTAATTGTTTTAAAGGTTGGGAGCAATTTTTGGGGAGCACTATACTCTGGAGAATGATATATGGGGCCCACCATACACTGGAGCATTCCAAAGGTGGACATCAGACACTGGAGCAGCAATTACAGGGCCCATTATACACTAGAGCATTAGAAATGGGGCCGAATATATATGGAGCATTATTTGGGCCCATAAGACAGTGGAGCTTCATCCATGGGGAGCAACAAATACTGTAGCATTATGTGGAGCTCATCATATATTGTATCGAACATTATATGGGACCAATGATTCTGTATGGAGAAATATATGTGCTATGCCGCGCTCACCAGGAGGCGGGGCTTCGGCCCCGACATCACTCCTTCCGGTACGGCGGTCCCTCGGGGGTCCCCGTCGGGTGCGCACGTGCAACTCTCGTCCCCGGGTCTCCTCCTCCATGTCACGTTTGCACTTGCGCGCTCCTGTCAGTGCTGTATAGGGCTCGGTCCTCTCTATGGTAATGGAGGACCTGACCCGGAACCTGTAGTGGTCATGTGCTTCTGGCTAGGTCCTGACCCGGAACCAGTAGTAGTCATGTGCTATATCAGTCGACCTCCCCCTAGGGGAGGTGCCTGATTATTGTTGTGCTTCCTGGCTGGGTCAGCTGTGTCCCAGCCTGGTTGTGCGCTGTTCTCAGGTCCTCTGCTCTGTCTGCTATTCTGTGGTGCTCCTAGCACTTGCTCTGAACCCTTGTTGCTTCATGCTCAGTTGTGCCTCCTGGCACATCCTCTTGTATCCTGTCCCTTGTGTCTTGTTCAGTCGTGCCTCTTGGCATTCACTCTATTCCTGTGTTCTGTTACACCTCCTGGCACAACTGCTGCCTCATTCTGTACCCTGTCGTGCTCCTTGCACGTGTCCTGCTTTGTCTACCTCCGGATGTGTTACTCGCTACACGCCTTATGTGCCCACGTGTACCCGTCTTGCACTATCCTGTATTCAGCGCACCCCCATGTATTCTCCTGTGTTCCCTAGTATCCTGCACCATCCAGTCACACAGTCACGTATCTCCTGTGAGCCGGCCGCCTGGTGCCAGCAGTCGTGGTATCGTATCCCCTGGGGCTTGCTCCTGACACTCCCTGTATAGGGGGTGGTCCTCACTAGGCTAGCTCGCCCCAGGAGGGTTGGTGCCGCAACCCAGAGGGTCCACTCCAGGAGTCGCTAACACTCTAACAGTATAATCAGGCCATGTACCCCGCTGGTACTGCGGCTTCCGTCCAAAAGGAGCTGACGTTCCTCCGGGAAAACCAGATTAGGATTATGGCATTTCTCAAGTCCATGGAGTCCGGTTTATCTGCCTCTCAGTCCTCTGAGCCTGGGAATGCTGCCCAGTTGGCTAGTCTCCAGCATGAACTTGCACAGCAACGCAACTCTCAGGCTCAGATTCTCAACTATATAGTGTCGGTAGATAATCGGCTCCTTTCCATACAATCTGCCCAGGCCATGCTTCCACACTCGCTTCCGCACCTATGCAAGCCACCCCGGTATAGTGGTGTCCCTGTGTTGTGTCGCGGGTTCTTGAACCAGAGTCGTTTGCATTTTGAGTTTTTGCCGCAGCATTACCCCACCGATCCTGCTAAAATAGCATTTATAGTTTCTCACTTAGAGGGTAAGGCGCTTGCGTGGGTGAATACCCTTTGGGAGCATGATGACCCGCTCGTCGCTCAGCTTTCCATCTTTTTGGACACTTTCCGTAAGGTGTTTGATGAGCTGGGTCGCCTTGCTTCCACCACCGAGTCCCTCTTTAATCTTCGTCAAGGTTCTCTATCGGTTGGACAATACGCGATATGTTTTCGCACTTTGTCCTCTGAGCTAGGTTGGAATAATGATGCCCTCGTAGGGGCCTTTTGGCGTGGTCTGTCCGGTCGGATCAAAGACGAACTGGCGGGCCGAGATACCCCTACCAATTTGCATGATCTTATCTCTCTCGCGACACGCATTGATTTGCGCTTCCATGAGCGCACCCGCGAGTCAGCCAGAGAGAGAGAGTCCTCTCGCCTCTCTTCGTCCACTCGCAGTTTTTCTCAGTCGTTACCCGAGTTATATTCGGCAGATCCGGTACCTGAGCCTATGCAGGTGGATCGCCTCCAGATAGCTCAATGACGTCGTGTGAAGAGGCAGGCACAAGGTCTCTGTTTCTATTGTGGGGATGCTTCCCATTTCCTAAGTTCATGTCCCAAGAGACCGGAGAAGTCTCTCTGCCTGGGACTGTTAAGTGAGGTCTCCTCAAGTGTATGTGATTCCTCTCTACCCCTGACCATGCCTGTTTCCCTAAATTTTGGTTTCGAGACTTTTACTGTGAAAGCTATTGTGGACTCTGGCGCAGTGGGTAACTTTATTAGTCTCGAGGCAGTTAAGAAGTTTCATATTCCTGTCAGATCCCTGGAGTCTCCTAGGTCAGTAGTTCCGGTCGACGGTAAGCCCTTGCAGGACACCGTTAACCAGGTCACTGAGGAAGTTGAGTTGCAGATTGGCACATGTCATCGGGAGCGGATCTCCTTCCACGTATTGCCGACTTCACCTCATACCCTTCTTCTTGGCCTTCCTTGGTTACGTACTCATGGGCCGACCCTGGGCTGGCAATCCGGTGACATACTCCGTTGGAGACCGTCCTGTCAAAAGAGTTGCCTGCTGTTCGTTCATCCGAAGAACCCTGCTTGCTCGTCTTCGACGGTTACAGGTCCACCGCCCGCCATCCCGTTTGTGACTTGTGGCATTGTCGAGAAGGAGGCTGAGAGTCAGTCTCCACATCCGTCAAGCAACCCATCTGTGACTTGTGACTTTGTCGAGAAGGAGGCTGAGAGTCAGTCTCCACATCCGTCAAGCAACCCGTAAGTGACTTGTGACATTGTCGAGAAGGAGGCTGAGAGTCAGTCTCCACATCCATCAAGCAACCGGTCTGTGACTTGTGACATTATCAACAGGGGGGCTGAGAGTGAGTCTCCACCTCCGTCAAGTGACCGGTCCAAGGTAATTACCGTGGCTTCCGTCAAGTTGCCGCCCCAGTGCCCAGGGGAGACCTTTGTGTCTAAAGGTAACCGTAAAGGTGTGTTATCCTGGGGACATTCTTCTCTGGCTGCCGGCCATGTTGGTGCCAAAAGGACACTCTCCCGTTTATCCCACGATTACTGGTGGCCGTCTATTGCTCAGGACGTCAAAGACTTCGTGGCTGCTTGTCCATCGTGTGCCAAGAAGAGACTTCCCAAGCAACCATCCTCCAACAGCCCGCCTCTTAAGGATGAATTGACTTCCAATGACTGCACCACCGCTTCGGCCTCCGAGCATGTCAATGTGCCTCTGCCGGGTCGACCTGTCTCGGGAATACCTGCCTCCGACTCTCTGTCCGTGGAGTTCTCCAGGGTATGGCAGGAGACCGAATTTTCTCGTATTGAGACTCTGGATCTGATTGGTCCTCATGCAGTTAGGAAGTGTCTGGATCCCGCTCCTAGTGTCAAGGTGCTATTTTCCAGTTCTAGAGAGAGGGGGCTTAAAGGAGGGGGTACTGTTATGCCACGCTCACCAGGAGGCGGGGCTTCGGCCCCATCGTCACTCCCTCCGGTACGGCGGCCCCTCGGGGGTCCCCGTTGGGTGCGCACACGCAGCTCTCGTCCCCGGGTCTCCTCCTCCATGTCACGTTTGCGCTTGCGCGCTCCTGTCAGTGCTGTATAGGGCTCGGTCCTCTCTATGGTAATGAAGGACCTGACCCGGAACCTGTAGTGGTCATGTGCTTCTGGCAAGGTCCTGACCTGGAACCAGTAGTAGTCATGTGCTATGTCAGACGACCTCCCCCTAGGGGAGGTGCCTGATTATTATTGTGCTTCCTGGCTGGGTCAGCTGTGTCCCAGCCTGGTTGTGCGCTGTTCTCAGGTCCTCTGCTCTGTCTGCTATTCTGTGGTGCTCCTAGCACTTGCTCTGAAACCTTATTGCTTCATGCTCAGTTGTGCCTCCTGGCACATCCTCTCGTATCCTGTCCCTTGTTTCTTGTTCAGTCGTGCCTCCTGGCATTCACTCTATTCCTGTGTTCTGTTACACCTCCTGGCACGACTGCTGCCTCATTCTGTACCCTGTCGTGCTCCTTGCACGCGTCCTGCTTTGTTTACCTCCGGATGTGTTACTCGCTACACGCCTTATGTGCCCACGTGTACCCGTCTTGCACTATCCTGTATTCAGCGCACCCCCGTGTATTCTCCTGTGTTCCCTAGTATCCTGCACCATCCGGTCACACAGTCTCGTATCTCCTGTGAGCCGGCCGCCTGGTGCCAGCAGTCGTGGTATCGTATCCCCTGGGGCTTGCTCCTGACACTCCCTGTATAGGGGGTGGTCCTCACTAGGCTAGCTCACCCCAGGAGGGTTGGTGCCGCGACCCAGAGGGTCCACTCCAGGAGTCGCTAACACTCTAACACTCTAACAGTATGGGCCTCATTACTCTGTATGGCGCACTATGCCGTGGCCATAATACTGTATGGAGTAATATACTGTCCGTTTTTAGAGCTATTGGAGAATTTAAAATGGATATCAGTCATGTGATGTAAGAAGTGAAGTATTTTTCATTGTACTATACCGCTATTTCTCTGCCGTATCAGAGGATCATGAATTGTGGCATGTGTTAAAGGAGCCCAGCGACACTCTTTGGCCCTGGGCCCACGAAAATCTGGAGCCAGCCCTACTCCCCCACAACTTTAGCCAAATAACCCCAAGTTTTCAATGCCTATTATTAAAAAAGTAAATTAAGGTTGACAAGCTTAAATAATAAGAATTGATGCTCTTGGCATTAAAATGGGCACTGTAGGTGTGTTTCCTGTCCTCCACTCACTGCCGACTTTTCTTCCCCATTGACTTGCATTGGGTTTCGTGTTTCAGTCGGCCTTCGACTTTTCACGATAATCGGTCGATTGCGTTCAACCCGACTTTTGCGAAAGTCGGATTTCATGAAACCCGACTCGGCCCAAAGAAAGGCAAAGTCGCTCATCTCTACTTATCACACTTTCTATCTAATCTTCTCATCTAATCTAAAGCAGGAAGTGTTCCTCCTTTCAGCTAACCCTGACAGTCCCATTTTAGGGCTGTTCCCAAATACTTTAACTGTTTCTATAGTGTAACTATCTACTTCCTGATTCTATTATGCCATCCACTACACTTTCCAATACCTTATCTATATCTACCTCTTTATCCCATTACTATAACTATGTCCTAATATGTTACCCTTATACTTTCTCTATGTTTAATACATGAACACATTTTGAGTTCACATTACTAGAATTTAAAACTTTCTATGAATTTGTTCTTATACTCGTATTTCACAAGCTATTCTATTATTTCTAAACACTGTTTTTCGGTGATCACTTTGTATCTCTGTTCATAATGCACGCACACGCACAAATGATACACCATTTGAAAGGTAAACTTGCCCCCTCTCAGCAAGAAAATAGCCAAACAAACCACACATCCATGATGTGATCACAAAATAGAGTTTAAACATTAATTTTCATAAACCTGTAGTAAGGAAAAATGACCTGCAGCTGGCACCACAGTACCCCAAAGCACACTAACACAAAGCTGCTTACAGACATCACAAAGAAATACAAATATTTGCCTTGGGGCCCTTCCAGCTTGCGGAACTGCTTGCCCAGCCTATTTTAGCCAAATTCGAGGATTGCACACTTTACTGCAGGTGAGACACATATGCAAACACATTTATAAACATGCAGTGCCTATTGAATTGCACACTTGCTCCGTTCATAATCCTCCCACACAAACAAATGATACACCATTTGAAAGGTCAAATTACCTGCAGGTGGCAGCACACTACCCCAAAGCTGCTTACAGACATCACAAACAAATCCAAACATTTGCCTTGGGGTCTTTCCAGCTTGCTCAAGTGCATACCCAGCCTATTTCAGGCACATTTGAGGATTGCACACTTCACTGCAGGTGAGTCACATATGCTAACACATTTGTATACATGTACTGCTTTTTCGGTGATTACTTTGCCCCACACACACAAATGATACACCATTTCAGAGGTAAACTTTCTCCCTTCAGCAAGAAAAGAATCAAACAAACCACACATTCACAATTTTATCACTAAATACAGTTTAAACATTCATTTTCATAAACCTACAGAAAGACACAATGACCTGCAGGTAGCACCTCAACCGGAAGACATTTTTTGGCCTCTACTTACCAAACCAATTTATTGTATTACAAAGCTACCTGTATAAATACCTGTCTGTGTTCATTATCTCATGAAATACATTTACATTTGACCAGCTTGCTTTTTCTGAAATTGCCTGCGCCCCCGACGACCAGTGTGCGAAAATTTTGCACGGGCCAAGCTAGTACCAACATAAATTTGTTCACATTAGTGCCTATAACATTCTATGCACTTAAGTTACATTTTTAATACACAAAAGAGAACCCATTTTATTTAAGAGGAAAAAGAGCATAATTGTTTCTCACACACTCTTACAAGTCGTGACTGTAATTATGCCGCTGGACTGACTGACAGCCGACCAAGCACTAATACACTGCTATACATCAATTCCTTCCTTAATTGCAGTTCTGACTTATGTGATTAATCTGATCCACTGCCACTGCCTGTTTCAATATGCCGGTCACACTGTCCAAGCACTGAGAAGCAGACAGAATAGGCACCAAAGGAACATCTCAATGGCTTTCTCCAGCACATGTTTTGAGATATTTTGCTGTGTTCCATTACTCAGACTTTAGTAAGTCTACAGTCACTGTCATAGGACAAATTCCTGACTTTGTCCCCAACAGATTGTGAAAACATTAACAACGAGAAGCATTTTAGATCTATAACTTGCCTGTTTCTGTCCTGACAGCCTCAGCAAAGTATTGGAGACTGCTCTCTATATTATAGCGAAAAGTGGAGTCCAGCACTCTTGTGTGGATTCTTCTAAGAATAGAGAGAAGAATGAATTGATTTTCCTTGTTATGGATTTTGTGCCATAAAAAATAAACTCGCTATACTTTTATCTACACAAGAAGGCCGGACTTCACTTTTCTCATTGCTGTTAGTGATGCCACCATTAGATCTTGCACCTTATGCCATGGGTTTACCGAGACAGAAAGGAGCCAGAAGACCACAGTGTCTGATTTCTCATACTCCTGCACTGATTAGAGTTCCTGGAAGCTTTCCTGTGTTAGACTCTCAGCTGTTCACTTTTAGCCATTCCCATCTCCTATATAATCTGGGCCATGGCTAGCACTCATTGTCAGAGATAGCTTATGCTGAATGGCTGGAGGTTGTTGGTTGGTGGTTGTTGTTGGAGAAGGTGTTTGGTGGATTTATCAGTGACTGTTGCTAGGTTTTGAGTGCGTGATAATTCCCTTTCTTGTCCTACTTTGGTCTAACCCCATCCTCCACTCCTCTAAGCATCCCTCTGTTATTTGTGTGAGTATTTTTGTATGATTGGTATTTTCCTTTATCACTGTTCGTATTATCTTGTTAGTTTGGTTGGTATATTAAGGTACACTACTACTCTCCTCTTCCCTGGCTGGGGGAAGGGTACAGATTGAGGACAGATTCCGTTTTCCAAGTAGAATTGGCCAGAAATTTTTACCCATGTTGTGCCACAACTTTGTCAATCGCACATAGACTAATAGATTTAAGGGGGAAATTATGATACAGTAAATCTGAGCCATGTACTGTATAACAGGTGATCAAGTCTAATTTGCCAGCAGCATCACAAAAAGCAGAAAATCCCCCTCTGCCTCCAGGCATAATAGCTGCTGGATCTCTTTGAATCCTGGGTGTAACTAGTGACCATAAGCCACTAAGCAAAGTTTTAAATGGGACTTCACTCTTGTCTTGTAGCCTAAAGTTAGTTCCTTTCAGGTGTTTGCCTTCTGTTGTATCACTAGAGGGCAGAAAATACTCATATAAAACTTGCAGTCAGTGTCATCAGTCTATTTAAACTCATATTGACTTGATTCTAATACTAATAATCTAGTTTTTAATAATACTGAGATTTATGAAAAGTTTAGAAACACAAAATTCACATCCTTACCATCTTCCAGTTTGAAACTTACCTCCTCAGTGAAACTGATCAAATTGGTTTTGCATATCTGATCTCTTATAATAAACCTAAGCAGTGGGTTTCTCTTAGAGAACATTACAAAATTGTACACATATAAGAGGTTAAATGTACCGTCCTTTACTTTAGACAATTACTTTTTAACCCTTTTATGAATACTGGCACCGCATATGCTTTGTCTTTTTGGAATCCTAAGTGTATATGTCGTTTTAGGTAACTTTTTAGAATATGCTGTTGAGTGCATGCACAAGTATTAACTGACTTTTACATAACTGATATCGCTATTTTTTGTTGTCTCTTGGTCAGTGTGTGGAGACTGGCTGTTATTATGTCTCCTATGTAAAGCTGACTTGACGGATTCCTTCTCTTTACTGTCTATGTAGCCCTACCTTATAAACAGCAGTACTGAGCTGTGTAGCTGTAAATCCAACACTGTGGTGAGATAAAACAAGGACTAGAAAGCAGCAGTTCTGTCTGCCTTGTTATCTCTCATTATGCTGCTCCTTCCTCTTCCCTATCTCTTCTCAATAAACTTCAAAGAGCAGCTGGATTTCACATTTTTTTTACAGAGTCAAAGATGAGTCCAAGAGGCAGGGGAAGGGATTGGAAGAAATAAAGAAGAACTTGCTTCTATAATTAGTTTTATTATAAATGCTCTAATTTGTTTAAATAACAGTAGGGAATGGTATTAAACTAACATTAGGTATATACTTTTTTTTCTGGAAGGGGGTATCTTGCTCCTATTTTCTGACAGCAGAGAAACATGAATTCTGGCTGCAAGCTGCTGTGACAGGGCATGGTGCAGTCACCAAATACCAAGGCCAGACAGTCCGGAAGATCTAGAGCCACAAGATGCCCATTACATGCCATGACACAACAAAATATAGTATTACCTTAATTATTATTATTATTATTATTATTATTCATTTTTATAGTGCCATGAGCAATACAAGGCACACACAAGTACAGAAGGAGAGTGGACCCTGCCCTCGAGGGCTCACAGTGTATAGGGGATGGGTGAGGATACACTAGGAGAGGGTAGAGCTGGTCGTGTGGTGGTTCAGTAGACTGAGGATCACTGCAGGTTATAGGCTTGTCGGAAGAGGTAGGTCTTCAGGTTATTTTTGAAGGTTTCTATGTTAGCTGAGAGTCTGATGTGTTGGGGTAGAGAATTCCGGAGTATGGGGGAAGTACGGGAGAAGTCTTGTATGCGGTTGTGGGAAGAAGAGATAAGAGGAGAGTAGAGAAGGAGATCTTGAGAGGATCGAAGGTTGCGTGTGGGTAGGTACCGGGAGACCTTATTGAAAGAACATAACATTTACTCCCTTATATGACACCCAGTGCATTCTTGGACTGTCACTATGAAATTACCCTACAAGAGAGAGCAGTGACATCTGACATTATGATTACAATTGAGAGTTCCCATGGGGAATTATAGCTTTTATTGGAATTCCCCATTTATTATCGCCTTCTGCATGTATCGCACCATGACTCAGTATGACTACTGTTGTCTTAGCACTGGAGTTGTGAGTTTTATCCAAACCATGCGAAGTCTTGATGAGAGACAGTATTATAGAAGTTGATGACAGACCCGCCATGCTTTGCTCCACAAGAAAAGCTAAGGTCTTGCAGATGATAAATGAGTCAGAAAACTCCCCAAACTCCCCCCAGGCCCATTGACCTGCAAGAGATTGTGACATCACAAGACAGCACCGTGAAAACATTCCTGCCGTAAGTATCCAGCGCTGTATCAACCGTGGTCATTGCTGTTTATACAGAGCGGAATGATTCATCACTTTATTTGATGGCTGTCACTGTGAGCTGTAATTGGGAAATGTGAGTCACGCAGGATCAATCCTCTCGTCTTCACTTTGACATTTACAAATGAATAGTGTAAGATATGTTTGACATGAACATTTGCAGCTTTAATGAAAATCACTTGACTATTAGGTGATATCATCTATATACAACTTTCACATTTTTTTCCACTGCTTATGTAGATCATGTCGGAGGCTGATCTGCCAGGAATATTGCATATATATATATATATATATATATATATACACACTGCTCAAAAAATTAAAGGGAACACTAGACACCCTTACTGAGCCAACACATGGATGTTAGTGACCTTCCGATCATTTCTACCTGTTGTTTATTCCATTGGCACAACAGCAGGAGAAATTGAATCATCACAATCAGTGTTGATTTCACAGAATTGTGACTGACTTGGAGTTACATTTTGTTGTTTAAGTGTTCCCTTTATTTTTTTGAGGAGTATATATATATATATATATATATATATATATAAAGTTTCACTTTCAGGATACTGTTGCGCTATGTAGTGAAATATCCTATGTGTGCCTGGAACAGGTAAGCCCATGTGAGCTCCATAAACCAATTTTGTGAATTTTACGGTTTCACAATTTCCTTTTATCTTGCATTAACCGTTGAAGCCTCCAACCTTCTAAACTGGAGAAAAGTTCTGTAGGGCGTATGCTAGAATTACTCCACATCTCTGATATTACCAGAGAAAGAAAACAAATGTATTGCAAAAATTCTCTATAGAGCCTCCTTTTCCCGTGAACCTCCTTCTGTATAGAACTTCATTTTCCTGTGAACCTCTTTCTTTATAGAGCTTCCTTTTTCCATGTACCTCCTTCGATACAGAACCTCCTTTTCCTGTAAACCACTTTCTGTATAGAACCTCTTTTTCCTGTGGACCTTCTTTTTTTTAGAACCTTTTTTTCCCATGAATCTTCTGTATTGAACTTCCTTTTTCTGTGAACCTTCTCTTTCTTAGTAAAATCTCAGTTTCCTGTGAACCTCCTTCTCTGTAGAACCTCCTTTTCCTGTGAACCTCCTTCTCTATAGGGCCTCCGTTTCCTGTGAACTTCCTCCTCTATAGAAGCTCCTTTTCTTGTGAACCCCTGTCTCTATAGAGCCTCTTTTTCCTGTAAACCTCCTTCTCTGTAGAACCTCCTTTTCCTTACAGATTTCCAATCTTCAGATTTCCGAAAAACAAACCATATACATTGTAATAAATATGTTAGACCCTGCATGTGTTCAACCTCTATCATTCATCTTTGCAGCATATATAATGGTATTTAACTATTTCCAGCAACTTCACTGAATCCTGCATGTGTTCAACCTCTATCATTCATCTTTGCAGCATATATAATGGTATATAGATATTTCAACTCACCCTGCTTGTCCCCTTATGCTATTGAGGTCAAGTAACTTTTCAAAATGGTTTATGATCCATGTAGGCCTGGACACTTGTTTATCTGCTAAATACATTTATTGTGTCCTGCTGTCCTAACTTAGTTTGATTGATTGCTAACGAGTAAGGAGAGAGAGAAAAAAAAAAAAGGAAGATGTTAGAAGTGGCCTTCTATAAATTCAAACATAGCCTGAGGGAGCATTTATGCAGGGGTGGCATTTATGTACATGTAATCAAAGTACATGTATCTAAGTACGCTGGCAGTTATAACATGGCAGTTAGACAGGGCAGGAGACAGGTAAGACACATAAATATATCTCTTCCCTGTACATTTGGGCAACCCCAAATATTTACCATATGCATTTGTTTAATTTATATTCTGACCGCTGCATTTACACACATCCACCGCCCTGGCATTAACTCTCTACACTCCATCCATATTGGCCCCTCACTCCTTTCCTCTCCTATGTATAGCACTCATGCTCTTTTTACATTGCTACACAGCACAGATCCATTCTGTCCCACCATTCAACATAAGAGATGCTCTCACAAATCACTTAACCATCTGCTCACTCTTTCTATCCTCTTTCTCCTAGTCGCAGGAGACATTACTCCCAACCCTGGTCCCCCATGTTATAGAAAGTCAAACCCCCCAACTGCTACACTCAGAAACCCCTCTAATCTTATTAATATTCCCTGCATGCCATCTGTCTCTCTTAATTGTACTCTTGGAATTCTCGCTCAGTGTGTAACAAACTCTCCTTCACTCATGACTTTTTCCTTTCTAATTCTCTTAACCTCCTGGCTCTTACTGAAACCTGGATCCAGCAGTCAGACACTACCGCTGCTGCTCTTTCATATGGGGGACTACATTTCTCTCATACCCCAAGATCAGACAATAGAGCAGGTGGAGGCGTTGGTCTGCTCCTATCATCAAAATGTACCTTTCAGGTTATCCCTCAAGTACCCTCACTTGTCTTTCCTTCTATTGAGGTCCATGCCGTCAGACTCTACACCCCCTTCTCCATGCGAGTGGAGGTGGTATATCGTCCTCCCGGCCCCTCCCATCAGTTCCTGGATCATTTTGCCACTTGGCTTCCACATTTTCTCTCCTGTGACATCCCTACCCCCATCATGGGCAATTTCAACATCCCCATTGCTCTTCCACTCTCCCCATCTGCTTCTTACCTTTTATCTCTAACCTCCTCGTTTGGCCTTTTGCAGCTTACAAATTCTCCAATGCATGAAGACAGGAACTCCCTCGACTTGGTCTTCTCTCGGCTTTGTGCAGTGGATGATTTTGCAAACTCCCCTCTCCCGCTCTCTGACCACAACCTTCTTTCATTCTCTATCAAGAACTGCCAGGCTGCTCAGGTCACCCCCACTGCCCATATTTATAGAAACATACAGGCCATTAACACCCAGAAACTTATGAAGAACTTGCACACTTCATTGGCCCCTATCTCCTCCCTATCATGTCCTGATTCTGCATTGAAGCATTACAATGAAACACTTCAAAGTGCCCTGGATGAATTTGCTCCTCCTATACATAGAACACCACAACACAGACGGCGACAACCCTGGCACACCCTGCGAGCACGTTTCCTGCAGCGGTGCTCCAGGTGCGCCGAACGTCTGTGGAGAAAATCCAACCTACCCGAAGATTTCATCCATTATAAGTTTATGCTTCGAACATACAACACTGCCCTTCACCTCTCAAAACAAACCTATTTCAACACCCTCATCACCTCACTGTCCAATAACCCGAAACATCTCTTTGACACTTTTCATCCTCTACTCAACCCAAGAGTGCAGGCCTGTTGTGAGTTCATTTTTCCCTTCACCATTGAGGTCTGATGAACTCCCTCCTCTGGTGAAGGAAGGAAGTGAGACTGATTACCAAACACCTGGGCAGCTAGATGATAACTGGGTGGCTGGAATTGAGGACTGGATATAAGGCTGCCGACGCCCTTCTTCCTGGCTGGTGATTTTCCTGCTGGATTCTTGGATACCAGTCTGATTCCTGCGTCTCAAAGCTAAGTTTTTCTGCTCTGCTTTGTACTCTTCAGTTTTGTTTTTGTTTTGCCTTGTTTTTTGGGAGTTCTGCCATCCCCGGCCGGGGGTGAGCTGAATTCCATTTTTGTCTCTGATCTGTTGATCTTTTGCTCTGTCTTCAGAATATACCTGAGTGCTGATATAGTCTTTTGAAGCCTAGCGACTTCAGGGCCTGTTTTTCCTATCAGTCGGTTGGCTCATTTTGATAGGGTTTCTGTGGATGGCAGACAGCAGCTTTCCTATCCTGTCCTATGTAGTTAGCTTGGGCCCCATCATTTGCTCAACCTATCTTTCTATCTGTGTTAGTGTTTTCATCTTGCTTCACCGTCATTATATGTTGGGGGCTGCCTATTGCTTTGGGGTCTGCTCTGGGGCAGTTTAGTTTTTACCCCTTTCTGTCTTTAGGCTATGTAGCTCTCCGGGTGTGATCGAGGGGTCTAGGGCACCGTAGGAACCCCCCACGGCTACTGCTAGTTGTTGTGGATAGGTTCAGGGGTCTGCAATCCGATAGCTGCCAACCTCTCTGGTTTTTCTGGACTTAGCTGGTATTTTTTTTTTCCTCCTTCGGTGACTCATCATAACACAGGCCCCTACCACGGAGCTTCAAGCTGATGATCTGGCCAATTACTTCAAAGAAAAAATTGACCAGATCCGACAGGAAATTATCTCCCAATCACCTCATACCATGCACTGTCCTCCCTCTCCCACTGCATCTAGCTCACTCGCTGACTTTGAACCAGTCACAGAAGAAGTAAGCAGGCTCCTTGCATCATCTCGCCCAACCACTTGCACCAGTGACCCATTTCCGTCACATCTCCTCCAGTCCCTTTCCCCTGCTGTCACCCCTCACCTAACTAAAACATTTAACCTCTCTCTCTCTTCTGGTATCTTTCCCTCCTTATTTAGACATGCCATCATACATCACCAATTCTTAAAAAACCATCCCTCGACCAAAACTGTGCCGCTAACTATAGACCTGTTTCTAATCTTCCCTTCATCTCTAAACTCCTGGAACGCCTGGTTCACTCCCATCTTATCCGCTATCTCTCAGAAAACTCTCTTCTCGACCCTCTCCAATCCGGTTTCCGCTCTTTACATTCTACAGAAACTGCCCTCACTAAAGTCTCTAATGATCTACTAACAGCTAAATCAAATGGTCATTACTCCATGCTAATTCTCTTGGATCTCTCTGCAGCATTCGACACTGTGGATCATTAGCTCCTCCTCACTATGCTCCGTTCCATTGGCCTCAAGGACACCGTTCTCTCCTGGTTCTCCTCCTATCTCTCTGACCGCTCCTTTACTGTATCTTTTGCCAGTTCCTCCTCCTCTCATCTTCCCCTTACTGTTGGGGTTCCTCAAGGATCAGTCCTAGGCCCCCTCCTCTTCTCTTTGTATACTGCCCCTATTGGTCAAGCAATCAGTAGATTTGGTTTCCAGTACCATCTCTATGCTGACGACACCCAATTATACGCTTCTTCTCCTGACATCACGCCAGCCTTTCTAGAAAACACTGGCAATTGTCTAAATGCTGTGTCTAACATCATGTCCTCACTATATCTGAAACTGAATCTGTCAAAGACTGAACTCCTTGTGTTTCCTCCCGCTTCTAATGTACCTATACCCGACATTGCCATTTCCGTGTGTGGTTCTACTATTACTCCCCAGCAACATGCCTGCTGTCTTGGGGTCATACTTGACTCTGAGCTTTCCTTTGTCCCCCACATCCGATCACTGGCTTGCTCTTGTTATCTGCACCTCAAAAACATTTCTAGAATTCGACCTTTTCTTACTTTTGACTCTGCAAAAACTCTTACTGTTTCTCTTATTCATTCTCGTCTCGACTATTGTAACTCCCTTCTAATCGGTCTCCCTCTTACCAAACTTTCCCCCCTCCAATCTGTCTTGAATGCAGCTGCCAGGATCATATTCCTCGCCAGTCGTTACACCGATGCCTCTACCTTGTGCTAGTTATTGCACTGGCTACCCATCCACTCCAGAATCCAGTACAAACTTATTACCCTCACCCACAAAGCCCTCCATGGCTCAGTACCACCCTACATCTCCTCCCTTGTTTCAGTATACCATCCTACCCGCGTCCTCCATTCTGCTGATGACCTGAGGTTAGCATCCTCAATAATCAGAACCTCCCACTCCCGTCTTCAAGACTATACACGTGCTGCGCCAATTCTTTGGAATGCACTTCCCAGGTCAATACAATTAGTCCCCAACCCCCACAATTTTAAGCGTGCCCTGAAAATGCATTTATTCAGACTGGCCTATCGCCTCAACATATTAACCTAATCTATCCCTGTGTGGCACAGCCAAAAGTTTTACCATAACCAGTTTCCCCGCATCATGTTCCCACATGCTTTGTGCATCCACTAGCCCTCTGCATCCGTACTGTTACACACTTAACATTATGGCTGGTCCATACAATCAGGGCAACTGTTACCACCCACCTTTCGTGTCTCCCCTTTTTTTCCTCATAGATTGTAAGCTTGCGAGCAGGGCCCTCATTCCTCTTGGCATCTGTTATGATCTATGTGATTATTGTTATGCTGTAATGTATATTGTCTGTACAAGTCCCCTCTGAAATGTAAAGTGCTGCGGAATATGTCAGCGCTATAGAAATAAAATTTATTATTATTATTATTAGACCCAATGAGGCTGGTATACTTCTTTTGAAAATCCATGTCATAATGGCTGTATAATCTTTGCATTAGGTCTATTATCTAAAGAATGATAAAGCTCCTGAGTCTAAATGTATCGCATTCCCGCCCACTCGGATGTCATTCGAATGCGGTCCGATTTTTTTCTCAGACCATTAGAGTGGGCGAGTGCCATATGATTCTCAGAGGCAAATCGTGCATGCTGCGGTCTTTTTCATCGGACCATCAGGTCTGAGGAGGAAATCGGACATGTGCACTTCGCCATAGAATAACACGGGTATGAGTGCTATCCATCAAAACCACGGGTAGCACTCGTCCGATTTATACGATTGGGTGCTCGAGCCCTTATTGGAATACATTTATCCATTTTGCAACAATCTTTATTAATAAACTTGTCTTGTACAGACTTTTTCAACCAAAAACGGCTCCATCATTATTGGGGTATGGTTCATTTTACGTGGTGCTTTGGTTTTATCATATGAAGGTATATTTCATTGCTTATGTTATTAAAAACCTTATTTTATTTTTGCTAAACTTCCGATGTTCAGTGCATCCCCCATAACAGACCTAAGTGCTGTCCTACATAAACATTAATACTTTTACTTTATCCCTCAACATTAAAATGTGCTAATAAAATAAACCAATTTTAGGTCTTCTTTGGCTACGTGGAAAAATGACCCAACCTTGATAGAAAATGCGGCAAAGAACAAGTCAATGTCAGACGGAGTTATGTGGTAACCCTCGAGACACGTCTGGCGATTTCACAAGCGTTAATCACATTTTCAGTGATCATTTGTATGCTTGCCGAGCAGGGCTTGTCACGGGTTTCACTTGATCTTACCGCTTAAGTGACATCAGAATGGCTGACGTTAGAGACGAGAAAAGCTGTAGGGCAAGGTGTGGCGGCCTGGCCATACGTCTAGTGTCACGGAGGATTAGTACCCGTCATTCTTCTTTAGCACAATGAACTCAGAAACACAGGACTGCCATCGCAATAAGGGTTAATTTTTAATATGTATCCTCCTGCGGGGCTTCCTTATACCACAGTGTTTGCCACGCCAACATAAATGATCCCTTACTCATCAGGAAATGTGTCTGCAAACAGAGGACTGTTCATTACCGTGTCAGGGATTTTACATTTTACTCCTCAAGGTGTGGGTTTACTAGTTTAAGGTTTATATTTCACAGTGATCGCTGACTTTCATTAGCGCCAGCTCCTTTGCCGTCGCTAACGTGAAGCTGACTGGTATTTATTTGTATGGAAATATCAGTTCCTTCAAAAATGAGACTTCACAGTGCTAAACTCGGTAAGACTCGCCTCCGAATAGCCGGACCGTAGATCTGAGATGTCAGCCCCAACCTATCTGACTCAAGACTTACCTGCAGAACAGCAGCTTTACTGACGCTGACAAACTGTTCTGAGCGCTGATTAAGTAAAATTTAAGGATTTGTTAATTACCTCAAGAGAGCAAAGCAGCACAGCTGGATTCTCCAGGAGACAGATGCTCAGTAAAAACTAATGGTTCCGCACATACACCCCAAATGTAAAGCGCTACACGGTGCACATGTTACGTAACCTCCTTCTACAGCTATAAGTACTGCCACAGAAACCATACGGAAAGATATCGTACAGCTGTAGCATTGTTGTGCTATTGTTTAATACATTTTCCCTTTACAAACTTTATTCATAGTGAAAGAGTAGACTAACTATCTGCGACACTACGTTACAAGATTTGTTAAAATTTTGTAGGTGAATATCTTCCTACATCAGGCCAGGGCAAATCCCAGGTCCCATGCTATAAAGAAAGATCTACAAATATACTCGGCCTACATTAATAAAGCAGAGGAACTATGGAGGTTCCATTGTTACATTATGATATATATGTATTATCACTGTACTGTAACATCACTGATTATTATACCTGTACTTAGACATGACTGAATCTTATCCCAGTCCTGTGACATCACTGTGTTTATTATCCCAGTACTGTGACATCACTGAATCTTATCCCTGTCCTGTGACATCATTGTGTTTATTATCCCAGTACTGTGACATCTCTGAATCTTATCCCTGTCCTGTGACATCACTGGGTTTATTATCCCAGTACTGTGACATCTTTGAATCTTATCCCTGTCCTGTGACATCACTGTGTTTATTATCTCTGTCATGTGACATCTCTGAATCTTCTCCCTGTCCTGTGACATCACTGTGTTTATTATCCCAGTACTGTGACATCTCTGAATCTTATCCCTGTCCTGTGACATCACTGTGTTTATTATCTCTGTCATGTGACATCTCTGAATCTTCTCCCTGTCCTGTGACATCACTGTGTTTATTGTCCCAGTACTGTGACATCTCTGAATCTTATCCCTGTCCTGTGACATCACTGTGTTTATTATCTCTGTCATGTGACATCTCTGAATCTTATCCCTGTCCTGTGACATCACTGTGTTTATTATCCCTGTCATGTGACATCTCTGAATCTTATCCCTGTCCTGTGACATCACTGTGTTTATTATCCCTGTCCTGTGACATCTCTGTGTTTATTATCCCTGTAATGTGACATCACTGTTTATTATCCCTGTCCTGTGACATCTCTGTGTTTATTATCCCTGTAATGTGACATCACTGTTTATTATCCCTGTCCTGTGACATTGCTGAATCTTATCCCTGTACTGTGACATCACTGGTTTATTATCCCAGTACTGTGACATCTCTGTGTTTATTATCCTAGTATTTTGACATCACTGAATCGTATCCCTGTACTATGACATCACTGTATTTATTATCTCTGTCCTTTGACATCACTGTTTATTATCCCAGCACTGTGACATCACTGTGTTTATTATCCCAGTACTGTGACATCTCTGTGTTTATAGTCCCTGTACTGTGACATTAATGTGTTTATTATCCCAGTACTGTGACATCACTGTTGTTTATTATTCCTGTTCTTTAAAATTCAATGTGGTTCTGTTTCTTTTGTAGTAGTATGTATCCCTGTTCTGTGACATCACTAAGTGTATTATCTCTGTACTGTACCATCACATTATTTATTATCCCTGTCCTGTGACATCACTGTATTTATTAATCGTGTACTGTGAAATCACTGGTTTTATTATTCCTGGACGTTAAAATTTACCGTATTTTTCGGACTATAAGACGCACCGGACCATAAAACGCACCACAAATTTTGAGGTGGAAAATAGCAGAAAAAAGATTTTTTTAGGATGGGGGTCCATCTTATTGTCCAAATTTAAGGTATCTTACCTGAGGGCCGACAGTGGTAGAGTGGGGTCACAGGAGGCATGGTCCCTTCCTCAGGAAGCCGGCAGCGGCAGAAGTGGGGCAATGCTGCAGTCCCGGGGTGCGAAGCTGCGGGTCTGATGTTGGCGGTGAAAGAGCATGGAGCTGGGTCCCTTACTCAGAATGCTGGCGGCAGAAAAGTGGCGATGTCGCAGCCTGGTGTCCACAGTGAGCAGAGCAGAGTGCATCATCGCTTTCTCGGTGGCCATCTTCCTGAAGCGGCACATGCGCAGATTGAGTTCTTGGCGGCTTCAGGAAAATGGCAGCCGAAATCTAAATCTGCGCATACACGGCCTCCGGCAGCCATTTTCCTGAAGCCAAGGGCCGCAGAGATCTCAATCTACACACCACCTCGGCTTCAGGAAGATGGCCGCAATGAAACCGGTGATGTACTCAGCTCTGTTCACCGTGGACACCGGTCCACGGCATCGCCACATTTCTGCCGCCGGCATCCTGAGGAAGGGACCCTGTTCAGGTGCACTCCGCACAACCCACTAACCAACACCGAGCCTCGGCATCGCTACAGCATTGCCACACCTCTGCCGCCGCAAGTTCCGATGCTACACCACTGCCGCAACCCCCCGGTAAGCCTGCATTCGGACTATAAGACACAACCCCCCATTTTCCTCCCAAATTTTTTGGGAAAAAGTGCATCTTATAGTCCGAAAAATACGGTATTGAGCTTCTGCTTTTTTTTTTTTGCAATAGTATCCCTGTATTGTGACATCATTATATGTTCATATCCACTTGCCCACATTGTTTCTATTGGTGTTTTTTAACTGTTTTTATTGTGCACTTGGTCTGTCTAGTATTGGTATGATCTATAAAAGTCGTTTTGCATATTGAAACCCAGCTATGAGTGCGCACATTTTTTGAGCTTCTTTTTCTGTTACCTTTTTTAATATTTTTGATCCATGTGTTGTGCCATCATTGTTTTTATAAATCTTCTCATTTTGTTGCCCTTGTGCCCAGTAGTGTAGAAGATTTGCAACACCATAGAAATGATCTTCCCTCTTTGGAGCCAAGTGTTTCCATCCAGGACAAAAAGGCTTGATATTTCTAGTGGCCTTCAGCTCTTCTCCAATGATGGTTTCTTCTAACCACCTATGGTAGTAACACAACGATGGTGCCATTGATAGGCGTCCTCTGTGCACGTGCCTCTATAGCAGCTGGATATACTGTCCTGGCTCGTATCTTAACCCATTATACAACTTGCAATGTTGCAACAAGCCCTTAATTTGACAAATGGTGTGTGCAGGTGCAATAATAATTAGAATGTTGCTAGGAGAAGCCAGAGTATTGATGTGTTGATGTGCTATTATTATTATTATTGCTTTTCATCGTGAAGCACAATTAACCATAGGAGGCCAAAACACATCAGAATGAGAAATACGGAAATATGGTGTCTATTTTATGAATTTGTTTATGCAACTCATCAGTCATCCAGACAGAAATTCATATAAAAACTACTTGTAATACAGTAACAACATTACAAACTACAAACAGGGGTGTGCATAGTCATTCTGCTGCCTGAGGCGGCACCCATACAGACACCCTTCTCATACCATACACTATGTATCATAAACTTATGGAAAACAAGCGCTTGAGATTATGAAACACAAATATTGCATCTGTTTCTTCTATAGACTAATCTCAAGGAGGGTTACTCGGAGATATATTATTCCATCAGTAGAGGGAGCCAACGTTCCATTTATTGTTCCTAATTTGGGCCAAACATAAAAGCAAACTCCACAGTTTATGTAAGTGGTAACTGGAATGGGAAAGAATCCCTCTGTACTAACATGCACATTGTCTCTTCAGAGTGGAAGAGGATAAGAACTTTACTGCCACCTATAGGAAGTGGCAATCCTAAACGTCAATGTCGACCCTTTAACGAGCCTTGTCACATGACTTAGGATAAAAGCCAAAACCATAATCCTAATTTGCATTCACTGTTTTTCGGGCTACTGCCCCTCCTCAGTGCAAAGTGTGAGATCTGGTTTGGCTGTGTGAGAGGCTTAAAAGTCTTCTCCCCTCGGCATGTCAGGCTTGACAGGTTGCTCTCCGCAAGGAGAAATGTTACCCCTTGGATTCTATACTAATATAGCATGGTATTATTGAAAATTTAGGCTAGTTTCACACTAGCATATGGCTGAGCTGCGGAGGGATGCGGACGTCCTCCGTGAAGCTCCGCCCACGGCCACACCACCTCCGGTCAGCTCCGCCTACATCGGCATGCAGCGTGCGTACCCTATCTTTATCATTGGGTATGCATGCCGTGCAGATGTATGGAGATGCCTCCACATGCGTCGTTTTGACGGTGAGGTGACCTGCGCCGAATGCAGTGAGTTGCATTTTGGTGCGTCAAAACAACGCATGTGGAAGCATTCGCACACATCGGTGTGGCCTGTGTACCCAATGCTAAAGATAGGGTAGGCACGTCGCATGCCGATGTAGGCGGAGCTGACCTGAGGAGGTGTGGCTGTGGGTGGAGCTTCATGGAGGAAGTCCACAGCCCTCCACAGCTTGGTCATACGCTAGTGTAAAGCTAGCCTAAAGGCGTTGGCAGGTGCAAATAAGTTACAACCCATCCAGAGGATAGGTAATAACTTATACAAAAGTGGGCGTCCAAACACGAGGTACCACGCTGATCGACAGAACAGAGCACTTTTATCCCCAATAATTGATGCTCTTTGTCAATTTTTGACCGATGATAACATGTCAGCAATCAGCCAATGAGCAAGTGAAACGTTCATCACGTGATCGGATCTTTATGCCAACTTAAAGATGATCATAATCGGCAGCACATTAGCCTATAAAAATGAAAGTAGTGCTACCAATAATATTACGCTATATGGCGACAGACCAATTATTAACAGTCGTTCAGTTTCCATCAGTATTCGTTGGTCTCTATAATTGAGTGCTGATGGACTTGTATAGAGCAGATGAGCGCTCATTAAAGAAAGACTCCTCCTCCCGTCAAAATTTGTATCCTCTTAATATATTGCAATCATCACAATATAAAGCACTGTGTTACAATTGCTTATTTTGCCTTTCTACCCACTTATTTCTTCTGTTTTGCTTTAGAGTTATGACATCACGTGATTAAAAACTGACCAGATGAATCCTGAAGCCCTTCATAGAAGCAGGAGGTCAATTTTCCCTGCATGAGTCATGAGTCATTGTAAAAGTCTCTGGCAGGGGGAGGAGGGAGCATTTGGGTAAGAAGTTGTAGAGGGAAATTATTCTTCCTCTTTCTACGTAGAGCAGAGAAACGAGAATTTACTAGGTAGAAAGGCAAAACAAGCAATTGTAAGTACACAGTGCTATATAATATGACTGCAATATATTAAGAGGATATAAATTTTGGTGGGAGGAGGAGTGCTTCTTTAATGTACATTGTTGGGTCAGAATTGACAAGTCTAATTGCATTATATTGTAAGTGATTTTCCTGGTTGTTACTGATTAATTTGTTCCATTAAAAACTTATGGCTCTCAGAATGTGTTGGCATAGAAAATATATTTTTTCCATAAGTTAATTATTGTGGAAAATCACAAAAACATGAAAATATACTTGGTACCATCATGGTCAAACCAAAAACAAGACTCAAAAAGACAATCCATGATACAGGACCTTCGTGCAGAGCTTGTAAGACTTGGTTCTGTAATTGATTAAAAGGTTTGTGCCATGAGACAGGAATGGGTTCCTGATCACTGGGGATCTGACCCTCAGTAACATAGTAACATAGTAACATAGTTTTGAAGGCTGAAGGAAGACCTTATGTCCATCTAGTTCAGCCTATTTTTAGTGCAGCTGTTCTGCGTTGTTGATCCTGGGGAAGGCAAAAAACCCACAGAGTAGAAGCCAATTTTCTCCATAGGGAAAAAAATTCCTTTCCTTAAGCTGGGTCAACCATCTACCTATAATATTCTGTTATTCGTAACCTTCTATACTGTTACTCACAAGTAAAGCATCCATTCCTTTCTTAAATTCATTCAGTGAGTTGGCCATCACCACTTCCTCAGGAAGAGAATTCCAGAGTCTCACTGCTCTTACCGTGAAGAACCCTCTTCTATGCTGGGGCAGAAATTGTCTTTCCTCCAAACGAAGAGAATGCCCCCTTGTTCTTGTCACAGTCCTTGGTATAAACAGTTCATTGGAGAGATCTCTGTATTGCCCTCTGATATACTTGTACATATATATTAAGTCTCCCCTAAGTCTTCTCTTTTCTAGAGTAAATAGACCTAATTTTGATAACCTTTCTGGGTATTGTAGTGAACCAACTCCCTTTATCATTTTAGTAGCCCGCCTTTGAACCCTTTCAAGTTCAGTAATGTCTTTCTTGAGCACCGGCGTCCAAAATTGCACACAATACTCCAAGTGTGGTCTGACGAGTGATTTGTACAGAGGGAGAATTATGTTTTCATCTCGTGTCCCCACCTCTTCTAATGCATCCCATGACCCTAATTGCTTTGGTGGCAGCTGCCTGACACTGGGCACTCCAATTTAGCGTCTTATTGACTAAGATGCCTAAGTCTTTTTCCATGTCTGATTTCCCCAGCAGTTTCCCATTTAGTAAGTAATTGTAGCATCTGTTTCTCCTTCCCATGTGCAGAACCTTACACTTATCTGTGTTAAACCTCATTTGCCATTTTTCAGCCCAATTCTCCAATTTACTCAAATCTGTCTGTAGTTGCAAACTGTCCACCGGAGAATCACGGAAACCATCGCTCCATTCATTTTTAATGGAGGGGCCAGAAATAGCTGATAATGGAAAAACTGACCAGCACATCAGGTCAGGGACCCAACTATAAGGCACGCATTGACATTGCAGTTGGGCTCATATATATTGGCCAATTTATGTGCTAAGTACCTTCTTTTTACTGTAAATTTTCCTATCGCAATACTGCATTTTCAATTTTCCAAAATTCAACATGTACATAATATAGCACTTAACTAATTGTCTATGAGAGTAATGCGGTTCCAATTTTTTAGATGTCCCATTCTAAACAATCCAGAGTGTATCTTTATATTTTCTTAGAAATGGATGATAGGACCCAAAAGTTGGTCCCCAAGCAATCAGGAAGTTATCATCTATATAGGGGATAATTTCCAAACTTAGTGTTATGAAAATTTGGTTGGGATAAGTCTATCCCTGTGTGTGCTGCGGCCGTTCCCAATTAAACTGAGTATTTTGAGCGCTCAAAGAATGATGACTGTGTACACGCATGGTTACAGGATAGCATTCCCTCAATACTCTGAAGCTTTATTGCACATACATGGTTTTATAATTACGTATAGAAAGGAGTGGTTAGTTAATTACCATATTGTCAAGCTTCAGTGTTATTGGCTGTTTGAGTATATGGAATATATCGTGATCAATGCATGACAAAAGGCTGGATAAGTAACTAAAGTGTAACTCTTGAAACCAGGACAAAGTTGAGACATCTACTCCTCACTTTTGCACATCTGTTGTACTTCCTCTTTTCTTCGCCATGAAAAAACCCTTAAAAGCTATCTGGTTTGTGGCAGCCTTTTTAAAGCAGTGGATTATAGTGTACAGTATATATTAGCTGTGATTACATATGAATATATAGGAGTACACATGCAAGTGAGATCTATATGAAATGTATATATTTCCATCACATTAGTACAAAACCTTAAAAAAGGAAAAAAAATCTCTGAGTTGTTCTCTGTTCTGTGTACACTGTGCATAGGCAGAAAGTTGCCAATCAATGGGGTTATACAGAGCAGAGCTCATGAATATGGAGGAATACATGGCAGCAGGTTTACTAGTCCCCCAGTGGTAATCTCATGCTGATAAATCAATGATTTTATCAAAACTACACTAAACAGACCTGTGAGTGACTCATCAGTGGAATTAGGGTCTCTCTCTGTACATTATAATGCACTCAAATTTGGTATTAAAAAATCTGGTGGCAGATTCCCTTTAAATGTGATCTTTCAGTTAATGACTGATTGATTTTGTGCATCCTCATACTATTAAAAAAGAAAGTCCAAAGCATTATTTAAATGGAATGTGCCATCTGAAAATAAGTTACTATTTAGATCATGATTTTATCTTAAATATGTTTTTTTAAAGCTTGTTTGTAATTTTTGTTTTTCTAGTTTTCATATCCCAATCTGAATTTAAAAAAAAAAAAAAAAATGAGAAATGTTGCCATCTTCATTTTGGCCACTTGGGCTTTTTAGGCTCTTACTTCCTGTTTTTTTTTCCCAGTAATTCAACTTTTTTATTAGTAGCTACAGACTGATTCTTATTAATGGATCTAATAAGCATGTAAGGCCATTGTGAAGGGAAGGAGAGCAGGGTCAGCTGTCACATCGCCTACTGTTAATGGTGGATCCTGTGTTATTTGCTGCATATAGAGGTGTTTCCAACTTGCCTGTGATGATAATGAGACTTCTGAAAAGTTTTCTGTACAGAATAGGAAGTATAAATCTAAAATGTGGCTAATGTGAAAGCTCCAAAAGAGCCATCAGTCAACTAGGACAAGGCAGCTTTAGCGGGGAGTAGAGCTGGAGTGACCGAGGCTTCAGATCTTCAGACTCAGGTTCATATTAGTTCAAACTCTGATATCTTTGGAATTTTGGAATAGACTGACCACGTAAAGGTATTGTCTTTGGAAGAGCTACATGCACTTATCGTTTTTTGTGTGAAATCCTGCATACTACATAATATAGAAATGGATCATAAAAACTGTAGCTGCCCAAGAACCTCTTTTTCAAAGAAATAGAAATGATTGAAATATCATTCAATGGTCGGCACAGGAGAAGGAACAGAATGTCTCAACAAATACAGATAAGAGGCGCCTCAGCAGAATCACTTATCTGCAATCTTAGGTTGTGATATTTGGATATTATACAATATACGGAGTTGGGTTAGTGGAAATTCGCCATAAAGGTTGACGCTTTGTGGATAAGGATTCTATAATAATTACTTGAGTGATCATAAAGAAAATGAACAATAGTTCCAGAAGAATTAGAGGAGTAGGGAGGCTCCGCATACCTTGGTGTTAGGTTTCTTGCCTATACACAAAGGAAAGTCTAGTTACTGCTAATTATAAGGTGTGTATAAGTAAATATTACGGCAGAGTATTATTACACTTTAATAATATTGTTCCTGTTGATATGATGATATACTTAGCTAGGGCATCCATCAATCATCCTCTAAGAAGTGGTGAGTGAAAGAAATATCAAAGGCAAAGAGGCAAGCTATTAAAGGGGTGTATGGTTTAAGCAAATAAACTTTACTCTTATAAAAAAGAGATGTACGATTTCATATATAAATGAGTGTATGTATGTGTGTATGTACAGTTGTGGCCAAAAGTATTGACACCCCTGCAATTCTGTCAGATAATACTCAGTTTCTACCTGAAAATGATTGCAAACACAAATTCTTTGGTATTATTATCTTCATTTAATTTGTCTTAAATGAAAAAACACAAAAGAGAATTGTCCTAAAGCCAAATTGGATACAATTCCACACCAAACATAAAAAAGAGGGTGGACAAAAGTATTGGCACTGTTCGAAAAATCATGTGATGCTTCTCTAATTTGTGTAATTACCAGCACCTGTAACTTACCTGTGGCACCTAACAGGTGTTGGCAATAACTAAATCACACTTGCAGCCAGTTGACATGGATTAAAGTTGACTCAACCTCTGTCCTGTGTCCTTGTGTGTACCACATTGAGCATGGAGAAAAGAAAGAAGACCAAAGAACTGTCTGAGGACTTGAGAAACAAAATTGTGAGGAAGCATGAGCAATCTCAAGGCTACAAGTCCATCTCCAAAGACCTGAATGTTCCTGTGTCTACCGTGCGCAGTGTCATCAAGAAGTTTAAAGCCCATGGCACTGTGGCTGACCTCCCTAGATGTGGACGGAAAAGAAAAATTGACAAGAGATTTCAACGCAAGATTGTGCGGATGTTGGATAAAGAACCTCGACTAATATCCAAACAAGTTCAAGCTGCCCTGCAGTCCGAGGGTACAACAGTGTCAACCCGTACTATCCGTCAGCGTCTGAATGAAAAGGGACTGTATGGTATGAGACCCAGGAAGACACCACTTCTTACCCCGAGACATAAAAAAGCCAGGCTGGAGTTTACCAAAACTTACCTGAAAAAGCCTAAAACGTTTTGGAAGAATGTTCTCTGGTCAGATGAGACAAAAGTAGTGCTTTTTGGGCAAAGGCATCAACATAGAGTTTACAGGAGAAAAAAAGAGGCATTCAAAGAAAAGAACATGGTCCCTACAGTCAAACATGGCAGAGGTTCCCTGATGTTTTGGGGTTGCTTTGCTGCCTCTTTCACTGGAATGCTTGACTGTGTACATGGCATTATGAAGTCTGAAGACTACCAACAAATTTTGCAGCATAATGTAGGGCCCAGTGTGAGAAAGCTGGGTCTCCCTCAGAGGTCATGGGTCTTCCAGCAGGACAATGACCCAAAACACACTTCAAAAAGCACTAGAAAATGGTTTGAGAGAAAGCACTGGAGACTTCTAAGGTAGCCAGCAATGAGTCCAGACCTGAATCCCATAGAACACCTGTGGAGAGATTAAAAAATGGCAGTTTGGAGAAGGCACCCTTCAAATATCAGGGACCAGGAGCAGTTTGCCAAAGAAGAATAGTCTAAAATTCCAGCAGAGCATTGTAAGAAACTCATTGATGGTTACCGGAAGTGGTTGGTCGCAGTTATTTTGGCTAAAGGTTGTGCAACCAAGTATTAGGCTGAGGGTGCCAATACTTTTGTCTGGCCCATTTTTGGAGTTTTGTGTGAAATGATCAATGTTTTGCTTTTTGCTTCATTCTCTTTTGTGGCTTTTCATTTAAGACAAATTAAATGAAGATAATAATACCAAAGAATTTGTGTTTGCAATCATTTTCAGGAAGAAACTGAGTATTATCTGACAGAATTGCAGGGGTGTCAATACTTTTGGCCACAACTGTATATGTGTATCAAGCCACGCTCACTCCACATAGCCACACTCACGCCACACGCAAGGCTCCGTATAATAAATATCTAACCTAATATATATATATATATATAAAATATCTAATCTATGTATGAATATATATATATATATATATATATATAAATATATCTAACACTGTATATATACAGTGCCTTGCAAAAGTATTCGGCCCCTTGGATCTTTTCAACCTTTTCCCACATATCATGCTTCAGACATAAAGATACCAAATGTAATTTTTGGTGAATAATCAACAACAAGTGGAGCACAATTGTGAAGTTGAACGAAGTTTATTGGTTATTTTAAATTTTTGTGGAAATTCAAAAACTGAAAAGTGGGGCGTGCAATATTATTCGGCCCCTTTATTTTCAGTGCAGCAAACTCACTCCAGAAGTTCATTGTGGATTTCTGAATGATCCAATGTTGTCCTAAATGACTAATGATGATAAATATAATCCACCTGTGTGTAATCAAGTTTCCGTATAAATGCACCTGCTCTGTGATAGTCTCAGGGTTCTGTTTGATGCACAGAGAGCATCATGAAGACCAAGAAACACAACAGGCAGGTCCGTGATTCTGTTGTAGAGTTGTTACTGTTGTAAAGCTGATCCTCATAGATTGTAAGCTTGCGAGCAGGGCCCTCTTTCCTCTTGGTATCAGTTATGATCTATGTGGTTATTGTTATGCTGTAATGTCTATTGTTTGTACAAGTCCCCTCTGAAATGTAAAGTGCTGCGGAATATGTCGGCTCTATAGAAATAAAATGTATTATTATTTATTATTATAAAGCTGGATTTGGATACAAAATGATTTCCAAAACTTTAAACATCCCAAGGAGCACTGTGCAAATGATCATACTGAAATGGAAGGAGTATCATACCACTGCAAATCTACCAACACCCGGCCGTCCCTCTAAACTTTCATCTCAAACAGCCAAGAGGCCCATGATCACTCTGGATGAACTGCAGAGACCTACAGCTGAGGTGGGACAGTCTGTCCATAGGACAACAATCAGTCGTACACTGCACAAATCTGGCCTTTATAGAAGAGTAGCAAGAAGAAAACCATTTCTCAAAGGTATCCATAAAAAGTGTAGTTTAAAGTTTGCAACAAGCCACCTGGGAGACACACCAAACGTGTGGAAGAAGGTGCTCTGGTCAGATGAAACCAAATTTGAACATTTTGGCAACAATTCCAAATGATATGTTTGGTGTAAAGGCAACATAACTGATCAACCTGAACACACCATCCCCACTGTCATACATGGTGGTGGCAGCATAATGGCTTAGGCCTGCTTTTCTTCAGCAGGGACAGGGAAGATGGTTAAAATTGATGGGAAGATGGATGGAACCAAATGCAGGACCTTTCTTGAAGAAAACCAGTTGGAGTCTGCAAAAGACCTGAGACTGGGATGGAGATTTGTCTTCCAACAAGACAATGATCCCAAATATAAAGCAAAATCTACAATGGAATGGTTCACAAATAAACATATCCAGGTGTTAGAATGGCCAAATCAAAGTCCAGACCTGAATCCAATCGAGAATCTATGGAAAGAGCTGAAAACTGCTGTTCACAAACAATCTCCATCAAACCTCACTGAGCTCGAGCTGTTTGCCAAGGAAGAATGGGCAAGAATTTCAGTCTCTCGATGTACAAAACTGATAGCGACATACCCCAAGCGACTTGCAGCTGTAATCGCAGCAAAAAGTGTTGCAACAAAGTATTAAGTTAAAGGGGCTGAATAATATAGCACTCCCCACTTTTCAGTTTTTGAATTTCCACAAAAATGTAAAATAACCAAGAAGTTTGGTTCAACTTCACAATTGTGTCCCACTTGTTGATTCTTCCAGGGGACCCAATACTTTCGCAAGGCACTGTATATATATATATATATATATATATATATATATATATATTTCATAGGCAAATCTTCTTGGCCACAACAGGTTATACTGCCTGTGTTGCCCATAGCAACCAATCACTAAGTGTTTTTCTTTTCACCAGAGCTGTTTAAAAGATGAAAGCTGAGCTGTGATTTCTTGCTATGAGCAACAGTTTTCCTTACAGACAGTTGTGGCAACTGAGGCTTATTATTCTTATAATTTCTACTGTGTTATTGTCCTTCTGTAAAGCTGGAAATAACACAATTTATTACCTTGCCGACGTAGACAAGCCTCTGACACAGACTGCAGGGGAGCCCAGAATCAGGAACTCGTCTTTGTCTGTCATGAAGTGTCTGATCAACTTAAAAATTCAAACACAGATTAAAAAAAGAAACACAATATGGATATCTCCAACCCAGGTATCATTTAAATCAGTGTAACAGCACCAACCTGACAATACCTGGATTGCTTTAAACTTATATATACAGCTACAACTAATGCCACTCTAAATTAGTCCTTCTTTACAATTTCTAACTAAATGATATTACACTCAGGGGGCGGAGCTGCCGCACTGAAATGCTCTGTGCTGCGGGGACACTGCACCTCCACCGTGTACAGATGGAAGGGAACCTAGAGATGACATACAGGTTCATACTACAAAGGGAGATGACATACAGGTATATACTTTATACAGGGGAGATGACATACAGGTATATACTACATACAGGATGAGATGACATACAGGTGTATGCTATATACAGGGGAGATGACATACAGGTATATACTATATACAGGAGAGATGACATACAGGTATATACTATATACAGGAGGAGATGACCTACAGGTATATACTACATACAGGATGAGATGACATACGTACGCTATATACAGGGGAGATGACATACAGGTATATACTACATACAGGATGAGATGACATACAGGTGTATGCTATATACAGGGGAGATGACATACAGGTATATACTATATACAGGAGAGATGACATACAGGTATATACTATATACAGGAGGAGATGACCTACAGGTATATACTACATACAGGATGAGATGACATACGTACGCTATATACAGGGGAGATGACATACAGGTATATACTACATACAGGATGAGATGACATACAGGTGTATGCTATATACAGGGGAGATGACATACAGGTATATACTATATGCAGGAGAGATGACATACAGGTATATACTATATACAGGAGGAGATGACCTACAGGTATATACTACATACAGGATGAGATGACATACGTACGCTATATACAGGGGAGATGACATACAGGCATATACTACATACAGGATGATATGACATACAGGTGTATGCTATATACAGGGGAGATGACATACAGGTATATACTATATACAGGAGGAGATGACATACAGGTGTATGCTATATACAGGGGAAATGACATACAAGTATATACTATATACAGGAGGAGATGACATACAAGCATATACTATATACAGGATGAGATGACATACAGGTATATACTATATACAGGGGAGATGACATACAGGTATATACTACATACAGGAGGAGATGACATACAGGTATATACTATAAACAGGAGATGACATACAAGTATATACTATATACATGATGAGATGACATACAGGTGTATGCTATATACAGGGGAGATGACATACAGGTATATACTATATACAGGAGGAGATGACATACAGGTATATACTATATACAGGATGAGATGACATACAGGTGTATGCTATATACAGGGGAGATGACATACAGGTATATACTACATACAGGAGGAGATGACATACAGGTATATACTATATACAGGAGATGACATACAAGTATATACTATATACAGGAGGAGATGACATACAGTTATATACTGTATACAGGAGGAGATGACACACAGGTATACACTATATACAGGAGAGATGACATACAGGCATATAATATATACAGGAGGAGATGTTACACAGGTATATACTATATACAGGAGGAGATGACATGCAGCGTCAATGTATGTGCAATATAATCATTATAATTTGTTATAACTAACCACAGTTAGTTAGCTACTATGCCCGGGCAATGCCAGGCTCTTCAGCTAGTAATTGTAAAAAATAAAATAGTTTTTTTTTCTGGAGTATTGATTAGTAGGACCCCTGATGAAGCAATTGTGAGACATGCATTCGGTGTTTGGTGGGTGAGACTTTGTATCTCTCTGCTACTACTGCCTGCACTACTTGTCCTTTTTGTTATTTACTTCTCACACAATTATTTGATGGCATTCCAATATCAATGACCTTATATAGCATGGTGTCATGGGGATACAGCCACAGAAATTGGTTTCCTCTATTTCAAGGGTTATAAGATCACAGCTCTTCGGTAGACGCATGCCGACACTGGTTGGATGTGCTTTGCTTTCAAGTTAGCTATGCAGATTTCCCTTGTTCATTGCTTTCAAGGGTTAAACTCTCCTGTTTGTCTCTCTGACCTTTCACTAGTGGCAGTGCTCCTCTTCCCACCAACTCACCGTTTGCCATCTGTCTCCTTAGTAGGGCGTGACACATGGATACTGGATGTTGTACGTTTTCATTGGCCATCATGTTATATATTCTTCAGTTCTTATATCTTCTTATCCATTGCCTGTTCACTGTGATTGATGTAATTTTGTAGTGAAGATTCCCTTGTTGGCTCACCCACCAATATATTTTTGTGTTTGTCTTGTTGGCTATTCGTATGTCTTTTAATTAGTACTCAATAAAAACCTATTTTTACTTTTTTTTGTAATTACTTTAGTCCCTCCATATTCTTTTTGTTATTGGCATCTCTTCTGTAGTGGCACTATTGGCACTTTCCACTTTGCCTGAGGTTGCAATTTTTGTTTTCATATTTTCAATATTTCTGATTACTCAAATTCAATGAGAGTCATCATGCTTTACATTCTAGCGATGATTATGCGCGATCATCACATGGTCAGGGACACACAAAATTGAGGCTATGGCAGCACTAAGGGTCAGAGTAGCAATGGATGGTATATGAGTCGCCCTCGCTTCACCCAGGGCTGTGGGGTACTCGGTACCGGGCCGGTGTCAGGGGGATGATGTGTCACAGCAGCGGTGACCCGGTCCGTGGCCCTGGGCCCCAATATCAATGGCGTTGGTGTTTGGTTGTAATATAAAGTTCGTGACGCCACCCGTGGTATTTGGCAAGTGAGGTGTTAGCCAACGCTGCATGCAGATCCTCTGGGGCTGATGGTGTGTCGCAGCTTAGATGGTGTAGCTCCCCACAGATGAAGCTGTAACCCCAGGGCAGTGTATAAGTGATGGGCACAGGGATGTAGCAGTGCCGACAGGTTAGGAAGCAGACACAACACAGCGATATCTGTACCTTTACTTGGTAACTGCAGTCCAGGGTCCTGATCACAGATGGTATTGGAGCAGGCTAGCCTGGAAGCAACTCAGGGATTCTCTCAGACGGGCTGTGCAGTCTCCCTAATAGCGCTGTGTGTGTGAAGCACTCCAGTCCTTAGTTACTCTGAAGTTCCTCCTGTCAAATGTTCCTAGACTTCCACTTGCACGGCAGACAGCTGTAGCCTCTCTCTCTGGGACTCCTCTCACTCTCCGAATCCCCGGCTCTCTATCTGTTTTGCTGTTGTGCCTCATGTCTTCTAGGGGAGCAGGGCATCTACAGCCTCCTACTCCTCGGGTGTCTGTGGCAGGGCCGTTAGTATCCGTACCACCGTGGAGACCCGACTCCAGTTCTGTGCGCTCTCAAGCTGAGGGAGCTCGCCTGCTGCAGCTCAACCTCCAGCGTCGCATTCCCCGTCTGCACACTTCACCCTCCGCAGACTAACTGACTTACTTCCTCCTGGCCCTCAGGGATCACTCCTCCCCCAATCCTGGGTCAGAGCTCCCCCTGCTGGTCAGGAGTGGAACTGTGTTGTATGCATGGATTGACTGTGAGAGAGTCCCATCATTGCCTCCAAGCCTGGCATTACCCTCCCCTGGAGGAAGGCAAAGCCAGTGTGGCGACCGTACTCCTGGGGGCGCCCCATACACATTTCAGGAGACTCAACTGAACTAGCAGCAAAACATGTAAAAGAAATACACTTTCCTCATGATATCTGATTTGTATCAGTCATTAGGAATTTTATTGTTTGTATTTTTCAGTGGGTAAAAATCTACATAAGGATAATGTGCACAAGATGTCTTCTTCTGGCGTGGTTTGGAGCCATCAATGCTGGACTCTGGAGCAGGGAGAACGTGATCTTTGGAGTTGGCATCTGATGGAATACACTATTCCAACTATGAAGTTTGTTGGAGGAGGGAACATGCTATGGGGTTGTTTTTCAGGAGTTGGTCTAAGTCCTTCAGTCCCATTGATAAGAAATCATAATCCTTCATCATACCAAGACATTTTAGTCAATTGTAGATTATGACTTTGTGAGAAAAGTTCGGAAAGGCCCTTTTCTGTTCCAATATGACTGTGCCAAAAAAGTGGAACCTGTTTTAACTGCAAAAAAAAAGAACCAATTCCATCCTAATGTTATCTAGATATAGAATGGTATGTCATAAAAGTTCCAACAGGTGTAGAGTGTAGGTGTCCCAATACGTTGTCAATCAACTGTGCATCACTTTTCATTATACATTGAGTGAGCTTTATTTGCTGAAGCCAGAATGCCCTTTAAAGTTTGTCCTTCTGAAAAGATCTCTTCACACTTTCATAAAAGTTCTTGAAGTTGATGTGTTGGAAGCAGTGTAAGTGAGCATATGCAAGGACTGCAATGGATAATTGACTGAGCCAGAGCATCAACAAAACTGCATGCGTTGTGGGGTGTCCTCAATGTGACTGTACGTGTGTGTGACGTTCTGGAAAAAGAAGTCTTGTCTATGGAGGCATCACATTGTAAAAAATCTTTACAGGTCTTTAGAGAGTCTGTGCATCAATTGGTCAAAGGTATTTTGGTTATATGTTGGGGACCTACACATTATTAGGCAAGTGTTTTTGGCATGACTTACATGTGTATGCCGACCACAGAAAACACACATCAATGGTATTTCTGTGCTACATCTATTAGTGCCACGTACATCCAAAATATACAAATCAGAGCAATCCAGCACAGTTGGCATCTGAAAATGATTCACCATTCCAGCAGTGCGTGACATATTTCATGTTGGAGATTTATTAGATGTATTAGAAGTTATAAAACATTCAACAGCTTCTTAATTGTTTCCTTAATTCATTGAACTGCAAACATGATGAAACTTTAATAACTAGTAATAGATGCAAAAATAATTCCCCTATTTCTTATGGTAATTTTATGAAGGCGGAAGACAACCTATTTTCTAACAGCCACCTGTTGATACTTCACCAACATTACTTCTGCTTGGCACATATTAAGTCTATATCCACTTTTATGCTCAATTAATTTTGATGTTGCATTGAGGGGTTCTCCCACTAAATACACTTCTCATCTATCTCCAGGTTAGTTGATCACTGCGTGATCACTGGAACCCGTGGGCCCTCATAACAAAGATGAAAATAGTCCACTACCACTTATGGGATTTCTGGCACCAAGTCTTGGCTTTGCTCTCCATGACCCTTGGACCAGTCTCAACCCCCATGATTGCTGATAATGCAGTGCTTGTAGAGGCACTTTAATGGACCCCATAGCAGCCACATGATCTACCTACAGATAATTATGAGCTCAACTACAACTAATACCATGTCATTGGAATGTCAGATCTTATTTTTTGCTTCCATGTGACTTGCTAAATTGTAAACCATGACAATCAGGGCTGGACTGGCCATCTGGCAATTCTGGCAAATGCCAGAAGGGCTTGTCTGGTCGTGGGCTACCTTGTCTGCTATTTTGCTAGAAGAATCCATGTTCTCAAGACACCAATATTGCTAAGAGTGTTAAGAGTTGTGATGGGGCACAAAGTCGCTGACTCCATCACTTACCCCAGTAGGCCACTTGTACGTAGCATTAGAAATATTGGTCTTGTAGCAAATCTTGCCTTCCTGCATTAGTAACATACCCCATCTGGTGCTTGGGAACGGGGACAACATGGGCCTGTGTGACTTCAAATGCCAGGGCTGAATTTCAGTCCCAGTCCGTACCTGATGACAATTGACACCATAACTGCATGCTTGCTAACATTTACAATCCAAAATACAAAACTACAAAATGCCTAATTATGGGATTTTTTTTGCCAATCCCCACTCCTCTTGCTGGCCAGTACTCAAGGTTGATGACAGGTATCTAAATGCCAAGTCATGATGCCTATAAAGATAACTTCTTTTCTAAATCTTAATGGCAAATGCTGCCAATAATCCTGTTTTCTTTTCAACCCTGTAGCATTGCATGGATGCCCTAAGGGTCGCTTGTGTATTTGGGGATTATATAGCCACTGGCCCCAGCAGTCATCAACATATCAGACTAATTAATTTTTTTTTTTTTCATTTTGGTGAAAAAAGTAACAAATGCAACATTACTTACCCACTACAACTGAGTAAAAGATGTGAAAAAGGGATTAAACATGGCATCTACCTTGAATACTTAACCTACAGTACTCAGGAAAGCAAGAAAACCTCTGTGGGGGAAACCTCTAGAGAACAATTGTAAGGGCTAATCACAGGTTGCTGTACTGTTGGAGATTTGTGATGTAATATATGACCGACATTATAGAAAATATTCATGTACAATTTTGATATGCATTTAACAATATACAGTGGGGAAAAAAAGTATTTAGTCAGTCAGCAATAGTGCAAGTTCCACCACTTAAAAAGATGAGAGGCGTCTGTAATTTTCATCATAGGTAGACCTCAACTATGGGAGACAAACTGAGAAAAAAAAATCCAGAAAATCACATTGTCTGTTTTTTTTTTCATTTTATTTGCATATTATGGTGGAAAATAAGTATTTGGTCAGAAACAAGCAATCAAGATTTCTGGCTCTCACAGACCTGTAACTTCTTCTTTAAGAGTCTCCTCTTTCCTCCACTCATTACCTGTAGTAATGGCACCTGTTTAAACTTTTTATCAGTATAAAAAGACACCTGTGCACACCCTCAAACAGTCTGACTCCAAACTCCACTATGGTGAAGACCAAAGAGCTGTCAAAGGACACCAGAAACAAAATTGTAGCCCTGCACCAGGCTGGGAAGACTGAATCTGCAATAGCCAACCAGCTTGGAGTGAAGAAATCAACTGTGGGAGCAATAATTAGAAAATGGAAGACATACAAGACCACTGATAATCTCCCTCGATCTGGTGCTCCACGCAAAATCCCACCCCGTGGGGTCAGAATGATCACAAGAACGGTGAGCAAAAATCCCAGAACCACGCGGGGGGACCTAGTGAAGGAACTGCAGAGAGCTGGGACCAATGTAACAAGGCCTACCATAAGTAACACACTACGCCACCATGGACTCAGATCCTGCAGTGCCAGACGTGTCCCACTGGTTAAGCCTGTACATGTCCGGGCCCGTCTGAAGTTTGCTAGAGAGCATTTGGATGATCCAGAGGAGTTTTGGGAGAATGTCCTATGGTCTGATGAAACCAAACTGGAACTGTTTGGTAGAAACACAACTTGTCGTGTTTGGAGGAAAAAGAATACTGAGTTGCATCCATCAAACACCTATACCTACTGTAAAGCATGGTGGTGGAAACATCATGCTTTGGGGCTGTTTCTCTGCAAAGGGGCCAGGACGACTGATCCGGATACATGAAAGAATGAATGGGGCCATGTATCGTGAGATTTTGAGTGCAAACCTCCTTCCATCAGCAAGGGCATTGAAGATGAAACGTGGCTGGGTCTTTCAACATGACAATGATCCAAAGCACACCGCCAGAGCAACGAAGGAGTGGCTTCGTAAGAAGCATTTCAAGGTCCTGGAGTGGCCTAGCCAGTCTCCAGATCTCAACCCTATAGAAAACCTTTGGAGGGAGTTGAAAGTCCGTGTTGCCAAGCGAAAAGCCAAAAACATCACTGCTCTAGAGGAGATCTGCATGGAGGAATGGGCCAACATACCAACAACAGTGTGTGGCAACCTTGTGAAGACTTACAGAAAACGTTTGACCTCTGTCATTGCCAACAAAGGATATATCACAAAGTATTGAGATGAAATTTTGTTTCTGACCAAATACTTATTTTCCACCATAATATGAAAATAAAATGAAAAAAAAACAGACAATGTGATTTTCTGGATTTTTTTTTCTCAGTTTGTCTCCCATAGTTGAGGTCTACCTATGATGTAAATTACAGACGCCTCTCATCTTTTTAAGTGGTGGAACTTGCACTATTGCTGACTGACTAAATACTTTTTTTCCCCACTGTATGTCTCTTCTTCATGTTCCTTGAACTTATGTATAACTAAATTCTGATCCTTTTATGGTATGAGGCACTTTATTTTATATTTACATGTTGAAATAAAAATTGGAATTTTAATTAACGAGTGTTTCTATCACACTTTTTTATCTAGATGTAGCGTATTGTCTACAGAGATCAGTATGTTTCATTGATATTCAAAGTGTGGCCAATCCCTTGGCAAGGGAAATGGGTTTGGGTAGTGTGCTTATCAGGATTATATACTGTATATATTTTTATATATATTTTGTTAGTATGTAGAAGACTTGAACCTGAGCTCATACAATACACTGCAATACTGTAGAGTTGGAGTTTCTTGCATAATTTACAATCCCTCAAGGCTTACTTGAAGTACAAACATGACAGACATGGGAACCTTGAGTTGGCCCCTGGCTGCCATGATAACACCAATGGCACCCCACTATTAATAATTGCCTTAAGGTAATAAAATAGCATATAAAGATTAATAATGATTCATTCAGTCATTAATAGAGTTGAGCGATACCGTCCGATACTTCAAAGTATCGTATCGGATGGTATCGGCCGATCTTTAAAAAAAGTATCGGTATCGCCGATTCCGATACCGGAAGTCCCATTCAAGTCTATGGGACTTCCGGTATCGGAATAAGAAAAACCCTTTCCTGCCCTTGTACAGCCTCTCTGGGGTCTGTACGGGCCTTTCGGGGGGCTGTGCCGGCCTGCCAGGGGGTCTGTGCAGGCTCCGGTGGTCTGTGCCGGCCTGCCGGTGGTCTGTGCAGGCTCCGGGGGGCTGTGCCAGCCTGCCGGGGGGCTGTGCCGGCCTGCCGGGGGGCTGTGCAGGCTCCGGGGGGCTGTGCCGGCCTGCCGGGGGGCTGTGCCGGCCTGCCGGGGGGCTGTGCCGGCCTGCCGGTGGTCTGTGCAGGCTCCGGGGGTCTGTGCAGGCATCGTCCGATGGGACTACAAGTCCCATCGGGCGATGCCTGCTACCATGACAGTGATTGACACATTAGCCAATGATGGGACAGTAGTAGTCCCATCATCCGGCTAATGTGTTAAATGTAAAAAAAAAAAAAAATAAAAAAAAAAAAATTACATGCTACATACATACAACATGCATACTACATACATGCTACATTCATACTACATACTACATACATGCTACATTCATACTACATAAATACTACATGCAACATACATACTACATATATACTACATGCATGCTACATGCTACATACATAACACATATATACTACATGCATGCTACATACATACTACATGCTACATACTACATATATACTACATGCATGATACATACATACTACATGCTACATACTACATATATACTACATGCATGCTACATACATACTACATGCTACATACATACTACATATATACTACATGCATGCTACATACATACTACATGCTACATACATACTACATATATACTACATACATACTACATACATACTACATGCATGCTACATGCATGCTACATACATACCACATACATAACACATATATACTACATGCATGCTACATACATACTACATGCTACATACATACCATATACATACTACATGCATGCTACATACATACTACATGCATGCTACATACATACTACATGCTACATACATACTACATATATACTACATGCATGCTACATACATACTACATGCTACATACATACTACATATATACTACATGCATGCTACATACTACATGCTACATACATACTACATATATACTACATGCATGCTACATACATACTACATGCATGCTACATACATACTACATGCTACATACATACCACATACATACTACATATATACTACATGCATGCTACATACATACTGCATGCTACATGCATGCTACATACATACTACATACATACTACATGCTACATACATACCACATATATACTACATACATACAATACATTCATACAATACATACATAGACATACAGTACATATAACATAGAGTAACATACTTACCAATACTTGTCACATTGTTCCCCGAAGCCATTGTCTTTTCCGGAATAAATATTAACATAACAAACCACAAAAATACTCACCCACGATCCGAAGCAGTCCACGAGTGTGTCCCACGACGATCTTGGGTAGAGAACTGCAGCATCAGCTGTTGCTGCCGTTCTCTACGGGCTGCAGGAATCCAATGACGGAAGGTAGGTATCCTTCCGCACTGTATTCCTCCGCCACTTAAAAAAAAAAAAAGTCCCTAGTCTCACTTTATGCCATTGCTGTGTGGGAATTTCCCACGCAGCAATGGCATAAAGTGAGACTAGGGACTTTTTTTTTTTAAGTGGCGGAGGAATACAGTGCGGAAGGATACCTACCTTCCGTCATTGGATTCCTGCAGCCCGTAGAGAACGGCAGCATCATCTGATGCTGCCGTTCTCTACCCAAGATCGTCGTGGGACACACTCGTGGACTGCTTCGGATCGTGGGTGAGTATTTTTGTGGTTTGTTATGTTAATATTTATTCCGGAAAAGACAATGGCTTCGGGGAACAATGTGACAAGTATTGGTAAGTATGTTACTCTATGTTATATGTACTGTATGTCTATGTATATATTGTATGAATGTATTGTATGTATGTAGTATATATGTGGTATGTATGTAGTATGTATGTAGCATGTAGTATGTATGTAGTATGTATGTAGCATGCATGTAGCATGTAGTATGTATGTAGCATGCATGTAGTATATATGTAGTATGTATGTAGCATGCATGTAGTATATATGTAGCATGTATGTAGTATGTATGTGGTATGTATGTAGCATGTAGTATGTATGTAGCATGCATGTAGTATATATGTAGTATGTATGTAGCATGTAGTATGTATGTAGTATGTATGTAGTATGTATGTGGCATGTAGTATGTATGTAGCATGCATGTAGTATGTATGTAGCATGCATGTAGTATGTATGTAGCATGCATGTAGTATGTATGTAGTATGTATGTAGTATGTAGCATGTATGTAGTATGTATGTGGTATGTATGTAGCATGTAGTATGTATGTAGCATGCATGTAGTATATATGTAGTATGTAGTATGTATGTAGTATGTATGTGGTATGTATGTAGCATGTAGTATATATGTAGCATGCATGTAGCATGCATGTAGTATGTATGTAGCATGCATGTAGTATGTATGTAGTATGTATGTAGTATGTATGTAGCATGCAGTATGTATGTAGCATGTATGTAGTATGTATGTAGTATATATGTAGTATGTATGTAGTATATATGTAGTATGTATGTAGCATGTAGTATGTATGTAGCATGCATGTAGTATGTATGTAGCATGTAGTATGTATGTAGCATGCATGTAGTATGTATGTAGTATATATGTAGTATGTATGTAGTATGTATGTAGCATGCATGTAGTATGTATGTAGTATTTTTTTTTTTTTTTTTTAACATTTAACACATTAGCCGGATGATGGGACTACTACTGTCCCATCATTGGCTAATGTGTCAATCACTGTCATGGTAGCAGGCATCGCCCGATGGGACTTGTAGTCCCATCGGACGATGCTTGCACAGACCCCCGGACATCAGCACAGCCCCCCGGCAGGCCGGCACAGCCCCCCGGCAGGCCGGTACAGACCCCCACAGGGTGCACAGACCACCGGCAGGCCGGCACAGCCCCCCGGCAGGCCGGTACAGACCCCCACAGGGTGCACAGACCACCGGCAGGCCGGCACAGCCCCCCGGCAGGCCGGTACAGACCCCCACAGGGTTCACAGACCACCGGCAGGCCGGCACAGCCCCCCGGCAGGCCGGTACAGACCCCGGGCAGTCCACACAGCCCCCCGGCAGGCCGGCACAGCCCCCCGGCAGGCCGGCAGAGACCCCCGGAAGGCCCGAAATGACGGCGCATCATGATGCGCACACACCGCGCATCATGATGACGTCAGTCTGTCAATCAACTTTGAACTTCCGATTCCGATGCCGAATTCCGATATTGAAAAAATATCGGAAGTCGGTATCGGAATTCCGATACAGCAAGTATCGGCCGATACCCGATACTTGCGGTATCGGAATGCTCAACACTAGTCATTAATCTTCAACAAGATCCCTTTTCCACCGTTCAGGAGAACAGAAGTAACCATCAGAACCAGGAAACAGAAGCTCTCATGGATATGTATCAGTTTTACAAAGCACTGAGCTGGAAAAAGGACTTAGGGCAGGTGCAAACAAGTGCAATCCAACAAAACATTGGGTCGCACTCAGACCAATGTTAGTGTTTGGGGCTGTGCACATATCCCAAATATTCGTCGGACAGAGACTGCATGCACGATTTTTATCTGTTTCTGATATTTTGATTGCAATCAGCTATCAATAAGTCAATGAGTGAATGGAAAACATCAGACTGCACTCGATGACAGCTGAGTGCAGTTCAATTTCTGTGCACTGACCGAATGGAGAAGATGGAGACTTTTTTTATCCATCGTCTCATCTCAGATCAGTGTTTGATCAGAGTGTCAGTTTTATAATCGGCCCGATTCTCTCAGATGAGATGATTTATGGCCGCCTGCACCTGCCATTAAAGACTTTATTTGCATATTTGTATTTCCCAGGGAGCAATGCACCTAGGATTTCACTGATTGATTTCACTGATTGAGCGCCTTTGCCGGCTGCCGCAGTGTTTTCTTTGACTGGTCTCCCTGAGGTCAGTGATTGTTTTGTGTTGTTTGTCTACTAGGCATTGCTCCCACCTAGCCAGAATCCTACTCCACACTGATGAGGGGCAACTCCCCGATACAGCTGTCTGTGGATGGATACCTGGCCTTGGTATTTCCCTTGTCATATCTGTAAGCTCGTAAGGAACTGGGTATTGACTTATAGGGCCACTTAATATGGTGGTAATGGTGGTTTCCGAAAGGAGCCACTCCTTGGCTGGGTCCTTCCCTGGAGAAAGATCTGGCTAGTCCCATGTTTGAGACTCTTAAATGAGGCTCCACAGACTTTATTTGCATATTTGTATTTCCCAGGGAGCAATGCACCTAGAATTTCACTGTTTGATTTCACTGATTGAGCGCCTTTGCCGACTGCCACAGTATTTTCTTTGACTGGTCTCCCTGAGGTCAGTGATTGTTTTGTGTTATTAAAGACAGTTTGTAACAGCAAAGCGATATCTTAAACAGTAACCATTCAAAGGATAATCCGGGGCCTACAGTCGGGATTAGAAGAAGCTGAGATGGTGAGCCTTTTACCTTTTCCTATTGAAACCAGGCAAGGGGGATGGGAGGAAACTGGAGGACCTAAAGGCACGGATGCTGCAGTAGGGACAGATTGTCCAGCGAGGCAGAGATTGCTGGGAAAGACAGAGAATGTCAGATGGGACAGGGATTGTCCAACGAGGTAGAGATTGCCAGGATGGGACAGAGATTGTCCAGCGACACAGGGAATGCCAGGACAAGGCAGAGATTGCAGGAAAAACAGGGAAAGCTCCAGGAATGTCATTGCATGAGAACTCTGCTGTATCTGTGTCAAGAAGGTTGTTATTAAGTAAAGTTCAACTTTTAAGCATGGACATACATTCTGGAGTTGTTTGTGAGAACCGGGAATCTGGAGCTGGGATGGCTGAAGCAAAAAGAACCCTAGAATCTAAAGTGAGTATTTTACTTTATGTTTCCTTTGTGGGGTGCCAGGGTGTGGGAATGCAACAGCACCTCACCACAACTACCACCCTGGTATCCTCACATAGGCACAGGTAGTGGTATTGCTGAAATGTCCAGGCAAATTTATTTAGACAGCATAAACCACTCAGGATAGCAAGGCAAAAGAACAGCCTTTTCCAGCACAAAGTGAAAAACATAAGGTAAAAAGTCCATACAACATATAGTGTCCACCTGCTCAAGATCGTGTCCGGTTCTTTAGACATCAGCACAGACCAACACACAGGAGATCCAAACATCTCCAGCTCCAGACTCTGTATGAGACACTCGGACTCCATTTTATCTGCCAAATTACGCCCATGGGTTGGGATTTGCGAGCAGTCCTTCCCACCCATCTCTTATGACTGCTTGTGAAACCTGGCCCTGGAATGGCCTAATAGCACTCTCAGCACAATATGTGCTGGAGCATACTTCCGAGCTCACATCACTGAAGCTAATAACTGTGATGACACATATCTCCCCTCAAGGACCCATCTGATGGCCATATTACATACTCCCTCCTCTGCCCAAAGCCGGGGGGTTTGGCACCTTCAGCCAAACAGTGAACTTTTGACAGAGCGTCAGCATTGCCATGCATTTTCCCTGGCCTATGCTTCACATGGAAGTTAAAACCCTAAAGTGCTAGGAACAACTTAGTCCGCTTCTTCTCCCTCATCCACTTCAGAGGGGCATTGTCTGAAAACAGCCTGAATTTCCTGCTAAGAGGTAGCACCTTAGAGTGTCCAACGTCCACTTGATGGCCAAACATTTCCTCTCTACTATGGAGTAATTCTTCTCGCAAGATGACAACTTTCGACTCAGATACATTATGGAGTGCTCTTCTCCGTTCACCTCTTGTGAAATGACAGCGCCAAGCCCGACATCTGATGTGTCTGTTTGGACCAAAACTCCTTGGAGAAATCCAGTGCCACCAACACCAGTTGTATACAGTACATGGGGCAAGCTTCAGTTCCTTGAAAGCCATCTCGGCTGCTGGAGAAAACTTAGCCATAGCCGACTTTGTCCCTTTAAGGAGGTCCATCAGAGAGGCTGCTACCATGGTGAAGTTTGAAATAAACCGGCAGTTATATCCTACAATGTTCAGGAACACTCTGATCTGCTTTTTTGAGAGGGGTTGTTGCCAACCTTGGATCGCCTCAACTTCATTTATGTGGGGTTTTTGCCCCTGCCTACAACATAGCAAAAGTATTTTGCTTACTCCTTTCCCAAGGCACATTTCTTTGGGTTTATGGAAAATTCCACCTTTTGTAGAGCATTAAGTACTGCCTGGACCTTGCTCAGATGGCTTCCCCAATCCTGGCTGAAGATCACAATGTCATCCAGGTAGGCCACTGCGCAACTCTTGTGGGGAACTAGAGTCTATGACTCTCTCTGGAATCTGGCTGGAGCGCCTTGTAACCCAAACGGCATCCTAGTGCACTGGAAGCATCCATCTGGCTTTGTAAAGACAGTCTTCTCCTTGGCATCTTGGGACATGAGAGTTTGCCTATACCCTTTTGTAAGATCAATAGTGTTGAGCTTTCCGATACCGCAAGTATCGGGTATCGGCCGATATTTGCCGTATCGGAATTCCGATACCGAGTACCGATACTTTTTTCGTATCGGATACCGGAATCGGAAGTCCAAAATGCAATGAGCCACTTTTGTGGCTCTGATTGGCTGCCGAAATGGGAATTTCCCACGCAGCAATGGCATAAAGTGAGACTAGGGACTTCTTTTGGGTGTCATCCCACCTTTGGGATCCACAGTATGAGGATGCTATGACCCATTGCTTCCCCAAGGAACTCTTGACCTCTCCACCAGTCTCACTAGGTCATTGTCATTACGAGAATCTACCTGGGCAACCCAGGATTGCAATGGCCTTGGTATGGAGTGTATTAACCTGTCCATGACCATGACAACCCTCTCCACTATCTGTGCTGAGGGGGAAAATTCAGGTTGCAACCATTTCTGGACTAGGTGTAGGAGGTAAAACATTTGGGACCGGGGAGGCTTGTCACTGCATTAGGCCCACTGGTGCACCTGACAGTCAGAGTCACTCCTAAGCATGTCAAGATCTCAGCTTTTAACTTGGCATAGTCTTTAGAGTCCTGCAAGGTCAGGTAATAATAGGCCTTCTGCAGTGCACCTGTTAAATATGACGCCAGAATCTTCGCCGACTGCTCCGGATCCAATTTCTCCTGCTCCGCCACCCTCTCGAAAACCTTCAGAAATGCCTCAATGTCATCCCCCCAGGGTAATCTTTTACAATGTTCTTTTTACCATCTTCCTCACGTGAGAGTCATCGCCTTGATTTATGTTTGGGGCGGTTGCGCTGCCACGGATCACCTCAGCTAGGAGTTCTATCTGCTGGTTGTGCTGCTGCTGCATCTGCTGCTGCTGTTGATACTGCTGCTGCCATTTATGTTGCTGTTGGAGATTAACCTGCACCAGTTGCTTTATTAATTCCTCCATGTTGTCGGCTTTCGCTCATGCAGTTGCTTTCACCCAGGACATGCGGTATTTGTGGCACTCAGGGCACGTTTCACAGAACCTCTGAACTTTAGTGTAGACACCAGGCCAAAAAAACTCTGCAATATTATTATTATTATTTATTTATATAGCCCCATTAATTCCATGGTGCTGTACATGAGAAGGGGTTACATACAAAATTATAGATATCGTTAACAGTAAACAAATTTACAATGACAGACTGGTGCAGAGGAGAGAGGACCCTGTCCTTGTGGACTTACATTTTATCCACTCTGTATAACAAATCCTGGTGGATAGGTATGCAGGGAGAAACTGCCTCGGTACCCAGTTGTTGAGCCACTCCATTTATTTCTATCTCCCTTTCTCGTGCCCGAGCCAGAAAGGGATCCTGCAGCAGAGCTGTCCTGAATGTACCAGGGGACACTTCCTGCTCGGGGATCGGTGGGGTCTCCCCAACCTCTCCTGCCAACACCTCTAGAGAAAACCTATCGGGGTTACACTCTGTCCCTAGGTTTGCGACCCCTACAGCAGGTATGTCTGACTCAGGATCTTCGGGTTCCACACCTGCAATAACATTTACCCTAGAACGGTTAACCCTGGTCTCCCACAGGGACCAGAATAGGTGCAAGTCTCTTGCCAACACAGTCCCATATGGAAGGGTCTTCACCTCTCCCACCATATGTTTTATTTCTCCACACGGTGTGGAAAAATTAACTTCCGCTGTCGAGTATACTTGGAGTTCCCCATGTATATACATCACCCGCACTTTCCATCCATTGGAGTTGTCCCCATCAACAAGTGACCCATGGACCCATGGAGTCACTAAGCTCCCTGAATCTAAGAAAGCCTCCATTTGGTACTCATTGGCACAGTTGGGTTCGCTGCTGGCAGTGCCTGTAGTTGCGGTGCAGACTAGCTGGGTGGACATTCAGCAAGTATACCCACAGTCCATGGGTTCAGCTGTCAGGGGGCAGTTGGCAACCACATGTCCAGGTCCTTGGCACCGCCAACACTTAATAGATGTGGCACAATTGCACCTTTTGGCCGATTTAGCAGAAACAGGTTTGTTATCACTCTCACTTTGGGATACTCCCTCAGTATGGGCTCAGTCTTGACTGGCCCCAGTAGGAGGTCATGAAATTTTCTCAGGCTCCTGGGATGGCGGGGCCTTACGCGACAGCTGATGTGTAGCAGTGTCCTGTATAAAGTCCTAAGTGGCCGTATACTGCTCAATCAGTCCCAACACCTGTTCCAGAGTGCCCAGGTCTCCTTATCCCACCCAACGCTGCATGGCTGCTGGCAGCGCCCTCACCAGCCGGTGGACCACCACCCTCTCTACCATCTGGAACGGGGTTAAGGTTTCAGGCTGAAGCCATTTTTTCACCAGCTGCAACAAATCATATGCCTGAGACCTGGGGGGTCAAGTCTCCAAAAAAGACCATTGGAATACCCGCTGTGCACATACATATGTGGTAACTAGGGATGAGCGAGTATACTCGTTAGGATTCGGTACTCGGCGAGTAATGCGGTACTCGCGGTACTCGAATCCTGGCGAGTATTTCACTACTCACCTCGCAATATTCGGCACAGCCCACACAGTCCCCGCACAGCCGAGCACAGTCCCCACACAGTCACCACACAGCCAAGCACAGTCCCGCACAGCCCAGCACAGTTCCACACAGCCCGGCATTGTCTCCGCACAGCCCAGCACAGTCCCCGCACAGCCCAGCACAGTCCCGCACAGCCTGGCACAGTCCCCACACAGTTCCCACACAGCCCAGCACAGTCCCCGCACAGTCCAGCACAGTCCCACACAGCCCGGCATAGTCCCCGCACAGTCCCCGCACAGCCCAGCACAGTCCCGCACAGGCCAGCACAGTCCCACACAGCCTGGCATAGTCGCCGCAGAGTACCTGCACAGCCCAGCACAGTCTCGCACAGGCCAGCACAGTCCCACACAGCCCAGCATAGTCCCCACATAGTACCTGCAAAGCCCAGCACAGTCCCGCACAGCCCGGCATAGTCCCCGCACAGTACCTGCACAGCCCGGCACAGTCCCGCACAGGCCAGCACAGTCCTACACAGCCCAGCACAGACTTCGCACAGGCCAGCACAGTCCCGCACAGCCCGGCACAGTTTTCGCACAGGCCAGCACAGTCCCTCACAGCCAGGCACATTCTTCTCACAGGCCAGCACCGTCCCACACAGCCCAGCACAGTCTTCGCACAGGCCAGCACAGTCCCGCACAGGCCGGCACAGTCTTCTCACAGGCCAGCACAGTCCCGCACAGCCCGGCACAGTTTTCTCACAGGCCAGCACAGTCCTGCACAGCCCGGCACAGTTTTGTCACAGGCCAGCACAGTCCTGCACAGCCTGGCACAGTCTTCGCACAGGCCAGCACAGTCTTCGCACAGGCCAGCAGTCCCGCACAGCCCGGCACAGTCTTCTCACAGGCCAGCACAGCCTGGCACAGTCTTCTCACAGGCCCCACCCAGCCCAGCACGCACACAACCCATTTCTTCCATTTTCCATAGACTTACATTGGACTCGCTACTCGTTATGAGTACCCGAGTATTAGGAGGTACTCATAACAAGTACAGCGAGTCCGAATACTTCACTACTCGCTCATAACTAGTGGTAATGCCCAGTCGGGCAAGGATCTCACTTTTCAATTTCCTATATTCCAGGTGTCATGATCCAGTGATGGATCTGGCGGTATTAAAAGCACAAAGTGAACTTTTTTACTTTGGTTGAGTTCAAAGGTGTCTTGACTGTCCCCGGTGGTGGTGAGTGGTATTGCACTTTAGGGTTTTTTGCACTTAATTATGGATCAGGTGTGACACCCTATAAAGGTGTGCTCAGGGGGTTCACTCACTGCCTGTGATATTGTGAGTTTGTTTCACTCTGCCTGGTATTCCCCGAGGTGAAGGGGTACATCCCTGTGGTGAGCAGACTAGGTGTGTAGTCGCTGCTGGGGAGCGGGACTTGTTCATACAGGGGACGCATCCAGGCAGGTGGGAGGAATGGTGCCCCACGGAGCTGCCTGGTATTCCCCGAGGTGAAGGGGTACGTCCCTGTAGGGAGCAGATTGGTGTATAGTCCGCGGGGCTCATGCCAAATCTTCAATGCCGCCCCCTCCTGGTCGTGTGGAGGCGACCAGCGAGAGTATATTTCCTCCATTTCCCGGTCCCCTTCTCCTCCTGGTGTGTGCAGCAGGTGTGCTGCGGGGGAGTAGGGACAAATCTCTACCCTCGCCATTAACCAACCCTAAGAGGCGCAGTCCTCATGGTGAAAGGGTTGGAGGGTGGTGTCCCTTGGTGAATAGTGGGGGTGTGAGTGTGGTGACACAGGGGGACGCCTCGGTCAAGTCCAGAGTGAGTTCACCAAAAAATGACAAATGTATGTGTGCAATAAACGTTCAGGTCCAGACCTGTGTGTGAACGAGCATGTATGTGTGCCACCAAAAAACATCTTGTGGAAATGTGTTGTGGAGTCTGATCAGCTCTGAGCAAACCTACACATACATTAACTCATTCCCCAGGTCGTCGCTGTGGAGATGAGTGGTGCCTCCAAAAGGAACATATATTGCCAATATCAGCGGTGTTTGTCATAAACCTGAAGTGTCAGGGAATGGTGGGGTGAACTCAGGGTCTGGGCGTCCCCGCTGGAGGTGTTTCCCTAATGAGGGGTGGTCTTGAGGGTCCGGAGGCCCCTCATTAAGGAGGGGGTACTGTCATGATCCAGTGTTGGATCTGGCGGTATTAAAAGCACAAAGTGAACTTTTTTACTTTGGTTGAGTTCAAAGGTGTCTTGACTGTCCCCGGTGGTGGTGAGTGGTATTGCACTTTAGGGTTTTTTGCACTTAATTATGGATCAGGTGTGACACCCTATAAAGGTGTGCTCAGGGGGTTCACTCACTGCCTGTGATATTGTGAGTTTGTTTCACTCTGAGTTGGAGAGCCTGGAGGAAGGATGGAGCTGGTGAGGAGTCCTGCGCAGCTTAGCCAGGGGGGAAGAGTGTCAGCTATGGTGTCTGGACGAACGGCTGGCATTGCATGGTGGAGTCGCAGTGATGGTGTCAGCGGGAAGTGTCTGCATGGGCTGGTGGAGTGGCGACTATGGAGAGTGGCACTCACCATGTGGGACTTGGCCACTCAGCTGGACTCAAGCATGCTCGACTTCGTGTCAGCAGCTGAACTCATCCTTGGGACTCTGGTTCTAAGCAGCTGCAACTGGTGTTGGACTCTGCTCCAAGGTTGCACTAAGGTGAAGGATCCGGTTATGGTGATGGATCCGGGTGGAGGAGAAGATGCACTCAGGTGGAGGGCTCTGTTGCTAGGAGCGCACGCAACAGAGCAAAGCTAAGTGGTGTTTCCCCTGTATTGTCTCTTTCCTCATGTGTGTTATTAGTGCAGTGGTGGGATTAGTCTCCGCACCGACCCATTCCCTAGTGAGGGTTTAGGGTCAGGGTGAGCAAGGGAGTTAAGGTACGCGTGCGGCGCCCGGTGCGAAACCGGCATAGGGAACGTTAGGAGTGCAGGGACACTGGCTCAGGGGAGCTCAGGAGGTCGCCAATTTCCTTTTCCCTATCGCAGGGCCCACCATTGTTAAAGTTTCCCAGGTTTCCCCCTTTATTATTTAAATTCGCCATACTGGAGGCGGTGTTTCCAGATATTTTATGTATAACGTGTAATTCCCAAATTCGCCAGGTGGAGGCGGCGTATCCACCTGCACGCATTATTATTTAAATGCGCCCCACTGGAGGCGGTGTATCCAGGGTCACGTGTGTCACATGGGTTCGCCTTGCGGAAACATCTGCGTCCTGACACACGTGATCATGACACCAGGGCATCATTCCGACTGAGGTCCAAGTAGGCTTTCTGGGCATCTCCCATCAGGAAGTGGGCCACCACGTCAGCCCACTGGGAAAACACCAAGCTCTACCGCTCTGCAGGGCGCTCGAATACAGTGAGGAAGGCCTCCATGTCGTCCTCAGGACCCATCTTCCTCAGTGCTGACCGGACTTTTTACTGGGCCTCCAAATGGATTAAGATCGCTAGCCACAATCTGCTGCATCAACAGGCTATTTGTCTACTGCTGTTGCTGATACTCCTGCTGTCGCTGCTTTTGTTGTTGCCACTGAAACTGCTGCTGTGTGAGGACCAACTGCTTCAAAAGCTCCTCCATCTTGTTGGCAGGCTTGGGCTATAGTGTTGCAGGCCTAATAATTGACATGCAGCAGGCTTTGGGTATGCCTCAGTTCACATTGCCTGCATTCTCCACCATATGTAGTGCAGTGGGGTTGGTTCAGTGTGACAGGCAGGGACCACAGGAAAGTTCAAAGCAAATGTTTTTTAATGTCCAAAAAATTCACAAAAGAAGCAGTGCATGGAATCCTCTGAATTGCAGTTGGGCGTCAAAGCAGACCTAATACGAGACTGGTTGCCATGGACAACTGCATCACCGTGTCAAGAGGGGTGCCAGGCCTTTTGGCTCTGCTTGGCTCAGTGTTTCATCACACAGGCTAAATTTTGCAGAGCCATCTGCTCTGCAAGTTTGCAAACCAAGACTGACACACCCAAACCCTTATTGCAAGTTTTTAACTGGAATCTGTGGCCATTTGCCACTTGTAAGACCAGGCCTGGAGGGAGCGAACTGCCCCACTACCATCCTGTAGTTCACTTCAAAAATAAAAGCCCATGCCAGGTTTTCTTAAATCTGCCCAAGACCAAACTTACTTTTATTTTGCACTGCAATCACAGCTATGCCTGTGCCTGCAATGCACTCCAGCGACCTCAATATACTTCTATGCGCACCCTAGGGGACACATAGCGACCCCCATATATAATACCTGTCACTGTCTCACAATATCAAAAATAAAAAATGGAATAATGGGTCGCCCTCGCACACCCAGGGCAGCGGGGTACTTGGTACCGGGCTGGTGTCAAGGCGGGAATGTGTCACAGCAGCGGTGACCCGGTCCATGGCCCTGGGCGCCCAATATCAATGGCGGTGATGTTAATGGTGTTAGAGTTTGTATGAATAGTTTGTGACGCCACCCATGGTGTTTGGCAAGTAAGTTGGTAAGCCAACGCTGCATGCAGATCCGCTGGGACTGATGGTGTGGTGCAGCAGAGATGGTATAGCTCCCCACAGGTGGAGCTGTAGTCCCAGGGCAGTGTAGGTGCAATGGATGAGGAGAGGCACAGAATGGTATGGAGGCTGGTACCCAGGTGTAGCGGTGCTGGAATAACTGGAGGACACCAGAGTATGCGGTTCCAAAGCTTTACTCACTGTTTGCAGTTCGCACCACTGCCTGCCTCCGTACTGTGTTCTCCAGGTCAGGGCTCCAGCCAACCTCCAGACAGGATAGGATTCTCCCTTCCACACTCCGCCAACATGTACCTTCCTGAACGACTCCTCCAATGCGCCTTTAGGTGCGAAGCACTCCAGTACTTAGTTACCCTGGAATTCCTCTCTCTAGGTGTTCCTAGTCTTTACTTGTATGACAGACAGCTGTAGCCTGCTCGGGGACTCCTCACTGCGTCCCGGCTCTCTATTCAGTTGCTGTTGTGTCCCAAGTCTATGATGGGGGCAAGGCGTTAGTGGCTCACTACTCCTCTGGTGTCTGTTGCCGGACATAAAGTTCCAATCAACCTCAGGGACCGGGCCCCGGCCTTTGCGCTCTCTGGACTGGAAGGGTTCTCTCTCTTTCTCAACCTGCTTCCACCGTCCTTCTATTCTCCTTCGTTCCGTTCTGTTCTATCTCTCTCTTATGGAATCTGTAGTCTTCAGTCTACATCTCTTTCTCCTTCTCTTCCTTCCCTGAGGAGCACGTTCCACTAAGACCAGTCCTCAGCCTCTCCTGACTGACTGCCTTCCTCCACCTTGAGCTCCTCTCAGGCTGACCTGCTGTCAGCCTGCTCTCCCTCTGGGAATCACCCCAGACTGACCTTCTGTCAGACTGACTTGAAATCCTACACCTTCCCTCTCTTTTATATCTAACTCCACCCGCCTCCCCAGCACCCGTCGTGTTACGAAGCCAGGGACCACAAAAGGCACCCTATGACCTTTCCAGCATAAAGCATGGATGGGTCCCTGCAGAACTATCCTGTGTGTGGGGTGCAGGTGTGGAGCGTGGTCAGGAGTTCCCACCTTACCTGGATGGTGGGGCACTACACCTTAGGAGAAGGTGCAGTACCTCTGTGGCGACTGAAGCTTCAGGGGCGCCACAAAAACACATTTGACAAATGCAATGTGGGGAAAAAAAATGTCTCCCAAACAAAATATCCAAATTTTGTTGACATATATAGAAGGAAGAAAGGTAGGCAGCACTCCAATAGTTACCAAAACGTGGACTTTATTTAGAACATATGGCGTGGCTTATGGCTTGTGGCTTAGCTATGTCATATGGGCTAAATAAAGGACAGTTGGTTTGGTAAATATTGGCGCGCTGCCTACCTTTTTTTCCTTCTAGATAGATAGATAAATATGTGATAGATAGAAAGCTGGATGATAGATAGATAAATAGACAGATAGACTTTTTTCTCTTTTTTAATGGTGAAAAGAGGTTTATTTTCTGCGTGCTACGAGGTCACTAAGTCTTATTTGGTGCAGGTGTGAAAGCCGGATTTGTAATATAAATCAGTCTTTCCTGTACCACTAGGACTATACACCATGGTAAATATTAGACTCGATTTTTGAACACCCTGTAAACACACAGTCTTAATGCTGACTTAATTTGACTGGAAATGTCACTGGATTTATAACACTTTTGTTTTACTGGCATCATTTTTAGTGGGTGATGGGTGTTGGGGCTGGAGGTGGAAAGGGAGCAGATTCTGCTGAAATATCATTATTAAAAAGGCATGCTGAAAAGTCAAGTAGGCCAGAGGGAGGTAGTTAATGAAAGTGAGGTGCGGTATTCTGCAATGATGCCGTGGGGAGCCTGATTTTCTTATTTATTTGGCTTGCACGCTTAGCAGTCGTTAGCAAGGCATCTGTTAAATTTCTACTTCATAAATTGCTCCTTTTTGCTGGTAGATACAAAAAAAGGCAAAAATATAGTGTTTACACAGAATTATTCATTGGTTCTCAGGGATCATGAATTCGATGTGGAGATCATGCAGAGAACTAGGCTTTTGCTCAGGGAGCATAGCTATAGCGGGAGCAGGGGTAGCAGTTCCACCCAGGTCATGGGGCTGTAAGGTGCCAGAGGGTGGTAGCCGTGGTTGAGCTGCTGCTTTAAGACGCTCTGGCATTTTATAGTAAAATTTATGTGGAGTGTATCACACTCACTTGCAGGCCTACATTGTCTCCAGTCCTACATAATCAGGATCAGCCGCACACAGATCAGGGGACACCCGGTTCGTTCCAACACATAAAAGTTTGCTGGACAAGTCAAGTGCATCACATAGTAAAAAACAGTATTGGGCACAGCACCCTCCATCTCTTGTTTCCTTAATACATTACATTTCCAGCTTTTCTTTACATTCTCCTTGGACTATCCCAACTCTTAATGTTACTGTCAGCCCCAGGGATTTCTCGTCTGGCCCTGAAGTATTACAGAGATCTATTACCTTTCCCTCACGCAGTTCCACGTCCATCTTCCTCTGTATGAAAGGGAATAAGGTGCTTTCCATAGCACCTGTTTAGAGCCTTGGGCTCCGGACATTGTAGGAATGTCTATAGGGAGTCTTGTAAAGCTTCTTACAGCCCCGAACAATATGTACTCTTAAGCCACTTGACCTTGTCACACTACTCAACAAACTCTATCTCATCAACTGTCAAGAAGTAATCTTCTTTTTACTGGCCCATTCCCCGTCCCAATGTGGACTAGTCTCATATATTAACTATATCTTATCCCCTTGTTAAAAACCCCACGACTTAGCACTAAATATATAGATCCATGTCTCTGGAACCATATGGTGGATTTGGAAAAAAAGATTACTCAGAGGAGCAGAAGAGATAAAATAAGAAATACTGGTCACTTTTAGTAGCACGTGGCAATTGCAGATGGTTAAAGGGGTGGTCCAGAACTAAAATTAATTTTAATCCTACATGCCTATCTATTTAATGTCACAATCCAATCTCTTTTCTAATATACTTCTTTAAATTCCGTATCGTTAACTCTAACTGCTCTATTTATTACTTACTATTTCCTCTTTGATAACCCTTCGTGTGAGAATTCCAGTGCCTGCTGTTTTACTGGGGACATTCAGAAACCTCTCTTATTCATCGTTAACATGTAGGATTATGAGAAGCGCACATTCACAAACAAACTAAAAAAGTGGTTACATTCGCTGTCCCTCCATTGTAGCTGAAGCTGTTGCGATTTCTCCAAGAATGTCAAAGCCAATGATATAAATCATTGAATTTAGTTAAAATTTCATGTGTGATATTAGACAATGGAAATGAATGAATGTGTAAACATATTGTCGTTTTGTAGTATTTGATTTCACTGGCCTAAAATATCAGTACTGAAGACCAAATTTAATATCTACGACTATTTCGTAACGTGGAGCTCCGTCTGTATTGTTGAACCCTTCCATATAATAATCTATGGCATTTTTTTTGTACATTTCTATGTGTTGACAAGTCTGTGGGTACAAATTCTCTGGAAATCCTGGTGCCTTGTGCAAGCGGGAGGAACCAGCTTCTGAGAGCCTAGAGCTCATTCCTTAGAAGTGTTGTCGCCAAACTAATAAGAAGTCATGACTTTCTTCTGCCAAGTAGAAGCAGCCAAACAATAGAGAGCTCTAGTCAGAAGTTGGACAACGTGTACATAGCTGAAGTAATGTTCAGGCCAAGTCAGACTCTAATGGGAAATTAAGATGAATAAATAGAGAGAAGCTGAATATAACAAGAGATATCCAATCCCAAAGTGTAATGTGTAATGGAAGAAGTGGTTTAAAGGGGACCTGTCATCAGCTCAAAAGAAGCCAGATTTTGTTGTGATTTCATTCCTGCCATTCCGTTGAGTATTCATTTTTTTTTCTGTTTTAAAATCTGCCGTATAGTCCCAGGTATACTGCCCTTTTCATATAATGCACCGAATATGCACATTTTTGTCGTCTTTATCAAGGTAGTTCTCTAGGTAATTACACTGAACAGTTTAAAGACACACCCCAAGAAAATCCTGTAATCACCGCCCCTCCCCCCCAGTAAAGACCCTAAAAATGATGATCAAGCTGGGTGCCTGAAATGAAAAGCTAGCATCTCAGGAACCTGTATCGTGTATTTCAAAAACAAAAAAATGTGAAATCGTCTAGGGAGCAGCAAAAACTAGCCACTTTTGACCAGGTGACAGGTCCTCTTTAAAAGGAACTTGTCAGGTTGGAGAACACTATTAACGTGCAGATTTAAGATTAATTTGCAGGTTAAAAGTGTTATGAAGGTGCCTGGCCACTTTTCTGAAAGTGTGTCATCCAGGAGAGAACTCATTATTTTCTCCCAGGAGTTGCTAGCTTTCAGTCTTGTAGGCATGAACTGTGAGGAAAGGGTGTAGGCAGGGCCAGGAAAAAATATTTTGGTGCCCTAGGCAGAAAAGGCAATTGGTGCCCCCCTTCCACTTCCAATGACCAAAGCATGCAGAATACTAGTAATGTGGTCTTACATGATGATTACACATTATTTCTTTAACTGAATATTTAATGAGTTTGATTTACTTAAATAATAAATGATTTAATCACCCCTATTTCCCTATAGATTGCAGCTTACGAGCAGGGCCCTCATCCTGTAACTGGTGAACTGTGTGTTCCTTTGGGATGTCTTTATTGTCTGTACTTGTCCCTGCTTAATTGTAAAGTGCTCGGAATATGTTGGCGCTATAAAAATTATTATTATTATTACCCCAAACTTACACTGGGTTGCACTCCTTTCAAACAAGTTCAGACCTCCTGCCTGCCTCAGCCCCCTAAGTTACCTCTTCCTCATGTAAAAATAAAAATTCTGACAGTACAGCAATACATCTGTGCTCTCTTCTCCACCCCACCACTTATTTCAATGGATGCCTGGGCAGCTGGATCCTCAATGGTCAAACATTTACGGTCTATCCTGTGATTAGCTGAGAAATGTTGGCTATGATACAAGGTGCTTAAGTATTTACTCTTCAGCCAAAAGAAATTAAAGGAGCTATGTCAGCATAAAGTGACTGTTCAAACCAAGCACACTTTGTAGGGGACATGGCCCTAACAATAATCATACCTTTAGTGTTCAAATCTTTGGGAATTTTTTAATTAACCCCTTCACCCCCAAGGGTGGTTTGCACGTTAATGACAGGGCCAATTTTTACAATTCTGACCACTGTACATTTATGAGGTCATAACTCTGGAACGCTTCCATGGATCCCGGTGATTCTGACATTGTTTTCTCGTGACTAGAGTTGAGCGATACCGTCCGATACTTCAAAGTATCGTATCGGATGGTATCGGCCGATCTTTAAAAAAAGTATCGGTATCGCCGATTCCGATACCGGAAGTCCCATTCAAGTCTATGGGACTTCCGGTATCGGAATAAGAAAAACCCTTTCCTGCCCTTGTACAGCCTCTCTGGGGTCTGTACGGGCCTTTCGGGGGGCTGTGCCGGCCTGCCAGGGGGTCTGTGCAGGCTCCGGTGGTCTGTGCCGGCCTGCCGGTGGTCTGTGCAGGCTCCGGGGGGCTGTGCCGGCCTGCCGGGGGGCTGTGCCGGCCTGCCGGTGGTCTGTGCAGGCTCCGGGGGTCTGTGCAGGCTCCGGGGGTCTGTGCAGGCATCGTCCGATGGGACTACAAGTCCCATCGGGCGATGCCTGCTACCATGACAGTGATTGACACATTAGCCAATGATGGGACAGTAGTAGTCCCATCATCCGGCTAATGTGTTAAATGTAAAAAAAAAAAAAAAAAAAAAAAAAAATTACATGCTACATACATACAACATGCATACTACATACATGCTACATTCATACTACATGCAACATACATACTACATATATACTACATGCATGCTACATACATACTGCATGCTACATACATACTACATATATACTACATACATACTACATGCATGCTACATGCATCATACATAACACATATATACTACATGCATGCTACATACATACTACATATATACTACATGCATGCTACATACTACATGCTACATACATACTACATGCATGCTACATACATACTGCATGCTACATGCATGCTACATACATACTACATACATACTACATGCTACATACATACTACATATATACTACATACATACTACATACATACTACATGCATGCTACATACATACTACATGCATGCTACATACATACCACATACATAACACATATATACTACATGCATGCTACATACATACTACATGCTACATACATACCATATACATACTACATGCATGCTACATACTACATGCATGCTACATATATACTACATGCATGCTACATACATACTACATGCTACATACATACTACATATATACTACATGCATGCTACATACATACTACATGCTACATACATACTACATATATACTACATGCATGCTACATATATACTACATACATACAATACATTCATACAATACATACATAGACATACAGTACATATAACATAGAGTAACATACTTACCAATACTTGTCACATTGTTCCCCGAAGCCATTGTCTTTCCGGAATAAATATTAACATAACAAACCACAAAAATACTCACCCACGATCCGAAGCAGTCCACGAGTGTGTCCCACGACGATCTTGGGTAGAGAACTGCAGCATCAGCTGTTGCTGCCGTTCTCTACTGGCTGCAGGAATCCAATGACGGAAGGTAGGTATCCTTCCGCACTGTATTCCTCCGCCACTTAAAAAAAAAAAAAGTCCCTAGTCTCACTTTATGCCATTGCTGTGTGGGAAATTCCCACGCAGCAATGGCATAAAGTGAGACTAGGGACTTTTTTTTTTTTTAAGTGGCGGAGGAATACAGTGCGGAAGGATACCTACCTTCTGTCATTGGATTCCTGCAGCCCGTAGAGAACGGCAGCATCATCTGATGCTGCAGTTCTCTACCCAAGATCGTCGTGGGACACACTCGTGGACTGCTTCGGATCGTGGGTGAGTATTTTTGTGGTTTGTTATGTTAATATTTATTCCGGAAAGACAATGGCTTCGGGGAACAATGTGACAAGTATTGGTAAGTATGTTACTCTATGTTATATGTACTGTATGTCTATGTATGTATTGTATGTATGTAGTATGTATGTAGTATGTATGTAGCATGCATGTAGTATATATGTAGTATGTATGTAGCATGCATGTAGTATATATGTAGCATGTATGTAGTATGTATGTGGTATGTATGTAGCATGTAGCATGCATGTAGCATGCATGTAGTATGTATGTGGTATGTATGTAGCATGTAGTATGTATGTAGCATGCATGTAGTATGTATGTAGTATGTATGTAGTATGTATGTAGCATGCAGTATGTATGTATCATGTATGTAGTATATATGTAGTATGTATGTAGCATGCATGTAGTATGTATGTAGCATGTAGCATGCATGTAGCATGTATGTAGTATGTATGTAGTATATATGTAGTATGTATGTAGCATGTATGTAGTATATATGTAGTATGTATGTAGCATGTAGTATGTATGTAGCATGCATGTAGTATGTATGTAGTATTTTTTTTTTTTTTTTTTTTTAACATTTAACACATTAGCCGGATGATGGGACTACTACTGTCCCATCATTGGCTAATGTGTCAATCACTGTCATGGTAGCAGGCATCGCCCGATGGGACTTGTAGTCCCATCGGACGATGCTTGCACAGACCCCCGGACATCAGCACAGCCCCCCGGCAGGCCGGCACAGCCCCCCGGCAGGCCGGTACAGACCCCCACAGGGTGCACAGACCACCGGCAGGCCGGCACAGCCCCCCGGCAGGCCGGCAGAGACCCCGGGCAGTCCACACAGCCCCCCGGCAGGCCGGCACAGCCCCCCGGCAGGCCGGCAGAGACCCCCGGAAGGCCCGAAATGACGGCGCATCATGATGCGCACACACCGCGCATCATGATGACGTCAGGCCGTCAATCAACTGAACTTCCGATTCCGATGCCGAATTCCGATATTGAAAAAATATCGGAAGTCGGTATCGGAATTCCGATACAGCAAGTATCGGCCGATACCCGATACTTGCGGTATCGGAATGCTCAACACTACTCGTGACGTATTGTCCTTCATGTTAGTGGTAAAATTTCATTCAAATAACTTGCATTTATTTGTGAGAAAAACAGAAATTTGGTGAAAATTTTGAAAATTTCGCAATTTTCCAAATTTGAATTTTTATGCCCTTAAATCACAGAGATACGGCACACAAAAAACTTGATAACTAACATTTCCCACATGTTTACTTTACATCAGCACAATTTTGGAACCAAAATTTTTTTTTGTTAGGAAGTTATAAGGGTTAAAAGTTGACCAGCGATTTCTCATTTTTACAACACCATTTTATTTTTAGGGACCACATCACATTTGAAGCCACTTTGAGGGGTCTATATGATAGAAAATACCCAAATTGACACCATTCTAAAAACTGCACCCCTTAAGGTGGTCAAAACCACATTCAAGAAGTTTATTAACCCTTTAGATGCGTCACAGGAATTTTTTTGAATATTTAAAAAAAAATGAACATCTAACTTTTTTTCACAAAAAAAATACTTCAGGTTCAATTTTTTTCATTTTACCAAGGGTAACAGGTGAAATTGGACTGCAAAAGTTATTGTGCAATTTGTCCTGAGTAAGCTGATACCTGATATGTGGGGGGGAACGACTGTTTCGGCGCATGGCAGAGTTCAGAATGGAAGGAGCACCGTTTGACTTTTTCAATGCAAAATTGGCTGGAATTCAGATCGGACGCCATGTCACGTTTGGAGAGTCCCTGATGTACCTAAACAGTGGAAACCCCCTACAAGTGACCCCATTTTGGAAACTAGACCCCCCAAGGAACTTATCTAGATATGTGGTGAGAACTTTGAACCCACAAGGGCTTTGCAGAAGTTTATAACGTACAGCGATACAATTAAAAAATCATATTTTTTCCACAAAAATGATCTTTTCACCCCAATTTTTATTTTCCCAAGGGTAACAGGACCCTAAAAGTTATTGTGCAATTTGTCCTGAGTACGCTGATACCCCACATGTGGGGGTAAACCACTATTTGGGTGCATGGCAGAGCTCGGAAGGGAAGCAGCGCCATTTGACGTTTTTGGCTGGAATTGAGATCGGACACCATGTCAAGATTGGAAAACCCCTGATGTACCTAAACAGTGGAAACCCCCCACAAATGACACCATTTTGTAAACTAGACCCCCCAAGGAACTTATCTAGATGTGTGTTGAGCACTTTGAACCCCCCAGTGCTTCACAGAGGTTTATAACGCCCGGGCGTGAAAATAAAAAATTTGTATTTTTTCCACAAACATGATCTTTTAGTCACCATTTTTTTATTTTCCCAAGGGTACCAGGAGAAATTGGACCCCAAAAGTTGTTGTCCAATTTGTCCTGAGTACGCTGATACCCCATATCTGGGAGAAAACTACTGTATGGGCACACGTTGGGGCTCGGAAGGGAAGTAGTGACGTTTTGGAATGCAGACTTTGATGGAATGGTCTGCGGGTGTCATGTTGCCTTTGGAGAGCCCCTAATGTACCTAAACAGTGGAAACCCCCACAAATGACCCCATTTTGGAAACGAGACCCCCTAAGGAACTTATCTAGATGTGTGGTGAGCACTTTGAACCCCCAAGGGCTTCACAGAAGTTTATAATGCCCGGACATGAAAATAAAAAAATCGTATTTTTTCCACAAACATGATCAATTAGTCCCCAATTTTTTTATTTTTCCCAAGGGTAACAGGAGAAATTGAACCCCAAAAGTTGTTGTCCAATTTGTCCTGAGTACGCTGACGCCCCATATGTGGGAGAAAACTACTGTATGGACACACGTCGGGGCTCGGAAGGGAAGTAGTGACGTTTTGGAATGCAGACTTTGAGGAAATGTTCTGCGGGTGTCATGTTGCCTTTGGAGAGCCCCTAATGTACCTAAACAGTGGAAACCCCCCACAAATGACACCATTTTGGAAACGAGACCCCCTAAGGAACTTATCTAGATGTGTGGTGAGCACTTTGAACCCCAAGGGCTTCACAGAAGTTTATAATGCCCGGGCATGAAAATAAAAAAATCGTATTTTTTCCACAAACATGATCAATTAGTCCCCAATTTTTTCATTTTCCCAAGGATAACAGGTGAAATTGGACCCCAAAAGTTGTTGTCCAATTTGTCATGAGTACGCTGACACCCCATATGTGGGAGAAAACTACTGTATGGACACACATCGGGGCTCGGAAGGGAAGCAGTGACATTTTGGAATGCAGACTTTGATGGAATGGTCTGCGGGTGTCATGTGCGTTTGGAGAGCCCCTGATGTACCTAAACTTTTGAAACTCCCCACAAGTGACCCCATTTTGGACACTAGACCTCCCATGGAACTCATCTAGATGTGTGGTGAGCACTTTGAACCCCGAAGTGCTTCACAGAAGTTTATAACGCTCGGACGTGAAAATAAAAAAATCATTTTTTTCCACAAAAATGATATTTTTGCCCCCAATTTTTTATTTTCCTAAGGGTAACAGGAGAAATTGGACCCCAAAAATTGTTTTGCAATTTGACCTGAGTAGGCTGATACCCTACATGTGGGGGTAAAACACTGTTTGGGCGCATGGCAGAGCTTGGAAGGGAAGGAGCACCATTTGACTTTTTCAACTCAGAATTGGCTGGAATTGAGATCAGACGCCATGTTGCATTTGGAGAGCCCCTGATGTGCCCAAACAGTGGAAACCCCCAATTCTAACTCCAACCCGAACCCCAACACACCCCTAACCCAAATCTCAGCCCTAACCCTAACCCTAACCCTAGCTCTAACCCTAACCCTAACCCTAACCCTAACCCTAGCCCAAACACTAACCCTAATGGAAAAATGGAAATAAATACATTTTTTTTTATTTTATTATTTTTCCCTAACTAAGGGGGTGATAACTGGGAGGTTGATTTACTATTTATGGCGGTTTTTTTGTTTGCCAGCTGTTGCACGCTAAAAGACACTTTTTATTGTAAAAATAGTTTTTGCATCACCACATATTGAGAGCTATAATTTTTCCGTATTTTGACCCACCGAGTCATGTGAGGTCTTATTTTTTGCGGGACGAGTTGACGTTTTTATTGGTACCATTTTCGGGCACGTGACATTTTTTGATCGCTTTTTATTCCGATTTTTGGGACGCAGAATGAACAAAAACCAGCGTTTCATGAATTTCTTTTGGGGGGGTGCGTTTACACCGTTCTGCGTGCGGTAAAATTGATAAAGCAGTTTTATTCTTCGGGTCGGTACGGTTACAGCGATACCACATTTAGGTCGTTTTTTTATGTTTTGTCGGTTTTATGCAATGAAAACTATTTTATGTAAAAAATAATTATTTTTGCATCGCTTTATTCTGCGAGCTATAACTTTTTTATTTTTCGCTGATGATGCTGTGTGGCGGTTCGTTTTTTGCGGGACAAGATGACGTTTTCAGCGGTACCATGGATATTTATATGCGTCTTTTTGATCACGCGTTATTACACTTTTTGTTTGGCGGTATGATAATAAATCATTATTTTTTGCTTTGTTTTTTATTTTTATTTTTTAAGGAGTTCGCTAAAGGGGTTAACTAATGGAACAGTTTTACAGGGCGGGTCGTTACGGACGCGGCGATGCCTAATATGTGTACTTTTATTGTTTTTTTTTTTTATTTCCAAAAAATGGATTTATTTGGGGGAATATTTTTTTTTTTTCTAATTTATTTGGCGATTTTTTTTAATTTATTTTAACACTTTTTTTTATCTTTTTTTTAACTTTATTAAATAGTCTCAGGTGGGACATTACTGTCCTGTGACAGATCGCTGATCTGTCACATCACAGATCACTGTGACAGATCAGCGATCTGTCACAGGCAGTGCAGAAGGCTTCCTCATGCCTGCGCTTTGCAGGCACTGAGGAAGACAGCTTCCTGCAGGCCCCCGAAGGCCCCCATCGCCATCTTGGATTCGGGGGCCTGCAGGAAAGGAGCCCCCCGCAGCAGCGCTGCACATTGCGCTGCCGTGGGGAGCTCAGGGAAGCACGGAGGGAGCCCCCTCCCTGCCGATGCTTCCCTTTAACCCCTGGTAAAGGGAGCAAGGGGTTAACGTGTCAAGTGGGAGTGGGAGTTAACGTGGCAAGGGGTGTGCAAGGGGTTAACGTGTCGGGGGCGGTCCGTGACCGCCCCTGACACATTGTGCCGGGTGTCAGCTGTGATAATCAGCTGACACTCGGCCGCGATAAGCAGCGCTCACCACGTGGGCGCCGCTGATCGCATTAGACGTACTATCCCATCCCTGGGAATTAAGTCCCAGGGCACATGGACGGGATAGTACGTCTAATGGCAGAAAGGGGTTAAAAGACAATTTTTAGCAAATGCAGCAAAATGGAGCTCAGTGCACCCTTGGCACAAGCATCTGATTAGCGCACTTTTCCACCTACTTGTGTAACACATCTTATTCATCCTCCTAAGCCAGAACAGTCAATTAAAGGAATACTCTCAAGTTTGGAAGTTAACCTTTATTTGTAGAATTGGGGATAACTTCCTGCTCACTGGGACCCCACTGATCCTGAGAACCTTGGCTCTGAAGTGTTCACGGATGCTCTATTCATAAGTATAGGAGTGCCGATGACCAGCTAAGTGCAGCACTCGGTTTTCTCCAGCCATGGACTTCGAGATTGGCGGCGAACCAGAGGTAAGATCCCGAGCGATCTGAAAGTTTTCCCTTATCGCACGGATAAGGGAAAACTTTGAAACTTGAGAATACCTCTTTAAAGAAGAGAGGGGCAGAGATAGATGAAAAACAAGTAGCAAACACTGCAATAGATTGATCACTAAAGGTGCAATTTTTATTAGAGTTATAGCTGCCAGAGGGTGGTAGTCATGGATGAGCTGCTGCTCCATGTCACCCTGGCACTCCACAGGAATTTCGAGCCCGAAATCAAATGTGCTGTGGTGTGTGGAATGCATTGCACTCAATTTTAGGCAGCCACCACAAATGAATCAGGGAACACTCAGTACCTTTAATGACAAAGAAATTTACTCAACAGTCCGTGTGCATCATATTGCAACTTGTAGTAATGGCCACAACGCTTTTGGTTTCTTGTTTTCACAGCATAGTACCTGTCCAGATTTTCCTTCCATTCTGCCTGGACTATCCCTGCATTCACTGGTCCTGTCTGTCCCAGGGATCCCCAGCCCTGTCCGAGGTCCATTACCTTTCCTACCCATGACTTTGCGTGAATCTTCATCTGTACAGAACAGGTTAAAGTGCTCACCATAGCACTAGAATTGAGCCTCGAGCGACAGACATCACAAGATTATATTTGCCCAGGGAATTCTAGTAAGGCATCATACTGCCCAGAACACCATATACTTTCTCTTGCTATTCAGCTCCGACTCCCTATCACTTGACCTGACACTGTGCTTCTCCCAAGATGGACTAGTTCCAAACATTAACTCTTACTTTACCTTAATGTCACTACCTAACTGCAGTCAACTATCTTATTCTATCTATCTTATGTCCTTAGTCCTAAACTGTGTCATACCCTGTGTTATCTTATACTGTGTACTACCAACACTAGACATTACCTTTACATTACATATACACTATACATTACCATATCACAATACACAATACTGTATATACCAAAAGGCGCAGAGCATAGTTTACACTACAGAACAATATGATTGGTGCCTTCAAGGATAGGAATGCGATAGCCATTGTCCACCATCCTTACATCTACAAGATGCTGTGATTGGTGTGTACAGCCATTTTGTGCTGTAAGAGTTCCTTTAAGAAGGAGAAAGATACAATAATAAATGATCAGCTCATATGGTTCTGAGGTGCCATCTGTTTACTCTGAATTTCCAGTGTTGGTGGCTCAACTCATTATTGTCATAAAAGTGTGAGATGATAATCTAGTAACAGTCGCTTAAGGTCCTCGTAGTTCTTTCTTCTGGAGCTTACCTCACCCTACAGGCTTTTTCTGACACTACTTGAGTCTTTGACAGGGACTCAAGGTGCTCCAAACAGTAATGTTCACACTCTTCCATCTCTTATGTACTGCCCCTCATCCAGTGTCACAGCTGAGTGCCAGCACACAACCATTCTCTATATTTGGTGGTCCTTTTGCAGAAATAGTATGGTTGTACCACTGATCTCACTCTCTGCATAAGCCCGGGGTCACATGAGAATAGATTCTCTCATGTGAGAGAATAGGATGGATTATGTAAATAACACTGGGATCAAACTCTGATCAGAGTTTGATCCAAGTATCCAGCATAGTGTTATCTGATTCTCTCAGATGAGATAATTGTATCACGGGTGTGGAGAAGATGGAGAACAAGATTTCTCCATCTTCTCCATTGTGTCAACTGAGTCAGTTTGATGTTTTCAACACAATCCATAGACTTGAATGGGTGAGTGGCATCTGATTTGCAGAACCACTTGCAATATTTTACGACTTTTTTCTCATCCCAAATTGTCATAAGAAAAAAAGCAAATCAATACTGCCGCATAGTATAACATTGGTCTGAGTGCTATTCAATAAAACATCAGATAGCACTAGTCCACTGTATACGCTCGTATGAGTGAACCCTTATTAAGAGTGAAATCCCTGGTGGAAATATGGAGCAGAAATTGACATGTTGCAGATGAAAACTCCACAGTGCTAGTCTATTTCCACAACAGATTCTCTATAGCATGACGGTAAGATTTTGAAAAAACCTCATCCAAACCATTGGTATTGTAATATACAGCTAATTTTCCACCCAGAAGCAGGAGCTGCCCGTCTTTCACATGCACTAATCTGGTCTACGTTGGACTGACCATTACATGCCGTAATGTTTATCTCATTATTATTATTATTATTATTATTTATTATTATAATGCCATTTATTCCATGGTGCTTTACAGGTGAAGAGGGGTATACATAATAAATACAAGTACAGTAATCTTAACAATACATGTCACAACTGGTACAGGAGGAGAGCACCCTGCACACGAGGCTCACAATCTACAAGGGATGGGTGAGGATACAGTAGGTAAGGGTAGAGCTGGTCATGCAGTGGTTTGCTGGATCGGTAGTTACTGGAGGTTGTAAGCTTGTCGGCAGAGTTGGGTTCATTTTGAAGGTTTCCACAGTAGGTGAGAGTCTGATATTTTGTGGTAGAGTTCCAGAGTAGGATGATGTGTGGTGCCCCTGAGGGTTCAGTCACCACAGAGGTACTGCACTTCACCCAGAGGCGTGGTACCCCATTCTCAGGTAAGGAGGGGGCACCTCACAGGACTCTAACACCTGCACCCAACACACACTTTATAGTAGCAGGGTACCCTGGATGTACCCTACGGGAGGATGATCTCAACCCTGCCTGGGTAGTAAAGGGTGTTGGGAGGTGGGTGGAGCTGGTAGGAAGAGAGCGAGAGGAGACAGGGCAGTTCAGTGAGAAGTGAGGAGGAAGTGAAAATGGAAAGATGTGTGTGAAGCAGCTCCCTGTCAGGAGATGCTTCAGAAAGGAAAGAGACAGAAGGAAGCTCCTGGAGAGGAGAAGGTATCCTAGAGGCACAGGGCAGCGACTATACTTGACTGAAGGAAGCCCTGAGAAGGTGGATCCTGATCTACCTGGGAGTTTACAGACCCCTCACCTGGAGGATGCAGCACCAAGCGGGCATCTGTGTGTACCAGAACTGTGAGTAAACCTTTAGAACTGCACTCAGCTGTGTCCTCTAGTTATTCCTGTGACACCTATCTACCTCTGCTACATCCATACAATATCTTTACTATTACCACTGCCCTGGGACCAAGCTCTGGCTGTGGAGAGCTATACCAGCTCTGCTGCCTTATCATCAGTCCTAGAGGATCTGCACTGCAGCGCTAGTCACCTCTGACCAGAAACCACAGGTGGTGTCATGAGCACTTCATTATAAACTTTATGATCCCTTGTAAATATCCCCTTTCTATTAGATGCCCAGGGCCATGGACCGGGTCACAGCTGCCGTGACACATCCCTTTAAGTAGCGGCCCGGTACCGAGTATCCCCACTCCACTGGCGGGCGCTCCAACTTGGCATCACGAACAGGATGATCTGACCCTTTAGCAAGGGTCTGTGCACCTAACAGAATGTGCAAAGGAGTGAATTTATTGGACTGTAAAGATGGCTGCCATTGCTGTTCCACGCGGCGCGCAGTGAGGCATACTGTCGTGGTTGGTACCGAGACCAGGGCGCGAAACATTGAGGCTGCCTCTTGCCTTTATTTCTATGTGACTCAATGATGGTCGATGGCCAGGAGGGTCCGCCTCCTAGCATAGTATGGCTGCAAAGGAAAAAGGCACCGCCCCCGAAGGAGGGCGGTGGAAAGACCCAGCGGTGGGAAAAGAAGCGGAAGAGAAACGTGAGCACCAGGAAGATGCCATAGCGGATGGTGGATGGAGGCTGACTGAGTGCAGGGTGGAAGCAACCGGCTCACCTGGCCAGGAAGATAGAGGCTCCACCCAGTTGTTGGTAGCTGACCTGGCGCTCCTGGAAGGAGGTGGAATAGCTGACGTGCCTCTTCCTGCGCACACAATTGGCAGAAACAACCCAGTGGAAGGAGACGGTGCTGGAGCGAGTCAACAGGTCACGGGTGTCCACATCATTGGCACCCTCTGCCCTGGAAGACCCAGCAGCTAAGGTGGCAAGCGGCGGAAACCGGGATTGTGGGGGGAAGTGATAGTCTCCTCCCGCTCACCAGATGAACGCCCTGCCTCGCTGCCTGTGGAAGTCTCGGACCTCTTGGAAGTTCAAATGGAGGAGCTGGGTCGTCAACCCCTGGGCACTAAGCTGACTGCAGTGGAAGAATGGAAGACGTCCCTGCTGAAAAGAGTGAAATTGGTGGAACCGCATCCCATCCGGCGGCCCCTCACCTCAGCGGAGGAGACGACTGATACCGGAATGACACCACCGACAGGTACTGCCATCGGCCCTGCCCCTGTAGTTGAGGAGCTTTTAGTGGTCCCATCTACCACACCGCCAGTCTGTTCACTAACCCCCTCAGCACCTGCGGTAGTAAAAATTTCACTAGAACCCACAGTAGTAAAAGCTGCATCAGTCTACTCTAAATGACAATCACCAGCAGTAACAAAATCAAAATCTGCACCAGTCCGTGCTGCGAGTCCACCAGCACGAGAAGTGGAACTGGTACCTACTTCATTATCCACAGCTGCAGTTCCAGCCAAACCCATAATGCACGACCAGGCCACCCAAACCCTGGTGGCAGGATGTGATCTTGAAGTGTATGGCTTCATTGATCCTGAATTCTTTGTGTGACTAGGAGTGACTTTTGTCCATTAACTTTTCCGGCCAGGGGGTAACCAGCCTCAGGTATTACCCTGGAGGCCAAAGTAAAGAAATCCAAATGTGACTCTAAATAGTTAAAATGTTAAAGTTAAACCGGTAGGGTTTTGCTGAAAGTTTGCACAAGTTTACAAGTTACCAGGACTGTGAGGTCATGAACAATGTATGGTCCAAAAACTTTATTTGTAAATAGTTTCACATAATCTCAGTGCATATCTGGGCTGCAAAATGTTGATAATAAGTAATTTACCTTCTGTGGCCAGTTTGCAGGGTTTGCTAGATATCATCTCTTGCTTGTAAGAAAAACGTCCAGGGGGGGTGTTCTGGCACTGAAATGAGAACTGGTCATTTCCTCCTCAATTGTTTCACTTTCCATAGATCACTGTTCAGCGTGTGTCTGGGGGAGGAGCAGCTGCTCTCTGCACTGAGGCTGCTAGAGGGGGAGGATTTGTTACTGTGTGAGGAGGGATAGGCTGGTTCATGTGGTCGGGGAGGGCCTGTAGCTATGGAGGGTGGGGTTGTTGCTATAGAGGGCATGTTTTTAGTAGAGTAGGAGGAAACGACCAGTTCTCATTTCAATGCCAGAACACACACCCCCTTGGATGTTTTTCTTACAAGCGAGAGATCATATCTGGGAAACCATGCAGACTGGCCCCAGAAGGTAAATTACTTATTGTCAGCATTCTGCAGCCCAGATATGCACTGAGATTATGTGAAAAGCCCGGACAACCCCTTTAAGCGCCTCTTACGGTGCTTCCTCTTGGTTTTACATATAACCTTTAAAAGTGAAGGTTTATTTGCCTTAACAGACCACAGAACAAAAACCCATTTGGCGTGGCCGAAGATGTGGTCCTAGAAGGAGACCAGCCATGCCTTGCAGCCTGCCCAAGGCCTACATTGGAGGTTTGGAACGGGTCCTCCATATTGCACTTAGGACATAAGAAGAACACCCCAGATGGGGATTGCACTTAAGAACTACCTCGTCTTGATAGAAATTTGATTACACTTAATAAGAGTTTTACTTTACTTGCACTGTTAAATTACACTTAGTATAGAGAATGTTTTATAGTGTGGAAGAGAACATTTGAGCTAATGACGGTTGCTACCAATAGTATCTGGAAAAGAATATTGATAGTATTTTATAGGACTTGAAAGCATTTAATGCTGACAAGTGTAATGTGAAGTAGTATATGTTGTAGGGACATTTTCTTGCAAGTTATTGTTAAATAAAAGTATAGAAATATAGAAGTCATATAGACTGTACTATTGCAAAAAACGGTATCCTGTAAAAGATGTGCATCAAACACTTACTTTTATTACCATGGGTGAAAGAAGTCACTGCAACCAAACAACCGATTAATGCATGTCTGTATGTATGTGGAAGGGTCGTCCAGGACCGTAGTCTTGGTCGAGGACACCTGAGCGTTAGTGTCCTGGCTTCCCCTCACAGAAACATATTCACCATTTGTCAGCATACCTGTGCCTTCAGGTCCAGAATCTTCTGATTCCCTCCTCTGCTGTGGGAGATCCTCTCCAGATAGGTCAGGAGAAACTGAGACACAGTCCAATTTAACTTCAATAAGAACATCTTTACTGGTTTCATTACATAGCACATCCAAAGACTTTACATCCTTTACAACAGGCTTCACAAAACAATGTTCCTTTTCTTTACCTGCATTACTCTTGTGATCACAAAGCGCGGACCCGGGTCGGACCATCCTGGGCGATTCCTCAGCACTCCCTTTGTGCAATTCTGCTACGGATATGCCTCCCTTGGTCTTTTTCGCCCCAGACTCAAGATCATTACATACCAAAGAAGAAAACCACGGAAAGAGAGTACTGCCCTTATGTTCTGCCTTTTTTGTCTGCAACATTTCTTTACTGTCCATGCTCACTGCTTCTGTGGGGTCCCTTAACCGTTTTGCCCTGGTACTAAGGGTTTCTGCCCAAACAATGAGTTGCCACATTCTGGCCCTTCAAACTGCACTGACTCGTTGCTTATCTTTTCTGATGCCGTGGATGGCTGGGAATCACATTTACCTGTCCTGTGTGACACGACCAGCAGGTCGGTAACTGAAACAACAAGACGGTCACGTATTCCTGTCCTGTGTGACATGACCTTCTGGTCGGTAACTGAAACAACAAGACAAAAGGGGAACACCGGGGAAACAGACCTGCAATAGGGAACGGGGACGTGGAGACTTCCTGCACTCCCCTGAGGCAGTGTCCCTGAACACTCCTAACGTTCCCTATACAGGCTTTTCACCTGTCGCTGACCAGGATACCTGAATCCCTCACTAGCCCTGCACCTATCCCTTACTAGGGAACTGGATAGTGCGGACACTAGTCCCACCACTGCACTAATACACACGAAGGAAAATACACCAAAAGGGTGAAAACAACTGTAACAGGGTCTTCCAAGCTGGGGTACCTCTTTCAGTACCACCCTGTGTTTTCGGAGGTCCGCTCTGTGTTGGCTGGAGTCTGAATGAATGACGCTGGCTGGAATTCCTCTGAGTGCATGGGCGCATATAAAAGATCACTGCTTCTCGATGTATTTCCAGTCTGACAACACTTTACTCACAGGACACAGAATATATCACACAGATACACAGGGCCTGCCAATAGACAAGTGTCAGGCCAGACATATTTTACAAAAGCCGCAGGTGGCCGGAGCCTGCGGATGTTTACTGTGGGAATTACAAAGGTGGGGGGAGGGCGGACACTGCTGATACATTAGGGACATGCATCTCTCATGGAACCTATTATATATACATATAACAGCACAACATATTCTGGGTGCTGAGTGGTTCTGTAACAACAACAAAAGACATCTTTCTCTGCTGCAGTCACTGGGCAGCAGAGTTCATCACAGGATTAGCTTTCAGCAGTGGCTTGACACTTAAGAGCCAGCTGCTACCTTCACTATCTTTCTCTGCTGAAGTCACCCTGCCGCTGAGTTCATCACTGGATTAGCTTTCAGCAGTGGCTCGACACCTAAGAGCCAGCTGCTACCATCGCCATCTTTCTCTGCTGCAAACACCAGGCAGCAGAGTTCAGCACCAGATCAGCTTTCAACAGTGGCTATACACCTCAGAGCCAGCTGCTCACTTCACCATGGTTGGAATCCACCAAGGACCTGCTATAACCAACCTTAGCTGATACACCAGGTGACCTTATATAGCAAAGGAGGAGTGGTCACCATCAGCAGAAAAAACAAAGACATGTAATGACCCCAGTGACCACCAGGGGCTAAAGGTAAAGCAAAGAAAACTATCAGACATGTAATAACACCTGTGGCCACCGGGGGGCAAAAGCCCATATTAAGGCCCCAGAGGCCTGAAAGGAAAAAAAAAGGTTTAAATGAGGGAATCCAGAATCTGACACAGATCCAAGAATTGAACTGTGACACTGGAGTTATCTTCAGTTCAAGTTGCGTGACTGCTGTGGTGTCCTGGGCCTATAGCCCGTGTGAACGGTTCTGGCGTCCCTCTGGCTCTAACTCTTCCTGTGTCTAGTCTCACCACGCAGCAGCCCCTCCTATCTTAACTATTTCCTATCCCTATTCCTATACTGCACACTATACAATAGCTGAGAGCCTTGAACACTATAATGACCCCCCATCTAGTGGCCACTATTAGGAACTACGCTTACCCTATTGTAAGAATACAATAACACATCATTGTACATTATACACAGTTCACATCATGGTAATACACATTCAAGTGTAGCAATACCAATAAAGCACAATGGTAATACATATTTAAGCGTAGACGTACCAATCAATAGAATAATTAACTTAACAGTAGAAAGAATAACATCTTACACAGTATACTCTACACAAACGGATATACTCATAACACAACAGTACCGGGACGTCAGGTACGTCATGTATAGTACATATGCATCCTAGTATATTGCTTAAACAGGGGCCCTGAGCCTAATTGGTCACTCAATAGGATTTAATTTTCAGTTAGTTTGGTGTTGGCATGCTCAGCAGTCGGCTCACAGATCCAATTATAACCAGTGTCCTGTGCACGATTTTTCTCACGGATCGCAGCATGTACTAGTCTGGGTAAAGCATAGGATTAATACATGTCAGTAACAGGCAGGCAGCTCCTGCACCCATCCACCATGTAGATAACATAGGGAGCCAGTAATATCTGCAACTTGTGCACATGACTGGCTGAGTTTTAGTGCGGGCCAGGTTGATTCTTCTACTCTTTACAATTATAGACACATTTGAGATCCTCAAACTCATTGTGAGACTATATGCAGGTGAAAAGAGGGCCCCCCAAAGTCAATGTTACTGGTGAGCCCTTGGCACCCCAGTCCGACACTGCTAGGCCTCAAGTGGCTGAAGTGTGTGAGCAGTTTCTGCATAATGAAGGCAATGATGCTATGGACTGGCCTGCCCGTTCCCCAGACCTGAATCCAGTCAAGCATAACTTGGACATCGTGTCTCATTCCATCCACCAATGCCATGTTGCAGCACAGGCTGTCCAGGAGCTGACTCATCAGGATCATGTCCAAGTGATGTATGGAGGTCATACAGGCACCTGGAGGCCACACACACTACTGAGCTTCTTTGTGTTGAGTGATTTCCACTGAAGTTGGGAACAGCCTGTAATTTGAATTTCCACTTTGATTTTGAGTATCATTCCAAATTCAGACCTCCATGGGATATTAAATTTGATTCTTTTTTATGCTTTCTTGTTCTCAACGCATTCCACTCTGCAGCGAATAAAGATTAGCAACTGGAATATTTCATTCAGTGATATCTAGGCTGCGGTATTCTAGTGTTCCCTTTGTTTCTTTGAGCAGTATATATATATATATATATATATATATATATATATCCGCATCCTAGATGGTGGCCCGATTCTAATGCATCGGGTATTCTAGACTATATTTGTAGTTTATTTATGAAGTTTTAATAATAATGCAATTTTGCACCCCCCAATCCTTATATGCATGGTCCTCTCACACCCCAATCCTGGTATGCATGATCCCCTCACCTACCTTTCCTGGTAAGCATTGTACCCCTCCCCCCTATCCTGGTATGCATGGTCTCCTCACCCCCCAATCCTTATATGCATGGTCTCCTCACCTCCCAATCCTGATATGCATGGTCCCCTCACCCCCCAATCCTGGAATGCATGGTCCCCTCACCCCCCAATCCTGATATGCATGGTCCCCTCACCCCCCAATCCTGGAATGCATGGTACTCTCACCCTCCAATCCTGGTATGCATGGTCCTCTCACCCCTCTTTCCTGGTAAGCATGGTCACCTCACCCCCCTTTCCTGGTATGCATGGTCCCCCTCACCTTCCTTTCCTGGTATGCATGGTCCCGTCATCCCCCTTTCCTGGTATGCATGGTCCCCTCACGCCCCAATCGTGATATGCATTGTCCCCTCACCCTCCAATCCTGATATGCATGGTACTCTCACCCCCCAATCCTGATATGCATGGTACCCCTCACCCTCCAATCATGGAATGCATGGTCCTCTCACCTCCTAATCCTGGTATGCATGGTCCCCTCACCCACAAATCCAGAAAATCATCTTGTTTGATTTGGCAAGATTTGTTTTTCAAATTTTGGTGGAAAATAAGGATTGGTCATTAATAAAAGTTCATCTCATTCTCAATATTTTGTTATATATCCTTTCCTGGCAATGACAGAGGTCAAACATTTTCTGTAAGTTTTCACAAGGTTAGCATACACTGTTGGTGGTATGTTGGCCCATTCCTCCATGCAGATCTCCTCTAGAGCAGTGATGTTTTGGGCTGGTCGCTGGGCAACACAGACTTTCAAATCCCTCCAAAAGGTTTTCTATGGGGTTGAGATCTGGAGACTGGCTAGGCCACTCCAGGACCTTCATATGCTTCTTACGAAGCCACTCCTTCGTTGCCCTGGCAGTATGCTTGGGATTATTAACATGCTGAAAGACCCATCCACATTTCATTTTCAATGCCCTTGCTGATGGAAGGAGGTTTGCATTCAAAATCTCACGATACATGGCCCCATTCATTCTTTCATGTACATGGATCAGTCATCATAGTCCCTTTGCAGAGAAACAGTCCCAAAGCATGATGTTTCCACCCCCATGCTTCACAGTAGGTATGGTGTTCTTTGGATGCAACTCAGCATTCTGTCTCCTCCAAACACGACGAGTTTTGTTTCTACCTAAAGGTTCTACTTTGGCTTCATAAGACCATATGACATTCTCTTCTGGATAATCCAAATGCTCTCTAGCAAACTTCATACGGGCCCGGACATGTACTGGCTTAAGCAGGGAGACACGTCTGGCACTGCAGTATCTGAGTCCCTGTTGGCGTAGTGTGTTAATGATGGTAGCCTTTGTTACGGTGGTCCCAGCTCTATGCAGGTCATTCACTAGGTCCACCTGTGTGGTTCTGGGATTTTTGCTCACCGTTCTTGAGATCATTTTGACCGGGCACCTTCATTAACACCATATCTGGAGGTTAATAATGTTATCTCACCTGACAGGTTCCCTTTAACATCGACTCAACACAGATTCCATATCAGTTCCATGCACTGCCTAAATTGTCTTATGTCACTTACTGAACATTGGACGGATTACCTATAAGACTTAACTGTACAGATGTAGCTTTTGCTAACATGATGCACATACCTCTATAACATATCCTTCTTGGGAAAACAATTTGACACCGAATTACACATGTTCAATGTAGAGATGAGTGAATCACTTTGACGCAAACTCAAATTTTGTAATAATTTGCATTCACCAGAATCCAACATTTTTGTGATTCATTTTGCATAAATCCAGGGAAACGGTACTCATCGTTTTGTTTTTTTTTTAATGCAAACAGGCCAGAAAGTGGCTAAAAATAATATTCATCTGACTCTCACCTGTCCCACCATGCAACCCCTCTCTGGTCATCTTTTTCAGTCTGTTCACTGGCGTGGTCTTAACTGGGTCATGTTCGGTGTCTTCCAGCCCTCAGCATCATCTCCTGCTCTGACAAGACTATAATGTCATTACAACGCAGACACAAGCCATGTGACGTCATGATGTTGCTGCCGAGTCAGCACAGGAAATGCTGAAGATGTACCAGTGAAGACCTCGCCAGTGACCGTAAAGAAGAAGACTGCACAGGATTAAGGCTGTGTGGTGGAACAAGTGAGCGCTGATTTATACTCTGGCATCTGGAAAGATCTGGGAGAATAACAAATGACATTTCATTTGCATCAAATTAAATTCAAGCCATTATCGGCATTTTGAATTTTCAAATTTCAGCAATTTGCCGATTACTAGCTTGTGCTGTGTTAGAACGATTGACCATTCTTGGGTTCTGAAGCTCAGCTCCCATTCACTGTCTCCAAAAGTAACTGAGCTGCAATATCTGAGAATGGCTTTAAGTATCTGATCAGTAGGGTTTCGATTCTGTGGACTTTGTGAACTTCCAGTGCTCACGGGAGCTGCTACTAAGGCTGCTGGATTTTGACCCCTCTGAATTGATACTGATATCCTTTCCTAAAGATAGGTCATCAAATATATAGAAATCCTAAAAACCCTTTTAAGTGTCAGTTACATTTTTTGCATCAAAATATGTTCTTGTCATTGTATAGTCAACAATATATATATGTTTGATTAAAAATGCCACATCTGTATATTAGTTCACACTTTCTATGCAGGAAACTATGTCCATGTGCAGTATCAATAGAGAAAATGTCAGCAGAAAATACTCTAGAACCCCTAACAATACAGAAGAAATTATGTGCAGATGACATATGAAGATTATTGCAATGTGCACTAGTATACCTGGGAAGGTAGACAGTGAGTATGTAAATGACATCTGGCAGGTCCACAGGGTGATAATTTGGAGCTTCAACCACAGCCCTTCTGCGCTGCTGAAAAGTGATTGACAGGATCTTCCCACTGGGCCAAGAAATTCTGCATATGCACCATATGAAATGGCTTATAGGCAGGTAGTAAGCGAGATATCTTAGGCACAGTATAATAAGTGAAAGGATGGAAATTGTCAGATAGAGAATTGCTACTGCATTACTCTTAAAGGGAACCTGTCACCAGGTTTTCCCCATATAAAGTATGGCAAGCACCTTTAACCCCTCTATTACAGCATTCTAGTAAGCTGTATGTAAGTCCTAATACTTTCATTATACTCACATACAGTGTGGGTTCGCTCCAATGGGCGTCTGTTGCCTGTACCTTATCTCTTCTTATGATCGTTGTCCTACTTCCCTGCTTCATGTGGATGGCATGTCCTATGTCATCCACACACTGTCCACTCTGCGCTCCTGTGCAGGCATACTTTGCTCTGTCCTGTTGAGGGCGCAGCAAAGGACTGTAATGTGCATGCACTGGGTCGTCGGCGCTCTTTGACCTTTCCCCGACGCATGCGCACTAATAAAAAATGGACGAAGAACGGCCACAGGACGAGGGGTACAACAACAATCAGCAGACACGCACAAAGATTAGATAATATGATATGAATATTTACTAAACAGTTTATAAAGCAAAGGAAAAGATGGTAGGTAAACAGTGAATGTGTAGCAAATACGATGACAGCAGTGACTCTAAGTAACACTGACTAAGAGTATACAAAGTACACTTAAACAGAATTAACAGTTATATGCAAACAAAATACAACAAAATTAACCATTTCTATGGATAAATTAATAAAACGACAGTGTTGTGCCAGTACTTTAGTAATCGTCTACTCTGAGCAGTTTTCAAAGTGCCTCTTAAAGAAGAGGCCTTTTCCCCTAACTAACGGGATGTCTATAAGGCTATTTGTATATGCACATATATATTCAGATGGTACTGGTACATCCTGAAACTGAAGCAGAAGGGTCCTTGCTGGGCTGAGTCCCAAATAATCAGAAATGCCATATTGAAGTACTTAGGGAATGCCGATCTCTCCAACGCAGGGCTTCAAAAAGCCCTTAGAGATAGAAACGCCGTCTTAAAGCTCCTATGTAATGCCAATATCTCCAACACAGGGCTTCCCTAAAGTCCTTAGAGATAAGGCCTCACATGGCCTAGCCCAAGATACTGTGTACTTGGTTATCCTAAACGAGTTGGCTCATGTCAAGCTGAACAATGCATCCCAGAGTCACCAACAACAGATCCACAGTCGCACCACCCTATCCAAACTTTCTCCAAGGATGCACAGATTTACTTCCACCCCTCAGTCTCCTTTGACTCCTCCCACTAACTGCCAAAAACTCCCACGCTCCAACTCCAGCCTCTCGCCACTGTCCTCTACTGGATCATATATTACATCACAAATCACCAACAATACAGTAAACTGTGATTAAGCCTTACACTACAGCACTTTGTTCTGCCCTGAGCAGGGCAGAGAGAAGTGCGCCTGTACAGGAGCGCCATGGAGGACTCTGTGTGGATAATGTAGGACGTGTCATCGACATGAAGCAGTGAAGGAGGACGGCGATTGTGGGAAGAGTGGAGGTGCTGGATCAAGACCAAAGAGGCCAATTGAACCTGACCGCACCATCTGTGAGTATCATAAAATGTAATTTTTGTGGCTTGCATAGTGGATTGGGGACTTACAGAAAAAGGGCTTAAAGCACCACTCCAGCATTTTGTTTTTTTGCAGCGCTGGAGTGGCACTTTAAATCTAAGTCCCCTGCCCCGGTCACATATTTGCAGAAGATCGACAAGATCAGACAAAACTTTGGCCCGCAGCCCCCAATGCCCCTCTTAGCCGCTCAGCCCTGTTCTGCAAAAGCCAGCTTCTCCATCATGACAGAAGATCATCTCTCCACACTTCTGTCAAGATCACACCTCACCACTTGTGCCCTCGACCCACTCCCATCTCACCTCATCCCCAACTTGGCCACAGTCTTCATCCCATCTCTAACACACCTCTTCAACCTTTCACTTACAAATGGTGTCTTTCCCTCATCCTTCAAACATGCCTCAATCACACCCATCCTCAAAAGCCCTCCCTTGATCCATCCTCTGTGTCTAACTATCGCCCGATATCTCTTCTCCCTTATGCCTCAAAACTGCTGGAACAGCATGTATATCTTGAACTGTCCTCCCACCTCTCCTCCTGTTCCCTCTTTGACCGGTTACAATCTGGCTTCCGACTGCATCACTCAACTGAAACTGCCCTAACTAAAGTCACTAACGACTTACTAACCGCCAAGAGCAAGCGACACTACTCTGTCCTCCTTCTCCTGGACCTGTCCTCTGCCTTCGACACCGTAGACCATTCCCTCCTGCTACAGACTCACTCATCTCTTAGCATCACAGACTTGGCCCTATCCTGGATCTCATCATATCTAACAGACCGAACATTTAGTGTCTCCCTCTCACACACCACCTCCTCAACTCGCCCCCTGTCTGTTGGTGTTCCTCAAGGCTCTGTCCTAGGACCTCTACTATTCTCCATCTACACCTTTGGCTTGGGACAGCTCATAGAATCCTACGGTTGGCAGTATCACCTCTATGCCGATGACATGCAGATCTACCTATCTGGACCCAACCTCGCCTCCTTACTGACTGAAATCCCACAATGTCTGTCTGCTATCTCAGCCTTCTTCTCTGCTCGCTTTCTCAAACTGAACATGGACAAAACAGAATTCATTATCTTTCCCCCATCTCACTCTACCCCTCCACCAGACATATTCATCAATGTCAATGGCTGCTTTCTTTTCCCAGTCCTGCACGCTCAGTGCCTTGGGGTGATCCTCGACTCTGCGCTCTCTTTCAAACCACATATCCAAGCCCTCGCCTCCTCCTGCTGCCTCAAACTCAAAAATATTTCCTGGATCCGCTCATTCCTCAACCACGAAACCACAAAAACACTAGTGCATGCTCTTATCATCTCCCGCCTCGACTACTGCCACCTCCTAATCTCTGGCCTCCCCTCTAGCACTCTGGCTCCACTCCAGTCTATCCTACACTCTGCTGCCCGACTAATCCACCTGTCTCCCCACTATTCCCCAGCCTCCCCCCTATGCCAGGCCCTTCACTGGCTTCCTATTGCCCAGAGGCTCCAATTCAAAACCCTAACCCTGACATAGAAAGCCATCCACAACCTGTCTCCTCCATACATCTGTGACATGGTCTCTAGGTACCTACCCGCGCAACCTTCGATCATCTCAAGATCTCCTTCTCTACTCTCCCCTTATCTCTTCTTCCCACAACCGCATACAAGACTTCTCCCGTGCTTCCCCCATACTCTGGACCTCTCTGCCGCAACACATCAGACTCTAACCATCAACAGAAACCTTCAAGAAGAACCTGAAGACCCACCTGTTCTGACAAGCCTACAGCCTGCATTGATCCTCGGTCTGCTGAACCACTGCCCAACCTGCTCTACCCTCTCCTACTGTATCCTCACCCATCCCTGTAGACTGTGAGCCCTCGCGGGCAGGGTCCCCTCTCCTTATGTACTTGTGTGTCCCTTGTCTTACACATGTTTATTATACTTGTCTATATTTCCCCTTTTCACATGTAAAGCGCCATGGAATAAATGGCGCTATATAAATGCATAATAATAATAATAATATTTATGCTCCGCCATCTTCACAGTTTTTCAGCGCCGCTCCGATCCCCATGTCTCATCTAGTAACAGTAACTTCTCACTGACCAAAAATCAGAAGCTACATCACACGCTCTCAATCCACGTCTAGGAGAGCCAGAACGAGGGTCTCATAGGCTTCTATTGTAAAGTGACCTCTGCGCAGCTCAGTGAAACACTGGAACAGCCATCAGGTCATTTTTCGCAGGAGACCGACCAGAGCTACACTGTGAGCGGATGAAGGCGGCAGGTGATGATCAGACAGTTGGCAGGGGACTTACAGTTAAAGCACCACTCCAGCGGTGCAATAAAGAAAATGCTGGCATGGTGCTTTATTATCCCTTTTTCTCCTACCATCGTCGCGTTATCATCCATATGTTTTCGATTTGGAAACAAATGTGAAATAAAAACTAGGATATGGTCAGCTTCCACATGTCGTCACTTGCATGCGCACATCATCACTGCCGTTCTAATATCCTATTAAAATCTACAAGCGGTGTGTTTGGGAAGCTGGAAAGGTCAGCGTGGGTTTTATTTGGTGCCCCCCTTTCTTCTCCAAAGCACTAAATCCCAAGACGAAGATGGGGGGAGACGGAAAGCGGAGCGAGTGAGATTTACATTTTCGCTTTGGTAACATATAGTGGGGATTAAGGGAGAGGCGGAAAGCGCTGTGTAATATTTCTCCGCTGACTTGTTTTATTAGCTTGCTTTAAACATGTTACATTACTGCATTTACTTGAATTGGCAGCCTGATAAATACCTCTCCTGGTCGTGATTGCGATTGCTCAGGGCATTAATATTATTACATTCTGTCAGTGGGAAACGTCTGAGAGATGACTTACTGTAAAGATTACACGCTGAAATAAATCACGTTTCGTTCATTGTTACCGTTTATGGCCTCTTGGAATGGAGTCAATCTCCTTTTAAGTTGCATTTCTATTTTTTTTTCCCCATACTCTCAGCCTGTTACATTATGTATCGCTGTCAGATTGGAACAGATGAGGTGTCAAACATGAGCCTTTTTGAATAATTTCCACCCTCGGGTTGTTTTTATGAAGGACAAGTACAAAACCGCAGAAAGCATTAGAGAGGAGGGGGATGGGGCTACTGAGCTGATATGGCTGGAAATGGGTCAGAGGTGGACGGGGAACAGTTTCTGTTCTCTACTTTATATTGCTGAATGCTGTAATGGCTTCTATAGCATTCAGTCTGGCTAGCTAGAAGGGAAACTGAGATGTTATTTCAAAGTGCACATAGCCACAAGCAAAGAGATAGCACAGATCACGGCAAGCATCAGAAAAGGAGGTTTTGGTAGCGATTTACACTTGGTATATGATTAACCCTAATATTCTATGTATTTTATTGACTGAACTGAAACCACCCCAATGCACACAGCAAATGAAAGGACTTTAAGGGGTATTCCCATCTCTTATCCCAATATGTAGTAGGTATAATAATATTAGCAAATGCCTCCAATTAGAAATGTAGTATAGTTTTTCTGATTAGCTTTGTCTCTTTCCTCATGTGCAGGCATTGCAGGACCTTAGGTATCCATGGTTGCAACCACTAGCAGCTAGCTAACTGTCACTATATCAGTGGTCGTAACCATGGATAGCTAAGGTCCTGCAATGCCAGCACATGAAGAAAGAGACAAAGTGAATCAGAAAAACTATACTACATTTCTAATTGGAGGAATTTTCTAATATTATTCTTATTACACCTACTACATATTGTGATAGGATCTTGGAGATGGGAATAACCCTTTAAAAGTGTTGTCCTCTACATTTCATCAGTTTCAAATTGGGGCCTATCGTGGTCCTAAAGTGAAATAAATAAAAATCTCTGCTAATGGTCCCCCATTGCTTCTCTTTACCACTGCTGGTATCATCCACCAGTCTCTGAACTTCCTCTTCTGGGGTAGTAGGGCATAATGTGGCAGCTGATTGGCTGTATCACTCATTTTCCTTTTATGTATCTACCTCGACTCGTCAGGGCTTCATCAGCTTCCCTCTGCTGTGCTGTATGCCAGGTTATAAAGTGCTCCCATGTGATCATCTGCATATACCTATATAAGGCCCATCTAGATACACACCTGTGTTTTTGTTTTAAGACTCTTAGTTTGACTGTGCAAAACGACATATTTCCCTGTGTCCTGTCTGCCTGTGGCCTCCAGTTCTTCAAGTCCTTGTTCCATACTTGTCTACCTGTGTTCTGTCTGCCTGCGGCCTCCAGTGCTTCAAGTTCTTGTTCCATACTTGTCTACCTATGTGCCGTCTGCCTGCGGCCTCCAGCGCTTCAAGTCTTTGATCCATACCTGCCTACCTGTGTCCTGTCTGCTTTCGGCTTCCAGTGCTTCAAGTTTTTGACCCATACCTGTGACTGTGTCCTGTCTGCCTGCCGCCTCCACTGCTTCAAGTCTTTGATCCATACCTGTGTCCTGTCTGCCTGCGTCCTCCTGTGTTTCAAGTCCTTGTTCCATACCTGCCTACCTGTGTTCTGTCTGCCTACGGTTGTAAGAAGTTCAGCAGAGACAGAGTCAGCGGTATCCGGAGCCCTTTGAGGCCTGAACTGTTGGGACTGTCACCACTGTTGCTGGGAGAGGGTTCTTCTGGGGGGGATGGACCTTCATGATGGACAGCAGGGGGCACGGGAAATATAAAAAGGACTGAGAGTGGGAATGGGGCAGACTTAGCGGGAAAGTGACAGGAGAAGGTTGTCTCCCTTTCCGCTGCTCCAGCTGACAACTCCACGCCACCCATCCCCTAGAGTGCTGACCCCACGATTGACTTTGACGCTAGAGAGTTATTGTCTGACCCTGCTCTTGTGGACAGTCTATTCCTGCCTGTGGTGACTGATAAGCTGACTTGCTGCATCCCTACAGTCTGTGAGTGGGCACACGGCTCATGTTTGGCGCCATTGCTGAGGAATCCACACAAAGGACTGTTTCTACAACCCAGCTCACTCAAGCCAGCCAGGACCGAATACATCAGCATCATTGGAAGACAGTGTTTCTTGTTCCTCCATAATAGAGCCAGAGACTTTGTTCACGATTTGCGACACCTGTTGGGAGATTTTCCAGCCTTTCCCCTGCAAGAACTGCAAGTGATAAATTACCCTGTTTTTTTGCATATCTTTATTTCATGCACGGTGGTTGTGCTTAATTTCCGTAGTTGCTGTTATTAGTCTTGTCTCCTTGCGTGGAGTCTTCCTTGTTTAACTTCCTGTACAGAAAAACTCTGTTAACGCCTTCTCTGTCTCCGGCTCTCCATTGCATTCTACGAACTTCTCTTCTTACACAGCCTCCAGTGCTTCAAATCTTTGTTCCATATCGGCCTGTGTTCTGTCTGCCTACGGCATCCAGTGCTTCAAGTTTTTGATCCATACCTACTTCCTTGTGTCCACTCTGCCTGCGACCTCCAGTGCTTCAGTTCCTTGCGCCATATGTGCCTTTCAACTGCTGGATAAACGCCCATAATCCTCTTGCCCACTAACACCTGAGCTAAGAGAATCCACCTCACAAGGTGAGCTTTGAAGAAGCTGGAAGAAAAAGTCTCCTGCGTTATTCTTCTGGCTTGGATGGAACGTAACCACTTCATTATATCAGTAGTCACCCAAAGAGGAAATCAGGAAACTGGTGGAGGTCTCCAACAACATCAGCGAGTAGTGGAGGGAGGTTCAGATGTATGTTCTTTTTTACTTTAGGATCATTAAATCTCTCTTTAAACTAATAAAATGAAGAGGACAACTCCTTTAAGGCTTTTACACAGGCTAATGATTGGCAGAACAGTTGTTGCTGTTCTTGTTCCTGGTCATTGATTCATGTAAACATGGCAGCTAGCAGGTCACAAACAAGCAAACGCTCATTGATCTCACCTTTCATGCAACATAAAAAATATTTGCTCCATATGCAAGATGTATGAGGACTAGTGTTGAGCATTCCGATACCGCAAGTATCGGGTATCGGCCGATACTTGCTGTATCGGAATTCCGATACCGACTTCCGATATTTTTTCAATATCGGAATTCGGCATCGGAATCGGAAGTTCAGTTGATTGACGGCCTGACGTCATCATGATGCGCGGTGTGTGCGCATCATGATGCGCCGTCATTTCGGGCCTTCCGGGGGTCTCTGCCGGCCTGCCGGGGGGCTGTGCCGGCCTGCCGGGGGGCTGTGTGGACTGCCCGGGGTCTGTACCGGCCTGCCGGGGGGCTGTGCCGGCCTGCCGGTGGTCTGTGCACCCTGTGGGGGTCTGTACCGGCCTGCCGGGGGGCTGTGCCGGCCTGCCGGGGGGCTGTGCTGATGTCCGGGGGTCTGTGCAAGCATCGTCCGATGGGACTACAAGTCCCATCGGGCGATGCCTGCTACCATGACAGTGATTGACACATTAGCCAATGATGGGACAGTAGTAGTCCCATCATCCGGCTAATGTGTTAAATGTTACAAAAAAAAAAAAAAAAAATACTACATACATACTACATGCATGCTACATACATACTACATGCTACATACATACTACATACATACTACATACATGCTACATACACACTACATGCATGCTACATACATACTACATACATGCTACATACATACTGCATGCTACATACATACTACATACATACTACATACATACTACATGCATGCTACATACATACTACATATATACTACATGCATGCTACATACATACTACATGCTACATACATACTACATATATACTACATACATACTACATACATGCTACATACATACTGCATGCTACATACATACTACATACATACTACATACATACTACATGCATGCTACATACATACTACATGCATGCTACATACATACTACATGCATGCTACATACATACTACATGCTACATACATACCACATACATACTACATACATACTACATACTACATATATACTACATGCATGCTACATACATACTACATGCTACATACATACCACATACATACTACATACATACTACATACATACTACATGCTACATACATACTACATATATACTACATGCATGCTACATACATACTACATGCTACATACATACCACATACATACTACATACATACTACATACATACTACATGCTACATACATACTACATATATACTACATGCATGCTACATACATACTACATGCTACATACATACCACATACATACTACATACATACTACATACATACTACATGCTACATACATACTACATATATACTACATGCATGCTACATACATACTACATGCTACATACATACCACATACATACTACATACATGCTACATATATACTACATGCATGCTACATACATACTACATATATACTACATGCATGCTACATACATACTACATGCTACATGCATGCTACATACATACTACATACATACTACATGCTACATACATACCACATATATACTACATACATACAATACATTCATACAATACATACATAGACATACAGTACATATAACATACAGTAACATACTTACCAATACTTGTCACATTGTTCCCCGTAGCCATTGTCTTTTCCGGGATAAATATTAACATAACAAACCACAAAAATACTCACCCACGATCCGAAGCAGTCCACGGCGGAGGAATACAGTGCGGAAGGATACCTACCTTCCGTCATTGGATTCCTGCAGCCCGTAGAGAACGGCAGCATCATCTGATGCTGCAGTTCTCTACCCAAGATCGTCGTGGGACACACTCGTGGACTGCTTCGGATCGTGGGTGAGTATTTTTGTGGTTTGTTATGTTAATATTTATTCCGGAAAAGACAATGGCTTCGGGGAACAATGTGACAAGTATTGGTAAGTATGTTACTCTATGTTATATGTACTGTATGTCTATGTATGTATTGTATGAATGTATTGTATGTATGTAGTATATATGTGGTATGTATGTAGCATGTAGTATGTATGTAGTATGTATGTAGCATGTAGTATGTAGCATGCATGTAGTATATATGTAGTATGTATGTAGCATGTAGTATGTATGTAGCATGCATGTAGTATATATGTAGTATGCATGTAGTATGTATGTAGCATGCATGTAGTATGTATATGGTATGTATGTAGCATGTAGTATGTATGTAGCATGCATGTAGTATATATGTGTTATGTATGTGGTATGTATGTAGCATGCATGTAGTATGTATGTAGTATGTATGTAGTATATATGTAGTATGTATGTAGCATGTAGTATGTATGTATGTAGCATGCATGTAGCATGCAGTATGTATGTAGCATGCATGTAGTATATATGTAGTATGTATGTAGCATGTAGTATGTAGCATGCATGTAGTATATATGTAGTATATAGTATGTATGTAGCATGCATGTAGTATATATGTGTTATGTATGTAGCATGTAGCATGTATGTAGCATGCATGTAGTATATATGTAGTATATATGTGGTATGTATGTAGCATGCAGTATGTATGTAGCATGCATGTAGTATATATGTAGTATGTATGTTGCATGTAGTATTTATGTAGTATGAATGTAGCATGTATGTAGTATGTAGTATGAATGTAGCATGTATGTAGTATGCATGTTGTATGTATGTAGCATGTAATTTTTTTTTTTTTTTTTTTTTTTACATTTAACACATTAGCCGGATGATGGGACTACTACTGTCCCATCATTGGCTAATGTGTCAATCACTGTCATGGTAGCAGGCATCGCCCGATGGGACTTGTAGTCCCATCGGACGATGCCTGCACAGACCCCCGGAGCCTGCACAGACCACCGGCAGGCCGGCACAGCCCCCCGGCAGGCCGGCACAGCCCCCCGGAGCCTGCACAGCCCCCCGGCAGGCCGGCACAGCCCCCCGGCAGGCCGGCACAGCCCCCCGGAGCCTGCACAGACCACCGGCAGGCCGGCACAGACCACCGGAGCCTGCACAGACCCCCTGGCAGGCCGGCACAGCCCCCCGAAAGGCCCGTACAGACCCCAGAGAGGCTGTACAAGGGCAGGAAAGGGTTTTTCTTATTCCGATACCGGAAGTCCCATAGACTTGAATGGGACTTCCGGTATCGGAATCGGCGATACCGATACTTTTTTTAAAGATCGGCCGATACCATCCGATACGATACTTTGAAGTATCGGACGGTATCGCTCAACTCTAATGAGGACTGAATGATGATATTAGCTATCATTCTACCACATAAAGTTTACAATGGTATATATAATAGGGCTATTAAGTATGCGCAGTTCGGCAATCATTAAATATCATTCTGTTTTCTTTATTTTTTTATCTAAACGATCCCAATAATTTATATAGATTAATAAATACTAATGTTTATAGTGTTTGAAGCTGTTTTTGTGCTACAAAGCCTTACTCTATATTATTAGATCCATTTCTGTCACCTCTAGAAAGCATTTATGCGCTTACTACATACTATTTATACGGATTGCTCAGCATTAAAATAATGTTCAGTATGTCCCTGTGCTCCCTCTAGTGGAGGCAACAGGCAGCATGAATTTTATCTTTTCATTTCTATGCAGTAAATGTGAAACTTTTAAAACTGTAACTATCTAATCCTGGAGCTGCAAAGACTGCAAAATTACATTAGTAGATCAATCAATCTTTTTAGTTATAAAAATAATATAATAATAATAGTAAATTTATTACTAAAGTGTCCACATAATCCGCTGCACTTTACAAACCAGGGGGGATATGTATGACCTATATATAATCTTCCCTTTTGGAAGTGCATTGAGCAGCAAGGTGGTGTGCTGGTAAAAGGGGGAAAAGAAAAATAAAAAAATCTTTTAAATCTTCTGCCTGAGCGAGTGTGAACGAGCTGAGTGTTACCTGAGCGTAAGTGCGAACTGTGGTAAGTGTGTGACTTGAGATTCAGTGAAGAGGTGTTTGGAAAACCTATAACAAATACCTGTGTGAGTTGCTGAATTGTAGGTTGCTGAGTGCTTTCTACCTGTTCAATTTTTGGGGGGCTTGGGGGCTTGTTTAACCTATTTTTTTTATCTCTAATCTTTCATCTCTTATTTTACTATCTGTGTTTTTAAGGGTTAACTATATTGCATTTAAATCTTGAGGTGTAACTATATTCACAAGGGGTTAATTAAGGGTGGGAGTTCATACAGTAATTAAGGGTTTATAAGGGGCAGCTGGTTGGGGCTTAACTCCTTTTGGAAGTGCATTGAGCAGCAAGGTGGTGTGCTGGTAAAAGGAAAAAGAAAAAAAAAAATCTTTTAAATCTTCTGCCTGAGCGAGTGTGACCTGAGCGTAAGTGCGAACTGTGGTAAGTGTGTGACTTGAGATTCAGTGACTTTGGATTCAGGGAGTTTCCAAGGGAGGTATTACTGAATTACTGTTATATTTTATTAATACTTTTTATTTTATTTTTGCTTATCTTTCCTGTCTGGTGCAATCCCCATTAGGATGTGCTCCACTATTGCCAATGCCATCCAGTGCACGTCTTGCCGCATGTATGAAATCCTTGAACAGCCGGTCGAGGGTGCATACTGCTGTGCATACGCTGGCAACACTGAGATCCATAGACAATATGGAAAGGAGTCTTCTGCCCACTGAGCAGACGCTCAATGGGATAGATGAGGGGGGGGATGCTAGGTTGGAGCTGCAGGACAATGAAGCAGCTAGCTGTGTGACAGTTAGAAGGCGGGGTAGAGGGAAGAGCACCAGGGAGGCTAGTCCTGATCTGGCACACCCCAATAAGTTTGCTAAGTTGGCAGATGAGGGGAGTGTTAGTACAGGAGTAGCACTGCTGCAGCAAGGCATGTCCTCTGAAAGCCGGAGGAGTGTCTGCTCCAGCAAGGGGGGAAATAGGAGAGCAGGGCCGGCCAGACAGGTTCTGGTAGTGGGAGACTCAATTATTAGGGGAACAGATAGGGCAATCTGTCACAAAGACAGGGATCGTCTAACGGTGTGCTGCCTACCTGGCACTCGAGTCCGACACATCGCTGATCGGGTTGACAGATTACTGGGAGGGGCTGGTGAGGATCCAGAGGTCATGGTGCACATTGGCACAAATGACAAAGTTAGAGGTAGGTGGAAGGTCCTTAAAGATGATTCAGGGAATTAGGCTGTAAGCTTAAAGCAAGGACCTCCAAGGTGGTATTTTCGGAAATACTTCCTGTACCACGTGCCACGCTAGAGAGACAACGGGAGATTAGGGAGGTTAATAAGTGGCTCAGGAATTGGTGTAGGAAGGAGGGGTCTGGGTTCCTGCAGAACTGGGCCGACTTCTCAGTTGGCTACAGGCTCTACGCTAGGGACGGACTGCACCTCAATGGGGAGGGTGCAGCTGTGCTGGGGGAGAAAATGGCTAGAAGGTTGGAGGAGTGTTTACACTAGGGACGGGGGGGAGGGTATTCCTTTTATAGGAGGGGAAGACAGTGCAGATAGAGACCTGGGCACAAATAATGAGATTGGGGGTGGGGGTGGCATGGGGGGTGGGGTTAGAACAGTTAATAATTTAAGAAAGAATAGCGGTACAGAGAGATACATAAAGTGCATGTATACTAATGCCAGAAGCCTCACCAACAAGATGGAGGAATTGGAGTTAATGTTGTTGGAGCATAATTATGACATGGTGGGGATATCTGAGACATGGCTGGACGAGAGCCATGACTGGGCGGTTAATTTACAGGGCTATAGTCTGTTCAGAAATGACCGTACTAATAAACGAGGGGGAGGCGTGTGTTTATATGTAAAATCATCCTTAAAACCCATCCTTCGTGATAATATATATGAATCTAATGAAAATGTAGAGTCCCTGTGGGTAGAGATAAGGGGAGGGGGGGAAAATAATAAATTACTGATAGGGGTTTGTTATAAGTCTCCAAAAATAATGGAAGCAACAGAGAATATCCTCATAAAGCAAATAGATGAAGCAGCGACTCAAGGAGAAGTCATCATTATGGGGGACTTCAACTACCCTGAAATACATTGGGGAACCGAAACCTGCAGTTCCAGCAAAGGTAATAGGTTTTTGACAACTATGAGAGACAATTACCTTTCACAACTGGTTCAGGACCCAACAAGAGGGGGGGGCACTGCTAGACCTAATATTAACCAACAGGCCAGACCGCATATCAAATGTAAGGGTTGGGGGTCACTTGGGTAATAGTGATCACAAATTAATAAGTTTTCATGTATCCTTTAATAAGATGTGTAGTAGAGGGGTTACAAGGACACTAAACTTCAGGAAAGCAAATTTCCAACGGATGAGAGATGATCTTGGTGCAATTAACTGGGACGATATCCTGAGACATAAAAATACACAAAGAAAATGGGAGACGTTTATTAACATTCTGAATAGGACCTGTGCACAATATATACCATATGGGAATAAACATGTGAGAAATAGGAGGAAACCACTATGGCTAAATAGTGCTGTAAGGGGTGCAATAGGAGATAAAAATAAAGCATTTAGAGAATTAAAGCAAGTAGGTAGTGATGAGGCATAAAATAAATACAGAAAATTAAATAAATTCTGTAAAAAGCAAATCAAGACAGCAAAGATTGAGACAGAGAGACTCATTGCCAGAGAAAGTAAAAATAATCCCAAAATATTCTTTAACTACATAAATAGTAAGAAGCTAAAAAATGATAATGTTGGCCCCCTTAAAAATAGTCTGGGTGAAATAGTGGAGGAGGATGAGGAAAAAGCCAATATGCTAAATGACTTTTTTTCAACAGTGTTTACACAAGAAAATTCCATGACTGATAACATGATCAGGGATAAAAATTCTCCATTAAATGTCACCTGCTTAACCCAGCAGGAAGTACGGCAGCGTCTAAAAATCAATAAAATTGACAAATCCCCGGGCCCGGATGGGATACACCCCCGAGTACTGCAGGAATTAAGCACAGTCATAGATAGACCATTATTTTTAATCTTTAAAGATTCCATAATAACAGGGTCTGTACCACAGGACTGGCGTATAGCAAATGTGTTGTCAATATTCAAAAAGGGGACAAAAACTGAACTTGGAAATTATAGGCCAGTGAGTTTAACCTCAACTGTGGGTAAAATCCTGGAGGGTTTTCTAAGAGATACTATACTGGAGTATCTGGAGAAGAATAAACTTATGACCCAATATCAACATGGGTTTACAAGGGACCGTTCCTGTCAGACTAATCTGATAAGCTTTTATGAAGAGGTAAGTTCCAGACTGGACCAAGGGAATGCAGTGGACGTTGTGTATATGGACTTTCCAAAAGCTTTTGATACGGTGCCACACAAAAGGTTGATACATAAAATGAGAACAATGGGGATAGGGGAAAATATGTGTAGGTGGGTTAAGAGCTGGCTCAGGGATAGGAAACAAAGGGTGGTTATTAATGGAGCACACTCGGACTGGGTCACGGTTAGCAGTGAGGTACCACAGGGGTGAGTTTTGGGCCCACTTCTTTTTAACATATTTATTAATGACCTTGTAAGGGGCATAGAGAGTAGAATTTCAATATTTGCAGATGACACTAAACTCTGAAGGGTAATCAATTCAGAGGAGGACAATTTTATATTACAGGAGGATTTATGTAAACTAGAAGCTTGGGCTGATAAATGGCAAATGAGCTTTAATGGGGATAAATGTAAGGTCATGCACTTGGGTAGAACGAACAAGATGTATAATTATGTGCTTAATTGTAAAACACTGGGCAAAACTGTCACTGAAAAAGACCTGGGTGTATGGGTGGACGACAAACTCACATTTAGTGGCCAGTGTCAGGCAGCTGCTGCAAAGGCAAATAAAATAATGGGATGCATTAAAAGAGGCATAGATGCTCATGAGGAGAACATAATTTTACCTCTATATAAGTCACTAGTGCGACCACACTTAGAATACTGTGTACAGTTCTGGTCTCCGGTGTATAAGAAAGACATAGCTGAACTGGAGCGGGTGCAGAGAAGAGCGACCAAGGTTATTAGGGAACTGGGGGGTCTGCAATACCAAGACAGGTTATTACACTTGGGGTTATTTAGTTTGGAGAATCGAAGGCTTAAGGGTGATCTTATTAACATGTATAAATATATGAGGGGACAATACCAAGATCTATCTAATGATCTTTTTACTCTTAGACCTGTGACTGGGACAAGGGGGCATCCTCTACATCTGGAGGAAAGAAGGTTTAAGCATACTCACAGACGTGGATTCTTTACTGTAAGAGCAGTGAGACTATGGAACTCTCTGCCATATGATGTTGTAATGAGTGATTCCCTACTAAAATTTAAGAAGGGACTGGATGCCTTTCTTGAAAAGTATAATATTACAGGATATATACACTAGTTTCCTTAGTGTTGCGTTGATCCAGGGAGCTAGTCTGATTGCCGTATGTGGAGTCGGGAAGGAATTTTTTTCCCCAATGTGAAGCTTACTGTTTGCCACATGGGGTTTTTTTGCCTTCCTCTGGATCAACATGTTAGGGCAAGTTAGGATAGGATGGGTTGAACTAGATGGACTTAAAGTCTCCCTTCAACCTTAATTACTATGTTACTATGTTACTATGTTACTATAATTATTCATCAAGTCAAACAAGAGGAGTGAGGGCCCTGCTCGCAAACTGACAATCTATGAATATGCTGAAAAAGGTGATGCTATCTTCCAACATGCAGTTGTATCTGAACCCCCCAGTCCATAACATGATATAACATTAGATTTCAGTCAAGTTTTCATACATTATTGTGACGTGACATTATGACGCATTTTGCACTTTTTTTCCTGACTTGACAAAGGTCCTGCATGGCCGAAACGTTGCTAATTTTCCTGTGTGTACACTGGTGCCAATGAAAATAATTTTTGAGGAAGGAAGATACCCGGTACCTTGGATTTTAGGAGTAAGTGCAATTGGTACTACCTAGTGGAGGGTTTGTACCAAATCTGCATGGGACATGGAATGGTGTATGGGGTCCGCCTTGTATTGACATTATTAGGTGGAGATATAGGGAACTTGTTATGGGCAAGAATTCGGTGTGGATGGCCGTGCTTCAGTGGCTGAGACAGAAGTCCTCTGCTAAGATTAAGGTAAACACTTGTGGTGCAATTGAAAGTGAGACAGTTTATATGAGTGACCATAAAGGTCCCAGAAGTTGCCTCTAGAGAGAGAGAGTAAGATGGGGATCAAGTCCTGAATAGATGATATGATTGAGTGGATCACTTTGGAGTTCATCTAGGTGTCCATATCAAGTTGTGAACCCAAACTAATGAGGTGCAGATGTTCTGGGTGACTGGAGCCAAGAAACCCAGGAAATATTAAACGCTACCGGTATTAAGAAACTGTGCACTGTATGGTGAGTAAAGGGACATTATATTGGCAGTAAAAGGAAGAGCATGGACCCAGAGGGAAGAGAGAGTGATAAGTGCCTTGCTGAACTGTACAATGTAAGTGCCATAGAGACAAAACTACTGAGATCAAGAGATTGTCTTTTGAGTTAAGCTGCCTTTGATGAACATCTGCTGCACTAGGAAAATATTACTCTATGCTGACTGACTGGGTCTTGTTTAATGACTGGGGATGTGTACCCCTGCATGGTGAAAGGCTAATACACCACCATTATGGTTCATTCCAGGTTATTAATTATGACTTGGTTCACCTGTTTATGAAAAGATGATTCATGGCTGCCATATTTGAATGGAAAAATGGCAAAGCCTTTGGGGTGTTCCATATTTCCTAAGCATAAGGACTTGGTTTAGGTTCAATAGCTTTGACCTCCTTTTTTCATTACTAGACTGCATCTACATTATACAGATTTCCCCAAAGGAGTTGTCATTCGGTGAGTTTGTTTTTCATTGTACTCGATTCAAACTAGTACATTTTTGGCTCAAATTGGGCTCACTGATTCTCCATTAAATATCTGATCTGAACTTGAGAGATTTCCAATTAGCAAAACTCAGTCTTGATCCAGAATCATTCTCAAGATGTTCTTCAAGAAGCAAAATTTAAACAAACATAATTTTATATTGGCTGCATCCTTTTATATTGGCTGCTATGGTATACTGGTGTCCCTACACACAAATTGGTGAGCTCACTTACGCTTTACCAAGTAAGAACATGCTCAAACTTGTGTGATATATGTGTGTGTACTTCACAAATTCAGATGTCTTGCATGTAAAGGGAACTTCTCCAACCCCTTTGGAAAATATATTGTTTGAGGAAGAAAATCATTAAGAATAAGTAGAAATATATTTCATTCTACAGGTTCTGTATGGTGGTGTAGTGAATTGGGTGAACCTTGTGCAGATCCTTCGTGCTGCAAAGTGATTGTTGAAGTTGATTTGATTTGGATTTGCAAGATATGAATCACAAAAATGAAAATATCCTAAAATAGCAGAGGGTCCCAGAGGGTGCAGCCCACCACTGGTTGCAGCAATGATCTCAGTATGTATGGCACAGTATATGCTGGAGCATCAGGTCATAAAAAGTAGAGTATGAGCTTTTTTCAAAAATTATGCCAATAAATGCAAGTGTAAGGAAAATACATGAAGGAGAGCCGGGGGATACGGATATCCCCCCACCGTCACCAATCTGTTACGGAGCTTATGTGAGGAAGGTGACTGGACGAACGGACTTGTCAGAAGGAAGAAGGGACAGTTTGTGCACTTTAGACAGATGTTAGTAATGACAGAAGGGAAACAGCTGGGAAAAAGTGTAGAATGAGTTCAGTACCTTGGTTTGACCACAAAATCGCCGGGGGGGGGAGTGTGAGTACAGGACTTGACAGCAGCTTATAAGTCTAGAAACTGTTAGTCATGGGGGGCGGGGTTACAGGGACCCAGGAAGGTGATAAATAGGATAGGAGGGTTCCAGAAAGTTCCAGTTCCGGGAGGAGCTCAGTAGGAGAGGAGTCAGTGAAGGTGTACGAACTGTGTGGGGAGCTCAACTAGGGGACTGAGGAGAAAAGAAGTCAGGGGGTGGACCCGACACGAAGAACCACAGAACAGACGAGGCCCCGGGGGGGTACCAAATTGACGACGACCTCTGACCGGTGAAGTGCTGGCGGTAGATAGGCCTAGGGCGGCCCCAGTGACAGAGCCGTGAGGAACTTCACTATGACAGAAGAAAGGTGTAGGTATCCGGGCCTGAATACGGAGAGCTGTGGAAGTGCTGCGGTGTATTGCAGAGGTTGTCAGGAGGACGGCCAATAAACTCGGACCTGTTGTACCCGAAATCTGCCTCCGTCTCGTGTCTGTGCTGTCTGTTCACGGTAAACAGGGGACCACCCCCCAAGCTGGGCCACCTTACTACATTTGGCGTAGTCGACAGGATCGCTGCCGCCAATACTTCAACTTCAGTGGCAGGCCTGCGACAGAGGAAAGCAAAAGGACTTGGGCTGTTTTATTTGTGGATTACAAATTTGGGACTTGGTTTCTGTCACCAGAGGAATCGGAGCGGTACAAGAACTGGAAGGATGGCTGTGGCGATTTCACGCCAAGAAGAGACACAGACATTTCTAATTGGACTGGATGATCCGGGGCTAAATCAAATCCGTCCCTGGGGGGAGTGGTGTTCATCTGGAGACAACCGCCCCCTCATGTTAGACCCTGGAAGATGGGTAGAGAAGCCGACCACCGCCCCACCCAAGAACGGGAGTGGCCTGGGTGGAGAGACCTGCTGAGGCTGTTTGGCGCCATTCAGCTACTGGACACCGGACGGAATGAGACGCTGCAGCTGTAGTGGTATCGGACGCCTGGAATGGCAGTGGCACCAGGAGATCGAGTCTCATCGGGAGACCTGCCCAGGGAGACTCTCCACGGAACCATCGAGCCTGGAGGCCAGCCCTGCCGGACGGCGGGGTGAAGATCAATGGCTGGGGAAGGAGCGGTGGGAAAGTCTGCTGGGAGCCCCGGTGCCTGGGAAGGTGAGCGTGTCCGCGGCCCCGCCCGCGGCACCCAAGGCAAATCTCTGTGTACCTGATAAACCTTGGGGCCCCGACACCGGGCCTCGGCCTCCCCGCCCGACTTTTCACTCTTTGGTGTCCCCGGCTCCGGACGACTACATGGTCCCCGCCAGGCCGAGCATCGCCACTTACAACGACCCCGAGCCACCCCGCCTGGCGACATCTCGTACTGTGTTGCCAGCGCGGAACACTCCATCTTCCGGCGGCGGCCTATCCATCGGGGCCTGCGTGTAGAATGAGTGCAGTACCTTGGGTTGACCACAAGATGGCCGGGGAAGTGTGAGTGCAGGACTTGACAGCAGCTCATGGCTCTAGAAACCGTTAATCATGGGGGGCGTGGTTACAGGGACCCGGGAAGGTGATAAATAGGACAGGAGGGTTCCAGAAAGTTCCAGTCCCGGGAGGAGCTCAGTAGGAGAGGAGTCAGTGAAGGAGTACGAACAGTGTGGGGAGCTCCACTAGAGGACTGAGGAGAAAAGAAGTCAGGGGGGTGGCCCCGACACGAAGAACCGCAGAACAGAGGAGGCCCCGGGGGGTACCAAATTGACGATGACCTCTGCTGTCATGAACTCATTTTCTGCTCCACCATTTGAGAGTTCCCCTTCCGTTCTCCCTCTGGTGGTGACAGGAGGTAGTGCGGTTGGTTTAAGTGGTAGTGATCTGCCACCTGATGAGGAAGATAACAATTGGATCTCTGGAGTATCAGACTGGATATAAGACAACCGACACCCTATCCAGGTGCTGGTGATTCAGTCTGCTTCTCAGGTCCTGAACTTCAGCTCTCTTCCAGTCTTCGCAAGTTAAGTTTGTTTTTTGCTATTGTTCACACTTGCTCTTGTTGGTCAATTCAGTTTTTTTGTGTAATCAGCCTGCCCCTGCTGGGGCTATGCTGAAATTCCACTCCTATTAATCAGTATTTGCCAATCTGCTTTTTGTCCCTTATTAGATTGGCCTCTTTTTTGCTCTGTCTCAGAATATTTCAGAGTGCTGATATAGGTTTAGAAGTCTAGTGACTTCAGGGTTAATTTTCCTATCAGAAGTGTTGGACAATATTTTTGTAGGTTTTCTTTGGCAGATTGCAGTGTCTTTCCTTTTCTGTCCTTTTATAGTTAGCTGGGCCCCATCGTTTGCTCAGCCTATTTTTCTGCCTTTGTTTGTATTCTCATCTTGTTTCACAGTAAATACATGTGGGGGGCTGTCTTTCCTCTGGGGTCTGCTCTGGGGCAGTTAGTTTTCCTCTTTTCCTGCTTTAGGCTTATGTAGCTCTCCGGTTGTGATGAGGCGTCTAGGACCAACGTAGGAATGCTCCACGACTGCTGCTAGTTGTGCGGGTAAGTTCAGGGATCTGCAATCTGCATAGTTACCAACTTCTCTGGTTTTCTGAGACTTAGCTTGTTGTCTTTTTTTTCCTCCTCGGTTTCCCATTCATAACAGAATCACCAGCCATACCGCAGATTCTAGGGTACTCAAAAGCAGGAAAGAATTGTTAGAAAAAAAAAAAAAAGTGTCAGAATTTTTTTTTTTTTTGTTATGTATTTTTTCCTCTTTTTCTCTGGGGCCGTAGGAGGATTTTTTTCCTATTGGAGAATAAGCAACTGCCTGATCGTGTGGAGCAGCTTGCTGCTGAAGTACAGGGAATTTCCACCTACCTTATTCAGTCACATGCTGCTGAACCCAAGATTCCTACTCCTGATGTGTTTTCTGGGGATTGGTCTAAATTTCTGAATTTTAAGAATAATTGTAAATTATTTCTTGCTTTGAAGCCTAACTCATCGGGGAGCTCTGTGCAGCAGGTTAAAATTGTCATCTCCTTGCTGCGCGGCGATCCACAGGATTGGGCTTTTTCTCTGACACCTGAAAATCCTATTCTGACTAATGTGGATCCATTTTTTCAGGCCTTGGGGTTGTTGTATGATGAACCTAATGCTGATGATCAAGCTGGGAGAACACTGTTGGCATTAAACCAGGGTCAGGATCCTGCAGAGTTGTACTGTCAAAAATTCCGAAAGTGGGCGGTCCTTACTACATGGAATGATAGTGCATTGGAAGCTCTCTTTCGGAAAGGTTTGTCAGAGACCGTAAAAGATGTTATGGTGGGATTTCCTGTTCCCTCTGGTCTGGATGGCTCTATGTCATTAGCCATTCAAGTTGATCGGTGTTTACGTGAACGTAAAACTACACGGGAGGCGCTGCCACCTTTTGAACAAATGTCTGAACCTATGCAATGTGATAGGGTTTTGTCTAGGGCGCAACGTCGGGAGTTTAGAAGGCGTAATAAGCTGTGTTTTTTTCTGTGGAGACGCCTCTCATACTATTTCTGTGTGCCCTAAACGAGAGAAACGTTTTGCACACACATTTGCTGTGGGCAGTATACAACCTAAGTTCCTTTTGGCAATTACTCTGATCTGCTCCTTGTCCACATTTTCCACTAAGGCTTTTGTGGATTCAAGAGCAGCTCTGAATCTGATGGATTTGGACTTTGCTAAACGTTGTGGTTTGTCCATGACGCCTCTGCAGACGCCCATTCCTTTGAGGGGTATTGATGCCACTCCTTTGGCGGAGAATAAACCTCAGTTTTGGACCCAGGTGATAATGCGAGTTGCCCCAGACCACCAAGAAAATTGTAAATATTTGGTGCTGCATAATTTGCATGATACTATTCTGGGGTTCCCCTGGTTACAAACTCATAACCCAGTTTTGGATTGGAAATCTGTGTCTGTGGTGAGTTGGGGTTGTCAGGTTGTCAGTGGGTTCTTAGGGACATTCCTGTTTTCTCCACCTCTCCTCAGTCTCATGATATTCCTGATTATCTGGCTGATTTCTCTGATGTTTTTAGTGAGAGTAAGTCTGCGTCTTTGCCTCCTCATAGGAGTTATGACTGTGCAATTGAGTTGATGCCTGGGTGTAAATTTCCCAAGGATAGGCTTTTCAACTTATCTGTACCCGAACATGATGCTATGCGATCCTATATTAAGGAGTCGTTGGAGGAGGATCATATTAGACCATCCTCATCACCTTTAGGTGCTAGTTTCTTTTTTGTGGCCAAGAAAGATGATTCATTAAGACCATGTATTGATTATCATTCCCTTAACAAGATGACGGTTAAAGATCAGTACCCGTTACCTCTGATGTCTGATTTATTCTCCAGAGTTAAGAGTGCCTGCTGGTTTACTAAGCTTGACCTCAGGGGGGCGTATAATCTTATTCGCATCAAGCACGGGGATGAATGGAAGACGTCGTTAAATACTCCCGAGGGACATTTTGAGTACCTGGTGATGCCTTTTGGGCTATCTAATGCACCTTCTGTCTTCCAATCCTTTATGAATGATATTTTCCGAGACTTTGTGGATAAGTTTTTGATCATCTATCTGGATGATATTTTGATCTTTTCTAGTGATTGGGATTCCCATGTGGAACATGTCCGGACTGTGTTCCGGATTTTGAGGGAGAATTCCCTGTTTGTTAAGGGATCGAAGTGCCTCTTTAGTGTACAGAGGATTTCATTTTTGGGATTTATCTTGTCTCCATCGACTATTGAAATGGACCCGGCCAAGGTACAGGCCATTTATGATTGGGTTCAGCCTACTTCTTTGAAGGCTCTCCAGAAGTTTTTGGGCTTTTCTAATTTCTATCGTAAATTTATAGGTAATTTTTCTAGTATTGTCAAACCACTGACTGATCTGACCAAGAAGGGAGCTGATGTGCTAAATTGGTCTCCTGAGGCTGTCTAAGCATTTCAGGAGCTTAAGCGGAGATTTACTTCAGCTCCAGTTTTACGGCAACCTGATGTCTCACTTCCATTTCAAGTGGAGGTGGACGCTTCTGAGATTGGTGCAGGAGCTGTGTTGTCCCAAAAAGACACTGTGACTTCTAAGATGAATCCCTGTGCGTTCTTTTCTCGAAAGTTTTCCCCATCTGAACGCAACTATGGCATGGGGAATCGCGAATTGTTGGCCATGAAATGGGCATTTGAGGAGTGTAGACATTGGTTGGAGGGAGCTAGACATCAATTTGTGGTCCTCACCGATCACAAGAATCTGATTTATCTGGAGTCGGCCAAACGCTTGAATCCTAGACAGGCTAGATGGGCCTTGTTTTTCACACGTTTTAATTTTGTGGTCTCTTTTCTTCCGGGCACTAAGAATGTTAAGGCAGACGCCCTTTCTAGGAGTTTCTTTGCTGATTCTCTTAATGTGACCGAGCCTACTACTATCCTAGGTGAGGGGGTAGTTCTTTCTGCCATTTCGCCCGATTTGAGACGCGCCCTGGAGGAATTTCAGGAGGATAAACCTGAGCGTTGCCCTATGGGAAGATTGTATGTTCCTGACCAGTGGAGAAAGAGAGTGATGTCTAAAGTCCATTGTTCCGCATTGGCTGGTCATCCAGGTATTTTTGGTACCAGAGATTTGGTGAGTCAGTCTTTTTGGTGGCCTGCCTTATCTCGTGATGTCAGGAATTTTGTACAGTCCTGTGGGACTTGTTCTCAGTCTAAACCCTGTTCTCGTTCTAGTGGGTTGCTGATGCCCCTGCCGGTGCCCAAGAGGCCATGGACCCATATCTCAATGGATTTTAATTCAGATCTTCTTGTCTCTCAGAGAATGACTGTTATCTGGGTGATTTGTGATAGATTTTCGAAGATGGTCCATCTTGTACCACTCCCAAAGTTGCCATCTTCCGCTGAGTTGGTGCCCTTGTTTTTACAACAGGTGGTTCGGTTACACGGGATTCCTGAGAACATTGTGTCCGATAGAGGGGTCCAGTTTGTTTCCAGATTCTGGAAAGCCTTTTGTTCCAATCTGGGAATCAGTTATCCTTCTCCTCCGCGTTTCATCCCCAGACCAGTGGGCAGACTGAGAGAACAAACCAGACCCTGGAGTCTTATTTAAGATGTTTTATATCTGCTGATCAAGATGATTGGGTCTCATTTTTACCCTTGGCCGAATTTGCGCTGAACAATAGAACTAGTTCTGCCACTCTGATGTCACCCTTTTTCTGTAATTTTGGGTTTCATCCTCGATTCTCTTCAGGGCAAGTGGAATCTTCGTTCTGCCCAAGTGTGGACAATGTGGTTGTGAGAATGCAGCAGATATGGGACCAAGTGGTGGATAAGTTGTCACTCTCTCAGGAAAAGGCCCAGCGTTTTTCCAACCGGCGTAAGACCATTGGTCCCCGGTTTAAAGTAGGTGATATGGTTTGGCTGTCGTCTAAGAATATTCCTATGAAGGTTGCATCTCCAAAATTTAAGCCAAGATTTATTGGACCTTATAAGATTTTGGAGATTCTTAATCCTGTTTCTTTTCGATTGGCTCGTCCAGTTACGTTCAAAATCCATAACGTATTTCACAAGTCATTGTTGAAGAGGTTTGTTGAGCCACTAGTTCCTGTGGCGGCACCTCCTGATCCTGTATTGGTTAAAGGCAATGTGGAATATGAGGTAGAGAAAATATTGGATTCTTGTTTGGTTAGACGGAAACTCCAGTATTTGGTCAAATGGAAGGGTTATGGCCAGGAGTATAATTCTTGGGTCTCTGCCTCCGATATTCATGCCAATAAATTGGTTCGTGGTTTTCACCGGGCCCATCCTGATCGGCCTGGTGGCATGGATGAGGGTTCGGTGACCCCTCCTCAAGGGGGGGGTACTGTCATGAACTCATTTTCTGCTCCACCAGTTGAGTTCCCCTTCCGTTCTCCCTCTGGTGGTGACAGGAGGTAGTGCGGTTGGTTTAAGAGGTAGTGATCTGCCACCTGATGAGGAAGATAACGATTGGATCTCTGGAGTATCAGACTGGATATAAGACAGCCTACACCCTATCTGGGTGCTGGTGATTCAGTTTGCTTCTCAGGTCCTGGACTTCAGCTCTCTTCCAGTCTTTGCAAGTTAAGTTTGTTTTTTGCTATTGTTCACACTTGCTCTTGTTGGTCAATTCAGTTTTTTGTGTAATCAGCCTGCCCCTGCTGGGGCTATGCTGAAATTCCACTCCTATTAATCAGTATTTGCCAATCTGCTTTTTGTCCCTTATTAGATTGGCCTCTTTTTTGCTCTGTCTCAGAATATTTCAGAGTGCTGATATAGGTTTAGAAGTCTAGTGACTTCAGGGTTAATTTTCCTATCAGAAGTGTTGGACAATATTTTTGTAGGTTTTCTTTGGCAGATTGCAGTGTCTTTCCTTTTCTGTCCTTTTTAGTTAGCTGGGCCCTATCGTTTGCTCAGCCTATTTTTCTGCCTTTGTTTGTATTCTCATCTTGTTTCACCGTCAATACATGTGGGGGGCTGTCTTTCTTTTGGGGTCTGGTCTGGGGCAGTTAGTTTTCCTCTTTTCCTGCTTTAGGCTTATGTAGTTCTCCGGTTGTGACGAGGCATCTAGGACCAACGTAGGAACGCTTCACGACTTCTGCTAGTTGTGCGGGTAAGATCAGGGATCTGCAATCTGCATAGTTACCAACTTCTCTGGTTTTCTGAGACTTAGCTTGTTGTCTTTTTTTTCCTCCTCGGTTTCCCATTCATAACACTCTGCCCGGTGAAGTGCTGGCGATATAGGCCTAGGGCGGCCCCAGTGACAGAGCCGTCAGGAACTTCACTACAACAGAAGAAAGGTGTAGGTACCCGGGCCTGAATATGGAGAGCTGTGGAAGTGCTGCGGTGTATTGCTGAGGTCGTCAGGAGGACGGCCAATAAACTCGTACCTGTTGTGCCCGTAATCTGCCTCCGTCTCATGTCTGTGATGTCTGTTCACGGTAAACAGGGGGACACCCCCCAAGCTGTAAACTACATTTACACAGTCACAGCGCTCTGGTGCTCCCCTTACCCTTAGGTGAGTCAGACAACTGCACCTAGGATAAGTAGTTGCCGGGGAGACTGCCCTCTCCCGTACTGGTTATCAAGACACTCCGCATTGAGGTCAGTATATATATATATATATATATATATATATCACCAGTCCCAGGCTGGGAATATATATATATAAACCTCCGATCCGTCACTGCTAGGATCCCCCAATAACAACAGAACGGTATGCTGCCACCAATTCCTCGTTAGATATAAGCCTGGTCCGTTAACAATCTTATATCGGGTCAGAAACCAACCCCAGGAAGTCTACAAGTTCTAGCCAAACTCGGGGACGTGGGAAATCGGGTTTTGAGATAAAAGAGCAGCCCAAAATTAATTGATATTTTAATTGCCGAAAAACACACTAGATAATACAAATATATACACAGTAATTTACAGATATTACAGCCAGAAGTACAGATAAAAGTAGGGTACAGGTTGGGGATTGCAGTTTGCTGTATGTGTCACATTACCATTTCTTATAACTTGTGGATGGTGCGAAGTTCTCGTATCCACAGGCACCTTCATAGTTTCTGGTCCGTCTCCAAGTGTGACGTGACGTGGCTTCCATGGCAGAACAATGACTAGAGTTGAGCGACTTTTGTTTTTTTAGGGTCGCGTTTCGTTTCGTGAAACCTGACTTTTCCAAAAGTCAGGTCGAGCAAGATCGTCCGATTATAGGGAAAAGTCGGGGTCGTCCCGAAATACGAAACCCAAAAATATATGTCTCAGGAGGCAGGCTCAGACGGTGTCAGGCACAATATGGATTTGACGGCCCAGATTACACAGCGGCCCAGATTACACAGCGGAGGAGCAGGGAGAGGTAAAGATTGCAAATGCTGGGGCCCTGCCCAAGCAAGGGGGGCCCACTCGTGGGCGTCGGTACTGGCACTGGGCCCCTCATAGTACAGCGGTGTGTCTGACGGCGGGTGTGCACCACCACCGTCAGAGACACTTGATTGCACTATGAGGGACCCTGTGCCAGTGCCCGCGCCCAAGAGTCGGCCTACCCACCTGTCCAGGGCAACGGCACTCGCACGGTGTCGTGCGGTAGGTGGTGACCCCGGCCATGGGGGGGGAGGCAGCACAGTTAGGGAGTTTTAGAAAGTGGCATATGTTGATGTTGGACATTCAGCTGATGCAAAAGGCGAAATAGGTGAAGTACCAGGAAGAGGTGAACCAAAGCAAGCCATTTTTCTGTCACCCTGTCAGGATTGATCCAGCTGCACTGAAGACTCTTTCCGATAGCACACTTGCAGCTGGGCAAGCGAGCTCCTGTAAGGCATATTGGGCCAATTCAGGCCAGGTGTCCAGTTTAGCGGCCCAATAGTCAAAGGGGAATGACCTGTGTGGGAGAACATCGATATGGGAGGAAAAGAAGTATGTAACCATAGTTGACAACTGCTGTCTCCTGTCACTTTCCATCGATGCAGTATTACCAGTTGTGTGAGCGGTATTTGAAAAATCAGTCCACAACATTGTCATGAAACCCCTGTCTCCAACGCCACTTCTGCTGTGTGCACCACGAACACCTCTGCCAAGCTGCCCCCGGCCCGTACGGCTCGTGTGAGAACCATCACCGCTGCTGTGTGCTGGGAATGCCTCAAGCAACCGATTTACCAGAGTTGCTTGTTTATTAGCCAATATTAGGTCAAGGTTCTCCTGTGGCATGATGTTTTGTAATTTGCCTTTATAGCGTGGATCCAGGATGCTGGCCAACCAGTAGTCGTCATCGTTCATCATTTTGGCAATGCGGGAGTCCCTTTTTAGGATCCGCAAGGCATAATCTGACATGTGGGCCAATGTTCCCGGTGTCAATGATGCACTGTGAGTGCTGGGTGGAGGAGCACTTTCTGGCAAATCCACATCCCTCCAGTCACGCACAAACCCTGTACCAGACCTTGCCACACCAACATTTTCACTTGCCCCACGAGATGCATCCTCCTCCCCTAAGTAATCATCCCCATCATCATCCTCCTCCTCCTCTTCTTCCTCCACCTCGTCCAGGAGAGGTCCCTGATCAGACAATGGCTGAATGTCATCAAGGATTCCCTCCTCCTCTTCCTCCTCATCAACATTGGCTGCAGACGCCTGCTCCTTAAGGTGCGTCAAAGTTTGCATGAGCAGACGCATAAGTGGGATGCTCATGCTTAGGATGGCGTCGTCTGCGCTTACCAGCCGTGTGCATTCCTCAAAACACTGAAGGACTTTACAAAGGTCTTTCAGCTTCGACCACTGCACACCTGTCAACTCCATGTCTGCTCTCAAAGTGCCTGGCCGTGTATCTTCCCACAAATGCATTATGGCCTGCCTCTGCTCGCACAGCCGCTCCACCATGTGCAGGGTGGAGTTCCACCTTGTTGCAATGTCGATAATGAGGCGGTGGTTGGGAAGGTGGAGCAATCGCTGCAGCTTCTGCATACGAACGGAGTGTACAGGCGACCGGCGGATGTGCGCGCACAGTCTTCGCACCTTCTGGAGCAGGGCTGTTAACTCCGGATAATTTTTGAGGAAGCACTGCACCACCAGGTTCAAGGTGTGAGCCAAGCAAGGTATGTGGCTGAGTTTTGAAAGGGCTATGGCTGCCACAAAATTACGGCCGTTATCACTAACTACCTTGCCTGCCTCAAGATGTACACTGCCCAGCCATGACTCAGTTTGTCGCTTCAAGTACTCGGCCAGCACCTCGGCGGTGTGTCTGTCGCCCAAACACATCATCTGCAACACAGCCTGCTGACGCTTTCCACTAGCTGCTCGATAGGGGGACACATCGTGTGCAACAGTGGCAGCTGCAGATGGAGTGCTCGTACGACTGCGCTCTGTGGACGAGCTTTCGCTTCTGGAGGAGGAGGAGGAGGAGGAGGGTCGAACGCCTACAGCCAACTGTTTCCTATACCGTGGGCTAGGCAGCACTGTCCCACCACCGCTGTCCCCTGTGGACCCTGCATCCACCACATTAACCCAGTGCGCAGTGATGGACACGTAACGGCCCTGGCCATGCCGACTGGACCATGCATCAGTAGTGAGGTGCACCTTTCCGCTCACTGACTGCTTGAGTGCATGGACAATGCGGTCTTTCACATGATGGTGGAGGGCTGGGATGGCTTTGCGAGAGAAGAAGTGGCGACTGGGTAGGTCATAGCGTGGTACTGCATAGGCCATGAGTTCGCGGAAAGCTGTGCTTTCCACCAACCGAAAGGGCATCATCTCAAACGAGATTAGTTTGGCAATGTGGGCGTTCAAACCCAGTGTACGCGGATGAGAGACTGAGTACTTTCTTGACCTACTCATAGTGTCTGGGAGGGTGAGCTGGACTTGAGAGCTGCATATGGTGGAAGTAGCGGTGGACAGGGTGGACTGAGAGAGGGTTGATGATGGTGATGGAGTTGGTGTTCTTTCTGATGGCCTAGAATCAGTCTTTCGTTGATATAACAGTGGGATTCCCTGACTGCTGTGGTCTTGCAACGACACCTCAACATTTGCTGCTGTGCTAACCGGTGGGCTTACAGTGGGGGAAACAATGTAGCGTTGCTGACTACCTTCGTTGTGATTAGTTGCACATGTGGCACTTGAGGTTTGGTGTTGTGTCCACGCTTGCAAGTGCAGACTGGTTAAATGTCTAAGCATGCAACTGGTATTCAAATTTTTCAGATTTTTCCCTCGGCTAAAGGTCTTTGCGCACTTCTTACAGATAACGTTGGCCTGATCATGAGGATTTTGTTCAAAAAAGTGCCACACTGCACTCTTCCTACTTTGGCAGACATTTTGCGGCCTAGCACGCTGTGATCTTTTGACCCTCTGGACAAGCTGTCCAGCAACTCTTTTGATGTTTGGAACCTGTCTTTGGAGTGCTCCGGGCCTGCCAGATAACAGCTGTTGCGATGTCGATGTCTGCTGTGGATGCTCCTCATCTGAGCTAGTGGAAGCAGCACCCTCTTCCCCAATGGATGCCAATCTGGGTCAACAACTGGGTCATCCATCACCTCCTCTTCTATGTCATGTGCACCTTCCTCTGTGTCACCGTGTATGGTGGTATAGTGTGCGGGAAGGGGCACCTGAGTCTCATCAGGGTCAGAATCTGGCTCTGTACACTGCGAGGACAATGTAGTGCTCTGAGTGAATGTACCAGCAGAATCATCCATCAGCGGCTGTGCATCAGTGCACTCCATGTCAGATTCATCTTGGCCTGGGTAATTCACCATTTCACTTGATAATCCAGGCATGGTATGTGAAAACAGCTCCATGGAGTAATCAGTAGTATGGCCTGCATCATCCTTCAATCTTGGTTGGGGTGAAGGACACAAGGAAAGGTGTGGTTCATGAACATGAGCCTCCAATGACGACTCAGTGCTTTTACTTTTTACAACTGAAGAAGAGGAGGCGATAGAGCTGGAGGCTGAGTCAGCAATGTAAGACAAAACTTTTTCCTGATGCTCTGGCTTTAAAAGCGGTTTGCCAACTCTTAGAAAACTAAGCGTTCGAGGCCTTATGTAGCCAGACGATGACGCAGGGTCAGCACCTCCTGCATTCGGTCCTATTTTGCTCTTGCCACTACCATCAGATCCACCACCAACACCATCATTACCAGCTGCCAACCCCCGCCCAATTCCACGGCCTCTTCCACCAGCCTTCCTCATTTTTGGTAGAAATGTAGACAAAATCCAACAAACTATATAGTAATGAAAAACAAGGTACAAGGTGTCTATAGGACATGGGAGATTTTGAATTTCTGCACACACTTTTGGACACTGGACACTTTTGGATTGTGTGAGGCCCACTGATATCTGAGCGCTATGTGACAGGCTCGATGGCACTGCTGTGACAAAATTGACTAGAGGATAAGGGAGATTTTGAATATCTGCACACACTTTTGGACACTGGACACTTTTGGATTGTGTGAGGCCCACTGATATCTGAGTGCTATGTGACAGGCTCGATGGCACTGCTGTGACAAAAGTGACTAGAGGATAAGGGAGATTTTGAATATCTGCACACACTTGTGGACAGTGGACACTTTTGGATTGTGTGAGGCCCACTGATATCTGAGCGCTATGTGACAGGCTCGATGGCACAGCTGTGACCAAAGTGACGAGAGGATAAAGGAGATTTTGAATTTCTGCACACACTTGTGGACAGTGGACACATTTGGATTGTGTGAGGCCCACTGATATCTGAGCGCTATGTGACAGGCTTGATGGCACTGCTGTGACAAAAGTGACTAGAGGATAAGGGAGATTTTGAATATCTGCACACACTTTTGGACACTGGACACTTTTGGATTGTGTGAGGCCCACTGATATCTGAGCGCTATGTGACAGGCTCGATGGCACTGCTGTGACAAAAGTGACTAGAGGATAAGGGAGATTTTGAATTTCTGCACACACTTGTGGACAGTGGACACTTTTGGATTGTGTGAGGCCCACTGATATCTGAGCGCTATGTGACAGGCTCAATGGCACAGCTGTGACAAAAGTGACTAGATGATAAGGGAGATTTTGAAATTCTGCACACACTTGTGGACAGTGGACACTTTTGGATTGTGTGAGGCCCACTGATATCTGAGCGCTATGTGACAGGCTCGATGGCACTGCTGTGACAAAAGTGACTAGAGGATAAGGGAGATTTTGAATATCTGCACACACTTTTGGACACTGGACACTTTTGGATTGTGTGAGGCCCACTGATATCTGAGCGCTATGTGACAGGCTCGATGGCACTGCTGTGACAAAAGTGACTAGAGGATAAGGGAGATTTTGAATATCTGCACATACTTTTGGACACTGGACACTTTTGGATTGTGTGAGGCCCACTGATATCTGAGCGCTATGTGACAGGCTCGATAGCACTGCTGTGACAAAAGTGACTAGAGGATAAGGGAGATTTTGAATTTCTGCACACACTTTTGGACACTGGACACTTTTGGATTGTGTGAGGCCCACTGATATCTGAGCGCTATGTGACAGGCTCGATGGCACTGCTGTGACAAAATTGACTAGAGGATAAGGGAGATTTTGAATATCTGCACACACTTTTGGACACTGGACACTTTTGGATTGTGTGAGGCCAACTGATATCTGAGCGCTATGTGACAGGCTCGATGGCACTGCTGTGACAAAAGTGACTAGAGTATAAGGGAGATTTTGAATATCTGCACACACTTTTGGACACTGGACACTTTTGGATTGTGTGAGGCCCACTGATATCTGAGCGCTATGTGACAGGCTCGATGGCACTGCTGTGACAAAAGTGACTAGAGGGTAAGGGAGATTTTGAATTTCTGCACACACTTGTGGACAGTGGACACTTTTGGATTGTGTGAGGCCCACTGATATCTGAGCGCTATGTGACAGGCTCGATGGCACAGCTGTGACCAAAGTGACGAGAGGATAAGGGAGATTTTGAATTTCTGCACACACTTGTGGACAGTGGACACTTTTGGATTGTGTGAGGCCCACTGATATCTGAGCGCTATGTGACAGGCTCGATGGCACTGCTGTGACAAAAGTGACTAGAGGATAAGGGAGATTTTGAATATATGCACACACTTTTGGACACTGGACACTTTTGGATTGTGTGAGGCCCACTGATATCTTAGCACTATGTGACAGGCTCGATGGCACTGCTGTGACAAAAGTGACTAGAGGATAAGGGAGATTTTTAATATCTGCACACACTTTTGGACACTGGACACTTTTGGATTGTGTGAGGCCCACTGATATCTGAGTGCTATGTGACAGGCTCGATGGCACTGCTGTGACAAAAGTGACTAGAGGATAAGGGAGATTTTGAATCTCTGCACACACTTTTGGACACTGGACACTTTTGGATTGTGTGAGGCCCACTGATATCTGAGCGCTATGTGACAGGCTCGATGGCACTGCTGTGACAAAAGTGACTAGAGGATAAGGGAGATTTTGAATATCTGCACACACTTTTGGACACTGGACACTTTTGGATTGTGTGAGGCCCACTGATATCTGAGCGCTATGTGACAGGCTCGATGGCACTGCTGTGACAAAAGTGACTAGAGGATAAGGGAGATTTTGAATTTCTGCACACACTTGTGGACAGTGGACACTTTTGGATTGTGTGAGGCCCACTGATATCTGAGCGCTATGTGACAGGCTCGATGGCACAGCTGTGACAAAAGTGACTAGAGGATAAGGGAGATTTTGAATTTCTGCACACACTTGTGGACAGTGGACACTTTTGGATTGTGTGAGGCCCCACTGATATCTGAGCGCTATGTGACCGGCTCGATGGCACAACTGTGACAAAAGTGACTAGAGGATAAGGGAGATTTTGAATCTCTGCACACACTTTTGGACACTGGACACTTTTGGATTGTGTGAGGCCCAATGAATATCTGAGCGCTATGTGACAGGCTCGATGGCACAGCTGTGACAAAAGTGACTAGAGGATAAGGGAGATTGGATTGCTTTTAAAAAAGCAGTTTGCGGAGCAGTGGGTAAACAGCAATGCCAGCCTGTCAGGAAGCCTTAGAAGGCAGCCCAACAACCAACACCACTGATACACCACTATATAGCCTCCCCTTGCACTGCACACACAGTGACTGGTGTGTTGTGCAGGCCAAATTGCTAGCAGCAGAAGCAGTTTTTTTTTCTTCTCAGCAGGACAAAAAAAAAAATTGGGATTGCTTTTAAAAAAGCAGTTTGCGGAGCAGTGGGTAAACAGCAATGCCAGCCTGTCAGGAAGCCTTAAAAGGCAGCCCAACAACCAATACCACTGATACACCACTATATAGCCTCCCCTTGCACTGCACACACAGTGACTGGTGTGTTGTGCAGGCCAAATCGCTAGCAGCAGAAGCAGTTTTTTTGTCTTCTTCCCTGCCTAACGCTCTCCCTACAGAATCAGCAGCAACCTCTCCCTATACTAAGATCGGCAGAAGTAAGATGGCAGTCGGCGTGCACGCCCTTTTATACCCCCTGTGACGCCCACCAAAGCAAGCCAATCACTTGCATGCCCTTCTGAAAGATGGTGGTGACCCGTGCCTATGTCATCACATTGCCCACAGTGTCCGTGGATCCTGATTGGCTGAAAAAGAGCGCAAAACAAACTTTTGAAACGCGACTTTGGCGCGTAAGTCGCCGACCTCGTGGCCGACCTCATCCTAGGGTCGGGTTTCGTTTCATGAAACCCGACTTTGCCAAAAGTCGGCGGCTTTTGAATTTTTTCGACCCGTTTCGCTCAACTCTAACAATGACAAAGACTAAAGGTGTGTATCTAGCTTTTAACCCCTAGCTCATCCCCTCCCATATTTACCATCGCCCCTCTGGGTTGGTGGTTTGAACTGAATTCTCCTTCTTTGACCTTCTAGCTGAAATAATTCCCAATATCTAGGATGGGTCATAACTTCCTACCGGGTTCCAAACGGGATGACTGGGGTCCCAACGGGTTCGTTGGGTCATGATCGATGCTGAGAGTCCAAAGTTGGGTTGGCTAAGAGGTTCTGGAGAGCCAGTCTTGATACATTGGTATTTGGGACAGTTAGAGAAATATGAGACACTGCTGTGCGTGGGGAGGGCTCCCAGGGTTCTAGTGGTATATTAGACTTAACCCTGAGATTCACGGTACTCTTATAATTCATCTCTAGATGTTGATGATGCTCGGTCTAGAGCTTTCCCTTGATGTGGACCGCCTTGCACAAAAGACAATAGGGGGTCCAAGCTCTGCTCCTCCTTGCCTTGATTAACACATAGCCTCTAATTCTCTGGCCAAATGGCGAAGTTCTGTGGTTTTGGGGATTTGCGTACTTATCCCAAGGCTGGGGGCCACTTCAGGAGTGGAGGAAGATCTCTGAATAATATATTGGGCCTGAATTAATAAATCCAAAATAAAGTCTCCTTCGTCCCTCACAGCAAGTAATAGTACAATGATATTACCCGGGGTAACCCATTTAATGCATATCATTTTTGACAAAACAATATACTACCATTACTACCCTCAACCACTGATATGAAGACATATGAGTCATACTCCTTATCGTAAACTCATACTTCACCATCTTTTTATTTTAATGTTTCTTGAACCTTTATTCACTGTAGACTTAATTTCCTGTTCCTAGGTGCCAGACGTGAACTCTGACACAGTATTCCAAATGAGGTCTGACCAAGGAGGAGTAGAGGGAGATAATTAGTTCACATAATCTATACTCTATGAAGTAGTTTTGCTGCCTCTGGCACTGAGTGCCTTGACTGTGTGCAAAGAATCATGAAATGTGAAAATTAACAGCAAATTTTGGGTCAAAATGTAGTGCATAGTGTCAAAAAGCTGAGCTTGCGTCCTAAGTCATGGGTCGTCTATCAAGAGAATGACCCCAAACATAATTCAGTTTAACCCAGAAATAGATGGAAACAAAGCACTGGAGAGTTCTGAAGTGGCCATTAATGGGTCTAGATCTAAATCCCATTGAATACCTGTGGAGAGATCTTAAAATTGCTGTTGGGAGAAGGCTCCTTCAAATATGAGAGACCTGGAACAGTTTACAAAAGAAGAGTGGACCAATATTCCAGTCGAGAGTTGTAAGAAGCTTGTTAATGGTTAAGGGAAGCAACTGATTGCAGTTATTTATTCCAAAGGGTGTGCAACCAAATATTAAGTTGAGGCTGCCAACAATTTTGTCCAGCTTATTTTACGGGTTTTGTGTGAAATGAAGTCCAATTTTCCCTTTTTTCTGTGTTCTTTTGTGTTGTTCCAATACACACAAAGCAAATAAATATGTGTATAACAAAACTTATGTAATTGCAATATTTTTGGGGAGAAATACTTTATTTTCTGGAACAATTTCAAGGGTGCCAACACTTTTGATCATGACTGTATGTAGTAAACTACTAATGGATCTAAAATGAATAATATTGTACAGATTCCTGGCTCACCAAATATAATCTCTGTTGTTAAGTCAAGTCCCCACAGAGATTAATATGTAAATACATATAGTACATACACAAACGTTTTTGGCAGGAGTGGGAAAAATAATGTAAAGGATGTAAAAGTGTTAATAATTTATTTTTATCAATTGACAAAATGCAAAGTGAATGGACAAAAGATCAAAATTATTTGGTCGATCACTTATTGTTCTTAATACATCATGAAAGCATGAATTATTCTCGATACACTTGCACGCAGTTTTTGAAGGAACTCGGCAGGGAGGTTGTTCCAAACATCTTCGAGAACTGACCACAGATCTTCTGTGGATGTAGGCTTGTGCAAATCCTTCTGTCTCTTTATGTAACCCCACAAAGACTCGATAATTTTGGAACCACGGCTCTGCTTGAACCATATATTGTATTTTTCAACATCTTTATCAACGATTTAGATGAAGGAATTGAGAGTAAACTGATTAAATTTGCTGATGACACAAAGCTAGGAGGGATAGCTAATACTAGAGAAGAGAGAGAGAGGATTCAAAAAGATTTAAATAAACTGGAAAAGTGGGCAGCAACTAACAGAATGGTTTTTAACAGGGAGAAATGCAAAGTACTACATCTGGGCAATAAAAATGAAAAAAGCAGATATAGAATGGGAGGAATAGGGCTAAGTGACAGCACATGTGAAAAAGACTTGGGTATACTAATAGATCACAGACTGAATATGAGTCAACAGTGTGATGCAGCAGCAAAAAAGGCAAATGCAATTCTAGGATGTATTAACAGAAGCATACAGTCTAGATCACGTGAAGTCATTATTTCCCTCTACTCCTCTTTGGTCAGACCTCATCTGGAATATTGTGTCCAGTTTTGGGCACCACATTTTAAAAAAGACATCAACAAACTGGAGCAAGTTCAGAAAAGAGCGACCAGAATGGTGACCGGTCTGCAAACCCTGTCTTATGAGGAAAGGTTGCAGGATTTGGGAATGTTTAGTTTGCAAAAGAGAAGACTGAGAGGAGACTTAATAGCTGTCTACAAATATCTAAAGGGCTGTCACATTTTAGAAGGATCAACTTTATTCTCATTTGCACGAGGAAAGACTAGAAGCAATGGGATGAAACTGAATGGGAGGAGGCACAGATTAGATATTAGAAAAAACTTTTTGACAGTTAGAGTGATCAATGAGTGGAACAGGCTGCCACGAGAAGTGGTGAGTTCTCCTTCAATGGAAGTCTTCAAACAGAGGCTGGACAGACATCTGACTGGGATGATTTAGCGAATCCTGCTTTGAGCAGGGGGTTGGACCAGATGGCCCAGGAGGTCCCTTCCAACTCTACGATTCTATGATTCTATGATATACATATTTTACTATGTTAGTTAAAATAGTTTTGTAATTTATTGACTGAGTATAAGTTTAAAACAATTACTAGGAGAAGCTATTGTTTACATTTGATCCAACAAAATCAAATCAGTAGAATATCTAACATTGCACATATTGCAATATATACAGTATATAGGACCATAAGTAATACACAGAATCCTGAGCACTGTACACTTGTATGTATCGCTTCATATTCGTGACATTAGGATCAAACCGTGTCCTTGTTTAAAGATGTGGAAAAGGTTGAGGCCGCCATGTGGCTTCCATTTCCCACCCTGACAAACAGAAAATCCATCTTTGCACTTGTAATGTCAAACATGATACTCATCGCAGCTGGGGCCAGATCTGTTATTCCAACCAAATCTGATTTAATCTTCGTTTGTCAGAGTGAAAAGAAGGTGATTGGGTTTGAGCTGTTTTCTCAGTGTAAGTATTGTTTTCTGTGATTCTACATAGCCTTTGATAGGTTTCCAACCAAATGAGAAATATCGTAGAGCTTCTGGTATGGGGAAGTTCACATCAAATAATCATTTATGGAAAGGAGGTTCAGTAATAAATGCTCATCATAATGTATATTAACTCAGACTTGGCATTACATCCTATGTGTTTTACTAGTGCTAAACATCTGTCCAATTAATATTATAATGTTAACGAGAAGAAAAACTAGTCTGCAGTATGGTTCATGAAGAACTTAATTTTGTTAATTGTAATGTCATTCATGTTTTATGACATCATGGCAAAGACGTTTACATCTCTGGCTAGATCTCTAAATCTTTGGGAAAAGACAACAAATAAGCCTTGTGTAGTCTCATTCCTCAGTTGTTAATCTGGCCACAACCATTAGATGGCTGTCAACCGAACCGAGCTTCAGCCAATTGCCGTCCCAAACAGCTCTCCCAGCAACACAGGAGCACTTGGCCTAATGAGTGCTCATGTTCCCTATAAGAAAGCCATCATCAGACATCTATGGTGGTGGCTTACAGATTAATACATTAATAAACCATTATAATTATTAATGCCATAGAATATTTTTATTATTGTAGCTATACTTTAAAATGAATACAGTGGATTTCTAAATAACCACCGTCACCCCCAGGCAATCTGTCACTAATCTGACCTAGCATATATGGGGTATGCCCTGGGAATTTAATCGTAAGCATATACCAATGTTCTTTAGATGGAGATGTTCATTCAGTTCTTTTTCAAATTTTGAAAATCAAGACATTAACAATGCCATAAACACACATAATAATGATTATGAACCTTTTGTTAATCTTATTTTCCCACATACAATTCAGTTACCTTGACCCATAGGTGGAAGACAAAAAAATGAATTCCACAGTTTTAGCTTATGAAATTTGCATCACATTTTCTTAGATCTCATTGAACCCTCAGGCCTTTATCTAAAACAGGGATGCACAACATTTTTTGGAGTAAGGGCTGCAATGCCATATTGAACCAATCCAAAGAGCCACAAAAAATGTAAAGAGGCACCTACATGAATACTTTACCAGAACTACCATCAGTAAATTAATACATCACCAGAACCAAGTTTTGAGTATTTGAGGAGAATTTGCAGATATTCTGCTCAGTTTCAGCTCCAAAATATGAGAGTGAACATACACTAGCTTACACTGACTTAGAGACTGAGTAGAATTGCACCAAATTATCTTCATAATCTCAAAACTTTACATTTTGAGGATGTGAAAGTGTTAATACAGTATAGCCAGGAAGCATGTTTTTGATTAATACATGTGTACTAGATCAGAACTACCATCAGCAAATGAATGTAGCATCAGAACCAGCGTCAGTACATGAATACAGCACCAGAACCACTATCAGTACATGAATGCAGCACCAGAATCACAGTCAATATATGAATGCAGCACCAGAACCACCATTATTTCATTAATAAATCACCAAGCTTAGTACAGCGATCAGTTGAAATGTCAGGTCAGCCCCATGTACAATTGTATCGCATGAACCTACAACTCTCAGTATGTCTTTAACAATAGTAAGGAGATACTGGGAGTTGTTAACAGTCATCATCTTGCTGTGGAACCTACAGAAACAACAGTACTGATGAGAAGCAGGATCACAAATTAACAATTACAACCAGGTACCTTATATTTGTCTTCTCTCTTTGAAGTCATTTCCATCCAATTTTGTTTCTGTGTAGCACAGATGCCATTCTGAGATTTCATGCCCAAGGCTCGAATCTGCAGACTTCCTTCTTCAGCAGCATTTCCAGACACGATGCCCTTAAAGATAAAACTATCATTATTTTGTTCAATAAATACAAATATCTCCCATGCTGTGCCCCAAAATAAATAATTGCCCCTTACTGTGCTTCCTGCACAAAATATATCCCCTTCCACACTGCCCTCTCCAAGATATCCCTGCACACTGCCCCTCTCCAAAATATCCCTGCACACTGCCCCTCTCCAAAATATCTCCTGCACACTGTCCCTCTGCAAAATATCCCTCCCTCTGTGCCTTTCTCCAAACTATCCCTCCTACTTTACCTCTCTCCAAAATATGCCCCCCACTCTACCCCTCTCCAAAATATCCCCCTTTCTAATGTTTTCCAAAATATCCCCCCACCCTGGCCCTTTGCAAAATGTCCCCCCACTAACCCTCTCCAAAAAAATGCCCAGCTCACATACTCACTGCCCCTTTAAATAAAGCAACCCCTACTGCCCCTTACAAAACTGTGCCCCTTTTCACAATTGTCCCCGCATTATGTGCCCTCAAAGTAACATTAACCCTCTCCTCAGTCCACAATGATTTGCATTTAATCTTTAGCTCCTTCATAGAGCTTTTACTGTTACACGCGCTGTCTCCACTCCTCTGCATCGCGTCTGTGTTTCGGCGGCGCCGTCAGCAGTGAGCACTCCTCTGCCCAGAGTCATTGTTCAAATGTGTTCTGAAAGACGATAATACATTTAAATATAAGAAGAAGTGAGCGGCTTTTCCTGGACAGCCCCGTGGGTCGTACAGCATCTTTCGGCAGGCCATATGTTGCAAAGGCTTGCTCTAAAGTTATCATTTTCTCTGATTATTTTAACCATTCATTAAAAGATGAATTTAAAAGTTGGTTAGTGGCTATGGGAAGATATTTAATTGCTCTTATTTAAGACTGAATTGAATTGAATGTCAGAAGCAGAGACCCAAGAATTATCCTCCTGGCCATAACCCCTCCACTTGACCAAATACTCGAGTCTCCGTCTAGCCAGACGAGAATCCAATATCTTCTCTACCTCATACTTCAAATTACCCTTAACCAATACAGGGTCAGGGGGGCGCCACCATGGGAACTACTGACTCCACAAACCTTTTCAACAAAGATTTATGAAAAACGTTATGAACCTTAAACGTAACTGGAAGAGCCAAATGGAAAGAAACAGGGTTAAGGAGTTCCAAAATCTTATAAGGTCCAATGAACCTTGGCTTGAATTTTGGAGATGCAACCTTCACAGGAATATTTTTTGAGGACAACCAAACCATATCACCCACTTTAAACCGGGTACCAATAGTCCTATGCCGGTTGGAAAACCGTTGGGCCTTTTCCTGAGAGTGGAACAACTTGTCCACTACTTGTTCCCAAATCTGCTGCATTCTCTCTACCACAGAATCCACATTTGGGCAGGCAGAAGCTTCCACCTGCCCTGAAGAAAATCGAGGATGAAACCCAAAGTTACACAAAAAAGGAGACATCAAAGTGGCAGAACTAGCCCTATAGTTTAGCGCAAATTCGGCCAAGGGCAAAAATGAGACCCAGTCATCTTGATCAGCAGATATGAAACATCTCAAATAGGATTCCAAAGTCTGGTTTGTTCTCTCAGTCTGCCCATTGGTCTGAGGATGAAATGCAGAGGAGAAAGATAACTGAATTCCCAGTTTGGAACAAAAAGCTCTCCAAAATCTGGATACAAACTGGACTCCTCTGTCCGCCACAATGTTCTCAGGAATCCCATGCAAACGAACCACCTGTTGTAAAACCAAGGGCACCAACTCAGAAGAAGATGGCAACTTTGGGATTGGTGCAAGATGGACCATCTTAGAAAATCTATCATAGATCAACCAGATAACAGTCATTCTCTGAGAGACAGGGAGATCAGAAATAAAATCCATTGAGAAATGGGTCCATGGCCTCCTGGGCACCAGCAGGGGCATCAACAAACCACTAGAATGACAACAGGGCTTGGACCGAGAACAAGTCCCACAGGACTGCACAAAATTCCTGACATCACAAGATAAGGCAGGTCACCAAAAAGACTGACTCACCAAATCTCTGGTACCAAAAATACCTGGATGACCAGCTAAAGCGAAGCAATGAATTTCAGACAAAAACTTCTGGAGAGCCTTCAGAGAAGTGGGCTGAACCCAATCATAAATGGCCTGTACCTTGACCAGGTCCTTTCAATAGCAGACGGGGACAAAATGAATCCCAAAAACGAAATCCTCTGTACACCAAAGAGATATTTCGATCCCTTAACATACAGAGTATTTTCCCTCAAAATCCGGAACACAGTCCGGACATGTTCCACATGAGAATCCCAATCACTGGAAAAGATCAAAATATCATCCAGCTAAATTATCAAAACTTATCCACAAAGTCCTGGAAAATAACGTTCATAAAAGATTGAAAGACAGAAGGGGCATTAATGAGCCCAAAAGACATCACCAGGTACTCAAAATGTCCCTCCAGAGTATTAAACGCCGTCTTCCATTCATCCCTGTGCTTGATGCGAATAAGATTTTACGCCCCCCTGTGGTCAAGTTTGGTAAACCAACAAGCACTTTTAACTCTGGAAAATAAATCAGAAATCAGGATAACGGGTTCTGATATTTAACAGTGATTTTGTTAAGGGATTGATAGTCAATACATGGCCTTAATGAGCCATCTTTCTTGGCCACAAAAAAACCCTAGCACCTAAGGTGAAGAGGATGGTCTGATATGACCCTTCTCCAATGACTCCTTGATATAAGATCACATGGCATCATGTTCAGGTACCGAGTTGAAAAGCCGACCCTTGGGAAATTTATAACCGGGCATTAAAGGGTATCTGTCACCCTTTTTTGGCCTTTCCGCTGCGGCATAGACATCGGGGGCTTATCTACAGCATTCTGTAATGCTGTAGATAAGCCTCCGATGTAACCTGAAAGAGAAGAAAAACACGTTATATTATACTCACCGGAGGGGGCGATCCGGTCCGATGGGTGTCGCCGTCCAAGCTGGCACCTCCCTTCTTCATGCGATGACATCCTCTTCTCCCATCCTGTAATTGCTCCGGCGCAGGCTCACTGATCTGCCCTGTTGAGGGCAGAGCAGAGTCCTGCAGTGCGCAGGCATCGGGAGAGGTCTGGCGCCTGTGCACTGCAGAATTCTGCTCTGCCCTCAACAGGGCAGAGCAATGCACCTACGCCAGAGCCATTTCAGGATGGGAGAAGAGGACGTCATGGCATGAAGAAGGGAGGTGCCGGACCTGACCGCAACACCCATCGGACTGGACCGCCCACCTCGGTGAGTATAATATAACATGTTTTTCTTCTCTTTCAGGTTACATCGGGGGCTTATCTACAGCATTACAGAATGCTGTAGATAAGCCCCCGATGTCTATGCCGGCAGCCAATAGGGGAAAAAAAGGGTGACAGATTCCCTTTAATTCAATTGCGCAGTCATAACTCCTATGAGGAGGCAAAGAGGCGGACTTACTCTCACTAAATACATCAGAAAAATCAGCCAAATAGTCAGGAACATCATGAGAATGGGGAGAGGTGGAGAAAGCAGGAGTGTCACTAAGAACACATTGACAACCCCAACTCACCACAGACACAGATTTCCAATCGAAAACAGGATTATGGGTTGGCAACCAAGGAAAACCCAGTACAATAATATCATGTAAATTGTGCAACACCAAAAATTTACAATTCTCTTGGTGGTCTGGGGCAGCATGCATTTTCACCTGGGTCCAAAACTGGGGTTTATTCTCCGCCAAAGGGTAGCATCAATCCCCCTCAAAGGAATAGGGGTCCGCAGGGGCACCATGGGAAAACCACAATGTTTGGCAAAGTCAAAATCCATCAGATTCAATGCTGCTCCTGAATCAACCAAAGCCTTAGCAGAAAATGTAGACAAGGAGCAGATCAAGGTAACCGCCAAAAGGAACTTAGGCTGTACACTGCCACCACAAATGAGTGAGCAAAACATTATACTCGTTTAGGGCAGACAGAAATAATATGAGAGGCATCCACACAAAAGAAGCACAACTTATTACGCCTTCTAAAATTTGATGTTGCGCCCTAGACAAAACCCTATCACATTGCATGGGTTTAGAAGTTTGTTTGAAGGGCAACACCACCTCTCGCATAGTTTTTACGTTCACGTAAACGTCGATCAATTTGAATGGCTAATGACTAGAGTTGAGCGATACCAGCCGATACTTGAAAATATCGGATCGGAATGGATCGGCCGATCTTAAAAAAAAGTATCGGTATCGCCGATTCCGATACCGGGAACCAATGCAAGTCAATGGGGCCAAAATATCGGAATTAAAAAAAAACCTTTCTTTCCTTGTAGGTTAATTCTACATGAAGAAAAACAACTAAGAATAATGTAGAATGTATTGTGGGAGGTGGAGGAGACATTAAAGCCATAGAGGTTTAGCCCAATCAAATGGAATAGCAGGAATTAAACTTTTTTTTTAAAGACGTTAGGAGTTACAAAGATATTGACTATGTTAGCCTCATTTATATTTTGCCAGACATGTATGTCTTCTTCTTCTTTCTTCTTCTTTCTTCTTCTTCTTCCTTTTTTTACCTTCTTCTTTCTTCTTCTTCTTCCTTTTTTTACCTTCTTCTTCTTATTATTCCTTTTTTAACATTCTTCTTCTTCTTCTTCCTTTTTTTACATTCTTCTACTTCCTTTTTTTACATTCTTCTTCTTATTCCTTTGTTTACATTCTTCTTCTTCTTCCTTTTTTTAAATTCTTCTACTTCCTTTTTTTACATTCTTCTTCTTCTTCCTTTTCTTACATTCTTCATATTCTTCTTATTCAACAATTATTATTCTACATATTCAACTTCTTCATCTTCTTCCTATTCTTCTTCATCATATTCTTATTTGTGTCAGGCATTCCTGTAGTTGTTATCTAGAAAAGTTAGAAGTTTACACCTTCCGTTCTGCCTGTCACAAAAGATTTACAACAGGATTTGTCCGCGTTCAGTTTGGCCTGCAGTAGCAGGCCTTTTCCAGGGGCACCACGAGGAGGAACGGACTCACCCCCATACACTGCTTAGTCTTCTTCTGCTTATAAATAAGATAATATCATTTGCTCAGAGTATTAGTCTTATGCTTAATGTTCTTCTGCTTTGTTTTTTTATGCTTCTTTGTCTTCTCTCTCTTGTTGTTCTGCATCTTGGTGGTTGTCTTCCTGTTCTTTGTCCTCTTGAACCAGCTGACGGTACTGGCACCCGGAGGGGCAGCAGAAGGAACAAGAGCCAATGGCACTACCGAGGACCAGCTGACGGTGCTGGAACCCGGTTACTAAGCAGGAGGTACCTGTGCTACAAAGCACTACCAAGGACCAGCAGACGTTGCCGGAACTCGGATACCGAGATGGAGGCACCTAGACCAAAGGCTCTGCCGAGAACCAGCTGACGGTGCTGGAACCCGGATGGGTAGCATAAGCTGCAAGAGCAAATGGAAATAGCAAGGACCAGCTGACAGTGCTGGCACCCGGAGGGGCAGCAGAAGGAATAAGAGCCAATGGCACAACCGAGGACCAGCTGACGGTGCTGGAACACGGTTACTAAGCAGGAGGTACCTGTGCTACAAAGCACTACCAAGGACCAGCAGACGTTGCCGGAACTCGGATACCGAGATGGAGGCACCTAGGCCAAAGGCTCTGCCGAGAACCATCTGACGGTGCTGGAACCCGGATGGGTAGCATAAGCTGCAAGAGCAAATGGAAATAGCGAGGACCAGCTGAAAGTGCTGGCACCCGGAGGGGCAGCAGAAGGAATAAGAGCCAATGGCACAACCGAGGACCAGCTGATGGTGCTGGAACACGGTTACTAAGCAGGAGGTACCTGTGCTACAAAGCACTACCAAGGACCAGCAGACGTTGCCGGAACTCGGATACCGAGATGGAGGCACCTAGGCCAAAGGCTCTGCCGAGAACCAGCTGACGGTGCTGGAACCCGGATGGGTAGCATAAGCTGCAAGAGCAAATGGAAATAGCGAGGACCAGCTGACAGTGCTGGCACCCGGAGGGGCAGCAGAAGGAATAAGAGCCAATGGCACAACCGAGGACCAGCTGATGGTGCTGGAACCCGGTTACTAAGCAGGAGGTACCTGTGCTACAAAGCACTACCAAGGACCAGCAGACGTTGCCGGAACTCGGATACCGAGATGGAGGCACCTAGGCCAAAGGCTCTGCCGAGAACCAGCTGACGGTGCTGGAACCCGGAGGGGCAGCTGAAGTTACCCCTGAAAAGCAAAGTTGGCATGCCGCAAGCTGGCCGCAGTTACCGAATCACACAGTCCTACAGGGGGTGCTTGTCCTACTGGCACTACGGAACAAGCCTTTCTTACCAGAACCCGCAGTCCACTTAGGAAGCACCTAAACTGCTGGCACCCTAGCCTCGGCTAACACAACCGCAACACGACATGGCAACTTGGGGTGGCAAACTGACATTGACACTTCCCGGAAACAGCAGGCAGGGCTGGAACCAAGCTGGGCAGGAGGGAGTACCCGTGCCAAAGTCAGTTATGAGCAGCAACTGGCGATGTTGGAGCCCAGGGACAAGCACTTAGCAGGCTGAGGCCTGATGTGCTGTCAATTGGGAGGCAGCAGGACAGATTGCCATCAAAACAGCAGGGGAACAGCTGACGTTACTGAACCCCACAAACACAGGAGCTAGTGTTTTACTCTGTGAAGACGGCACTTCCGAGCAACAACTGGCTGTGTTGAAGCCCAGGGACAAGCACGGAGCAGGCTGAGGCTGCATTGAAGAAATTTTAAGATCGGTTGTAGACTTATACTAATTTTAACCAAGCTCCACTTAGGCCTGTGGCTTCACTGATTTTCGTATTTCCCCTGTCCTCCATCCCCGCCAGTTACAGCTCCGAAGTGGCGTCTGCACAATCCACACTTGTTCCTGTGTTACAGGTGTTAAGTCCGGTCAGTTAATCCCCTGATGTGTGTCCGGCAATGTCGCCTGCTCTGTCCACATTCCCATTATGGGAATGTGGACAGAGCAGGCGACATTGCCGGACACACATCAGGGGATTAACTGACCAGACTGAACACCTGTAACACAGGAACAAGTGTGGATTGTGCAGACGCCACTTCGGAGCTGTAACTGGCAGGGTTGGAGGACAGGGGAAACACGAGAGACAGTGGAGCCACAGGCCTAATTGGAGCACGGTTAAAAATCAGTAGTAGTAGGACTGTGTAGGCAGCAGGAGACTTTGCCATCCACACAGCAGGGGATCAGCTAGCGTTACTGAACCCCACTGAGACACAGGAGCAAGTGTCTCTTTCCGTGTGGACGGCACTTCCGAGCTACAACTGGCTGTGTTGAAGCCCAGGAAATAGGAGGGTGTAGGCAGAGGCCTACTATCTTTGGAATGCGGAGACAGCAGGAGAGACTGCCATCCACACAGCAGGGGAACAGCTGACGTTACTGAACCCCACTGAGACACGGGAGCAAGTGTCTCTTTCCGTGTGGACGGCACTTCCGAGCTACAACTGGCTGTGTTGAAGCCCAGGAAATAGGAGGGTGTAGGCAGAGGCCTACTGTCTTTGGAATGCAGAGACAGCAGGAGAGACTGCCATCCACACAGCAGGGGAACAGCTGGCGTTACTGAACCCCACTGAGACACGGGAGCAAGTGTCTCTTTCCGTGTGGACGGCACTTCCGAGCTACAACTGGCTGTGTTGAAGCCCCGGGAAATAGGAGGGTGTAGGCAGAGGCCTACTGTCTTTGGAATGCGGAGACAGCAGGAGAGACTGCCATCCACACAGCAGGGGATCAGCTGGCGTTACTGAACCCCACTGAGACACGGGAGCAAGTGTCTCTTTCCGTGTGGACGGCACTTCCGAGCTACAACTGGCTGTGTTGAAGCCCAGGAAATAGGAGGGTGTAGGCAGAGGCCTACTGTCTTTGGAATGCGGAGACAGCAGGAGAGACTGCCATCCACACAGCAGGGGAACAGCTGGCGTTACTGAACCCCACTGAGACACGGGAGCAAGTGTCTCTTTCCGTGTGGACGGCACTTCCGAGCTACAACTGGCTGTGTTGAAGTCCAGCAAATAGGAGGATGTAGGCAGAGGCCTACTGTCTTTGGAATGCGGAGACAGCAGGAGAGACTGCCATCTCCACAGCAGGGGAACAGCTGGCAGTGCTGAACCCCACTAACACTTGAACAAATGTGTTTGGCTCTGTGGAGACGACACTTCTGAACACCAACTGACGCTGTTGGAGCCCAGGATCAGGCGTGGAGCAGGCTGGGGCCTACTGGATTTTGGCAGGTGTAGGCAGCAGGAGACTTGCCATCTCCACAGCAGGGGAACTGCTGGCAGTGCTGATCCCCACTAACACTTGAACGAATGTGTTTGGCTCTGTGGAGACGACACTTCTGAACACCAACTGACGCTGTTGGAGCCCAGGATTAGGCGAGGAGCAGGCTGGGGCCTACTGGATTTTGGCAGGTGTAGGCAGCAGGAGACTTGCCATCTCCACAGCAGGGGAACAGCTGGCAGTACTTAACCCCACTAACACTTGAACGAATATGTTTGGCTCTGTGGAGACGACACTTCTGAACACCAACTGACGCTGTTGGAGCCCAGGATTAGGCGAGGAGCAGGCTGGGGCCTACTGGATTTTGGCAGGTGTAGGCAGCAGGAGACTTGCCATCTCCACAGCAGGGGAACAGCTGGCAGTGCTGAACCCCACTAACACTTGAACGAATGTGTTTAGCTCTGTGGAGACGACACTTCTCAACACCAACTGACGCTGTTGGAGCCCAGGATCAGGCGTGGAGCAGGCTGGGGCCTACTGGATTTTGGCAGGTGTAGGCAGCAGGAGACTTGCCATCTCCACAGCAGGGGAACAGCTGGCAGTGCTGAACCCCACTAACACTTGAACGAATGTGTTTGGCTCTGTGGAGACGACACTTCTGAACACCAACTGACACTGTTGGAGCCCAGGATTAGGCGAGGAGCAGGCTGGGGCCTGTTGCTTTTGGCAGGTGAAGGCAGCAGGAGACTTGCCATCTCCACAGCAGGGGAACAGCTGGCAGTGCTGAACCCCACTAACACTTGAACGAATGTGTTTAGCTCTGTGGAGACGACACTTCTGAACACCAACTTTCGCTGTTGGAGCCCAGGATCAGGCGTGGAGCAGGCTGGGGCCTACTGGATTTTGGCAGGTGTAGGCAGCAGGAGACTTGCCATCTCCACAGCAGGGGAACAGCTGGCAGTGCTGAACCCCACTAACACTTGAACGAATGTGTTTGGCTCTGTGGAGACGACACTTCTCAACACCAACTGACGCTGTTGGAGCCCAGGATTAGGCGAGGAGCAGGCTGGGGCCTGTTGCTTTTGGCAGGTGAAGGCAGCAGGAGACTTGCCATCTCCACAGCAGGGGAACAGCTGGCAGTGCTGAACCCCACTAACACTTGAACGAATGTGTTTGGCTCTGTGGAGATGACACTTCTGAACACCAACTGACGCTGTTGGAGCCCAGGATTAGGCGAGGAGCTGGCTGGGGCCTACTGGATTTTGGCAGGTGTAGGCAGCAGGAGACTTGCCATCTCCACAGCAGGGGAACTGCTGGCAGTGCTGAACCCCACTAACACTTGAACGAATGTGTTTGGCTCTGTGGAGACGACACTTCTGAACACCAACTGACGCTGTTGGAGCCCAGGATTAGGCGAGGAGCAGGCTGGGGCCTACTGGATTTTGGCAGGTGTAGGCAGCAGGAGACTTGCCATCTCCACAGCAGGGGAACAGCTGGCAGTGCTGAACCCCACTAACACTTGAACGAACGTGTTTAGCTCTGTGGAGACGACACTTCTGAACACCAACTGACGCTGTTGGAGCCCAGGATTACGCATGCCGCATGCAGAGGCCAATGGGCAGAGGTTTTTATGGAGGTTGTTGACTACTACTGATTCTAACCATGCTCCACTTAGTCCTCTGGCTCCACTGTCTCTACTATTTACCCTGGCTTCCAACCCCGCCAGCTACATCTCTGAAGTGGCGTCAGCACAATCTACACTTGTTCCTGTGTTACTGGTGCTCAGTCCCGTCAGTTGATCCCCTGATGTTTGTCCGGCAAGTTCGCCAGCTCTGTCCTCATTCCCACTACTGGTTATGGGAATGTGGACAGAGCAGGAGACCTTGCCGGACACACATCAGGGGATAAACTGATGGGACTGAGCCACAGGAACACAGGAACAAGTGTAGATTGTGCTGACGCCACTTCAGAGATGTAGATGGCGGGGTTGGAGGCCAGGGGAAATAGTAGAGACAGTGGAGCCAGAGACCTAAGTTGGGCACGGTTAAAAATCAGTAGTGGTTTGAATGTTGATGAAGCTGGTGACTTTGCCATCCACACAGCAGGGGATCAGCTGGCGTTACTGAACCCCACTAACACAGGAGCTAGTGTGTTTCTCTGTGTAGACGACACATCTGAGCGACAACTGGCTGTGTTGAAGCACAGGGATTATAGTTCAGGTGGTAGAAAAATGAACACACCAGCAGACCTGGATACAGTTGCCAACCACTAATTTTGTCTGTAAGAGGAATGGCAAAGTCTTTGGAGATCCAGGCCTTGTTCATTTTCAGAAAAGTCAGCCGGTCAACATTATCGGAAGATAGTCGCGTGCGACGGTCTGTTAGTACACCACCTGCGGCACTAAAGACGCGTTCCGATAATACACTGGCAGCAGGGCAAGCCAGCACCTCCAATGCATACTGGCTAAGCTCTGGCCATGTATCTAGCTTAGAGACCCAAAACTTGAAAGGGGAAGAGCCATCTGGGAGTACAGTGACAGGGCAAGACATGTAGTCTGACACCATCTGACGGAAGCGTTGCCTCCTGCTGACTCGAGGCGTCGCTGATGGTGTAGACAATTGTGGTGAACACACAAAACTTTGCCACATTTGGGCCATAGTGGTCTTGCCTTGTGCTGCGGCGCTGCCTCTGCTCCCTCTTTGTGCAGAGTTTCCTCCACTGCCTCGACGCACAGAGCTGCTTTGTAAAGCACTAGCAACAATGCTGTCGGGTGGAATGGAAAACATTATGGACTGCACCAGTGATTCTTCGTACTCCCGCAGTTTACGCTCCCGGTTCAACGTTGGTATGAGCCTTTGTACGCTGTCCCGGTAGCGAGGATCTAGGAGGGTGTACACCCAATAATCAGCCGAGACGAGAATGTGGGCGATGCGGCGGTCGTTTCTCAGGCACTGCAGCATGAAATCAACCATGTGCTGCAGACTCCCAACTGCCAAAGAACCGCTGTCCCCTGTTTGAGGCGTGACCTCGGCCTGCTCTGCATCACCCCACCCTCGCTGTACATACTGAGTAGAGGTTTGTGTACCTCCCTCCTCTGGAGAGATGTCTTCCTCCTCCATCGACTCCTCCTCATCCTCCTCACAAAGTGTCCCCTGCCTAGGCCTTTGTGAGGAAACACGTAGCGCAGACTGTCCAGAAGCAGATGGCATTTGGGACTCCTCATCCTCCACCTCTTCCGAAACCTCATCCCTTAGTGCTTGCAGTGTTTGTTGAAGCAGGCAGATAAGGGGGACAGTCATGCTGACTAGTGCATCATCTGCACTCGCCATCCGCGTGGATTCATGGAAGGCATGCAAAACGAGGCAGATGTCCTTCATAGAGGCCCACTCAATGGTACTGAAGTGTGAACGGCGCACAGTGCGACTTGTTTGCGCCTGATGCAGCTGGTACTCCATGACTGCTGCCTGCTGCTCACACAACCGCTCCAACATATGTAACGTTGAATTCCACCCGGTGGGTAGGTCACATATGATGCGATGTTCCGGAAGGCCAAATCGTCGCTGCAGAGCAGCGAGGCGCGATCTTGCCGTGCTGGAACGCCGCAAGTGAGCGCACTCTATGCGGACCTTGTGCAACAGTGCATCAAGTTAAGCACATGTGTCAGACATGGGATGTGTGTGAGGTTGCCTAGGCCAAGAGCTGCCACCAGATTTCGGCCATTGTCACACACTACCAAGCCCGGCTGGAGATTCGCTGGCCCAAACCACACATCGCTCTCCTGCTTGATAGCATTCCAGAGCTCCTGCGCTGTGTGGCTTCGATTCCCCAAAGAAATTAATTTGAGTACAGCCTGTTGACGTTTGGCCACGGCTGTGCTCATATCGGTCGTAACAGGCTCCTGCTCTGCTGTTTCTGAGTAACTTGAGTAGGCGGAGGAGTCTATGTGTACAGACTGGAGTCCTGCAATCCGTGGCGTTGGAAGAACACGTACAGCGCCACTCTCCAGATCTGTACCCGGATCCACAACATTGACCCAGTGGGCAGTGAGGGAAAGGTATCGTCCCTGTCCATGGTTACTGGTCCACGCATCGGTGGTCAGGTGGACCTTGCTACTAACGGCGTTTAGTAGCACATGTTTTATTTTGCCCTCAACATGTTTCTGCAGGGCAGGGACGGCTCGCCTGCTGAAATAAAAGCGGCTTGGCACGTTGTATTGGGGGACTGCCAATGCCATTAAGTCCCGGAAGGTGTCAGTGTCCACCAGCCTGAATGACAGCATTTCAACTGCCAGAAGTTTGGCAATGCCAGCATTCAGAGACTGTGCTTGGGGATGGTTTGCCGAGTAAGGGCGCCTTTTATCCCATGCCTGTGCTACCGATGGCTGTGATGGATGGGAACGTGCTGCTATGGGTGGAATCTGACAGGGTCTCCGGACAACAGTGGCAGAGGTTCTTCCTTGGCGATCCTGTGAGGAAGCCGAACCAGCAGTGTGTGAGCTGGAGGAAGAGGCCCCAACACTAACTGAAGAGGTGGTAGGTGGTGCTGTACGTTGGCCTACGTCTTCAGGGTGTCTCTGCAACTCCAACTCGTGCTTGGTGCGCACATGTTTCCACATATTTGTGGTATTGAGGTTGCTGACATTTCTCCCTCTTTTGACTTTCTGATGACACAGCTTGCATTTGACAAAGCAAATGTCATCTGCAACTGTGTCAAAAAAGGACCACGCACTGCAAGTCTTGGGAGCGCCCGTTTTGCCTTTGGAATGAGGAATGCTCCTAACGGGTGCCGAAGTGGAGGGTACAGGCAACCAAGTCTTCCCCCTCCCTCTGCCTCCTGTTTTGGCCGGTAGGGGAATCTCTTCCTCCGAGCTGCTCCCACCACCTTCCTGTTCCTCATGCCATGATGGGTCAAGGACCTCATCATCTTCCCTCCCCTCTTCAAACAGCTGCTTCTCCGGGGTTGTCTCGCCAGCACCGTACGCACCAGAAAGTGGCAACTGAGTCTCGTCATCATCTGATGTGTACTGAGGTGTGCTGACCATAGGCACTGGCCCACTCACCTCTTCAGATTCAGAGGGACAAAGAAGTTGCGCATCACTGCATACTCCCTCTTCTTCACATTCAGGAATGCTGCTTGGCTGGCCCCCTCTTTCCAAGCCAACAGATTCCGAGAACAGAAGTAGAGACTGTGATGGCTCCTGTCCATGTCTCTCTGACTGCCTGGGCACTTTGGCAGGTGGTGAAGAGACAGATGGTTGCTCTTCGGTGCTCTGGTCCTGAGAGGCTGTGGAAGTAGTTGAAGTCGATGCGTTAGCTGCCATCCATCTGACAACGGCTTCAATTTGTTCCTCCCGCAGCAGTGGGGTACGTTGAGGTCCTACAAAGCTGCGCATAAAGGACTGTTGCCTGCTAAAACTGGGGGATGCTGATCCACTGGTGCCCGCAGCAGGCCCAGAATCCCCACGTCCTCTACCTGCAGAATCCCCACGTCCTCTCCCTGCAGAATCCCCACGTCCTCTCCCTGCTGAAACTCCACGCCCACGCCCACGCCCACGCGCCTTACTCCCTGCCTTCTTCATCTTGACAGACTGCTTAAGATAGGCAGAAAAGTACAAAGGGGGGCCTTAGTGTGCTTATTTCTGAACAGCTGGTTACAGGTACAAGAAACACTAATTTTATGAAGTGTGTGTGTGTGTGGACTATCCTTTAATAGGAGCTGATGTGGCCTACACAAGTTCCAAATGTAGTGTTTGGTGAACTTTTTTTGTGGTTTCTTTGTTGGAAACAAACTCAAAGTATGTGAACAAAGAATTGAAACTGATAGTATCACCAACTTTTTGGAGCTATTACAATGCAGGCAGGTAACCTTCAATGCAAAAGATGAGGCTCCAAAAAAATTGGGTAATACTAATCTGGCTGCGCTGGCAGGGCACAAGCCAGAAAAAAAGGCTCCTCTATCTACTCCTATATAGTGTTTGCAACCAACCAATGTTGATGGATACGGATGGATGCACACTAATAGGAGAAGAAAAAATGAGCTGCACTCAAAGACAAATATGCGTGAGGCAGTGACGCACGTTGAGCGTCCTACAACCAGACGTAGCTGCAGGACACTCTACTCAGCGTGAGCTGCACTCACACACAGTCAAGAGACCTCTCAGACAGCCGTGAACAGTGCAGCTAAGTGGGCACTGACACTGACAGGCTGCAGAAAGGCTCCGCTGTGTACTCCTATATAGTGTTTGCAACCACCGTAGATGGAGATGGATGGATGCACACTAATAGAAGAAAAAATGAGCTGCACTCAAATAAAAATATGTGTGAGGCACTGACGCACGCTGAGCGTCCTACAACCAGACGTAGCTGCAGGACACACTAATCAGCATGAGCTGCACTCACACACAGTCAGAGACCTCTCAGACAGCCGTGAACAGTGCAGCAAAGTGGACACTAGCACTGAAAGGCTGCAGAAAGGCTCCGCTGTCTACTACTAGTGTTTGCAACCAACGTATATGGATACGGATGGAAGCACACTAGATTGAAATTATGTAAATGCAGCTCAAAAATTAAAAGATGTATGAGGCAGCAGTGAGGCACACTGGGCAGCCTACAACCTGACGTGGCTGCAGGACCCACTCCACAGCGTGAGCTGCACTCACACAGACATTGGAAACAGACAGTTGTGAACACTGCTGCTAGGGCAAAGAAGGCTACAGTGGTGGTTTATGTAGCCTGGGTAAAGCACTAGATGTTTGGTGGAATTGCTATTTCTAACTGTCCCTCACAGTCTTCTACAGCAGCCTGTCCCTAACTGAATTCACAGCAGAGTGAACCAGAAATGGCGGCTGCGGTGGCTTTTATAGTGCATCATGACATCATTTTGGCAGCCAATCACAGCCATGCCAATAGTTAACATGCCTACATGCCTAACAGGATGTGCCCACACTTCGGAGGATTCCCATTGGCTTAATCAAAGCAAGCAGGGTCATAGCATGATGGGAACTTCCGATTCCGGTATCCGATATCACAAAAGTATCGGAAGTCAGTATCGGAATTCCGATACCGCTAATATCGGCCGATACCCGATACTTGCGGTATCGGAATGCTCAACACTACTAATGACATAAAGTAGAGTCGTTAAGACCAGAGGGGACAGGACATCCCACCATAACATATTTTACGGTTTCTGCCAGACCTTTACGAAAGAGAGCTGCTAGGGCATCATCATTCCATTTAGTAAGGACCGCCCACTTTCGGAAATTTTGACAATATTACTCTGCAGCATCCCGACCCTGGTTCAATGCCAATAAGGTTTTCTCAGCTTGATCAATAGCATTAGGTTCATCATTAGAGTTGAGCGATACCGTCCGATACTTCAAAGTATCGGATCGGAATGGATCGGCCGATCTTTAAAAAAAGTATCGGTATCGCCGATTCCGATACCGGAAGTCCCATTCAAGTCTATGGGACTTCCGGTATCGGAATAAGAAAAACCCTGTTTTTGCCTTGTACAGCCTCTCTGGGGTCTGTACAGGCCTTTCGGGGGGCTGTGCCGGCCTGCCAGGGGGTCTGTGCAGGCTCCGGTGGTCTGTGCCGGCCTGCCGGGGGGCTGTGCCGGCCTGCCGGTGGTCTGTGCAGGCTCCGGGGGGCTGTGCCGGCCTGCCGGGGGGCTGTGCCGGCCTGCCGGGGGGCTGTGCAGGCTCCGGGGGGCTGTGCCGGCCTGCCGGGGGGCTGTGCCGGCCTGCCGGTGGTCTGTGCAGGCTCCGGGGGGCTGTGCCGGCCTGCCGGGGGGCTGTGCCGGCCTGCCGGTGGTCTGTGCAGGCTTCGGGGGTCTGTGCAGGCATCGTCCGATGGGACTACAAGTCCCATCGGGCGATGCCTGCTACCATGACAGTGATTGACACATTAGCCAATGATGGGACAGTAGTAGTCCCATCATCCGGCTAATGTGTTGAATGTAAGAAAAAAAAAAAAAAATTACATGCTACATACATGCTACATACATGCTACATACATACAACATGCATACTACATACATGCTACATTCATACTACATACTACATACATGCTACATTCATACTACATAAATACTACATGCAACATACATACTACATATATACTACATACATACTACATGCATGCTACATACATACTGCATGCTACATACATACTACATGCTACATACATACCACATATATACTACATACATACTACATGCATGCTACATACATACCACATACATACTACATACATACTACATACATACTACATGCATGCTACATGCATGCTACATGCTACATACATAACACATATATACTACATGCATGCTACATACATACTACATGCTACATACATACCACATACATACTACATGCATGCTACATACATACTACATGCATGCTACATACATACTACATGCTACATACTACATATATACTACATGCATGCTACATACATACTACATGCTACATACATACTACATATATACTACATGCATGCTACATACATACTACATGCTACATACATACTACATATATACTACATGCATGCTACATACATACTACATGCTACATACATACTACATATATACTACATGCATGCTACATACTACATGCTACATACATACTACATATATACTACATGCATGCTACATACATACTACATACATACTACATGCATGCTACATACATACTACATGCTACATACATACCACATACATACTACATATATACTACATGCATGCTACATACATACTGCATGCTACATGCATGCTACATACATACTACATACTACATACATACCACATATATACTACATACATACAATACATTCATACAATACATACATAGACATACAGTACATATAACATAGAGTAACATACTTACCAATACTTGTCACATTGTTCCCCGAAGCCATTGTCTTTTCCGGAATAAATATTAACATATTTCCCGCGCAGCAATGGCATAAAGTGAGACTAGGGACTTTTTTTTTTTTTAAGTGGCGGAGGAATACAGTGCGGAAGGATACCTACCTTCCGTCATTGGATTCCTGCAGCCCGTAGAGAACGGCAGCATCATCTGATGCTGCAGTTCTCTACCCAAGATCGTCGTGGGACACACTCGTGGACTGCTTCGGATCGTGGGTGAGTATTTTTGTGGTTTGTTATGTTAATATTTATTCCGGAAAAGACAATGGCTTCGGGGAACAATGTGACAAGTATTGGTAAGTATGTTACTCTAAGTTATATGTACTGTATGTCTATGTATGTATTGTATGAATGTATTGTATGTATGTAGTATATATGTGGTATGTATGTATCATGTATGTAGTATGTATGTAGCATGCATGTAGCATGCAGTATGTATGTAGCATGCATGTAGTATATATGTAGTATGTATGTAGCATGTAGCATGTATGTAGTATGTATGTAGTATGTATGTAGCATGTAGCATGTATGTAGTATATATGTGGTATGTATGTAGCATGTAGTATGTATGTAGTATGTATGTAGTATGCATGTAGCATGCAGTATGTATGTAGCATGCATGTAGTATATATGTAGTATGTATGTAGCATGCATGTAGTATATATGTAGTATGTATGTAGCATGTAGCATGTATGTAGTATATATGTAGTATGTATGTAGCATGTAGTATGTATGTAGCATGTATGTAGTATGTATGTAGCATGCATGTAGCATGCATGTAGTATGTATGTAGTATGTATGTAGTATGCAGTATGTAGCATGTATGTAGCATGTATGTAGTATGTATGTAGTATATATGTAGTATGTATGTAGTATATATGTAGTATGTATGTAGCATGTAGTATGTATGTAGCATGTAGTATGTATGTAGCATGTAGTATGTATGTAGCATGCATGTAGTATATATGTAGTATGTATGTAGCATGTAGTATGTATGTAGCATGCATGTAGTATATATGTAGTATGTATGTAGCATGTAGTATGTATGTAGCACGCATGTAGTATGTATGTAGTATGTATGTAGTATTTTTTTTTTTTTTTTTTTTTTTTTTTAACATTTAACACATTAGCCGGATGATGGGACTACTACTGTCCCATCATTGGCTAATGTGTCAATCACTGTCATGGTAGCAGGCATCGCCAGATGGGACTTGTAGTCCCATTGGACGATGCTTGCACAGACCCCCGGACATCAGCACAGCCCCCCGGCAGGCCGGCACAGCCCCCCGGCAGGCCGGTACAGACCCCCACAGGGTGCACAGACCACCGGCAGGCCGGCACAGACCCCCGGCAGGCCGGTACAGACCCCCACAGGGTGCACAGATTACCGGCAGGCCGGCACAGCCCCCCGGCAGGCCGGTACAGACCCCCACAGGGTGCACAGACCACCGGCAGGCCGGCACAGCCCCCCGGCAGGCCGGTACAGACCCCGGGCAGTCCACACAGCCCCCGGCAGGCCGGCAGAGACCCCCGGAAGGCCCGAAATGACGGCGCATCATGATGCGCACACACCGCGCATCATGATGACGTCAGGCTGTCAATCAACTTTGAACTTCCGATTCCGATGCCGAATTCCGATATTGAAAAGATATCGGAAGTCGGTATCGGAATTCCGATACAGCAAGTATCGGCCGATACCCGATACTTGCGGTATCGGAATGCTCAACACTATTCATCATACAACAACCCCAGGGCTTGAAAAAATGCATCCACATTAGCCAGAATAGGATCTCCAGGGGTCAGAGAAAAAGCCCAGTCCTGGGGATCGCCGCACAGCAAGGAGATGACAATTTTAACCTGCTGCACCAAGCTCCCCGATGAGTTAGGTTTCAAAGCGAAAAATAGTTTAGAATTATTCGTAAAATTTAAAAATTTAGACCGATCCCCAGAAAACACATCAGGAGTAGGGATCTTTGGTTCTACAGCAGATGATTGAGCGAGATAGGCAGAATTTCCCCGCACTTCAGCAGCAAGCTGCTCAACATGATTGGACAATTGCTTAGTCTCCATTAAAGAAAAAATCCTCCTACGGCCCCAGAGAAAAAGAGGAAAAAATATATTAAAAAATTCGGAGACTTTTTTTTTTTTTACAATTCTTTCCTTCTTTAGAGTACCCTAGAGTCTACAGTTTTGGCTGGTGATTCTGTTATGAATAGGTCACCGAGGAGGATGGCAGGAATAGGCTAGGCCAACAGGATACCAGAAAGGTTGGTAACTTAGTGGATTGCAGACCCCTAGTCCTAACAACACAACTAGCAGTAGCCGTGGGGCATACCTACGATGCCCTAGACGCCTCGGCACAGCCGGAGAACTAACTAAGCTTAAAGCAAGAAAAGTGAAATCTAAACTGCCCCGGAGTAGAACCCCAAAGAAATAGCCCCCAAACATATATTGTCAGTGAGACAAGATGAGGCACAAACACAGGCAGAAAATAGACTGAGCAAATGATCGGGCCCAAACTGTCTAGATAGGATAGGAAAGGAAAGACACTGTCTGCAATCACGCAAAAACCCTAAAAAATCCAACACGTCTGATGTACAAAAAACACTGAGGTCTCACAACCTCTCCCCCACTATATCAGCATTCTGGTGTGAACTGGCAGCAAAGCAAAAGAGACTAATATAACAGGGGACTGAACAAACTGACACAAGTTGTAACATATGGAGCGGGGTCCAGCACTGTCCCAGCAGGGAGCACTCTGAACCCTCACAACAAAGCAGAAAGAGGCAAAACCAGATCAGATGCAAAGGATTATCAAATGAACAACTTAACTGAAAAATGCAGGATCAGGCAGGAGACAGCAGACCTCAATATGCACAGGAAGAACCAATCACCAGCAGCAACTGAGGGAAGCCTGCTCACTTATATCCTCCCAGTCAGTAACCCCTGATTTTCCAATCATCGGCATCAGGTGGCATACTTCTGTCAACCCAACCAGCTCCACTACCCGCAGTAGCCACCAGAGGGAGCCCCGACTCAGAAGTCAGAACAAGAGAATTCACAACAGCCTTTACTATATAGACATGATTGGCACTGTTTCTGGAAAACTGTAGAAAAGAAAGCCAAAAAAAGGGAAAACAGCACCGCCAATACCACAGCAATCAATCACATCGACCTGGTGTCCAGTAACGCTGCAGGCATAAACCTGAGATTTCGGGTGCTTACCAAGAGTTATACAGTTCTGCCAATCCTGGTACAAAGAAAGAATGTGGCACTCACCAATCCAAACTTTATTTCATAATGGGTATAACATCTTCACCGGGAGAACGGGGAAAAAGAGTGTGCAGGTGACGACAGCGCTGTTGTGCTTCTACGGGTCCCATCGAAGATGTTTTAAACGTCATGAAATAAAGTTTGGATTTTGAAAATTGGTGAGTGCCACCTTCTTTCTTTGTACCAGGAAAAGAAAGCCATAGTTATACTAGACTAGAGCATCGTAATGGACATAAATAACCATCTGTCTCCTGGGAACATTCACATTTGATCATTACCTTTCCTTATATGAGTTGCCTATTAGGTTCTCAAAAAAATGACAGATAAAATTGAATAGATTTGGGCATTATTGCATCAGACCAGTCATAAATTCAAATTGGGCAATCACATGGAAACATCAAAAAATGCCATCAGCTATGGAAAATGATTTAATAGCAATCAGCCAAAACTACACAATACGCTGCACAATATGAACGTAGCTTTATTAGGAGCAGATGCCTGCTGGCAGAAGGAAAAGTGAAAACAAGGAGGGGTCTCGCGAATTCATGCAAATTATGAAGGGTCAGAGAAGGATTCATCTTCTGACAGCTCAGGATTGTGAGCATTCTGCCACATCCCCTCCTTTCTGCCTTCATCTCAGAGCAAAGCCTGTTTCCAGATATTATTTATTACTCTCCAATGAAGAGTCCTGCAGCCTAGTATGCTTCATATGTGCACCAGATGGGGGGAAACGCTACATTCGTCAAAGTCCAAGAGCCAGAGTCCCATCCATTTCCAGTTTGGCAATGTCATCAGGTGAATGCCTATGAAATGAAGTGTGTCTGCTGCAACCTTCTCTGTTGACGCAATGAGCTGTACAGGTGTTTCCTCCATAGCACTATCTGTTTCCCATAACATTCAGCCAGAGTTATGCGAGTCTGACAGCAAGCTCTTACATCATGTTTTTTATTACGGAAGAAAAACGCACACTGACTGATTTGCGCGGCCATATATACATCAAGAGGCAGCATGGCTTTATTATCTCCCTCACTCTGCATGTGCATTCCAAGGTATCTGCCATTCATCAAGACAGCAAATCAGGGCTACACGTGCAGGACATATGCCACCAACTATATAGTATCCAGATGGCCAGGTAATGTGAGCAGAGAGTGATGGAGAGCAGCACACTGCAAGGCTATTTGTTACTGATTGAGAATATTGGAGTCGATTGTAGGTTGCCATGTTCCTACTCAGATCAAGGATTAATCTGACTTCTGGGGAACTTGGTAATGTATCATACGCAGTAGATGCAATGTAAGCCGATATATCACCTAAATTAACACAAGCTAGATCTCTTACACCTCATGAATCTGGTGTACTTACTTTGAAAATCCATGTTAGAAGGGCTGTAGAGCCCTCAGATTTATATAAACAGCCCTGCTCATTTCAAATTTAGACAAGGAAACATTCACAACAGAGTATACAGCCATTCTGATATGCATTTTCAAAATAAGTACACTAGGTCAATCAGGTCTAAGAAACCTATTTAATAATTTATACCGTTGTGTTGTAAAATTTGACAGACCTGCTTGAAATTCATCATCAGCTCAGATATTACATTAATGCTAAATATCACAAAGGAGGGAGAAAAAGACCAGGTTTTTCAATGTATCCACGCTGACCACACAAGGACAGAAATATTCTTGAAAGCTTTATTGTGCTGACGCATTTCGTGGCAAATCTGCCACTTCCTCAGGGCCAACGTATTCTGGAGCTGCTCAGTTGGGGCCAGAGAGTCCCTCACTGTCCAGGGGATAATGCCCTGTGGACAACGCAGTGGCACCCTAACGGTTGAAGCTTAAGCCAGCCACACAGGGCCAGTGGGAAGAAGACTGCAGCAGTGACAGCAGTGAGAGCAGTTTCAGTACAAGGAGAGGTCGGTGCTATAATTGTGGACACAGCAGAAGGGACAGGCAGGTCACTGACAATGTGGCAGATCTCATCCTGGGCACATTCTCTCACAGCCAGGGCGAGACGGCTAAGGGAAGCACCAGTGAAAGTGAGTCTGGACAGTGAGGACACTGAGGGACTGTGTGTCATGGTCTGATACGGGTACATGCTGTGCGACAGTAAGAGGAGTACAGGGAAAGTGGAAGACGTGTACTGCTTGAAACGTGATGCTAATGCTGTAACAGAACTGGATTTGCTGTGTCCTGAAGTCAGTAAAGTTGTTCAATTGAAGGTTGATATGGACTGTGTCTCAATCCTTGCAAATCTGCCTGGAGAGTGTCCTGCAGCAGAGGGAAGATCCTGAAGGAGCTGGACCTGGAGACACAGGTATGCTGATTAATGGACATTATTTTCAAGAGGAGGTCAGGGCACAGAGATGAATAAGTGTGTGGCTACAGTCCTGGCCCTCCCTTATATCTAAAGTCAGTAAGTACCGTCCGATCATGATGTACTGAGTACCTCCAAGGTTAGAAAGTGGTCAAAGAGTAACCGTTGTTTTAATTGTTATTTCAGAAATCAATAGTACAGATGGAAATAAGAAACTTAGTAATATATCAAAATCCTCAATTCTGAAGTAAAATCTGTATTCGGTGAAGATGGACTTTCCCATTACTGATATAGGAGATGTCACTGCTACTGATGAGACTGTATGTAGATAGCTCCTCCCCCTCCCGTCTACATAGAATTGTAATAGTAATAGCTGACATCTCCTATGTCAGTAATGGGAACGTCTGTCTTCACCGAATACTGATTTTACCTCAGAATAGAGGATTTTGAAAATTACTGGTCAATTCTTGCAGAGAATTGATTTCTCTCGTAAGATATATTGCAAAGTTTCTTATTTTCATGTAACATAGTAACATAGTAACATAGTTATTAAGGTTGAAGGAAGACTTTAAGTCTATCTAGTTCAACCCATATCCTATCCTAACCTGCCCTAACATGTTGATCCAGAGGAAGGCAAAAAAAACCCATGTGGCAACAGTAAGCTTCACATTGGGGAAAAAAATTCCTTCCCGACTCCACATACGGCAATCAGACTAGCTCCCTGGATCAACGCAATATTAAGGAAACTAGTGTATATACCCTCTAATATTATACTTTTCAAGAAAGGCATCCAGTCCCTTCTTAAATTTTATGTGCAGAAAAAACTCCAAAAATACATTCTTAATACATAACTGTAACAATTCAGATGCAGCCTCATTCAGTCCATAGAGACGACAACTTCCCCTAGTTGTGTATGGCCGTTGCGCGCTTTCACTTTTTTTTATTTTCCTTGAGTTGCGTCCTCTGTTGCCTGGGTAGCGGCTAGGCGCCGGCCGTCCCGGTGGGACGTTGGCGCACTCAGGAGGAGACTCCTCGATGTTTCTTACGTTGCTTGGGAGACGGCTAGGCGCCGGCCGCTCCCGGATGACGTCAGTACACCCTGGACTCACTTTAGTGCAGCGGCTTCATCCATCCGAAGCGCGCCTGTGCAACCCTTTGGCGTAATTGCCCTATTTGGCTCACATGATTAGATTGAACCGGATATTTAAAGGGGACAATGTATGTTTTTAGCCACGCCCCCTGAGGAAGCGGTATTCATACCATGAAGCGTACGTTGGGGTTTCCAGACTGGCGATCCGTGCATGACTTGATTGGTATGTTCTCTTATACTAGTTTATTTTGCTTTGATTCATTATGCTTTTGCATGTAATTTCTTCTGGTCCCGTCAGTTTGGCATTTTGCGGCCTGTTTTGTTGCATTGCTTTGATCCGGTGGCAAGGTGTGCAGCCGTGGCAAGCATAACAATGGATTTATATGGGTTGACCTTATGACCTAACTCTACTATATTTAATTCAGCTGCGACTGTATTCCTTGCCGTTGTATCAATAGTTTATTACTTCGGGTACTGTGCAATAGTATTTTACATTCTTTACACAATTTTTTCTCCACATTTGCAAAACCGATAGGGATCCTTTTTGAATGTGATTATCATCTGTTACTTGCATGTGCGACAAGTATGTAACATCACTTACCCCTCTCATGGTTGTCCAATCGGACTTATTTACCCACATTGCCAGTCTGTTCCTTTTTTAATGGTTTCAGGTTCAATTAATTTGATTGTGAAAATGAGGATGAGTGACCTCAAGGAGATCAACATCCAACACTGCAGAGACACCATCACATGTTTCTCAACGCAGTGATGCCAGAGCAATGCCCCCTTCCCTTATAGGAAATATGCAAAAACATGTAAATTAACAGCCGCGGAGACACCATCACATGTTTCTCAACGCAAGCAACGAGTAGCCAGGTCTTTCACCGGGAAGAAACAACCACGGTTAGGGCAGTCTCCAATGAAGGAAACCACCTATGCCAAAACATGGTATCCATCCACAGACAGCTGTTTCGGGGTATTGCCCCTCATCAGTGTGGAGTAGGAAACTGGCTAGTAGGAGCAATGCCTAGTAAAAGACTGTGAAAATGAGGATGAGTGACCTCATGGAGATCAACATCCAACACTGCGGAGACACCATCACATGTTTCTCAACGCAGTGATGCTAGAGCAATGCCCCCATCCCTTATGGGAAATATGCAAAAACATGTAAATCAACAGCCGCGGAGACACCATCACATGTTTCTCAACGCAAGCAATGACTAGCCAGGTCTTTCACCGGGAAGGTACAACCACGGAAAGGGCAGTCTCCAATGAAGGAAACCACCTGTGCCAAAACATGGTATCCATCCACAGACAGCTGTTTTGGGGTATTGCCCCTCATCAGTGTGGAGTAGGAAACTGGCTAGTAGGAGCAATGCTTAGTAAAAGATGGGGAAAATGAGGAAAAGTGACCTCATGGAGATCAACATCCAACACTGCGGAGACACCATCACATGTTTCTCAACGCAGTGATGCTAGAGCAATGCCCCCATCCCTTATGGGAAATATGCAAAAACATGTAAATCAACAGCTGCGGAGACATCATCATGTTTCTCAACGCAAGCAATGACTGCGTTGAGAAACGTGATGGTGTCTCCACAGTGTTGGATGTTGATCTCCATGAGGTCACTCATCCTCATTTTCACAGTCTTTTACTAGGCATTGCGCCTACTAGCCAGTTTCCTACTCCACACTGATGAGGGGCAATACCCCGAAACAGCTGTCTGTGGATGGATTCCATGTTTTGGCATAGGTGGTTTCCTTTATTGGAGACTGCCCTTCCCGTGGTTGTTCCTTCCTGGTGAAAGACCTGGCTAGTCATTGCTTGCGTTGAGAAACATGTGATGGTGTCTCTGTGACTGTTGATTTACATGTTTTTGCATATTTCCCATAAGGGATGGGGGCATTGCTCTAGCATCACTGCGTTGAGAAACATGTTATGGTGACTCCGCAGTGTTGGATGTTGATCTCCATGAGGTCACTCATCCTCATTTTCACAGTCTTTTACTAGGCATTGCTCCTACTAGCCAGTTTTCTACTCCACACTGATGAGGGGCAATACCCCAAAACAGCTTGCTGTGGATGGATACCATGTTTTGGCATAGGTGGTTTCCCTCATTGGAGACTGCCCTTCCCGGTGAAAGACCTGGCTAGTCATTGCTTGCGTTGAGAAATATGTGATGGTGTCTCCGCGCCTGTTGATTTACAATTAATTTGATTGACCTCCTACTACACCAATATGCTTGTCCTGTTTCTCATTTATGTGTCTTTGAGTTGTACCAATAAATTTATACTCATTAATATCGTATGGACTCTGTTGTTCTCCTGTGTTTTCTCATCTGATCGAGAGTCGTCTCTATGGACTGAATGAGGCTACATCTGAATTGTTACAGTTATGTATTGAGAATGTATTTTTGGAGTTTTTTCTGCACATTCATTTTTTCTGTGTTATTCACAGCAACACGCTCCAAGCCTCACATGGACTACAAGGCACGAGAACAGGCTTGGCTGACCCAAATTGACGAGGTCTTTAACGATAAACCTGGAACTTCTGTGGCTGGGAGTGGTAGAGACCTTAGGGAGGCAGGCAGGAGACTTAGGTCTCTGTTAAATAGACGTACAAAGATATGGTGGAATTGTGCATTCCTTCAGAAATACATTGAGAAGGGCCTTATTCCACGTGGACTTAGAGTCCAAGTCTTCCCCTCCTTTCCTAATGAGGATTTAACAATAAAACAAAAATGGGAAGATTTAGCAAGTGGATGTTCTCGGGGATTCATGGAACTCCTCGTCCAACTAAACGGGACTACAATCTCCAATCTTGATACTGAGATTGAAGAATTGCAGAATTCCATCAAAAAAGACATGAGTGGGGATGAATTAATTTTGTTTAACCATGATATAGACACGGATTTCTCAAAATGGGAAAAAGAGATCTGTGAGGTTAAAACAAAAAAATTTCAAAGAGATACAAGTGACCATCATTCTCAGAGGCGTATCTAGGGGGGGCAGCCGGGGCCGTTGCCCCGGGCGCAGCCAGCAGGGGGGCGCAGTCGGGCCGCCTAATGCAGCAGTCCGCAGTGTCCTCCCTGGCGGCTGCGTTCTGCCGCCCCCCCGCCTGAGAGTCGGCGGTTCTCTGTGTCAGCTGTCAAGCTGACAGCCGGCGCAGAGAAGGAGGCCGTGCCGGCTCCCAGGCAACAATTGTACTGGCGTCTATACAGACGCCTGTACAATTGAAGCTCTGACCGCCGGGCCAGAGCGACGTCAGCAGCGTGATCAGGTCATGTGATCACGCTGCTGACGTCACTCCCCGGCGCCCAAAGCAAACGCTGGTGGTAAGTGTGCTCCACTGTGGAGCTGAAGAACCACCGAAGATGGGAGATGAGGGGGAGTTAATGAGTGGAGATGGGGGGGATTTGTAGAGGGGATGGCGGTTAATGTGTGGTGGTATTTAGAGTGGGGATGGGGGTTAATGAGTGGGGATGCCATGGGGTTAATGTGTGGGGGTATTTAGAGTGGGGATGGGGGTTAATGAGTGGGGATGCCATGGGGTTAATGTGTGGGGGTATTTAGAGTGAGGATGGGGGTTAATGAGTGGGGATGCCATGGGGTTAATGTGTGGGGGGATTTGGAGTGGAGATGGGGGTTATTTAATGTGATGGGGGTTAATGAGTGGGGATTGGGTTAATGTGTGCGGGGTTAATGAGTGGGGATTGGGTTAATGTGTGCGGGGGTTAATGAATGGGGATGGGGATTAATGTGTGGGGGCGTTAATGAGTGGGGATGGGGGTTAATGTGTGTGGGGGTTAATGAATGGGGATGGGGGTTAATTTGTGGGGGTATTTGGAGTGCAGATGGTTATTTAATGTGTGGGAGGATTTGGAGTGGTGATGGGGTTAATGAGTGGGGATTGGGTTAATGTGTGCGGGGGTTAATGAATGGGGATGGGGGTTAATGTATGGGGGCGTTAATGAGTGGGGTTGGGGTTAATGTGTGGGGGTATTTGGAGTGCTGATGGGGGTTAATGAGTGGGGATTGGGTTAATGTGTGGGGGGATTTGGAATGGGGATGGGGTACTTAATGTATGTGGGGGATTGGGGATGGGGGGATTTAATGTGTGGGGAGATTTGAGGACACAAAATAAAGAGTATGTATGAGGAAACAGTATGGAGGATTGGTGCAGACAGTATGGGGAGCGAATGGGTTAATGTAAGTGGACACAGTATGGGGAGTCGGGGGTATGTGTGAGCAGACAGTATAGAGAGTGAGGGGGTAAATATATGAGGAGACAGTATGGTGAACAGGTGGGATGTTAGAGGAGACAGTATGAGGAGGGAGGGGAATAGTGTGAAGGGACGGTATATTGCAGACATTTTTTATTTAGGAGCATTATAATGACACTTCTATCTTTAACCCCTTCATGACCCAGCCTATTTTGACCTTAATGACCTGGCCATTTTTTGCAATTCTGACCAATGTCCCTTTATGAGGTAATAACTCAGGAACGCTTCAACGCATCCTAGCGATTCCGAGATTGTTTTTTCATGACATATTGGGCTTCATGTTAGTGGTAAATTTAGGTCGATAATTTTTGCGTTTATTTGTGAAAAAAATGGAAATTTGGCGAAAATTTTGCAATTTTCAAATTTTGAATTTTTATTCTGTTAAACCAGAGAGTTATGTGACACAAAATAGTTCATAAATAACATTTCCCACATGTCTACTTTACATCAGCACAATTTTGGAAACAACATTTTTTTTCGTAGGAAGTTATAAGGGTTAAAAGTTGACCAGCAATTTCTCATTTTTACAACAAAATTTACAAAACCATTTTTTTTAGGGACCACCTCACATTTGAAGTCACTTTGAGGGGTCTATATGGCAGAAAATACCCAAAAGTGACACCATTCTAAAAACTGCACCCCTCAAGCTACACAAAACTACATTCAAGAAGATTATTCACCCTTCAGGTGCTTCACAGGAGCTAAAGCAACATGGAATGAAAAAATGGACATTTTAATTTTTCCAACCAAAATTTTCTTTTAGCATCAGTTTTTTCATTTTCACATGGGTAACAGGATAAAATGTATCCTAAAATTTGTTGGGCAATTTCTCCTGAGTACACCGATACCTCATATGTGGTCATAAACCACTGTTTGGGCGCACAACAGGGCTCAGAAGGGAAGGAGCGCCATTTTACTTTTTGAATGGAAAATATGCTTGAATATTTAGCGGTTGCCATGTCGCGTTTGGAGAGCACCTGTGTGCCTAAACATTGGATCTCCCCCACAAGTGACCCCATTTTGGAAACTAGACCCTCCAAGGAACTTATCTAGATGCATAGTGAGCACTTTGAACCCCCAGGTGCTTCACAAATTGATCCGTAAAAAAAAAGGTACTTTTTCTTCACAAAAATTTTATTTAGCCTCAGTTTTTTCATTTTCACATGGGCAACAGGATAAAATAGATCCTAAAATTTGTTGGGCAATTTCTCCTGAGTACATCAATATCTCATATGTGGTCATAAACCACTGTTTGGGCGCACGGCAGGGCCCGTAAGGGAAGGAGCGCCATGTGACTTTTTGATTGGAAAATTAGCTCCAATCGTTAGCGGACACCATGTCGCATTTGGAGAGCCCCTGTGTGCCTAAACATTGGAGCTCCCCCACAAGTGACCCCATTTTGGAAACTAGACCCCAGAAGGAACTTACCTAGATGTGTGGTGAGCACTTTGAACCCCCAAGTGCTTCACAGAAATTTATAACGCAGAGCAGTGAAAATAAAAAATAATTTTTTTTTGCTCAAAAATGATTTTTTAGCCCGCTATTTTTTATTTTCACAAGGCTAACAGGAGAGATTGAACCACAAAGGTTGTTGTGCAATTTGTCCTAAGTACACTGATACCCCATATGTGGGGGGAACCACTGTTTGGGAGCACGGGAGAGCCCAGAAGGGAAGGAGCGCCATTTTGGAATGCAGACTTTGATTAAATGTTCTGCGGGCGTCATGTTGCGTTTGCAGAGCCCCTGTGTGTCTAAACAGTAGAAACCCCCACAATTGACCCCATTTTGGAAACTAGAACCCCCAAGGAGCTTATCTAGATGTGTAGTGAGCACTCTGAATCCCCAAGTGCTTCACAGAAGTTTATAAATGCAGAGCCATGAAAATAAAAAAATATTTTTTTTCCTCAAAAATGATTTTTTAGCCCACTATTTTTTATTTTCCCAAGGGTAACAGGATAAATTGGACCCCAAAAGTTGTTGACCAGTTTGTCCTGAGTACACTGGTACCCCATATGTGGGGGGAAACCACTGTTTGAGCGCACGGCATGGCTCAGAAGGGAAGGAGCGTCATTTGACTTTTTGAATGGAAAATTAGCTCCAATCATTAGTGGACACCATGTCGTGTTTGCAGAGCCCCTGTGTGCGTAAACTTTGGAGCTCCCCCACAAATGACCCCATTTTGGAAACTAGACCCCCTAAGGAACTTATCTAGATGCATAGTGAGCACTTTGAACCCCCAGGTGCTACACAGAAGTTTATAACGCAGAGCCGTTAAAATAAAAATATTTTTTTTTCCTCAAAAAATAAATTTTTAGCCTGCTATTTTTTATTTTCACAAGGGTAACAGGATAAATTGGACCCCAAAAGTTGTTGTGCAGCTTGTCCTGAGTACGCTGGTACCCCATATGTGGGGGGGACCACTGTTTGGGCACACGTTGGGGCTCGGAAGGGAAGTAGTGACGTTTTGAAAGGCCGACTTGATGGAGTGGTCTGTGGGCGTCATATTACGTTTGCAGAGCCCCTGATGTACCTAAACAGTGCAAACCCCCCACAAATGACCCCATTTTGGAAACTAGATCACCCAAGGAACTAATATAGATGTGTGGTGAGCACTTTGAACCCCCAAGTGCTTCACAGAAGTTTATAACGCAGAGACGTGAAAATAAAAAATATTTTTTTTCCTCAAAAAATGATTTTTAGTCCACTATTTTTTATTTTCACAAGGGTAACAGGATAAATTGGACTCCAAAAGTTGTTGACCAGTGTGTCTTGAGTACGCTGGTACCCCATAAGTGGGGGGGACCACTGTTTGGGCACACGTTGGGGCTCGGAAGGGAAGTAGTGATGCTTTGAAATGAAGACTTGATGGAATGGTCTGTGGGTGTCATGTTACGTTTGCAGAGCCCCTGATGTACCTAAACAGTGGAAACCCCCCACAAGTGACCCCATTTTGGAAACCAGACCCCCCAAGAAACTTATCTAGATGTGTGGTGAGCACGTTGAACCCCCAAGTGCTTCACAGAAGTTTTTAACGCAGAACCGTGAAAATAAAAAATCTTTTTTTTCCACAAAAATAATTATTTTAGCCCCCATTTTTTTTATTTTCCCAAGGGTAACAGGAGAAATTAGACCCCCAAAGTTGTTGTGCAATTTTTCCTGATTACCCTGATACCCCATAAGTGGGGGTACACCACTGTTTGGGCACACATCGGGGCTCGAAATGGAGGGAGCACCGTTTGACTTTTTGAAATCAAAATTGGCTGGAATAAATGGTGGCTCCATGTCGCGTTTGGAGACCCCGTGATGTGCCTAAACAGTGGAAACCCCTCAATTCTATCTCCAATCCTAACTCCAACACACCCCTAACCCTAGTCCCAACCCTAATCATAACCCTAACCACAACACTAATCCCAACACACCCCTAACGAAATTTAAACTCTAACCCTAACCAAAAGCATAACCGTAATCCCAACCCCAACCCAACCCTAATCTCAATTCCAACCCTAACCCTAATTCCAACCCTAACCCTAAGTCCAACCCTAACCCTAAGTTCAACACTAACCCTTAGTCCAACCCTAACCCTATTTCTAACCCTAACTCTATTTCCAACCCTAGACCTAACCCTAGTCCCAACCCTAATCATAACCCTAACCACAACACTAATCCCAACACACCCCTAACGAAATTTAAACTCTAACCCTAACCAAAAGCATAACCGTAATCCCAACCCCAACCCAACCCTAATCTCAATTCCAACCCTAACCCTAATTCCAACCCTAACCCTAAGTCCAACCCTAACCCTAAGTTCAACACTAACCCTTAGTCCAACCCTAACCCTATTTCTAACCCTAACTCTATTTCCAACCCTAGACCTAACCCTAGCCCTAACCCTAGCCCTAACCCTAGCCCTAGCCCTAGCCCTAACCCTAGCCCTAACCCTAGCCCTTGCCCTAACCCTAGCCCTAATGGAAAAATAAAAAAAATATATTTTTTTATTTTATTATTTGTCCCTACCTATGGGGGTGATAAGGGGGGCGGTGATTTACTTTTTTTTTATTTTGATCACTATGAAAGTTTATCATAGTGATCAAAATAAATGAATGAATCTGCAGCATTGCAGATTCGATTCGGCGCACTGTGCATGCGCCCGCCATCTTCCAATATGGCGGCGCCCATGACGCTGGACGGCGGGACACCGGGACGGATAGCGGGAGGTCGGAGGCACAAAGGAGGGTGAGAGGGGGTGATCGGAGGGCGGGGGGGCAGATTATGACGGCGGCTGCCGATCAGTGCCGTCAGATGGTGGCGGCAGCCGATCGATGCCGTCAGTCGGTGTGGGGGGGTCGGGTCTCGGTGTCCAGCAACAATCCAGCTATTTCAGCATCGGCCATGGCTGGATTGTAATATTTCCCCAATTTTCATTGGTGAAATATTACAATTGCTCTGATTGGCAGTTTCACTTTTAACAGCCAATCAGAGCGATCGTAGGCACGTGGGGGCTAAGCCACACCCCCAGGTGTTAATTCTGAAGGGTCTTTTGTGTGCGGGTCGGGTGACCTTTCAGTGACCCCGGTCACCCGACCCGCAGGGGGGCTATTTATAGCATGACGCCTACGTAGGCGTCAAAGGTCGTTTAGGCACGACTTTTCATGACGCCTACGTAGGCGTCATGGGTCGTGAAGGGGTTAAGGGCGTCGTGTGGAGATTTGCTGCAGAAGACCGGAGAAGATGGAAGTCTACAGAGACAGCTGTGGATGAGAAAACTCATCATGGGGTCTAGAAGAAGAGGAGACTGACTGCAGAGACGACGTCATCTATAAGGTACTTGGATGTAAATGTTATTTGTGATACTGACTTATTCTCATGTTTTTATTTTTTAGGAACATTAAAGGGGTTGTCCAGGTTTGTACGGAGTCTGCAGTCATTCTATGTGACTGCAGACTTCTGAATTCTCACAGTGCTCACTGAACGCTGTTAGGTTTCTCTCATGCCGGTAATTTACATACATGCGGTCACATGCTGACTAGACATGTGTGGCCTCACTCAATGAAAGTGAACGGAGCGAGGCCGGGCACGTCTAGTCGGAATGTGGCCAGAAGTATATAAATCACATACTTGTGCTGACATGACTGTACATCGGCAAGGGAGAATCCTAAAAGTGTGCAGGGCATTCGTTGTGAGAATTCAGAAGCTGCAATGTCAGGATTCAGCGCTGCAGGTTCCAGTAGTCATCACATGGACACTTCACTCATGTGCGATTTTCATACTTGACAACGAGCTTCTCTTCCTGCTTCTCTCAGTTTTTTACTGAACATTGAGAGCATTAGGAGGAGCAGCTCGTGGGTACATGGCTAAGTGTGCAAGTCGCATATGTACTTGGGGGGGGGGGCGCCGAACCGAATTCTTGCCCCGGGTGCCAGAGAGCCTAGATACGCCTCTGATCATTCTAATACAGTATATAGATGTAACCGAAGATCAAAAGTACCCAAAAATCCCAAGGAAGGTCAGCTTCCATTACTTCTTATGCCTCAAGTGATGGATCTATAAGATCAAACTCCAAGTTCATGGAGACAAGGTCTGGTGTCAATCGTGATTCACAGACTAATAGATCCAAATTACCTCCATCTAAGAAAGCTGATAAACCTAAGAGTCAAACACTCCAGGTAATAAATTTATCTACTCGTGTGCTGACTCCCCCTCAGATTGAGGTTTTATCTATGGGACTAACTTTTTCTCCTACTTGCTCGTTTGATTTATTTACAGCTGTAAAGGACTTATATTTATTTTCTCGTAAACTGACTCTCAAAAAACTACACCACAGCAATAAATTAAGCAATCTCAGCAACACCCAGCTGGAGGAGGAGGCTCTTGAGGCACTAGAGGAACTTTTGAAGGAACAAGGTCCCAACTTCACAGGTATTTTCCCTCCATCAATATGCCCTAAATCTACTGGGTTCCGCCCTCTATCCATATGTCCGGCAGTAGAGATTTTTACCAAATTGGTTATCGAGGACTTTCGAAAAATATCTACCAGACGAAACTATGATAACCTAACGTTACAACAGCGGACAGCAATTAGTGAACTAAAATCGTTCTCAGATATAGTGATTAAGCCTGCGGATAAAGGGGGTAGCATAGTTTTATGGCCGCAGGAGAAGTATGAGAAGGAGGCCAACAGACAACTGAAAGATAGGGTTACATATCGGAAACTTGATCATAGTCCTCTTAAGGCCTTTTCTGATAACCTTGAAGAAATCCTCTTTAGGGCCTTTGAAAAAGGCATTATCCCGAAGCAGATTCTTGAGGGTCTCCTCATTAAATCCCCTAGGATTCCCACAATATATTTCATGCCAAAGATTCATAAGGACCCCTTGGACCCGCCGGGATGTCCAATCGTGTTGGGCATCTGGGGCTTGTGCGAACCCATCTGTAAATCATTGATTATCATCTTAAACCATTGGTGGAGGCACTGCCTTCCTATGCCCGCGACACGATGGACGTCCTGGCGAGGATCGATGGTATGTCCTTGGAATCTGACATGCTTTTAGTTGTTGCAGACATTGAATCTTCATACACATGTATACGTCATCAGGATGGCATAGATGCTTGCAGATTCTTTCTTATGGGCAGCAACTGGGATGGCCCTACATGTGATCTGGTGTTGGAACTGTTGGAATACATTCTGATGCACAATTTTTTTGTGTTTAGGGATGTGTTTTATTTGCAGCAGTGCGGCACTGCTATGGGCGCGGCCTGTACACCCTCTTTTGCGGGCCTCCTTCTTGGCTATTGGGAGAGGGCGGTTTTCAAGGGGGAGGGGGGGCAAGCCGTGGACCGTGTCCAGTGCTGGATACGATACATAGATGATTTGTTCGTGTTGTGGCAGGGGTCGTAACAACAGCTCAATGAGTTCATGGAGGGTTTGAATTGTAATAGATATAACATCAAGCTGACACACACCTCTAGCAACTCAGAGGTGGACTTCCTGGACATTAAAATACAGGTGTATCAGCATCAAAATCTACAGACAGATGTGTACAGGAAGCCCACCTCGGTGAATTCACTTCTCCATGCGCGCTCCTGCCACCCACGGACAACAATTAGAGCCATCCCAGTTGGGCAATTCCTACGTGCCAAACGAATCTGCTCATCTGAAACTAAATTTCAAAATCAGGCGGAGGACCTCCAGAATCGCTTTGTAATGAGAGGTTACAGTACGCGATGCATTAAAAGGAGTCTTAACTGTGCGAAAAAAGCGAATCGAACATCCCTTCTGCATCCATCTTCTAATAAACGCAAAAAACAGCAACAGGATACAGTTAGGTTCATCTCTATATTCATTGGAGAATGGGACACAATGAGGGATGCACTCAAGAAACACTGGAGTATGCTAAAAACAGAACCATCATTATCCGATGTGGTACCTACACGTCCTCTTTTGACCTATCGTAGGAGTCCCAATTTGAGTGACATGTTGGTGCATTCACATTATGTCCACATTAGGAAAAACACTTTTAATTCTCAGGGTCTTCCAGTAGGATATTACCCTTGTCGAGACTGTGTGGCATGTAAAAATATTATACGTACAGCATCTTTTCAATCAGCGGACGGTTCAAAAACTTTTTCTATACGTCAACACATCACCTGCAACACCTCACAAGTGATTTGCTATGCAACTTGTGGGTGCCCTAAAATATATGTTGGGTTAACCAGTCGACAATTAAAAACACGGACTAGAGAACACGTTCGCGATATTCTGGCCGCCAGAACAGTCTCAGACGTGACACAACTTAAGAGAATACCCCGACATTATAAATCGGTACATAACTGTGATCCAAAAACATTTTTGGTACGAGGAATTCAGCATGTTAAAAGTGGAATTAGGGGAGGTGACATCAAACGCCTCCTCGCCCAGAAGGAATGCAGATGGATAATGGTCCTTGGGACCATGACGCCATACGGGCTAAATGAATCACTAAGTTTTGCGTCTTTTCTATAATATAATTGGGTACCTGCAAATATCTCTACATGGGTCTCGCCATTTTTTTATTCCCTTTCCCCTTCTTTTTTTTTGCCATTTTCTGTTTACTGTTATTTCCATTCTCCCTTCCTCTTTTTTTTTAAAAGGTTTTTAGTTTTTCCACTTATTTGTTTTTTACTCATTCGTATGTTCTTTTTTGTATATCTGGTTTTAGGTTTTGTACATATTGCTATCATAGTCATGCCCTGGAGGAAGTTACTTACCAAAGTCATCAGCAACTTTGCGGAAAATTAAGAAGTCAACAACACAAGGATCAATGATATTATATTACCTTTTATTCATCCATCAAATTACCAGCAATCTGGTGGAAAATTAAGAGACTGATGCTATTATATTACTTCTGATGTAGTTATCTTTTTATGTACTAGTATTTAACCTTAATATTTATCTAGTCGATTTTTGCATAGGTAGCTACTTATAAGGGTATATATATCTGCTTGACTAATAAATTCTATTTCCTTTAGCAGACTTTTGTTCTTCCCCTAGTTGTGTATGGCAGTTGAGCGCTTTCACTTTTTTTATTTTCCTTGAGTTGCGTCTTCCGTTGCCTGGGTAGCGGCTAGGCGCCGGCCGTCCCGGTGAGGCGTCGGTGCACTCAGGAGGAGACTCCTCAATGTTTTTTACGTTGCCTGGGAGAGGGCTAGGCGCCGGCCGCTCCCGGTTGACGTCAGTACACCCTGGACTCACTTTAGTGCAGCGGCTTCATCCATCCGAAGCGCGCCTGTGCAACCCTTTGGCGTACATTGCCCTATTTGACTCACATGATTAGATTGAACCGGATATTTAAAGGGGACAATGTATGTTTTTAGCCACGCCCCCTGAGGAAGCGGTATTCATACCATGAAGCGTACGTTGGGGTTTCCAGACTGGTGATCCGTGCATGACATGATGGGTATGTTCTCTTATACCAGTTTATTTTGCCTTGATTCATTATGCTTTTGCATGTAATTTCTTCTGGTCCCGTCAGTTTGGCATTTTGCGGCCTGTTTTGTTGCATTGCTTTGATCCGGTGGCAAGGTGTGCAGCCGCGGCAAGCGTAACAATGGACTTATATGGGTTGACCTTATGACCTAACTCTACTATATTTAATTCAGCTGCGACTGTATTCCTTGCCGTTGTATCAATAGTTTATTACTTCGGGTACTGTGCAATAGTATTTTACATTCTTTACACAATTTTTTCTCCACATTTGCAAAACCGATAGGGATCCTTTTTGAATGTGATTATCATCTGTTACTTGCATGTGCGACAAGTATGTAACATCACTTACCCCTCTCATGGTTGTCCAATCGGACTTATTTACCCACATTGCCAGTCTGTTCCTTTTTTTATGGTTTCAGGTTCAATTAATTTGATTGACCTCCTACTACACCAATATACTTGTCCTGTTTCTCATTTATGTGTCTTTGAGTTGTACCAATAAATTTATACTCATTAATATAGTATGGTCTCTGTTGTTCTCCTGTGTTTTCCCTTCTTAATTTTTAGTAGGGAATCACTCATTACAACATCATATGGCAGAGAGTTCCATAGTCTCACTGCTCTTACACGAAAGACTCTAAATCTGTGATTATGCTTAAACCTTCTTTCCTCCAGACGTAGAGGATGCCCCCTTGTCCCCGTCACAGGTCTAAGAGTAAAAAGATCATTAGAAAGGTCTTTGTACTGTCCCCGCATATATTTATACATTGTAATAAGATCACCCCTAAGCCTCCGATTCTCCAAACTAAATAACCCCAAGTGTAATAACCTGTCTTGGTATTGCAGACCCCCTAGATCCCTAATAACCTTGGTCGCTCTTCTCTGCACCCGCTCCAGTTCAGATATGTCTTTCTTATACACTGGAGACCAGAACTGTACACAGTATTCTAAGTGTGGTCGCACTAGTGACTTATATAGAGGTAAAATTATGTTCTCCTCATGAGCATCTATGCCTCTTTTAATGCATCCCATTATTTTATTTGCCTTTGCAGTAGCTGCCTGACACTGGCCACTAAATGTGAGTTTGTCGTCCACCCATATACCGAGGTCCTTTTCAGTGACAGTTTTGCCTAGTGTTTTACAATTAAGCACATAATTATACATCTTATTCGTTCTACCCTAGTGCATGACCTTACATTTATCCCCATTAAAGCTCATTTGCCATTTATCAGCCCAAGCTTCTAGTTTACATAAATCCTCCGGTAATATAAAATTGTCCTCCTCCGTATTGATTACCCTGCAGAGTTTAGTGTCATCTGCAAATATTGAAATTCTACTCTCTATGCCCCCTACAAGGTCATTAATAAATTTGTTAAAAAGAAGCGGGCCCAATACTGACCCCTGTGGTACCCCACTGCTAACCGTGACCCAGTCCGAGTGTGCTCCTTTAATAACCACCCTTTGTTTCCTATCCGAGCCAACTCTTAACCCATCTACACATATTTTATTCATTTATGAAATACAAATTAAAACAACAATTACGCTTTAAAAAGTCTGCTCAATTTTATTCAGTCTCCATCCTCCTAGCTTAATAATAATAATAATAATAATAAATTTTATTTCTATAGCGCCGACATATTCCGCAGCACTTTACATTTCAGAGGGGACTTGTACAGACGGTAGACATTACAGCATAACAATAATCACATAGATGATAACAGATACCAAGAGGAATGAGGGCCCTGCTCGCAAGCTTACAATCTATGAGGAAAAAGGTAGACACGCAAGGTGGGTGGTAACAATTGCCCTTATTGTATGGACCAGCCATAATGTTAAGTGTGTAACAGTACAGACACAGAGGGCTAATAGATGCATAAAGCATGTGGGAACATGATGCGGGGAACCTGGTTATGGTAAAACTTTTGACTGTGCCACACAGGGATAGTTAGGTTAATTTGTTGAGGCGGTAGGCCAGTCTGAATAAATGCGTTTTCAGGGCACGCTTAAAATGGTAGGAACTGGGGACTAATCGTATTGACCTGGGAAGTGCATTCCAAAGAATTGTCAAAGCACGTGTATGGTCTTGGAGACGGGAGTGAGAGGTTCTCATTATTGAGGATGCCAACCTCAGGTCATCAGCAGAACGGAGGGCGCAGGTAGGGTGATATACTGAAAAAAGAGAGGAGATGTAGTGTGGTGCTGAGTCATGGAGAACTTTGTAGGTGAGGGTAATAAGTTTGTACTGGATTATGGAGTGGATGGGTAGCCAGTGTAATGACTGGCAGAAGGTAGAGGCATTGGTGAAACGATTGGCAAGGAATATGATCCTGGCTGCAGCATTCAAGACAGATTGTAGGGGGGAGAGTTTGGTAAGAGGGAGACCGATTAGAAGAGAGTTACAATAGTCAAGACAAGAATGAATAAGAGAAACAGTAAGAGTTTTTGCGAAGTCAAAAGTAAGAAAAGGTCGAATTCTAGAAATGTTTTTGAGGTGCAGATAACAAGATCGAGCCAGTGATAGGATGTGGGGGGCAAAGGAAAGCTCAGAGTCAAGTATGACCCCAAGACAGCGGGCATGTTGCTGGGGAGTAATAGTAGAACCACACATGGAAATGGCCATGTCGGGTATAGGTACATTAGTAGCAGGAGGAAACACAAGGAGTTCAGTCTTTGACAGGTTCAGTTTCAGATATAGTGAGGCCTTGATGTTAGACACAGCGTTTAGACAATCGCTGGTGTTTTCTAGAAAGGCAGGCGTGATGTCAGGAGAAGAAGAGTATAATTGGGTGTCATCTGCATAGAGATGGTACTGGAAACCAAATCTACTGATTGTTTGACCAATAGGGGCAGTGTACAAAGAGAAGAGGAGGGGACCTAGGACTGATCCTTGAGGAACCCCAACAGTAAGGGGAAGATGAGAGGAGGAGGAACCAGCAAAAGATACAGTAAAGGAGCGGTCAGAGAGATAGGAGGAGAACCAGGAGAGAACAGTGTCCTTGAGGCCAATGTAGCAGAGCATAGTGCGGAGGAGCTGATGATCCACAGTGTCGAATGCTGCAGAGAGATCCAAGAGAATCAGCATGGAGTAATGACCATTAGATTTAGCTGTTAGTAGATCATTAGAGACTTTAGTGAGGGCAGTTTCAGTAGAGTGTAAAGAGCGGAAACCGGATTGGAGAGGGTCGAGAAGAGAGTTATCAAAGAGATAGCGAATAAGACGGGAGAGGACCAGGCGTTCCAGGAGTTTAGAGATGAAGGGAAGATTAGAGACAGGTCTATAGTTAGCCGCACAGTTTTGGTCAAGGGATGGGTTTTTAAGTAGTGAATGTATGATGGCATGCTTAAATGAGGAGGGAAAGGTACCAGAAGAGAGAGCGAGAGGTTAAATATTTTAGGTGAGTGGTGATAGCATGGGAAAGGGACTGGAAGGAGATGTGACGGAAGTGGGTCACTAGTGCAAGTGGTTGGGCGAGAAGATGCAAGGAGCCTGCTTACTTCTTCTGTGATTGGTTCAAAATCAGAGAGTGAGCTAGATGCAGTGGGGGAGGGAGGACAGTGCATGGTATGAGGTGATTGGGATATAATTTCCTGTCAGATCTGATCAATTTTTTCTTTGAAGTAATTGGCCAGATCATCAGCTCGAAGCTCCGTGGTTAGGTCCTGTACTCTTGTGTTGAGTAGAGAGCGAAAAGTGTCAAAGAGACGTTTAGGACAGTGAGGTGATGAGGGTGTCGAAATAGGTTTGTTTTGAGAGGTGAAGGGCACTGTTGTATGTTCTAAGCATAAACTTATAATGGATGAAATCTTCGTGTAGATTGGATTTTCTCCACAGACGTTCGGTGCACCTGGAGCACCGCTGCAGGAAACGTGTTTGCAGGGTGTGCCAGAGTTGTCGCCATCTGTGTTGTGGTGTTCTATGAATAGGATGTGCAAATTCATCCAGGGCACTTTGAAGTGTTTAATTGTAATGCTTCAATGCAGAATCAGGACATGAGAGGGAGGAGACAGGGCCAATGAATACTGCAAGTTCTTCATAAGTTTCTGGGTGTTAATGGCCTGTATGTTTCTATAAGTATGGACAGTGGGGGTGACCTGAGCAGCCTGGCAGTTCTTGATAGAGGATGAAAGAAGGATGTGGTCAGAGAGCGGGAGAGGGGAGTTTGCAAAATCAAAATCAAAGCTGAGAGAAGACCAAGTCGAGGGAGTTTCCGTCTTCATGTGTTGGAGAATTAGTAAGCTGCGAAAGGCCAAACGAGGAGGTTAGAGATAAAAGGTGAGTAGCAGATGGGGAGAGGGGAAGAGCAATGGGGATGTTGAAATCGCCCATGATGAGGGTAGGGATGTCACAGGAGAGAAAATGTGGAAGCAAAGTGGCAAAATGATCCAGGAACTGATGGGAGGGGCCGGGAGGACAATATACCACCACCACTCGCATGGAGAATGAGGTGCAGAGTCTGACGGCATGGACCTCAAAAGAAGTGAAGACAAGTGAGGGTACTTGAGGGATAACCTGAAAGGTACATTTGGGTGAAAGGTGCAGACCAACGCCTCCACCTGCTCTATTGTCTGATCTTGGGGTGTAAGAGAAGAGTAGTTCACCATATGAAAGAGCAGCCGCAGCGGTAGTGTCTGACTGCTGGATCCAGGTTTCAGTAAGAGCCAGAAGGTTAAGAGAATTAGAAAGGAAGAAGTCATGGATGAAGGAGAGTTTGTTACACACTGAGTGAGAATTCCAAAGGGCACAATTAAGAGAGACAGATGGCATGCAGGGAACATTAATAAGATTAGAGGGGTTTCTGAGTGTAGCAGTTGGGGGGTTTGACTTTCTATAACATGGGGGACCGGGGTTGGGAGCAATGTCTCCTGCGACTAGGAGAAGGAGGATGGAAAGAGTGTGCAGATGGTTAAGTGATTTGTGAGAGCGTTTCTGATGTTGAATGGTGGGACTGAATGGATCTGTTGTGAGTTCATTTTCCCCTTCATTACTGAGGCCCGAGGAACTCCCTCTTCTGGTAAAGAAAGGTAGTGAGCCTGATTATCAAACACCTGAGGCTGATGATGATGACTGGCTGAGTGGAGTTACGGACTGGATATAAGGCTGCCGACGCCCTTCTGCCCTGCGGGTGATTTCTCTGTGGGATCCTTGGAGACCAGTCTGAATTCCTGCTCCTCTAAAGCAAAGTTTGCTGCTCAGCCTTTTGCATTTGTGCTTTGACTTTGTTTTGCTTTGTTTTCTGGATTTCTGCCATTCCCTGCTGGGGTGTGCTGAATTCATTTAGCTCTGTCTTCTGAAAATACCTGAGTGCTGATTTAGTTTTTGAAGCCTAGCTGCTTCAGGGCCTTTTTCATATCAGGTTGTTGGCTTTGTCTTTGATAGGGTTTTGGCAGATTGCAGACAGCAGCCTTCCTGTCCTTTCCTATCTAGATAGTTGCGGGCCCCGTCTTTGCTCAGCCTATCTTTCTGTCTGTGTTAGTATTTTCATCTTGCTTCACCGTCATTTTATGTTGGGGGCTGCCTATTGCTTTGGGGTCTGCTCTGGGGCAGTTTAGATTTCCCCTTTCTTTCTTTCTTTAGGCCTATGTAATTCTCCGGCTGTGATCGAGGGGTCTAGGGCTTCGTAGGAACCCCCCACGGCTACTGCTAGTTGTGTTGATAGGTTCAGGGGTCTGCAATCTGATAGTTGCCAACTTCTCTGGTTTTCTGGACTTAGCTTGTATTTCTGCTTTTGCCTCCTACGGTGACTCATTCATAACAGGATCTGTGCAATTTAGCAATGTGAAAAGAGCGTGAGTGCTATACATAGGAGAGGAAAGGAGCGAGGGGCTGATATGGATGGAGTGTAGAGAGTTAATGCCAGGGCGATGGATGTGTGTGAATGCAGAGGCCAGGATCTAAATTAGACAAATGCATATGGTATATATTTGTTGTAATCCAAATGTCCAGGGAGAAGAAGTATATAAATGTCTTACCTGTCTCCTGCCCTGTCTAACTGCCATGTTATAACTGCCTCATACTTTTATCAAATGTACTTCAATTAAATGTGCATAAATGCCCCCTGCATAAATGTCTTCCCCAAGCTATGTCTGAATATATAGGAGGCTAAGGCTTAGATCTCCTTTTTTTTGCTCTCTCTCTTCTCGTTAATCAATCAAACTAAACTGAGACAGCAGGGTACAATTAATGTTGGGCTCAGATAAACCAATGTCCAGGCCTACATGCATCGTAGACCACTTTGAAAAGTTTCTTGACCTCACAGCATTAGAGGACAAGCAGAGTAAGTTGAAATAACTATATACCAGATATAAGCTTGCATAGTTGAAAACACATAAGTAGAATTCAGGATTCACTGCTTGCTGACATTGAATGGAATGGAGACACACAGGAGTTGATTCAGAGCAGAGATTGAAAAAGTTGGTTACCAGATATAAGCTTGCATAGTTGAAAACACATATGTAGCATTCAGGATTAACTTCTTGCTGACAGCTACTGATTGACAGCTGCAGCTTGTAGTGAGCAGTGTGCGATCACAGCAGCAGGGAGGAGGTACTCTTAGGGGAGGAGGGACTCTTAGGGGAGGAGGGACTCTTAGGGGAGGAGGGACTCTTAAGGGAGGAGGGACTCTTAGGAGCTGCCATTTAGGCTAGATTCATCAGCATGTAGAAAGGATAGCGAGAAGCTGGCAATCAAGCTAAGTGGGCTATTTAAAGGGAACCTGTCCGCAGGATTTTAGAGCCCAAACTAATGTCATCTACAGTATATAAAGTCCCTATAAATAATGTCAAATTTGTCCATAACTTTGTTACATAAGTCCACGTTTTTTTTTACTTGTCCATTGACAAATTCTTCATGTGTTCACGTGTAGAGTCCTTCCCAGATTGAATTGAACGGACAAATTCACTTCTTGTAAAGAGGGCATATTGACTTACCAATGTGAAATCGATTGCAATCACAAATGATAGGACATATGCAAAAAAGTGATTGACATGGACAAAGTTACTGAATTTCCTATATTTACAATAATTGCAGCCTCTACAGCTAAATAGCCCACTCTTGGTATGTCCTACTTGAGCCAATTCCTACAGTATCACGCTATTCATGTGCCATGTTGGAAAATAAAGTCATGGATACAGCTCAATGGTGAGCACCACTTCTTTTTTCCTATTTTTTGACGTGAATTATAAAATGTGTTTTCTGCTCCCTATGAGCCAAGCATTTCAATTTAATCAGCCCGTCTATGGCACTTTATTGTATATGGTCCTGCACTTAATATAAACTGCAAATTCTTGCCTCGCTGAAGGGATTCTGTAGTATATGTTTGGATGAAACTACAAAATCAATGGTAAATCAATATTAGGAGAGGGCTTTATTCTGAAGTCATGTTATAGTTTGCCATGGCATGAAGGAGCAGCTGTGTCAGGCAAAATCATCCATCATTGTAAAACTGCATTGTGGGCCCCATCTATTTGGATTTATCTGTTGAAAACCTGCGATGGGAAAGAGATGAAAAGTAAATGATTGCATTACTAGCAATAAAATGTCATGTCTGCCATTTTGCCTTACACACAACACAAGTAGACAGGAGGATGACAGCCATCCTGTTCGGGATTCAGCTGGAATGTTCCATTAGTGAAAAACAGCTTAAAAAGTATTAGGTTGCAGTCACACAGTCAGGTTTTGGTGCACAGAAATTCAAAAAGGAGATTAGTTAAAAAGGATCTCCCTTAGATTAAGGGCAGAAGTCCAACTGCAACCCCTAACAACCACTAAAGCTTTGCCTCAGTTCTTGCCGTCTCAGCCAATTTTAGTTTCTACATTTGTATTTTTCACACATCTTCTTCTAAGAATCATACTTTTTTTTACATTAACATAGCCATATGAGGACTTATTTTTTGTGGGTCGAGATGTAGTTTTGAATTATTATTATTATTTATTATTATAGCGCCATTTATTACATGGCGCTTTACATGTGAGAAGGGGTATACATAATAAAAAACAAGTACAATAATCTTAATCAATACAAGTCACGACTGGTATGGGAGGAGAGAGGATCCTGCCCATGAGGGCTCAAAATCTACAAGGGATGGGTAAGGATACAGTAGGCCAGGGTAGAGCTGGTCATGCAGTGGCTTGGTCGATCGGTGGTTACTGCAGGTTGTAGGCTTGTCGGAAGAGGTAGGCCTTCAGGTTCGTTTTGAAGGTTTCCACAGTAGGCAATAGTCTGATATGCTGTGGTAGAAAGTTCCAGAGGAGGGGGATGCGCTGGAGAAATATTGTATGCGATTGTAGGAAGAGGAGATAAGAGGGGAGTCAAGAAGGAGATCTTGTGAGGATCAGAGGTTGCGTGTAGGTAAGTACCGGGAGACAATGTCACAGATGTATGGAGGAGTCAGGTTGTGGATGGCTTTGTATGCCATGGTTAAGGTTTTTGAACTGGTGTCTCTGGATAATGGGAAGCCAGTGAAGGGATTGACAGAGAGGAGAGACCGGGGAATAGCAGGTGGATAGGTGGAATAGTTGGCAGCAGAGTTTAGGATAGATTAGAGGGGTGCGAGAGTGTTAGAGGGGAGGCCACAGAGCAGAAGGCTGCAGTGGTCAAGTCGGGAGATGATGATGTCATGCACTACAGTTTTTGCAGATTCTAGGTTGAGGAATGTACAGATCTGGGAAATATTTTTGAGTTGAAGTCGGCAGGAGGTGGAAAGAGCTTGGATATGTGGTTTGAAGGAGAGATCAGTGTCAAGGATAACCCCGAGGCAGCGAGCTTGTGGGACTGGGGAGAGTGAGCAGCCATTTACTTTAATGGATAGGCCTGTTGGGAGAGTCGAGTGAGATGGGGGAAAGATGATGAATTTTGTTTTGTCCATATTAAGTTTTAGAAATCTAGCAGAGAAGAAGGATGAAATAGTGGACAGACATTGTGGGATTTTGGTTAGTAGGGAGGTGATATCTGGTCCACATAGGTAGATCTTTGTATCATCAGCATAGAGGTGATACTGCAAGCCGTGAGATTCTATGAGCTGTCCCAGTCCGAAGGTGTAGAGAAGAGCAGGGGCCGTAGGACTGAACCTTGTGGGACTCCGACAGATAGGGGTTGAGGTGAGGAGGTGGTGTGTGAGTGGGAGACACTGAATGACCAGTCTTTTAGGTATGGTGCGATTCAAGCTAGAGTCAAGTCTGTGATGCCAAGAGATGAGAGGGTCTGTAGTAATAGGGAGTGAATGAATGATGCCATTCATTTTGCCATACAATGTAAATAGTAAAAAAAATCCAAGTCAGATGAAAAGGTGAAAAAATGCAATTATGCCATTTTTTTTATTTTTACAGCCTTAAATCTGTGGTTAACATGACCTGGAAACATGATTTTAAATGTCAGCAAAATCACAGTGATACCAAACTTGCATATACCCTATATTATTTTTTATTTAAGTCGTGAGAAAAATGCAGAAGTGTCATTAAAAAAAGTTTCTTTTTTTCTGTAGACCGAGCTGTGTAGGTCTTGTGTTTTGCATTGCAAGCTGATGATTTTATTGTGCAAAATTAGGTACATACAATGTTTTGATCTTTTTTGTGCATTTTTAAGAGCGGTGCATTGACAAAAAAACGCAATTCTGACATTTTTATTTTCATTTTCCTGTTTCGATGTTTGCCATATTGGTTGATTAATATTTATTATATTTTTCATTTCATTATTTTTAATGGGGGGGAAAAGAGGGTGATTTTAATTCTAATCATTTTTTATTTTGTTTTGTATTTTTAAACTTTTTTTTATATTTTATTTTATTTTTTTGTCTTTTTAGGGGATTTGAACTATACTATATACTGTAATATCACAGTGTTACAAAATCTAGTGAAAATTACAGTCTCCTATGAAGATCAACCTGTGGTTGAACTTCACAGCAGTACTAAGATGGCAGCAACTAGGGCCTTCAACAGGCCCCCAGCTAACATGGCAACTCTTTTAGTATCTTCCATACAATAATAATACCCCTTTTGTGAAACTCTACAATAAAAATGCCCCTTTTGTACTCCCATACAATAATAATACCCCTTGCATCCTCCATATAATAACATCCCTTTTGCACACCTCTTCAATAACAATGCCCGGCTTGTACGCCCATACAATAGTAATGCCTGCTGCCCCTGTATGATAATAGGCTTTTTGTGCCTCTATGCAAAAGTAACATACCCTTTGTGCTTCCATTAATGATTTTCCTCATACTTCTGTTTTAAATAAAATTAAAACTTCCTTGACAAGTGGCTATATCCTCCCTCTTCTCCCTGCAGCCTGCTCAAAACATTATTGCTCAATAACAGTAAATTGAGCAAGGCCAAGAATGTCTCTTTGGAATGTGGCCATAAGTATGCAAATTGCATGCTTTTAGTCATGTGGCTGCCCGCTCTCGTAAACACCGGAGAATCCTGACAGTTTACGATGTGCATGCTGTAAGGATTCAAGAAAGTCTGTAGCCACATATAGTGACCTTTGACCATAACCAGAAGACCACACAACCCCTTTAACAGAGCACCATCTCCTGTCTGCTCAACACAATCCCTCCACTGCATAAACCTGCATCTGTTGTGAACTAAAACAAAAGAAACTACTGTGGCATATTAAGGTAGGGCTCCTGCACAGTTAGCATAACAGAACTCTTTTACTTTGTGTTGGAGTGGCTTTGTTGTTCAACTTTTGTGTGGCGGTCCTTTTGTGCCTATGAACATTTGTGCTGCAATATGCGTTCATTTGCTTTATAATAGCACAAGTACCCCTTTTTCTATTTTTTTTTTCATTTACTGTGTTGTTTTTTTTTAACCAGCATGCAACAAAAACCACAAAAACATAACAAGTTCCCTCCCCCTTCCTTAGACATTGACACTCCCTTTCTTTTTCTTTTTAGCATCCCCGTGATGTCAGGCAAAACAAGAAAAAAAAACATCAACATTCTCCGTCACTCAGGGCGCAAACTGTCCCCATATTCTGCTTAACGTTGCAGCCAATTCCTGACAGTCCAAGCCATCTCCTGGTGGCTGGTAGCAAGGGACCCCACAGCCGTGGAGCTCCCGGGATGCAGGGAGTGTCCTTAAAGTCCTTTCTACGCGGGCTTGTGATCTTCGGGTTCGGCGAGCACGGCTATCGCATAGTAGCCACGGGGGCAGTACTCCTTATAATAGGACACCAAGTCCCTCTCTTGCAAAGCTCGGCCATGGTGAATAGAGGTCACATTTAGATAAACTTTCTGGCCGGTAGCAAGATCTCGAATAAACCCGTATCCTTTTGATATATTTGTGTATACGAGCCGTCCCAGAGATCGTGTAGCCGCCATGCCAGCCTCTCCCTTTGTATGGAGCAGGTTCCAAACTTCCTGCTCCCTGTTTTTTTTCTTCTTTATGACCTCCGCGACCCAAACGGAGGGTCAAGTATAGGCCCTAGAGTCCGATAGGCGGGACTTAGCCAGTGGTGAAAGCGAGGCAGAGGCGGCCGTTGATTTCATCGGCCCAGCAGCCGCTGGGGCCCGGCGGCGGGCAGGGACAGCCGTCTTTACCGAAGATTGGGCCACAGGACCCGACAAGTAGGCCGCAGCCGGCTCCAGCGCCGGCATAGCCACGGCTGCGGGGTAGGCCGCACCCGGAGTTCCAGATGGAGCCGGAGTAGCTGCCGGTTTCTGGGATGAAGTTGCTTCTTGAAGGGGAAACACAGCAGCGCCTTCTGGAGACAGGCTCCGCACCGACAACACCGTGCGGGGTAGCTCAGGGCCGGGAGCGGAGGCCCTGCTCAGCTCAGCATAGACAGTAGGGGCCTCCTTGGCCAGGCTTTCGGGGACACAGGGGGCCGCGTGCTGCGGCTGAGTGGTGGGAGCTGCTTGCGGAGCCGCTGGCGGAGCCGGGGGAACTCTCACCTTTCCCGGCGCCGCAACCTCCGTCATATCTTCCCGCGGCTCCTCCCGCAGCCTCCGTTCTTCACCCCACCTTCTGGCGGGGTTAGCCTCCAGGCTCAGGGGCTCCACAGGGAGACTCTCTGATGGTATCTTTGGCGGCCGCTCCCACGGGGTCCGCAAGGGCTCCGCTCCTCCACCCAAGATTCGACTGCCTGTCCGTGACCCTGAAGAATAAGTCTTCTGGCGAAGCTCGACCTCCCGACGCCATCGCCACTCCAGGCGCCCGATGCCTTGACAACCACAGCGTCGCATCCCGTCCAGTGGGCAGCAAACAAATGGCGCCAAGCAGCTGCAGCCAATCTTTTCCTCGGTGCCACTCCCTCTGCTGGGTGGGGCGATGGCAAGCTTTTCCACCCAGGGTCATGGGTCCAGTATGTAGGAGCGTCGGCCTCCGGGTTCATATCGCTTCCCCCAGGGGTACATTGGAGGGGGTCCCAGTCCATCGGGGATGACGGCAAACACCTGGAGCTCTCTCCTGCGTTGGAGCAACACCGCCATCTTGCACAGAACCTGGCACCGCCCTGGGTCCTCCACCAGCACTGCAGATCGACCACAGCGTTCCCAATTTATAATCCACAGGTTAGTGATTTGTAATCCACAGGTGTTTAAGGTCCAAACAAAGCAGTCCAGTTCCTTTTTCATCTCTCAGAGGCAGGCTTGCCGCAGAAGATAATGTATTAGCGGCGGCGATCCTGCCGACTACGCCAAGTGTAGGGTCGGTGGGCCGGGCTGGGGGGTGGTCCCTCTGTATACCGCGCAGTGGCGTATAGACACAAGATGGAGGCAGATTTCGGGTGCAACAGGTCCAAGTTTATTCACTCGCTGTCCACCTGACGGCCTCGCAGCACACCATAATCCTCTTCAAGGCTCTCCGGTTTCAGCACACTTCGACACAACGTACTTGTAACCTGAGACGTGTATATACGCACCATCCCTTTTCACTTATGAACGTTCTGACAGCTCCGCCACTGTGGCTGCCTTAGGTCTGTATACCAACAGTAAATTACTGGTCAATCGTCGTTCCCAATACGGTGTCCCACACCCGGAGCCTCGTCTACACTGCGGTACTTTGTGTCAAGACCAGCGTCGGACTGGCCCACCGGAGAACCGGAGGATTCTCCGGTGGGCCCTGGCATCTGGTGGGCCCTGGCACCTGCTGGCATACAGGGCCAGCAGTTGCCTAGGGCCCCCGCTGCTCCAGGGGCCCCCAGCCAGTGGTGTGTCGCACACCATGCAGCTGCTATGGGGGCCCCTGCCAGCGGAGCAGCAGCGGGTGTCAGGAGGCAGGAGCCCCTGTCCCCGCTGCTAAAGAGAAATGAATATTCACTGCGAAGCAGTGAATAACATTTCAGGTCTCCACCCCCCCAGAGGCCCCGCCCCCAGCCCAGTAAGCTGCTCTGCATCAGGGCCGGCGCTGCCCTCAGTCCCCTCTGCTCCTGGCTCACAGCCAGTGCGCGATGACGTCACTACATCGCGCACCCGCTGTGTGTCTGGCAGAGGGGGCAGCTCCTGACACTGAGGCCGGGATCAGCGTGGGAGCGAGGAGGAGAGGTGAGTATTGTGTTTTGTTTTGTTTTTTATATCTCTCGCTCTCTCTATCTGTCTCTCTCTCTCTATCTATCTCTCTTATATCTATCTTTCTATCTCTATCTATTATCTATCTATCTCTATATCTATCTCTATCTATTATCTATATCTATCTATTTCTATATTTATCTCTATCTATCGCTCTATCTTTATATCTATCTTTCTATCTCTACATCTATCTATCTATCTCTATATCTATCTATCTTACTCTATCTATCTCTATATCTATTATCTCTATATTTATTATCTATCTAGCTACCATCTATATCTATCTTTATCTATATATATCTCTATCTAATATCTATATCTATCTATCTATCTCTATACCTATCTATCTATTTATCTATCCGTTATCTATCTCTATATCTTTTCTCTGTATCTATCTATCTCTATATCTATTTCTCTCGCTATCTATCGCTCTATCTCTATATCTATCTTTATATCTATATATCTATCTCTATCTCTATATCTATATCTATTTCTCTCTATATCTATCTCTATATCTCTCTCTATAGCTATCTATATATCTCTATCTATCTCTATATCTATCTCTCTGTATATCTATCTATCGCTCTATCTCTATATCTATATATATATCTATCTTTCTCTATCTATTTATCTCTATATCTTTATTCTGTATCTATCTCTCTCTATATCTATATCTATCTATCTCTATATCTATTTCTCTCTATATCTCTCTATATCTATCTATCTATTTATCTCTATCTCTATATCTATCTCTCTGTATATCTATCTATCTTTCTATCTCTATATCTATCTTTCTCTATCTATCTATCTATCTCTATCTATTATCTATATCTATCTCTATATCTATCTTTCTATCTCTACATCTATCTCTATATCTGTCTTTCTATCTATCTATTATGTCTATCTATCTAGCTATCTCTATTATCTATATCTACCTATCTCTATATCTTTCTGTCTTACTCTATCTCTATATCTATCTGTTATCTCTATATTTATTATCTATCTTTATCTATCTCTATCTATTATCTATATCCATATCTATCTCTCTATCTATTTATCGATCTCTGTATCTTTCTCTCTCTATATCTATCTCTCTCTATATCTACCGCTCTCTCTATCTCTATCTATCTTTATATCTATATCTATCTATCTATCTACCTATCTATCTCTATATCTATCTCTATATCTGTTTCTCTCTATATCTATCTCTATATCTCTCTCTCTATAGCTATCTATATATTATCTCTTTATCTATCTATCTATCTATCTATATATTATCTCTATATCTATCTATCTATCTATCTCTATATCTATCTGTTATCTCTATATCCATATCTATCTCTATATCCATATCTGTCTCTATATCTATCTATCTCTATATCTATCTTTCTATCTAACACCATATCTCTATATCTATCTCTATATCTCATTATCTATCTATCTCTCTCTCTTTATCTATCTATCTATTGATCTATCCATCTATCTCTATATCTATCTATTATATCTATCTATTATCTCTATTATCTATATCTATCTATCCATCTATCTATCTAGCTATCTCTATCTATCTCTATATCTCTCTATATCTCTCTCTATCTTTCTAACTCTATATCTATCTATCTCTATACATATCTCTATATCTAGCTATTATCTCTATATATATATCTCTATATCTATCTTTCTATATCTATCTGTCTCTATATCTATCTATCTCTATATCTATTATCTCTATATCTATTATCTCTATATCTATCTCTATATATATATCTCTATATCTATTTTTATTTATAGCCATCTATCTATATATATTTATCTCTATATCTATCTATATATGTCTATATTATTATTATTATTATTATTATTATTATTATATCTGTATATCTCTGTCTATTATCTATCTCTATCTATTATCTATCTCTATCTATATATCTCTATATCTTTCTATCTATAGCTATCTATCTATCTATCCATTATCTATATCTATCTACCTATCGATCTATCTATCTATATTTCATTCTATATCTATCTTTATATCTATCTCTATGAATCTTTCTATCTATATCTATCCATTATCTACTTTCTATCCATTATCTACTATCTATCTCTATATCTATCTATTTCTACATCTATCTTTCTATCTATATCTATCTAACTCTATATATCTATTTAGCATTATACCCTATGAGGGGGTGCATTATTCCCTATGAGGGAGGCAGTATTATACCCTATGAGGGGGGCAGTATTATACCCTATGAGGGGGCAGCATTATACCCTATGAGGAGGCAGCATTATACCCTATGAGGAGGGCAGCATTATTCCCTATGACGGGGTGCATTATTCCCTATGAGGGGGGTGTATTATACCCTATGAGGGGGGCAGTATTATACCCTATGAGGGGGCAGCATTATTCCCTATGAGGGGGGCAGTATTATACCCTATGAGGGGGGCAGTATTATACCCTATGAGGGGGGCAGTATTATACCCTATGAGGGGGTGCATTATACCCTATGAGGGGGTGCATTATACCCTATGAGGGGGTGCATTATACCCTATGAGGGGGAGCATTATACCCTATGAGGGGGGCAGTATTATACCCTATGAGGGGGGCAGTATTATACCCTATGAGGGGGGCAGTATTATACCCTATGAGGGGGGCAGTATTATACCCTATGAGGGGGCAGCATTATTCCCTATGAGGGGGGCAGTATTATACCCTATGAGGGGGGCAGTATTATACCCTATGAGGGGGGCAGTATTATACCCTATGAGGGGGTGCATTATACCCTATGAGGGGGTGCATTATACCCTATGAGGGGGTGCATTATACCCTATGAGGGGGAGCATTATACCCTATGAGGGGGGCAGTATTATACCCTATGAGGGGGGCAGTATTATACCCTATGAGGGGGGCAGTATTATACCCTATGAGGGGGTGCATTATACCCTATGAGGGCGTGCATTATACCCTATGAGGGGGTGCATTATACCCTATGAGGGGGGCGCATTATACCCTATGAGGGGGGCAGTATTATACCCTATGAGGGGGGCAGTATTATACCCTATGAGGGGGTGCATTATACCCTATGAGGGGGGCAGTATTATACCCTATGAGGGGGGCAGTATTATACCCTATGAGGGGGGCAGTATTATACCCTATGAGGGGGTGCATTATACCCTATGAGGGGGTGCATTATACCCTATGAGGGGGGCAGTATTATACCCTATGAGGGGGGCAGCATACCCTATGAGGGGGTGCATTATACCCTATGAGGGGGTGCATTATTCCCTATGACGGGGGCAGTATTATACCCTATGAGGGGGGCAGTATTATACCCTATGAGGGGGGCAGTATTATACCCTATGAGGGGGTGCATTATACCCTATGAGGGGGTGCATTATACCCTATCATTATACCCTATGAGGGGGGCAGTATTATATTCTATGAGATGGCTGCATTATATTCTATGAGATGGCTGCATTATATTCTATGAGGGGTCTACATTATATTCTATGAGGGGGCTGCTTTATATTCTATGAAGGGGCTACCCCAACTCCTGCTACATAATTAAGACATGCACAACCTTATATTATACCCGGATATTAGTGTGTTTTACCGCACAATTGGTGGTCTGGTATTTAACTCCATGCAGCTACATAGTGGGCCCCAAGAATGATTTTCTCTGGTGGGCCCAAGGTGTTCCAGTCCGACGCTGGTCAAGACCACCCCCCTAACTTTCTCTCTCCTCAGTCCCCTGGTTGGGTTCTCCTCACAGCGCACCAACTGTCACAGTCTTCCTGTCACTTGAGCTCCCCCTGGGGACTGGAACTTTCTGTAACCCTCCTGTCAAATTTATAACTTTCCCGGTTCCCTGTAACTCCGACCCCATGACCAACGGTTTCTAAAGCCCCAAGCTGCTGTCAAGTCCTGAACTCACACTTCTCCCTGCCATCTTGTGGTCCTTTTGTGCCTATGAACATTTGTGCTGCAATATGCGTTCATTTGGAGAACATTGCATCTGTCTGTAAGAAGATGGAAGTTGTGCCTGAAGCGGGGGCCAGGGCAGTAGTCATGACTAACGGTGGCAGCTCTGGCACACCCTGGCTCCCCGCCACATTAACACATTGCAGTCCCCTCACTTGTAAGTTGGGGTCCTCTCCCCACGGCCGGGGCTCCTTTTCTTTCAACATCACAAAAAGACAATCAGAGTCCCGATTAATTTTTAGCAAAACAATTTTACTCAGCTCGTCCAGTTTAGTCACAGAAACAGCACAAGATTCCTCGTAGAATATAACCATTCCGCTCCCTGTACTGTTACTTACTCCTCCAGTAATATCCCATTTTTGTGCCGTATCCACTGATACTACAGCTTCCTGACTGATCAGACTAACCCGCTTCAGGAGATCCCTGCCTGCTTCCCTCTCCAAAGGTGAAGTTGAAGGATGGCTCTCCCAATCCTTTCTAGGTTGTAGGTGTAGGGTCAGTGGGCCGGGCTGGGGGGTGGTCCCTCTGTATACTGCGCAGTGACGTATAGACACAAGATGGAGGCAGATTTCTGGTGCAACAGGTCCAAGTTTATTCACTCGCCGCCCGCCTGACGGCATCGCAGCACACCACAATCCTCTTCAAGGCTCTCCGGTTACAGCACACTTCGACACAACGTACTTGTCACCTGAGACGTGTATATACGCACCGTCCCTTTTCACATAGGAACGCTCTGACAGCTCCGTCACTGTGGTTGCCTTAGGCCTGTACACCAACAGTAATTTACTGGTCAATCGTCATTCCCAATACGGTGTCCCACACCTGGAGCCTCGTCTACACTGCGGTGCTTTGTATCAGGACCACCACCCTAACTTTCTCTCTTCTCAGTCCCCTGGTTGGGTTCTCCTCACAGTGCACCAACTGTCACAGTCTTCCTGTCACTTGAGCTCCCCCTGGGGACTGGAACTTTCTGGAACCCTCCTGTCAAATTTATAACTTTTCTGGTTCCCTGTAACTCTGCCCCCCATGACCAATGGTTTCTAAAGCCCTAAGCTGCTGTCAAGTCCTGAACTCACACTCCTCCCTGACATCTTGTGGTCAACTCCTGGTACTGCATGTCATCTACACTTTCCTAGCTGTTTTTCCCACTGTCATGACTGCTATCTGCCTAAAATGTGCAAACCCTCATTCCTACATGCTGACAAGTCTGTCCGTCAGGTCACCTTCCCTACACTCTCCCTTCCTTTGTTTATTGTCGTCCTCGACAATCATCGTCCCTGCCTTAGTCATTCTGAAACCTCCCCTACTTTCTGTTGTCGGACCGGTGGTTGGGCCGTTCCCACCATCTGCGGGGGCCGAACCAAACCGGGAGCACCATGCTCCAAGCAGCCTACCACCACTCGCCAGCGCACCTGCCACATGACAACTCCTCTCAAGTTGGGCTAGGTACACCCGGATTCTCTCTACGGCGTGTACCTTCTCCTACTCTCCCCTTCTGTCACCTTCCACTATCCGGCACGCCATGATCGAGGCCTTACGCCTACCAGATCATTGTCAGTGTCTGCTTCCTTCTTCGGGAATGTCCAAGGTGTTAGGGACCTGACTTGGGACTTTTGTCCGTCTCACATCTTCCATCTCTTTACCTTCCTCTTGGTCACAAGTCATGGTCGGCGTCTTGGTCACACAGACCCTCTCATCTCGTAGACCCCTTTGGTCTCACGCTTCCTTTGGTCACACAGACCTTCCCGTACCCGGACCTGTTACATTTTACTTTTGCATATTATACAACAAAACAACTTTATAATAGCACAAGTACCCCTTTTTCTATTTTTTCATTTACTGTGTTTTTTTTTTTTTTAACCAGCATGCAACAAAAACCACAAAAACATAACAAGTTTCCTCCCCCCCCTTCCTTAGACATTGACACTCCCTTTCTTTTTTTTATAGCATCCCCGTGATGTCAGGCAAAACAAGAAAAAAAAAACAACAACATTCTCCGTCACTCAGGGCGCAAACTGTCCCCATATTCTGCTTAAAGTTGCAGCCAATTCCTGACAGTCCATGCCATCTCCTGGTGGCTGGTAGCAAGGGACCCCACAGCCGTGGAGCTCCCGGGATGCAGGGAGTGTCCTTAAAGTCCTTTCTACGCGGGCTCGTGATCTTCGGGTTCGGGGAGCACGGCTATCGCATAGTAGCCACGGGGGCAGTACTCCTTATAATAGGACACCAAGTCCCTCTCTTGCAAAGCTCGGCCATGGTGAATAGAGGTCACATTTAGATAAACTTTCTGGCCGGTAGCAAGATCTCGAATAAACCCGTATCCCTTTGATATATTTGTGTATACGAGCCGTCCCAGAGATCGTGTAGCCGCCATGCCAGCCTCTCCCTTTGTATGGAGCAGGTTCCAAACTTCCTGCTCCCTGTTTTTTTTCTTCTTTATGACCTCCGCGACCCAAACGGAGGGTCCAGTATAGGCCCTAGAGTCCGATAGGCGGGACTTAGCCAGGGGTGAAAGCGAGGCAGAGGCGGCCGTTGATTTCATCGGCCCAGCAGCCGCTGGGGCCCGGCGGCGGGCAGGGACAGCCGTCTTTACCGAAGATTGGGCCACAGGACCCGACAAGTAGGCCGCAGCCGGCTCCAGCGCCGGCATAGCCACGGCTGCGGGGTAGGCCGCACCCGGAGTTCCAGACGGCGCCGGAGTAGCTGCCAGTTTCTGGGATGAAGTTGCTTCTTGAATGGGAAACACAGCAGCGCCTTCTGGAGACAGGCTCCGCACCGACAACACCGTGCGGGGTAGCTCAGGGCCGGGAGCGGAGGCCCTGCTCAGCTCAGCGTAGACAGTAGGGGCCTCCTTGGCCAGGCTTTCGGGGACACAGGGGGCCGCGTGCTGCGGCTGAGTGGTGGGAGCTGCTTGCGGAGCCGCTGGCGGAGCCGGGGGAACTCTCACCTTTCCCGGCGCCGCGACCTCCGTCATATCTTCCCGCGGCTCCTCCCGCAGCCTCCGTTCTTCACCCCACCTTCTGGCGGGGTTAGCCTCCAGGCTCAGGGGCTCCACAGGGAGACTCTCTGATGGTATCTTTGGCGGCCGCTCCCACGGGGTCCGCAAGGGCTCCGCTCCTCCACCCGAGATCCGACTGCCTGTCCGTGACTCTGAAGAATAAGTCTTCTGGCGAAGCTCGACCTCCCGACGCCATCACCACTCCAGGCGCCCGATGCCTCAACAACCACAGCGTCGCATCCCGTCCAGTGGGCAGCAAACAAATGGCGCCAAGCAGCTGCAGCCAATCTTTTCCTCGGTGCCACTCCCTCTGCTGGGTGGGGCGATGGCAGGCTTTTCCACCCAGCGTCCTGAGTCCAGTATGTGGGAGCGTCGGCCTCCTGGTTCATATCGCTTCCCCCAGGGGTACATTGGAGGGGGTCCCAGTCCATCGGGGATGACGGCAAACACCTGGAGCTCTCTCCTGTGTTGGAGCAACACTGTCATCTTGCACAGAACCTGGCACCGCCCTGGGTCCTCCACCAGCACTGCAGATCGACCACAGCATTCCCAATTTATAATCCACAGGTTAGTGATTTGTAATCCACAGGTGTTTAAGGTCCAAACAAAGCAGTCCAGTTCCTTTTTCATCTCTCAGAGGCAGGCTTGCTGCAGAAGATAATGTATTAGCGGCGGCGATCATGCCGACTACGCCAAGTGTAGGGTCAGTGGGCCAGGCTGGGGGGTGGTCCCTCTGTATACCGCGCAGTGGCGTATAGACACAAGATGGAGGCAGATTTCGGGTGCAACAGGTCCAAGTTTATTTACTCGCTGTCCACCTGACGGCCTTGCAGCACACCATAATCTTCTTCAAGGCTCTCCGGTTACAGCACACTTCGACACAACGTACTTGTCACCTGAGACGTGTATATACGCACCATCCCTTTTCACTTATGAACGTTCTGACAGCTCCGCCACTGTGGTTGCCTTAGGCCTGTATACCAACAGTAATTTACTGGTCAATCGTCGTTCCCAATATGGTGTCCCACACCCGGAGCCTCGTCTACACTGCGGTACTTTGTGTCAAGACCACCCCCTAACTTTCTCTCTCCTCAGTCCCCTGGTTTGGTTCTCCTCACAGTGCACCAACTGTCACAGTCTTCCTGTCACTTGAGCTCCCCCTGGGGACTGGAACTTTCTGGAACCCTCCTGTCAAATTTATAACTTTCCCGGTTCCCTGTAACTCCGACCCCATGACCAACGGTTTCTAAAGCCCTAAGCTGCTGTCAAGTCCTGAACTCACACTTCTCCCTGCCATCTTGTGGTCAATCCCAGGTACTGCACGTCACCTACACTTTCCTAGCTGTTTTCCCCACTGTAATGACTGCTATCTGCCTAAAATGTGCAAACCCTCCTTCCTACTTGCTGACAAGTCCGTCCATCAGGTCCCCTTCCCTACATAGGCCTCGGATGTTAAGGGTTGTTCCCACGAATTTAGCTGCTACCATTCTTTTGCTGCCCTGATATAACTTCAGGAAGCTCCCCAACTACCCTTCCTTAGCCCCTTCTAGCTAACCTAATCCTATTGGTCCAACTAATTCCCTTTTCTATTCTACTGTGCTCACCCTACTGGTCTAAATCCTATACTGTCTCTATATCTTCGCAACACATAAACATATGTACAGGGCCATGCACATTATAACGACATGTAAGATGTACCCGCTTTACCAGGAACATGGGCAAGAAGCACGGGGCATAAACTGGCCTCCATGCACCCATTACATGCAAACGTTCCCCCTTATCTATATGTGCTGAGATGTGATGAATAATAATATTTTGCATTGTTATGTAAATATGGATAGAGTTAATGGTTGGGACTAGCCCAGAGAATGAGGGGCTATGTAGCAAGATCAGAGAGGACTTCCTGGTAATGAGTAAAACAGGGCCTAGCTTGCAATTAAAGCAGACCTTTGGTCTGAGTACTCAACAGAGCCGCATAAGTTGGGTGTCCCAAAAGTCAGTGGAGACTGAGACAGAGGAGAGTGTGCTTCTGAGCAGAGAAAGAAAAAGCTTAAGAAGGACAGTGTTTTACCAGAGAAGGGTCCTGGAACAGTACACCTAGCAGTGTCTACAAAATAGGTAACGGGCCAGGATGGAACAGGGAGCATGAGACAAAGAGAGTGCCCCAGGTATTAGTTCCAAGACAACAGCAAGCAAAGAAGTTAAGTAACATCCATAGTGGCAAACTAATAACCCTAAGGGAAAGGAGGATGCATAAATTTGGGTTGAGGACAGGACTCTCACTTACTGAACGGAATTATTATGCTGGACTGTGGTAAAATTAGAGGAACTTGGGGGCAGAAACAAGTAAGTGTGTTTGAGGTAGAGAGACTAAGTGTGAAGATGCTCCATGTTGGAAAGGAAATGTTAGTGAATTTATGCACCCGTTATCTGTTGCACATAATGCCCACCAAGCTGATGTTCCGTAAAAGACCATTTAAGTTTTGTTGGTGGTCTTCTTCATTGAACTTTACACCATTTGATCCTGGTCAGTCGAAGACTACCTCATGCGGCCTGCAAGGCTGTAACGCCCCTAAAGACAAAGCCCACACACCTAGCCAGGGCCTCCATTTTCATGTAGCATGCCAGGGCAAGGAAGACGAGTGCCTTGTTCATGGCTTCTGCCCCGAGTTATGTTCCCATAATTTACTACAAAAGTATTGCAGGTCTTCAGTATTAGACATCCGTGGTGGTCAACCACAAACAGCTGCAGTACAAGGCTTCCACAACATATAGGAGATTCACGCTTAGCGCCGGGCTGTCTCAGCAATACTTAGGATGAAATATCTGCTGCTGAAATATAAACATTATGCTAAGCAAGTAGAACAAACAGCCTCAAACCCAGTTAATTATCAATGAGGCCTAATTCTCATCATTCATATTAATTGTGAAATTATACCTTTTCTCCAAGAGACTCTGGCTAATAATCAATCCATTTGTCTCTTTTAAGATAAGCTTCATTTTACTGAGCAGTCTGTCTCATTCAGGAGACGGATGGTTGGACTTCGGGCCAATGAGATTAAAGGCTTGATAGGGATTCATTAGTCAACGATAATGAAACGGGTTCAATCGAAGAAGATCTTTTAATATGTGTTATTTGTATTCATGGTTAAATGATGTTGTAAATAAGATACCTTTACTGCTTTGCTGATGAGCTAAAATTCAGCAATTTTAACTATTTAATGTCTCCTCTTTGCAGTTTCCAGATGTCATTCTAAGGCTGGTTTCACACGTAACGCATTTATGGTCTATGTATGGACTGTGATGTCCAGACTGGTTGTGTTCTCCAGTCCAAATTTAAAAATGTCATATATGGCTATGAGTCTGTAGAGTTTGGGTAAAGAGCCCCATGGCAAGTCGAGAGATCGCTGTCCGAACTCAGACCGTGAATGTCAGATGTTTTAAGTAGACTAGTATTATTTTGCACATCCTTCAAACCATGGAAGCATTACAACTTTGGAGGGTATTTATTATTCAGTTTACAGCAGAACACTGGCATATACAAAGCTCAAATTTTATGTAACACATAGTTGCTCCAAAATGTTTGAGGTTTTTTTTGCCAGCTCTGCTACTTTTCTGAAAAGTGTGCCGAAATTATCAAGTGAGAACATGGCCTATTACAAACAGAAAGTGGAATCAATTTAGCAGAAATGTGATCTAGCCCATGACTAAATTACATTTTCTGATTCTGAAGCATGGGCATCTCAAAAAATACATCAAATAATCCATGACCACGAAATTCCCCAGATCTCAATGCCATTGAGAACTAGTGGTCAATCCTCAAAAAGCGGGTGGACAAAAAATTATCATAAAATCAAAATCCTGATTAGCCAAGAATGTGATGTCATGAGATTGGTTTTGGCCAAGAAACTGATACAAAGCTGCCAGGTTGATATACAGATGTCTTGGCAAATAAGGGTCAATAGGAAAACTGTTCTGCAGTCAGCATAGGGATAATACTTAGCTATTTATAATTTGACAAAGGCAAGGAAATCCCTAAATTAATGAATGTACTAAAATATAACTTTTATAATCTAAGGTTAATAAAGGAATTTTGGACAAAAGTAAAAACACATAGTGCGAGGTGGCAGGACTGATTAGTGAGATAAGGACTATTAATAGCATTGATTCTTATCAAATGAATCCTAATAGAGTGGTATTACTGTTCCTGTAGCTATATACTGTGGCTGCAGTCCATGGCTAGCTTAACCACCCTGCCCACCCGGGCAAATGCCAGGGCCCTGAGCAAATGGGGGGACCCACTCACCATCGGGGACACAGGCACGCAATGGGGTACGTGAACTTACCTATCCTTGTTCTCTGCTGGCTGCAGGTCCTGTCTCTTCCATGTCTTGTGACTCAGTGACAGAGGACTCACTACAGCGCACCCACTGTCCTGAGCAGTGCAGAGAGGCAGAAGATGCTGAAGAGACAGGACTTGAGTATTTGTTTTTTTTATGTATGGAGCAATATATGGGGTTCATTCTGTGTAGAACATTATATGGAGCCCCTTCTGTATGGGGCCCATTCTGTATGGAGCATTATATGGGTCTAATTCTGTATGAAGTATTATATGGGGCCCATACTTTATGGAGCAATATATGGGGCCCATTCTGTATAGAGCATTATATGGAGCCCATTCTGCATGGAGAATTACATGGGACCTATTCTGCATGGAGCATTACATGGGGCCCATTCTGTATGGAGCATTATTTGGGCCTATTCTGTATGGAGCATTATTTGGGGTCCATTCTCTATTAAGTATTATATGGAGCTCATTCTGTATTGAGCATTATATGGTGCCCATTCTGTATAGAGCATTATACGGAGCCTATTCTGTATGGAGAATTACATGGGGCCCATTCTGTATGGAGTATTTGGGGCCTATTCTGTATAGAGCATTATACGGAGCCCATTCTGTATGGAGAATTACATGGGGCACATTCTGTGTTCTGTCCAGCCATATAATTGATGTCTAGAAGGTCTAGTCATTTTTTATGTCTTCGATTATTATAGACATTGTATTTTTGTGTGTATTAATCCTTCATATATTTCATATTGTAAGGTAACAGCACCACCTGCTGGCCGGTTAATGCATTGATTCTAGTTTAATTTGCAATGTAATGTGGGATTGTTCCTGTTACATCATAGTCTTGTTTATGACACTGTGAGGGGAACAGCAGCCTTTATTCCTCCATGTGTCTTAGGAGAAACTACACCATTCATGTTCTTCATGCTTCTTAAACAGCCTGCTCTAAGCATAGTTGGTAAGCACTATCTAGGTGTTATAATCCTGTGTTTATAATGTTTGTTGTATTAAATAGGTAATCATCAATGTATTACCTCTTGTTACCTATGTATTATCTCATGTTACCTATGTATTACCTCATGGTACCTATGTATAACCTCATGGTACCTATGTATTACCTCATGTTACTTATGTATTACCTCATGGTACCTATGTATTGCCTCATGTTACCTATGTATTACCTCATGTTACCTATGTATTACCTCATGGAACCTATGTATTACCTCATGGTACTTTGTATTGCAGACTATCTGTATTTTATGCTCTGTGCAGTTATATATTCTGAAATGCTCCTGTTATTGCATCCTATAGTTTCACCCTTTCCTGTCACATCTGCAATCAATAAAAGAAGGTTACAATTTTACAGCCTCTTTTTCTTAAAGAAGACAGGGGGTTTAGCTACATGTCTCATTGCACACCCTGCTAACGTGTAGGAGGACAGTATATTCTGTATGGAGTATTATATGGAGCTCATTCTGTTTGACTTCCTTGGGAGAAGGCTTTGGCGCCGAAACGCGCGTATGGGCACTTGGTACCACACTCTAGCTTTGGTAAATTAATCATGTTATTTATTATTCCATACCTTTTACTTTTGTTTGTTTTTAGTATGATGCCTTAAATGGGGATATATATGAACTAAGGACCACTGTGTTTATTGAATACTATTGCACTTTACTATTTACACTATATTGGTCCTATAATTTCCCATATGATTATTTCAATTATTATTTCAATGTAGCTATTTTTTCAGAGCAAATATGTTTTTCTATGTAGTAATTTAACCTGTACCAATACTCTATGGAGGACTATGTGATGCCCATAATACTCTATGGAGGACTACATAGTGCTAGAGTTGAGCGAAACGGGTCGAAAAATTTCAAAAGTCGCCGACTTTTGGCAAAGTCGGGTTTCATGAAACGAAACCCGACCCTAGGATGAGGTCGGCCACGAGGTCGGCGACTTACGCGCCAAAGTTGCGTTTCAAAAGTTTGTTTTGCGCTCTTTTTCAGCCAATCAGGATCCACAGACACTGTGGGCAACGTGATGACATAGGCAGGGGTCGCCACCATCTTTCAGAAGGGCATGCAAGTGATTGGCTTCCTTTGGTGGGCGTCACAGGGGGTATAAAAGGGCGTGCACGCCGACCGCCATCTTACTTCTGCCGATATCAGTATAGGGAGAGGTTGCTGCTGATTCTGTAGGGAGAGCGTTAGGCAGGGAAGAAGATAAAAAAACTGCTTCTGCTGCTAGCGATTTGGACTGCACAACACACCAGTCACTGTGTGTGCAGTGCAAGGGGAGGCTATATAGTGGTGAATCAGTGGTGTTGGTTGTTGGGCTGCCTTCTAAGGCTTCCTGACATTCCTGCATTGCTGTTTACCCACTGCTCCGCAAACTGCTTTTTTAAAAGCAATCCCATTTTTTTTTTTTTTTGTCCTGCTGAGAAGAAAAAAAACTGCTTCTGCTGCTAGCGATTTGGCCTGCACAACACACCAGTCACTGTGTGTGCAGTGCAAGGGGAGGCTATATTGTGGTGTATCAGTGGTGTTGGTTGTTGGGCTGCCTTTTAAGGCTTCCTGACAGGCTGGCATTGCTGTTTACCCACTGCTCTGCAAACTGCTTTTTTAAAAGCAATCCAATCTCCCTTATCCTCTAGTCACTTTTGTCACAGCTGTGCCATCGAGCCTGTGACATAGCGCTCAGATATCAGTGGGCCTCACACAATCCAAAAGTGTCCAGTGTCCACAAGTGTGTGCAGAAATTCAAAATCTCCTTTATCCTCTAGTCACTTTGGTCACAGCTGTGCCATCGAGCCTGTCACATAGCGCTCAGATATTCATTGGGCCTCACACAATCCAAAAGTGTCCAGTGTCCACAAGTGTGTGCAGAAATTCAAAATCTCCCTTATCCTCTCGTCACTTTTGTCACAGCTGTGCCATCGAGCCTGTGACATAGCGCTCAGATATCAGTGGGCCTCACACAATCCAAAAGTGTCCAGTGTCCACAAGTGTGTGCAGAAATTCAAAATCTCCCTTATCCTCTAGTCACTTTGGTCACAGCTGTGCCATCGAGCCTGTCACATAGCGCTCAAATATCAGTGGGCCTCACACAATCCAAAAGTGTCCAGTGTCCACAAGTGTGAGAAGAAATTCAAAATCTCCCTTATCCTCTCGTCACTTTTGTCACAGCTGTGCCATCGAGCCTGTCACATAGCGCTCAGATATCAGTGGGCCTCACACTATCCAAAAGTGTCCAGTGTCCACAAGTGTCTGCAGAAATTCAAAATCTCCCCTGTCCTATAGACACCTTGTACCTTGTTTTACATTACTATATAGTTTGTTGGATTTTGTCTACATTTCTACCAAAAATGAGGAAAGCTGGTGGAAGAGGCCGTGGAATTGGGCGGGGGTTGGCAGCTGGTAATGATGGTGTTGGTGGTGGATCTGATGGTAGTGGCAAGAGCAAAATAGGACCGAATGCAGGAGGTGTTGAGCCTGCGTCATCGTCTGGCTACATAAGGCCTCGAACGCTTAGTTTTCTAGGAGTTGGCAAACCGCTTTTAAAGCCAGAGCATCAGGAAAAAGTTTTGTCTTACATTGCTGACTCAGCCTCCAGCTCTATCGCCTCCTCTTCTTGAGTTGTAAAAAGTAAAAGCACTGAGTCGTCATTGGAGGCTCATGTTCATGAACCACACCTTTCCTTGTGCCCTTCACCCCAACCAAGATTGAAGGATGACGCAGGCCATACTACTGATTACTCCATGGAGCTGTTTTCACATACCATGCCTGGATTATCAAGTCAAATGGTGAATTACCCAGGCCAAGATGAATCTGGCATGGAGTGCACTGATGCACAGCCGCTGATGGATGATTCTGCTGGTACATTCACTCAGAGCACTACATTGTCCTCGCAGTGTACAGAGCCAGATTCTGACCCTGATGAGACTCAGGTGCCCCTTCCCGCACACTATACCACCATACACGGTGACACAGAGGAAGGTGCACATGACATAGAAGAGGAGGTGATGGATGACCCAGTTGTTGACCCAGATTGGCATCTATTGGGGGAAGAGGGTGCTGCTTCCAATAGCTCAGATGAGGAGCATCCACAGCAGACATCGACATCGCAACAGCTGTTATCTGGCAGGCCCGGAGCACTCCAAAGACAGGTTCCAAACATCAAAAGAGTTGCTGGACAGCTTGTCCAGAGGGTCAAAAGATCACAGTGTGCTAGGCCGCAAAATGTCTGCCAAAGTAGGAAGAGTGCAGTGTGGCACTTTTTTGACCAAAATCCTCATGATCAGGCCAAGGTTATCTGTAAGAAGTGCGCAAAGACCTTTAGCCGAGGGAAAAATCTGAAAAATTTGAATACCAGTTGCATGCTTAGACATTTAACCAGCATGCACTTGCAAGCGTGGACACAACACCAAACCTCAAGTGCCACATGTGCAACTGATCACAACGAAGGTAGTCAGCAACGCTACATTGTTTCCCCCACTGTAAGCACACCGGTTAGCACAGCAGCAAATGTTGAGGTGTCGTTGCAGGCCACAGCAGTCAGGGAATCCCACTGTTATATCAATGAAAGACTGATTATAGGCCATCAGAAAGAACACCAACTCCATCACCATCATCAACCCTCTCTCAGTCCGCCCTGTCCACCGCTACTTCCACCATATGCAGCTCTCAAGTCCAGCTCACCCTCCCAGACACTATGAGTAGGTCAAGAAAGTACTCAGTCTCTCATCCGCGTACACTGGGTTTGAACGCCCACATTGCCAAACTAATCTCGTTTGAGATGATGCCCTTTCGGTTGGTGGAAAGCACAGCTTTCCGCAAACTCATGGCCTATGCAGTACCACGCTATGACCTACCCAGTCGCCACTTCTTCTCTCGCAAAGCCATCCCAGCCCTCCACCATCATGTGAAAGACCGCATTGTCCATGCACTCAAGCAGTCAATGAGCGGAAAGGGGCACCTCACAACTGATGCATGGTCCAGTCGGCATGGCCAGGGCCGTTACGTGTCCATCACTGCGCACTGGGTTAATGTGGTGGATGCAGGGTCCACAGGGGACAGCGGTGGTGGGACAGTGCTGCCTAGCCCACGGTATAGGAAACAGTTGGCTGTAGGCGTTCGACCCTCCTCCTCCTCCAGAAGCGAAAGCTCGTCCACAGAGCGCAGTCGTACGAGCACTCCATCTGCAGCTGCCACTGTTGCACACGATGTGTCCCCCTATCGAGCAGCTAGTGGAAAGTGTCAGCAGGCTGTGTTGCAGATGATGTGTTTGGGCAACAGACACACCGCCAAGGTGCTGGCCGAGTACTTGAAGCGACAAACTGAGTCATGGCTGGGCAGTGTACATCTTGAGGCAGGCAAGGTAGTTAGTGATAACGGCCGTAATTTTGTGGCAGCCGTAGCCCTTTCAAAACTCAGCCATATACCTTGCCTGGCTCACACCTTGAACCTGGTGTTGCAGTGCTTCCTCAAAAATTATCCGGAGTTAACAGCCCTGCTCCAGAAGATGCGAAGACTGTGCGCGCACATCCGCCGGTCGCCTGTACACTCCGTTCGTATGCAGAAGCTGCAGCGATTGCTCCACCTTCCCAACCACCGCCTCATTATCGACATTGCAACAAGGTCGAACTCCACCCTGTACATGGTGGAGCGGCTGTGCGAGCAGAGGCAGGCCATAATGCATTTGTGGGAGGATACACGGCCAGGCACTTTGTGAGCAGACATGGAGTTGACAGGTGTGCAGTGGTCGAAGCTGAAAGACCTCTGTAAAGTCCTTCAGTGTTTTGAGGAATGCACACGGCTGGTAAGCGCAGACGACGCCATCCTAAGCATGAGCATCCCACTTATGCGTCTGCTCATGCAAACTTTGACGCACCTAAAGGAGCAGGCGTCTGCAGCTAATGTTGATGAGGAGGAAGAGGAGGAGGGAATCCTTGATGACATTCAGCCATTGTCTGCTCAGGGACCTCTCCTGGACGAGGTGGAGGAAGAAGAGGAGGAGGAGGAGGATGATGGGGATGATTACTTAGGGGAGGAGGATGCATCTCGTGGGGCAAGTGAAAATGTTGGCGTGGCAAGGTCTGGTACAGGGTTTGTGCGTGACTGGAGGGATGTGGATTTGCCAGAAAGTGCTCCTCCACCCAGCACTCGCAGTGCATCATTGACACCGGGAACATTGGCCCACATGTCAGATTATGCCTTGCAGATCCTAAAAAGGGACCCACGCATTGCCAAAATGATGAACGATGACGACTACTGGTTGGCCAGCATCCTGGATCCACGCTATAAAGGCAAATTACAAAACATCATGCCACAGGAGAACCTTGACCTAATATTGGCTAATAAACAAGCAACTCTGGTAAATCGGTTGCTTGAGGCATTCCCAGCACACAGCAGCGGTGATGGTTCTCACACGAGCCGTACGGGCCGGGGTCAGCTTGGCAGAGGTGTCCGTGGTGCACACAGCAGAAGTGGCGTTGGAGACAGGGGTTTCATGACAATGTTGTGGACTGATTTTTCAAATACCGCTCACACAACTGGTAATACTGCATCGATGGAAAGTGACAGGAGACAGCAGTTGTCAACTATGGTTACAAACTACTTTTCCTCCCATATCGATGTTCTCCCACACAGGTCATTCCCCTTTGACTATTGGGCCGCTAAACTGGACACCTGGCCTGAATTGGCCCAATGTGCCTTACAGGAGCTCGCTTGCCCAGCTGCAAGTGTGCTATCGGAAAGAGTCTTCAGTGCAGCTGGATCAATCCTGACAGAAAAAAGGACCCGTCTGTCAACCCAAAATGTGGATGATCTAACCTTCATTAAAATGAACCATGCATGGGTTTCCAAGGATTTTGTCCCACCTTCCCCTGATGACACATAGGGTGACAGAAAAATGGCTTGCTTTGGTCCACCTCTTCTTGGGACTTCACCTATTTCGCCTTTTGCATCAGCTGAATGTCCAACATCAACATATGCCACTTTCTAAAACTCCCTAGCTGTGCTGCCTCCCCCCCCCATGGCCGGGGTCACCACCTAGCGCATGACACCGTGCGAGTGCCGTTGCCCTGGACAGGTGGGTAGGCCGACTCTTGGGTGCGGGCACTGGCACAGGGTCCCTCATAGTGCAATCAAGTGTCTCTGACGGTGGTGGTGCACACCCGCCGTCAGACACACCGCCGTACTATGAGGGGCCCAGTGCCAGTACCAACGCCCACGAGTGGGCCCCCCTTGCTTCGGCAGGGCCCCAGCATTTGCAATCTTTACCTCTCCCTGCTCCTCCGCTGTGTAATCTGGGCCGTCAAATCCATACTGTGCCTGACACCGTCTGAGCCTGCCTCCTGATGTACAGACATATATTTTGAATGTGTACGCTATCCATACATGTTATCCAGGGATACGGTACCCTTTCTAACCTTTGTGCAATCACGTGCAATCCATACTGGGCCTAACACCGTCTGAGCCTGCCTCCTGATCTACAGACATATATTTTGAATGTGTACGCTATCCATACATGTTATCCGGGGATACGGTACCCTTTCTAAACTTTGTGCAATCACGTGCAATCCATACTGGGCCTAACACCGTCTGAGCCTGCCTCCTGATGTACAGACATATATTTTGAATGTGTACGCTATCCATACATGTTATCCGGGGATACAGTACCCTTTCTAACCTTTGTGCAATCACGTGCAATCCATACTGGGCCTAACACCGTCTGAGCCTGCCTCCTGATGTATAGACATATATTTTGAATGTGTACGCTATCCATACATGTTATCCGGGGATACGGTACCCTTTCTAACCTTTGTGCAATCACGTGCAATCCATACTGGGCGTGAGAACGGCTGGCGAGCTGTTAAGCAAGCTACAGCACCTGTGGTTTGCACACGTAAGTTTTTCATTTTTTCAGGAATGACGGTTACGCCTAATTCCGGAACTGCGGTTGACCTGCACTTACTGGGAAATCATTGTTCGCGGGTAATAATTGTCATCAGTGATCCCCATCACTAACGTTGTTCAGCGGGTTATCTGCACCTGTAAGCGACAAACGCTGGCCTTTTCAGTGTAGCGCACATGCAGCCACGGACATGTAATGGCATGACACACCAGTTATTGGCCAATCTCATGTGCCAGAGCCTCACGTGTCCCTCTAGTAAGCCGGACTCGGACCGCGGGGCATGACGGAGTCTCGTTCGTTAACGGAATTAAGCTTGCAATGTGTGCATCTGTTCTGTAGCTGGCATGGTTGAGGTTTCCCAGGTGGAGTCGAATTTAACCGTAGACTCCACTCCTGGTGGTGCCCTTCTGGACATTCCTTTAAGGTTCAGCTTTGCAACCATACTGCCCACGTAAAACAAACACTTTGCCTTCATGAACGCTGTTTGGAGGGTCATGACTAGTGGAAATAACGCTGCCCAATCAGTTAACCTGCTAGAGAGATCGTTCGTTGCTCCCAAGCATGACATCACACTCCCTAGGAAGAAGGTAATGCCACTGTGGCGACCGTACTCCTGGGGGCGACACAAGTGCACTGATGCCCAGCCACTGCTCGATGAATCTGCTGGTACATTGACCCAGACCACTACATTCCCCTCGCACGCTACTCGGCCTGAATCTGACCCTGGTGAAACTCAGGTTACCCTTCCCATATACAGTTCCATCTTACACGGTGACAAAGAGGAAGCTGCAGATGAAAGTGCAGGTTCGGCCCACCCGCCATCAGACACACCACCGTACTATCAGGGGCCCTGTGCCAGTGCCGTCGCCAACGAGTGGGCCCCCCCCTGCTTGCTCAGGATCACAGCACTTGCAAGGTTGAAATACTGTGCAGTGAGATGGAAGATGGGGACGACGAGGAGTCCAGACAAGTACAGGGATTCCCTAGCGAGGAGACTTATTTGATTGTTTTTAATGGTGGGACAGCAATTTTTGGGGAGCACTATACTCTGGAGAATGATAGATGGTGCCCACCATACACTGGAACATTCCAAAGGTGGACATCAGACACTGGAGCAGCATTTACAGGGCCCATTATACACTAGAGCAGTCGAAATGGGGCCCATTATGTTTGGAGCATTATTTGGGCCCATAAGACAGTGGAGCTTCATCCATGGGGACCAACATATACTGTAGCATTATGTGGAGCTCATCATATACTGTTTCAAACATTATATGGGACCAATGATTCTGTATGGAGAAATAGATGGGCCTCGTCATGAGATGTAAAAAGTGAAGTATTTTTCATTGTACTATACCGCTATTTCTCTGCCGTATCGGAGCATGATGAGTTGTGGTATGTGTTAAAGGGGCGCTCTTTCACCCAGGGCACATGAAAACCTGGAGCCAGCCCTACCCCCCCACAACTTTAGCCAAATAACCCCCATTTTTCAGTGCGTAACTTGTATTATGAAGTAAATTAAGGTTGACAAGCTTAAGTAATAAGAATTGATGCTTTTGGCATTCAAATGGGCACTGTAGGTGTGTTTCCTGTCCTCCTCTCACTGCCGACTTTTATTCCCCATTGACTTACATTGGGTTTCGTGTTTCGGGACGACCCCGACTTTTCCCTATAATCGGACGATCTTGCTCGACCCGACTTTTGGAAAAGTCGGGTTTCAAGAAACGAAACGCGACCCTAAAAAACCAAATGTCTGTCAACTCTACATAGTGCCCATAATACTGTATGGAGGACTAAACTGTTCGGTCTAAAATGAAAACGCTTCCATTCAACCAGGGCATGTCCTGCTCTGCAATGATTTGCCGGTTTCTGAGCTATTGTAAAATTTACAGTAGATATCACCCATGTAATATAAGAAGTTAAATCTTTGGCACTGTACCTATATTCCTCTGCCATATCTGTGCATTATTAATTGTGGTAAATGTTAAAGTGGCCCACTGAAACTCTTTCGCCCGGATCCCACAAAAACGTGTAGCCCTACACTATACTAAGTAGTTCACTAAATAGGCATGCCCTCTTTCAATGCTAATCATGCTTGACATTATACCTGAGGAAGACTCTTAAGGGGGTATTACACATAGTGATATCGCTAGCAATATCGCTAAAGCATCACCGATTTGGTGACGCAGCAGCGATATCGCTATGTGTGATACTTACCTCCGAATGGCTCCCCGGCTGTCTGTCGTTGATCGCGCAAGATCGCTCAGCTCCATTTCTTGTCGGGCGCTTCCGGCTGGGCTTCCTGCTGGCACCGACAAGCGACGCGTGGACGCGGATGGGAGGACGTCAGGATCACCGCGTCTGAAAGGTAAGTAACGACCGCTGTATCGCTGGTGCATCATTGCTGCATCACTGTGAGATCTGCCTGTGTGGCAGCTCACTAGCTACCATTTAGCGATGCACCAGCGATCCTGACCGGGTCGTATCGTTGTCGGGATCGCTGGTGCATCGCTAAATGTAAAGGGGCCTTTAGAAGTCGAAACCGTTTGTGTTCTAGTTTGAATTAAAAATAAAAATCATCCTTGAATCTAAATATCAAGTTCCATCATCATCCTTTTGGAGTGCATATTGCTGGGAAAAACATTCACCAAGTGTTATAGCCTATGAAAGCACTGTACAGTGCTCTCACTAGTTCCCAGATCTTTGCAGCAAATTGAATGGAAAGAGGAATGGAGTGATCCAGGGATTGGATCTACATGCAGTATCTCAAGACACCAAATAGGTCCGTGTATTCACACTGAGTATATACCTTTGGAAACTAACTACTACACTTAGAGCTTGCGCTTTCCATTTTTCTCCCTATAATCCCCTCTTGTTTCTTGTTCAATGCTAATCCTAAATTTTAGCATTTGTCAGTCTCCCCAACATGTTTCACCATTCTGGCTCATCAAGGGAATGGAGCATATAAGGCATTATAATGGTTGGCATTGAGCAAAGGCACGTCTATTTATCAATCTACTGTATTTCCTATAGTGTAGGACTGCTCGGTGCCGCCTTGGTGTGTCGTTGTACCTTCCCACCCACAGTACTTATTTTCCTTCTATCTCTGCTCTCCTTTGACTCCTGAAAAGCTACAGCTGTCAAACAAGGAATAGATGAGAGTACTGTAGATAGATGAAAAACACATCTATGGGAAGGTGCTCGGCCATGGAAAGTTTGAATAAAGCACCTGTGCTTAGTTTAAAGAGTCATTTTGTTCCTATAGACCCCCTATAAGTACAGTATCTATTAATAAATATATCCTTGAATGGATTCAAAAGTGCCATGAAATGATATGTTCATTATGTTGCAAAGCTCTGATCTAGAGTTAGTCCTTCAGTTGTAAAAATTTACTAAGATCATTGCCAGTTTTAGGCTAGTGCCCTGTGTGGAAGAGTATACGGTCTTTCCGTTGTGAGTGACCTGTCATTCAGTGCCCAAAAATACAACTAAACTGTATCCATATAACACTGCCTACTCAATAAACTCGAAATATAACTACCTACAAGGTGGATACCTTTCTATAGGTTTGAGCACCAAATGATGGATGGATTGGAGGTCAAAATCTTGGTGTTGAGGCTACAGAAGGCCGTGGCACGCACCACAGTAGTTGCATAGTTCTTAGAGGACCAGGTCATTTTGTTTGTTCTGTTAAATGAGATTGAAATCTATGGTAGTTTATGAACACACCAGACTCAAGACATAGTAGGCGTTAAACGCTTAGAAAATATATCCCATCGACTAATTTGATTGTATTTAGTGCTAAAAACAGAACTCATAAGACTCCATCAGAAGAATCGTTACGAACATATGGTGAGTAACATAAGAGTTCTGACTGAGGAATGTTCTTAGAGAGGTACACTTAATGGATCAGAGGAGGGAGGTGTTTATGCCCCATAAAATCTAACAGTAAAACAGTATGAGCCGCATAGAAGGACCTATGAAACAAGACCTTCAGGGCAACTAAATCAATTAGACATAATGCACAGAGAACATGCACTGTGAAATACACCAACAGAACTGTTATTGTCTGTCTGTAGCACATTACTACAGGCAGTAAACAATATAGTGCTGATTTATATACCCCCAGACAGTGCTACAATTGTTGAATTTGTAGCCATAGGGGTGAAAGGTTGTATGAGTCACCAGTCCCTTTGTTTCTCATTACACCCTTTTGGCTCATCTGGGCAACTCTTGGCAGACGACCTTTAGATTGAATATGGTGTTGTCATCTTTAAATGATACTGCAAAAGTTTCATTGTGTTGAGTGGCACTTCGATTCAGAGAAAGTAGGTCATTGTCACATCATAAAGCCAGATGGTAATAAAGAAAGAAGTCCAGCTGACAGAAAAGACATACAGTCATGGCCAAAAGTATTGACACCCCTGCAATTCTGTCAGATAATACTCAGTTTCTTCCTGAAAATGATTGCAAACACAAATTCTTTGGTATTATTATCTTCATTTAATTTGTCTTAAATGAAAAAACACAAAAAGAATTGTCCTACAGCCAAATTGGATATAATTCCACACCAAACATAAAAAAGAGGGTAGACAAAAGTATTGGCACTGTTCGAAAGATCATGTGATGCTTCTCTAATTTGTGCATTTAACAGCACCTGTAACTTACCTGTGACACCTAACAGGTGTTGGCAATAACTAAATCACACTTGCAACCAGTTGACATGGATTAAAGTTGACTCAACCTCTGTCCTGTGTCCTTGTGTGTACCACATTGAGCATGGAGAAAAGAAAGAAGACCAATGAACTGTCTGAGGACTTGAGAAACCAAATTGTGAGGAAGAATGAGCAATCTCAAGGCTACAAGTCCATCTTCAAAGACCTGAATGTTCCTGTGTCTACCGTGCGCAGTGTCATCAAGAAGTGTAAAGCCCATGGCACTGTGGCTAACCTCCCTAGATGTGGACGGAAAAGAAAAATTCACAAGAGATTTCAACGCAAGATTGTGCGGATGTTGGATAAAGAACCTCAACTAACATCCAAACAAGTTCAATCTGCCCTGCAGTCCGAGGGTACAACAGTGTCAACCCGTACTATCCGTCGGCGTCTGAATGAAAAGGGACTGTATGGTAGGAGACCCAGGAAGACCCCACTTCTTACCCCGAGACATAAAAAAGCCAGGCTGGAGTTTGCCAAAACTTACCTGAAAAAGCCTAAAACATTTTGGAAGAATGTTCTCTGGTCAGATGAGACAAAAGTAGAGCTTTTAGGGCAAAAGCATCAACATAGAGTTTACAGGAGAAAAAAGAGGCATTCAAAGAAAAGTACACGGTCCCTACAGTCAAACATGGCGGAGGTTCCCTGATGTTTTGGGGTTGCTTTGCTGCCTCTGGCACTGGACTGCTTGACCGTGTGCATGGCATTATGAAGTCAGAAGACTACCAACAAATTTTTCAGCATAATTTAGGGCCCAGTGTGAGAAAGCTGGGTCTACCTCAGAGGTCATGGGTGTTCCAGCAGGACAATAACACAAAACACACTTCAAAAAGCACTAGAAAATGGTTTGAGAGAAAGCACTGGAGACTTCTAAGGTGGCCAGCAGTGAGTCCAGACCTGAATCCCATAGAACACCTGTGGAGAGATCTAAAAATGGCTGTTTGGAGAAGGCACCCTTCAAATATCAGGGACCTGGAGTAGTTTGCCAAAGAAGAATGGTCCAAAATTCCAGCAGAGCATTGTAAGAAACTCATTGATGGTTACCGGAAGCGGTTGGTCGCAGTTATTTTGGCTAAAGGTTGTGCAACCAAGTATTAGGCTGAGGGTGCCAATACTTTTGTCCGGCCCATTTTTGGAGTTTTGTGTGAAATGATCAATGTTTTGCTTTTTGCTTCATTCTCTTTTGTGTTTTTTCATTTAAGACAAATTAAATGAAGATAATAATACCAAAGAATTTGTGTTTGCAATCATTTTCAGGAAGAAACTGAGTATTATCTGACAGAATTGCAGGGGTGTCAATACTTTTGGCCATGACTGTATTAGAGGAATAACAGGCTGGAATGAAGGAAAGGTTCTGAAGACATGTTAAAAAATAACCCAAACAACAGAATACAGCAGAACCTAACAAAAATTAACTAAAAAAACCCTCAATGGGGTAAAATATAAGGTCCTGTGATAGAAAGGTACCTTCAATATACCAGACAACATTAGGGTCATTGAAATTCCCTACAATAAACCCTATGTGCTGATACTGCTTAACCGCGGAGGTTGGCACCCTAGAAGATGTTGGAAAAATTGCGCCACCGCTCAACTGTGGTTCTCCCTAAATTTGTCTTTGGGTCCCTATCATATGGGTGAACAAGATAAGGGTAGATAACCATATGGTAGGTACCCACAGAGTAATTTAGGAAGAGCCACCATTTTTCGTTCATCTTCTAGGGTGCCAACCTCCATGGTTAGGCAGTATCAGCACATAGGATTTACTGTAGGGAATTAGTGTCCCTAGCATTGCATGGTATTGCTCTACCTATCATAAATGCCTTGTATGTTAACCTGTTGAGGGTTTTTCAAATTAATTTTAGTTTAGTTCAGTTTCTGTTTACGTCTGATGTTTGGGAATTTTTAATATATAGTATATCTAATAAATTTGTACTTTTAACTGGGGGATATCTTTAATTCATGACATCTATATCACTATCGCTCACATTACTCTGACTAAGGGTACTGAAAACAAACCATAAGATGAAACAAAACTTGGTGAATAGAGTTGAGCGACTTTGGTCGGATCGGGTTTCGTGAAACCCGAATGAAACAAAATTTGAGTCGGATGAAACTGGTCCGACTAGGGCAAAAAAAGTGGGAGTTTCATCCACTCAATGCCGACTTTTTTCCCCATTGACTTGCATTGGGGTCGGGTTTCGGACGAAACTCTGACTTTTTTTGCTCTAGTCGGACCAGTTTCATCAGACTCAAATTTTGTTTCATTTGGGTTTCACAAAACCCAATCCAACCAAAGTCGCTCAACTCTATTGGTGAACATTGTCTTTGGGAGCTATACAGGTTACGGTGTAAAGGATTTTGTTCAAAATAATGTGAAACCTGTTTTTCTGCTTTTCTTTTCATGTTTTTGTCTTTTTTTTTCAATATACGACTTTGCGCCACAGTGTTGGGAGATGTTTACATATTTGTCTTTGTGTGGTGGTTCAATGGTTGTAATATGAGTTGCAGCCTGCCAAAGTTTTTCCATTATTAGAGATATATGGATGGATTGATTCACTGGAATAATGTCCATTGGTCAGTTCAGTAGACTCTGGCCGCTGGTCACAAATCTCTTACCTTCCTGTATCCTTGGCGCGGATTTTGATTAGTTGGGCTGGCACAACGTCATCCATGAGTTGTGACACACAGATGACATTATTGTGCCAGGTCAGGTTACTCAAAAGTTGCACAGTGAATCCCTCAAGTTAATAGATATGCAAGACTCCCATCCAGCGGTCATAGACTACTGACAGGCCTAATGGACGAGAGTATGGCAAAACTATCCGCCTGGCTCTAGCTAGCATGTTCTGATATTGTATTGAATTAGTATAATATGATATAGGACTCCTTCATCAAATTTTCAGGGAACGTGTCACCTCAAGAAATACTATTTACTTGTACATAATGTATAGTGGCAATTGGCAGATATATAGTGTTTAAATTCTACTCAGCCGCTTGCTTACAGTTATTGGGGTGGTACAGGGGATTATAACAGTGAGCGATCACTACATAGTGTGCTATAATCACTCCCTGGTCATTGACTGACAGCCAGCCCTGAACACACATGCTGCAGAGCAGGCTATCAATGATTTTGCATGGGAGTGATTAAGTCCTGCTCACAGAATAGTGAAAAGTGACTAAAACAGCTTCCTGATGACTGAAAAATTACCAGTATATCTGCAGGTTAATAGTTTTTCTGAAGGGAACAGGTTCCTTTTAAGCAAACAGAACAATGGCCTCCAGTCCAGCAAATCTTTTAGAAAATTATAATGCCTAGCATTTCATGGAGAACATTGATATCACATAATTTCCTCAATATTGAAAACGCAATACCAAGAAGGAAAAATCTGGGACTTCTATAAATCCACGTGATGGAAAGATAGCATAATCATTTGCAAATAATGAAAAACGGAAACAATATTTGGAAAACTTCCTGATTTATACAGTAACGAGTTTGAGTGCCATACGCAGAAATCTACACATTTACAGCCTTGGCTGCTACCAAGGGGGTCATTATTAGTTTTCTGAGGAATACTATGCAACGCTGAATTCATTTGGTATGCCAAGCATCAAGATCCACTGCTGGCAGCTTACTTTGCAATTGCTGACCAATGACAACTCTAGAGGTGCTTGATGGAAAACAAGTCTAGGGACACTGAAGACCATGGTAACACATTTAAACCACATAGGATGCCCCATTAATATAACAAAAACACACTTGACTTGACATTATTATATTGATTAATGGCTCATAGGACACTTTGGAAAATTGGATGTGCCACTTGTTCCATGGAGAAATCAATGCAACATCAAGTAGTTAGTGTAGCTCAACTGAAGACTAGAGAAGTCTGGCTATTTTGTCATCCCACACCATAATCATCAGAGTAGGACTGGTCTGATGTTCCCTTTTATCGGCCTCTTCGTGGCGTTGCCCAAGTGGTCTTGTTATACTCGAAGAATGGCAGATAGTGATGCATTCTGAACTGCAGGTGAAATTTGATGTCAGAGACCAAGCCAAACAGTGTCTACTAGAGTTGAGCGACTTTTGGTTTTTTAGGGTCGCGTTTCGTTTCGTGAAACCCGACTTTTCCAAAAGTCGGGTCGAGCAAGATCGTCCGATTATAGGGAAAAGTCCGGGTCGTCCCGAAACACGAAACCCAATGTAAGTCAATGGGGAATAAAAGTCGGCAGTGAGAGGAGGACAGGAAACACACCAACAGTGCCCATTTGAATGCCAAAAGCATCAATTCTTCTTACTTAAGCTTGTCAACCTTAATTAACTTCATAATACAAGTTACGCACAGAAAAATGGGGGTTATTTGGCTAAAGTTGTGTGGGGGGAGGGCTGGCTCCAGGTTTTCATGTGCCCTGGGTGAAAGAGCGCCCCTTTAACACATACCACAACTCATCATGCTCCGATGCGGCAGAGAAATAGCGGTATAGTACAATGAAAAATACTTCACTTTTTACATCTCATGACAAGGCCCATCTATTTCTCCATAAAGAATCATTGGTCCCATATAATGTTTGAAACAGTATATGATGAGCTCCACATAATGCTACAGTATATGTTGGTCCCCATGGATGAAGCTCCACTGTCTTATGGGCCCAAATAATGCTCCAAACATAATGGGCCCCATTTCTAATGCTCTAGTGTATAATGGGCCCTGTAAATGCTGCTCCAGTGTCTGATGTCCACCTTTGGAATGTTCCAGTGTATGGTGGGCCCCATCTATCATTCTCCAGAGTATAGTGCTCCCCAAAAATTGCTGTCCCAACATTGAAAACAATCAAATAAGTCTCCTCGCTAGGGAATCCCTGTACTAGTCTGGACTCCTCGTCGTTCCCATCTTCCATCTCACTGCACAGTATTTCAACCTTGCAAGTGCTGTGATCCTGAGCAAGCAGGGGGGGCCCACTCGTTGGCGACGGCACTGGCACAGGGCCCCTGATAGTACGGTGGTGTGTCTGATGGCGGGTGGGCCGAACCTGCACTTTCATCTGCAGCTTCCTCTTTGTCACCGTGTAAGATGGAACTGTATATGGGAAGGGTAACCTGAGTTTCATCAGGGTCAGATTCAGGCTGTGTAGCGTGCGAGGGGAATGTAGTGGTCTGGGTCAATGTACCAGCAGATTCATCGAGCAGTGGCTGGGCATCAGTGCACTTGTGTCGCCCCCAGGAGTACGGTCGCCACAGTGGCATTACCTTCCTCCTAGGGAGTGTGATGTCATGTTTGGGAGCAACGAAGGATCTCTCTAGCAGGTTAACTGATTGGGCGGCGTTATTCCCATGAGTCATGACCCTCCAAACAGCGTTCATGAAGGCAAAGTGTTTGTTTTACGTGGGCAGTATGGTTGCAAAGCTGAACCTTAAAGGAATGTCCAGAAGGGCACCACCAGGAGTGGAGCCTACGGTTTAATTCGACTCCACCTGGGAAACCTCAACCATGCAAGCTACAGAACAGGTGCACACATTGCAAGCTTAATTCCGTTAACGAACGAGACTCCGTCATGCCCCGCGGTCCGAGTCTGGCTTACTAGAGGGACACGTGAGGCTCTGGCACATGAGATTGGCCAAGAACTGGTGTGTCATGCCCTTACATGTCCGTGGCTGCATGTGCGCTACACTGAAAAGGCCAGCGTTTGTCGCTTACAGGTGCAGACAACCCGCTGAACAACGTTAGTGATGGGGATCTGTGATTACAATTATTACCCGCGAACGATGATTTCCCAGTAAGTGCAGGTCAACCACAGTTCCGGAATTAGGCCTAACCGTCATTCCTGAAAAAATGAAAAACTTACGTGTGCAAACCACAGGTGCTGTAGCTTGCTTAACAGCTCGCCATCTGTTCTCAGGCCCAGTATGGATTACACGTGATTGCACAAAGGTGAGAAAGGGTACCGTATCCCCGGATAACATGTATGGATAGCATAGTGTACACATTCAAAATATATGTCTATACATCAGGAGGCAGGCTCAGACGGTGTCAGGCCCAGTATGGATTGCACGTGATTGCACAAAGGTGAGAAAGGGTTCCGTATCCCCAGATAACATGTATGGATAGTGTACACATTCAAAATATATGTCTATACATGAGGAGGCAGGCTCAGACGGTGTCAGGCCCAATATGGATTGCACGTGATTGCACAAAGGTGAGAAAGGGTTCCGTATCCCCAGATAACATGTATGAATAGCGTACACATTCAAAATATATGTCTATACATCAGGAGGCAGGCTCAGACAGTGTCAGGCCCAGTATGGATTGCACGTGATTGCACAAAGGTGAGAAAGGGTTCCGTATCCCCAGATAACATGTATGGATAGCGTACACATTCAAAATATATGTCTATACATCAGGAGGCAGACTCAGACGGTGTCAAGCCCAGTATGGATTGCACGTGATTGCACAAAGGTGAGAAAGGGTTCCGTATCCCCAGATAACATGTATGGATAGCGTACACATTCAAAATATATGTCTATATATCAGGAGGCAGGCTTAGACGGTGTTAGGCCCAGTATGGATTGCACATGATTGCACAAAGGTGAGAAAGGGTTCCGTATCCCCAGATAACATGTATGGATAGCGTACACATTCAAAATATATGTCTATACATCAGGAGGCAGGCTCAAACGGTGTCAGGCACAGTATGGATTTGACGGCCCAGACTACACAGCGGAGGAGCAGGGAGAGGTAAAGATTGCAAATGCTGGGGCCCTGCCCAAGCAAGGGGGGCCCACTCGTGGGCGTCGGTACTGGCACTGGGCCCCTCATAGTACGGCGGTGTGTCTGACGGCGGGTGTGCACCACCACCGTCAGAGACACTTGATTGCACTATGAGGGACCCTGTGCCAGTGTCCGCGCCCAAGAGTCGGCCTACCCTCCTGTCCAGGGCAATGGCACTCGCACGGTGTCGTGCGCTAGGTGGTGACCCCGGCCATGGGGGGGGAGGCAGCACAGTTAGGGAGTTTTAGAAAGTGGCATATGTTGATGTTGGACATTCAGCTGATGCAAAAGGTGAAATAGGTCAAGTCCCAGGAAGAGGTGGACCAGAGCAAGCCATTTTTCTGTCACCCTATGTGTCATCAGGGGTGTGTGAGGCCCAATGAATATCTGAGCGCTATGTGACAGGCTCGATGGCACAGCTGTGACCAAAGTGACTAGAGGATAAGTGAGATTTTGAATTTCAGCAGACACTTGTGGACACTGGACACTTTTGGATTGTGTGAGGCCCAATGAATATCTGAGCGCTATGTGACAGGCTCGATGGCACTGCTGTGACCAAAGTGACTAGAGGATAAGTGAGATTTTGAATTTCTTCTCACACTTGTGGACACTGGACACTTTTGGATTGTGTGAGGCCCAATGAATATCTGAGCGCTATGTGACAGGCTCGATGGTACTGCTGTGACCAAAGTGACTAGAGGATAAGTGAGATTTTGAATTTCTTCTCACACTAGTGGACACTGGACACTTTTGGATTGTGTGAGGCCCAATGAATATCTGAGCGCTATGTGACAGGCTCGATGGCACTGCTGTGACCAAAGTGACTAGAGGATAAGTGAGATTTTGAATTTCTTCTCACACTTGTGGACACTGGACACTTTTGGATTGTGTGAGGCCCAATGAATATCTGAGCGCTATGTGACAGGCTCGATGGTACTGCTGTGACCAAAGTGACTAGAGGATAAGTGAGATTTTGAATTTCTTCTCACACTAGTGGACACTGGACACTTTTGGATTGTGTGAGGCCCAATGAATATCTGAGCGCTATGTGACAGGCTCGATGGCACTGCTGTGACCAAAGTGACTAGAGGATAAGTGAGATTTTGAATTTCTTCTCACACTTGTGGACACTGGACACTTTTGGATTGTGTGAGGCCCAATGAATATCTGAGCTCTATGTGACAGGCTCGATGGCACTGCTGTGACCAAAGTGACTAGAGGATAAGTGAGATTTTGAATTTCTTCTCACACTAGTGGACACTGGACACTTTTGGATTGTGTGAGGCCCAATGAATATCTGAGCGCTATGTGACAGGCTCGATGGCACTGCTGTGACCAAATTGACTAGAGGATAAGTGAGATTTTGAATTTCTTCTCACACTTGTGGACACTGGACACTTTTGGATTGTGTGAGGCCCAATGAATATCTGAGCGCTATGTGACAGGCTCGATGGCACTGCTGTGAGCAAAGTGACTAGAGGATAAGTGAGATTTTGAATTTCTTCTCACACTAGTGGACACTGGACACTTTTGGATTGTGTGAGGCCCAATGAATATCTGAGCGCTATGTGACAGGCTCGATGGCACTGCTGTGAGCAAAGTGACTAGAGGATAAGTGAGATTTTGAATTTCTTCTCACACTAGTGGACACTGGACACTTTTGGATTGTGTGAGGCCCAATGAATATCTGAGCGCTATGTGACAGGCTCGATGGCACTGCTGTGACCAAAGTGACTAGAGGATAAGTGAGATTTTGAATTTCAGCAGACACTTGTGGACACTGGACACTTTTGGATTGTGTGAGGCCCAATGAATATCTGAGCACTATGTGACAAGCTCGATGGCACTGCTGTGACCAAAGTGACTAGAGGATAAGTGAGATCTTGAATTTCTTCTCACACTAGTGGACACTGGACACTTTTGGATTGTGTGAGGCCCAATGAATATCTGAGCGCTATGTGACAGGCTCGATGGCACAGCTGTGACCAAAGTGACTAGAGGATAAGTGAGATTTTGAATTTCAGCAGACACTTGTGGACACTGGACACTTTTGGATTGTGTGAGGCCCAATGAATATCTGAGCGCTATGTGACAGGCTCGATGGCACTGCTGTGACCAAAGTGACTAGAGGATAAGTGAGATTTTGAATTTCTTCTCACACTTGTGGACACTGGACACTTTTGGATTGTGTGAGGCCCAATGAATATCTGAGCGCTATGTGACAGGCTCGATGGCACTGCTGTGACCAAAGTGACTAGAGGATAAGTGAGATTTTGAATTTCTTCTCACACTTGTGGACACTGGACACTTTTGGATTGTGTGAGGCCCAATGAATATCTGAGCGCTATGTGACAGGCTCGATGGCACTGCTGTGAGCAAAGTGACTAGAGGATAAGTGAGATTTTGAATTTCTTCTCACACTAGTGGACACTGGACACTTTTGGATTGTGTGAGGCCCAATGAATATCTGAGCGCTATGTGACAGGCTCGATGGCACTGCTGTGAGCAAAGTGACTAGAGGATAAGTGAGATTTTGAATTTCTTCTCACACTAGTGGACACTGGACACTTTTGGATTGTGTGAGGCCCAATGAATATCTGAGCGCTATGTGACAGGCTCGATGGCACTGCTGTGACCAAAGTGACTAGAGGATAAGTGAGATTTTGAATTTCAGCAGACACTTGTGGACACTGGACACTTTTGGATTGTGTGAGGCCCAATGAATATCTGAGCGCTATGTGACAGGCTCGATGGCACTGCTGTGACCAAAGTGACTAGAGGATAAGTGAGATCTTGAATTTCTTCTCACACTAGTGGACACTGGACACTTTTGGATTGTGTGAGGCCCAATGAATATCTGAGCGCTATGTGACAGGCTCGATGGCACAGCTGTGACCAAAGTGACTAGAGGATAAGTGAGATTTTGAATTTCAGCAGACACTTGTGGACACTGGACACTTTTGGATTGTGTGAGGCCCAATGAATATCTGAGCGCTATGTGACAGGCTCGATGGCACTGCTGTGACCAAAGTGACTAGAGGATAAGTGAGATTTTGAATTTCTTCTCACACTTGTGGACACTGGACACTTTTAGATTGTGTGAGGCCCAATGAATATCTGAGCGCTATGTGACAGGCTCGATGGCACTGCTGTTACCAAAGTGACTAGAGGATAAGTGAGATTTTGAATTTCTTCTCACACTAGTGGACACTGGACACTTTTGGATTGTGTGAGGCCCAATGAATATCTGAGCGCTATGTGACAGGCTCGATGGCACTGCTGTGACCAAAGTGACTAGAGGATAAGTGAGATTTTGAATTTCTTCTCACACTTGTGGACACTGGACACTTTTGGATTGTGTGAGGCCCAATGAATATCTGAGCGCTATGTGACAGGCTCGATGGCACTGCTGTGACCAAAGTGACTAGAGGATAAGTGAGATTTTGAATTTCTTCTCACACTTGTGGACACTGGACACTTTTGGATTGTGTGAGGCCCAATGAATATCTGAGCGCTATGTGACTGGCTCGATGGCACTGCTGTGACCAAAGTGACTAGAGGATAAGTGAGATTTTGAATTTCTTCTCACACTTGTAGACACTGGACACTTTTGGATTGTGTGAGGCCCAATGAATATCTGAGCGCTATGTGACAGGCTCGATGGCACTGCTGTGAGCAAAGTGACTAGAGGATAAGTGAGATTTTGAATTTCTTCTCACACTAGTGGACACTGGACACTTTTGGATTGTGTGAGGCCCAATGAATATCTGAGCGCTATGTGACAGGCTCGATGGCACTGCTGTGAGCAAAGTGACTAGAGGATAAGTGAGATTTGGAATTTCTTCTCACACTAGTGGACACTGGACACTTTTGGATTGTGTGAGGCCCAATGAATATCTGAGCGCTATGTGACAGGCTCGATGGCACAGCTGTGACCAAAGTGACTAGAGGATAAGGGAGATTTTGAATTTCTGCAGACACTTGTGGACACTGGACACTTTTGGATTGTGTGAGGCCCACTGATATCTGAGCGCTATGTCACAGGCTCGATGGCACAGCTGTGACAAAAGTGACTAGAGGATAAGGGAGATTGGATTGCTTTTAAAAAAGCAGTTTGCAGAGCAGTGGGTAAACAGCAATGCCAGCCTGTCAGGAAGCCTTAAAAGGCAGCCCAACAACCAACACCACTGATACACCACAATATAGCTGTCATGATCCAGTGTTGGATCTGGCGGTATTAAAAGCACAAAGTGAACTTTTTTTACTTTGGTTGAGTTCAAAGGTGTTTTGACTGTCCCCGGTGGTGGTTAGCGGTATCGCACCTTAGGTTTAGGTTAATGTTCACTTAATTAGGGATCAGGTGTGACTCCCTATAAAGGTGTGCTTAGGGGGTTCACTCACCGCTGGTGATATTTCTTTCTGAGTTGTTGGAGAGCCTGGTGGAAGGATGGAGCGGGATAGGAGTCCTGCGCAGTCAGCCATAGAGGATGAGTGCCAGCTAATGGTGTCTGCAGGAAGGACTGGCATGGCTTGGTGGAGTCGCAGTTTATGGTGTCGGCGGGAAGTGCGGGCATGGCTTAGAGGAGTGGCGACTAGGAAGAGAGTTGCACTCAGCATGTTCGACTTGGTTGCTGAGAACTGGACTCGAGCATGCTTGGATTCTTGGCAGAGGCTGGACTCATCTTGGGACTCTGTGTACTGGACTGCTGCAAGTGGTGATGGACTCTGCTCCCAGACTGCACGATGTTGATGGATCCAGTTATGTGATGGATCAGGGTGGAGGAGAAGATGCCCAGAGGTGGTGGGCTCTGTTGCTAGGAGCGCACGCAACAGAGCAAAGATAAGTGGTGTTTCCCCTGTATTGTCTCTTTCCTCATGTGTGTTATTAGTGCAGTGGTGGGATTAGTCTCCGCACCGACCCATTCCCTAGTGAGGGTTTAGGGTCAGGGCGAGCAAGGGCGTTAAGGTACGCGTGCGGCGACAGGTGCGGAGCCTGTTTAGGGAATGTGAGGAGTGTAGGGACACTGGCTCAGGGGAGTGCAGGAGGTCTCCATTTCCCCATTCCCTATCGCAGGGCCCACCATTGTTAAAGTTACCCAGGTTCCCCCCTTATTATTTAAATGCGCCTTACTGGAGGCGGTGTTTCCAGATATATGTATGCATGGCGTGTAATACCTAAATCCGCCAGGTGGAGGCGGCGTATCCACCTGCACGCTTTATTATTTAAATTCGCCCCACTGGAGGCGGTGTATCCAGGGTCACGTGTGTTATGGGTTCGCCTTGCGACATCATCTGCGTCCTGACACACGTGACCATGACAATAGCCTCCCCCTGCACTGCACACACAGTGACTGGTGTGTTGTGCAGGCCAAATCGCTAGCAGCAGAAGCAGTTTTTTTGTCTTCTTCCCTGCCTAACGCTCTCCCTACAGAATCAGCAGCAACCTCTCCCTATACTGAGATCGGCAGAAGTAAGATGGCGGTCGGCGTGCACGCCCTTTTATACCCCCTGTGACGCCCACCAAAGCAAGCCAATCACTTGCATGCCCTTCTGAAAAATGGTAGTGACCCGTGCCTATGTCATCACGTTGCCCACAGTGTCCGTGGATCCTGATTGGCTGAAAAAGAGAGCAAAACAAACTTTTGAAACGCGACTTTGGCGCGTAAGTCGCCGACCTCGTGGCCGACCTCATCCTAGGGTCGGGTTTCGTTTCATGAAACCCGACTTTGCCAAAAGTCGGTGACTTTTGAAATTTTTCGACCCGTTTCGCTCAACTCTAGTGTCTGCACAAAATCATTAGAAGGTGTGTGTGCAGGGGTGGCGAGGAAAGACAATTTAGGAGGTGATGCTAGTGATGATGCTGATAGGCGGGGAAGGTTTGCTGTGCTTAGGTGGTGCTGATCCAACAGGCAGGAGGGGGTTACCCACCTCTTGACGCAGACACACTGGAGACTGAGACAGGAAAGCATATTCAACAGGTCCGTATTTTATTCACCAACTCCTGTAACAACCTCCACAGACCATGACAGGACTTATGGGAATTGCTTCTCACACAGACCCGGGTACCTTTACTTGTTCTGTGTGTCACTGTCGTGTGTGTCCCCTGTGGTTCTTTTCGATGTGGCTGCCCTAGGCACCTTCACCACAGCGCTTCACCACCCAGAGTACACCATTGTCCTCACCCTCAGGATGTCACTGTCTGCCTCTCTCCTAACAGCAGACCCTCCTTTCTTGTGAGCTCCCCTGGCTGACTGAAGCTTCTAGAAGCTTACCTCAGTCTTTATACTCACAGCCTAGGTAGCCCCGCCCACTGTCACCTGACAGTCACCCTCTTTCTTGATCTGAGTGCCTCTGTCAGGTCAACCTCCCCACATTCTCCCTTCCTTTAACCATTGTCATCCTCGACAATCTCGTCCTGGGGTGAAAGTGGTGTCAGAGACCTGGCACTGTCATGGTCGGCATCTGGGTCACAGACCCTCGGTCACACAGACCCTCTGTCACACAGACCCCTTTGTCACACAGACCCTCGGTCACACAGACCCTTTTGTCACACAGACCCCTTTGTCACACAGACTCCTGGTCACACAGACCCATTACACATGTACCCGGTCTGTCTGTCCCCTTCTTGTCCCATTGTCCTTGCAACCTGGAAAAGTCATGGTCGTCATACTCTTTGTACCCGGGACCTGCTGAATACACATTTTCTTGTTTAAAATAAATAACACTTTAACATTTCAAATTCACTACACACTTTTCCACATTTGTTGCAATACGTTTTTACCAAAACAGAGCTTTTTTTTTTCTTTTTCTCTTTTTTTTCACACAACAACACACTAAAAACATGTCAACAGATGAGGATGAGGACAGGGGTGCCCCTTCCTTTAAATAAAACACTCTCATTAGGCATCCCTGATGCACCAGGAGGATATGTTCCCTACGGGGATGCGGAACAGTCCCCTCATTGTGCAATGGTGCACTACAGTCCCGGCAGTTCAGTGTAGTAGGTGCTCCAGGCCACCTCCTGGTGGCCGATGTCTCGTCATAACAGGGGGACTCCACAGCCGTTGAGTCTCTGGGATGCCAAAAATACCTCTTGGCCTCGAGTGTCCCTGAAGCTCGAGACCCAGGAGTCCTCGTTCTTTTATGGAGGCTTGTACCCCTCAGGGCAGGCGATGACGGCTACCGCGTAATAGCCGCGGGGGCTATACTCCTTGTAGTAAGAGACTCAGTCTCCTTCTTGTAAAGCTCGGCCGTGCCGGATGGACGCCACATTTAGGTAAACTTTTTCTCCAGTGGCGCGGTCTCGGATAAAGCCATACCCTTTTTCCCTGTTTGCGTGCACCAGCCTCCCGATAGAACGTGGAGCCGCCATGCCAGCTTCTCCTTTCTCATGGAGTAGCCTCCAGATCTCCCGCTGTCTGGCCTTTTCTCCTTCAATGACCTCCGCAACCCAGGTGGGATGTCTGGTATAGGCCGCAGATTCCGGTGGGCGGGTCGCTGTCGAGGTTGAGGGCGGAACAGAAGCGGCCACAGGCTCCAATAGTGAGTAGGCCGCAGCCAGCTTTGACAGCGACGTAGGCGCGGCCACAGGGGAGGCCACAGCTGGCACCGAGGCTTCCACGGGCTCCGGCAAAGCAACCTCAGGTAGGGCCACAGATGAAGCAGTGGCTGCACTTTCCTGTACATCAGTCACTGCAGCTGATGGACCGATTTCAGTAGTGGTCGGGAGTGGGACCGATGCGTTGGAAGTCAGCTTGATGGGGGCCACGCAGTCGCTCAGAGCGGGAGGCACCACAGCGTAAAGAGATGGGTGGGGGGGCCGAGGATCAGTGTCAAGGCCCCGTGGTCTGTCTGCTGCATGGTGCATGGGGAGGGGGTTGGCCTGGGGTGTCACCGGCGGGGCCAGGGGCCTGCTCACCTGCCCAGCCACCGCAGTTTCCAACAGACTCTCCCACCGCTCCATCAGCTGTAGGTATTCACCCCGCCGCCCGACAGGGCCGGCCTCCAGGCCCAACAGCTCCGCGGGGAAGCTCCCTGAGCCGGTCTCCCGACATGTCTCCAATTCTTGGTGCCATCGCCATTCCTGGCGTCCGATACCCTGACAGCTACAGCGTCTCATGCCATCCGAGGTCCAGTAGCTGAATGGCGCAAAACAGCCGCAGCAGGTCTCTCCACCCGGGCCACTCCCGCTCTTGGGGGGTGCGGCGGTGGGCCTCTCCACCCATTTTCCAGGGTCCAACATGAGGGAACAGTTCTCTTCAGATGAACACTACTCCCCCAGGGGCAGATTTGATAAAGCCCCAGGTTATCCAGTACAATCAACAATGTCTGTTTCTCTTTCTTTGGGTGCCAAATCACCACAGCCATTTTATTGGCAGCCAGCAATCCACAGTCCAGTTTTTTTTTTTGTAATCCACAGGGTACAGCAACCAAACAATTCTTCACCCCACACAACTTGGGGCCTTTGCTACTTGGTGGCAGGCCTGCCGCTGAAGATGTTGTATTGGCGGCACTTTATCCTGCTGACTACGCCAAATGTAGGGGTGGCGAGGAAAGGCAAATTAGGAGGTGATGCTGGTGATGATGCTGATAGGAGGGGAAGGTGTGCTGGGCTTAGGTGGTGCTGATCCAACAGGCTGGGGGGTGACCCACCTCTTGACGCAGACAGACTGGAGACTGAGACAGGAAAGCGCATTCAACAGGTCCGTATTTTATTCACCAACTCCTGTAACAACCTCCACAGACCATGACAGGACTTTTGGGAATTGCTTCTCACACAGACCCGGGTACCTTTACTTGTTCTGTGTGTCACCGTCGTGGTGTCCCCTGTGGTTCTCTTCGCTGTGGCTGCCCTAGGCACCTTCACCACAGCACTTCACCACCCAGAGTACACCGTTGTCCTCACCCTCAGGGTGTCACTGTCTGCTGCCAACGTCTATTGGGTCACCCCCCGTGAACATCTTCACTGTCAGGCTCTGAGGGCTCTCTGCTGCCTCTCTCCTAACAGCAGACCCTCCTTTCTTGTGAGCTCCCCTGGCTGACTGAAGCTTCTAGAAGCTTACCTCAGTCTTTATACTCACAGCCTAGGTAGCCCCGTCCACTGTCACTTGACAGTCACCTCTGACCAATGAGAGTGACCTCGACCTCTGGCAGTAACATAACCTCTCTCATGGCAGTTATATAACTACCCTTTACAAGCTCCCCACAGCCCTCTGATGGGCACTCTCAATATGGCACCCTCTTTCTTGATCTGATTGCCTCTGTCAGGTCAACCTCCCCACATGTGCATGATAAAGCTCAATAAGCCATACGTCCCTAACCTTCTAGAGATGTGTCATCTAAACTCTGCCCAGCTTTAAGAGGTTGATCTGGATGAGTTGATGTATATGTTTCACAGCACTTACAGCAATGAGGAATAGCTTAGTTGCACAGGCTGGAAGACACCTTGAAGAGAGGAACAGCAGAACCGAGTGTGTGGACAACACAGCCATGGAATGGCACAGCTGAGTAGGCTGGATGGCACCTGACACATGGAACATCAATTCTGGTTAGATGGCACCTTGCTTATGGAGTGGCAAAGCTAAGTATACTTGAAAAAAACTTGGAACAGCAGAGGTTAATGGCATAGCAGAACTGGGTTTGTCAGGAAGCATTCAAGTGGCAAAGAAGCAAATTCAGAAATATGATAGTGGCAAGATGACAATTGACCTGGATACTCTAATGTTTTATCACAGCCTAAACCGGCCTATAAGGCTTTAATGTATGACATTGGAGGTGCATGCCAGGCTACCATCATAACATGACATGGACAGGAGCAGAGAGAGTCAGTGACATAGTCAAACATTGGAGTTGGGTAGGTGTGTAATAGGTGCACTACATGGACTGGCTGGGTCTGCCAGCTCTTCTTCTGTTTCATATAAGGGTTTCCTAATTGTGAACCACCCTCTACAAGATCACTCTGCCTTAATAGGGCATTTGGAACAGGAAGTGCTGTTGGGATAACTCTTAAGATACATTTTAATAAAGGGCATTCTTGCTGTTCAGGTTCTAAACGCTGTGTCTAATATCATGTCCTCACTATATCTGAAACTGAACCTGTCAAAGACTGAACTCCTGGTGTTTCCTCCCTCTACTAATGTACCTATACCCGACATTGCCATTTCTGTGTGTGGTTCCACTATTACTCCCCAGCAACAGGCCCGCTGTCTTGGGGTCATACTTGATTCCGAGCTTTCCTTTGCCCCCCACATTCGATCACTGGCTCGCTCTTGTCATCTGCACCTCAAAAACATTTCTAGAATTCGACCTTTTCTTACCTTTGACTCTGCAAAAACTCTTACTGTTTCTCTTATTATTCTCGTCTCGACTATTGTAACTCTCTTCTAATCGGTCTCCCTCTTACCAAACTCTCCCCTCTCCAATCTGTGTTGAATACTGCAGCCAGGATCATATTCCTCACCAATCGTTACACCGATGCCTCTACCTTGTGCCAGTCATTACACTGGCTACCCATCCACTCCAGAATTCAGTATAAACTTATTACCCTCACTCACAAAGCCCTCCATGGCTCAGCACCACCCTACATCTCCTCCCTTGTTTCAGTATACCACCCTACCCGCGCCCTCCGTTCTGCTGATGACCTGAGGTGTCAGGATTCGTACCGGGGTCTAGTCTGGGTTCCACAGCAAGTTTCGCTGCCTTACTGGCTGTGCCACACAGCCAGTCAGAATATTCAGTTTCTGATCAACTAGTTCTTTTTCGTTCATCATTCTTCCCCGTTCTGGTGATTGGCTGCTTCACTGTTTCCTGTTCGTATGTCCCGCCTTCTTCCTATTTAGCACTCCTCAGGGCTTTCACTCCTTGCCGGTGATTCTTTTGTGGTACGGATTCCTGCCTTCTCCACTGCGCTGCCCGGTACAACCTCTGACAGCCTCCCGGTCTCTCTTTCGTCTGAGTACCTCTGGACTCTAGCTTTCCGCTTGTCTTTGCTGAAAGTTTAGTACTGTTTGGTGTGTTAGTTTTGGGTTTCGTGGATTAACCCTTCAGGTTCGTTCTCTCTTTAGTTTCACTCTTGTAGTCCTCCTTGCTGCTGCTTGTCTCCCTTAGGTTGTCCAGCATTAATTCCACCCTCGGTTTACCCTCTCTGTAGCTCCCTGCACTTACGCTGAGGAAGGGACCGCCGCCCAGTTGTCGCCCACCGGCTAGGGTGGGACCGGCAAGTAGGTAGGGTCAGCGGGGGGATGGAGCTCAATGGCACCTTCCTTCCCTGCCATGTGGTGGAATCATAACATGAGGTTAGTATCCTCAATAGTCAGAACCTCCCACTCCCGTCTCCAAGACTTTACACGTGCCGCGCCAATTCTTTGGAATGCACTTCCCAGGTCAATACGATTAGTCCCCAATCCCCACAATTTTAAGCGTGTCCTGAAAACGCATTTATTCAGACTGGCCTACCGCCTCAACACATAAACTTAATCTATCCCTGTGTGGCAGAGCCAAAGCTTTTACCATAACCAGGTTCCCCGCATCATTCTCCCACATGCTTTATGCATCCATTAGCCCTCTGTGTCCGTACTGTCACACACCTAACATTATGGCTGGTCCATACAATCAGGGCAACTGTTACCACCCACCTTTCGTGTCTACCTCTTTCCTCATAGACTGTAAGCTTGCGAGCAGGGCCCTCTTTCCTCTTGGTATTTGTTATAATCTACTGTATGTGATTATTGTTATGCTGTAATGTCTATTGTCTGTACAAATCCCCTCTGAAATGTAAAGTGCTGCGGAATATGTCGGCGCTATAAAAAATAAAACTTATTATTATTATTATTATTACTTCTATATTAGAAACATCTAGGAGCATTTTAGGTAAATTATTTTGTCTTAAGAACTTCAAAATGATTGAACAGCCTTACTGTTCTAATCCTAACAGCTATGAAAATGACCAAATACTGTGCACATTTATCCTAAGCACAAGATGCCTTGTGCGTAGGCGATAAGATGCAGTGGCTGCAGAGTGTACAGGTAGAATTTTAGATAGGGATTATTGCTGAATAATATGGAGAGCATGCTGGCATCACGCACATAATACCAAGCTAAATGTTGAACATGCAGATAATTAGGACTTGCTACATCCTTATCTGCTCAATACTTACACCGAGCGCTCATGTATCGCCGCTCTCCTGAATAAGGTGCAGCGAACCCTCTCCGCGGTGACAATTATTTTGCCCTCGTTAAATGTTAGTCGTCATTCATAGTGAAGAGCCATGGAATATCATTTATATGCATGAGACTCTGCTGGCAATGACTCGCTCTTGTGGTCACTATACTGTTTAATTCTGATCTCAGAAATGGGAACCCATTTGTATTTTGTCCAATAGTTATAATAATCACAGAGTTCATAAAAAGCATTATCAACCTTATACCTGCATTGTAGTTACATTACTAAAAGATTTCTCTGGCACTTTGCCCCTCCCGGTAGAAAACCATATTTCTCCTTGATTGTGACAAGCTGCTACTGGGTAATTCCAATGTACGTGCGTCATAATTATACATTTCTTAAATGAGGTTCCTCTGTACTTCATGAAGGTGTATACATTCCCAAGTCCCAAGGGCGAGTTAAATTACCCCAATTAATACTCCGTAGATTAATTCCAAATCTATTACATTATAGAGAACATTGCATTTAAATCCCATTTTCACTTACAAATAAGTAGCGCCGGAGTAATGGATTAGGTGGGAATGGTCATTATTTTGACGGTAGAAAATGGAGGTTAATGGTAATCATAGCGAGCACTTGCAGCGAGTGGAATAAATGAAGCGGGGCTAGTTTCTCACTGGCAGAGTCAATAGGATCTTACATGTGTATTTGTGCAGAGATGAGCTGCTGGTGGTGACCTACAATGAGATTCCAGCAAATGCCTTTACTTATGATAATAAACGCTAATGGTTCTCTCTAGTCCCTGAAGCAGCGGTAAATCTCTCAGCCATTCTAATTGAATAGCGGAAGATTTATGATCTAATAACTTGAAGATACTTTGTACTTGTCAGCGGCTATAATTGATGTCAGTGTTGGAAGGGCTATTCCCTATACTGGTCTGATTTCTTCACATCTGAATTTACACGTGGGGTTCTTACACTGTTATATGCCACGTAGTGCCAACTTCAGCCCCTTCCCTCATTTATTTGAAATTTTATATAAGGTTATGTTTTTTAGTATCAATCACAGTAAAGAATATGGGAATTTTTCCATATATTTGTGCCTTATTGGATATTGAGCCAATTAGAAAATACATAAGATATTTCCAAAATTCTGATGGGTGACCCACTGATCACCAATATCCTAAAGACAAATATCTGCCCAAAACTAGCACCAAATAATTATACACTTCTCAAAATCAAAAACTGCAACACCTAGAAGGAAAAGGCATGGAATTATAGAAATAACAGGATTGACAGACATGTTAGTGATATGCAAATGATGAAGCAATGGAAACAAAAATGATAAAGTCCTCTTGGGCATGTGAATTATCAAAATCCGCTGCTGACAGCTCCCTTTGCAACTGCAAAAAAATTACATCCCATTTGTATTCAATAGGATACAAGACCGGAGACGCTGCAGGGCATGGTAGCATTGTTAGACCAAGCAGGCTACTCACAGTAACAGAAGCAACATGCGGCCTGGAATTGTCAAACTGAGAAGAAAAGTAACTCCTGGAACACTTTCACGTTCCCTCATAAACGCCTCTTCATAGAGTTGCCCACGTGGTCATCAGCCTATTCTCTGGCTATTAATCTATCTAAGACAAAAGCAGGACTCAGTGTTAAAGAGGACAGACCTCCATTCCATGCTCCAATGCCGTCTTGCTCTGTACCATGATAGCCTTTGAAAGCGGTGGCGTGAGGTCACTGAAATACCTGTAGCTGGATGTTTGGCTCATAGCCCAATGTTGTGCAACCACTAACTGATGGTTTCTGCAGACATTGTTAGATGCCTTAGGCTTGGTATGTGACATATGATTTTACTTGCAGTACAGAATAAATCACTACACATTAGTCTTCAAATTTGTTGAGACCATGTGGGCAACGCCAAGAAGAGGCCTTCATGAGGGAACGTCACACCGGTCCTTCTCCCTGGATTATGGAGTAGGGTGGCATAATGTGCAGAACTAATTCATTTCCAGGTACATTACCAGCTTGGTGATAAATTTATTTGGATGAAGAACTAGTGTTACGACCATTTCTTCAAATGTCCCAGAAGCCATTTTTCAATATGGCACCAGCCCTCATGCTGCTTGTGCCTGCATGTTTAAGTGCTTCCATAGCCTCCAAACTTTTCTCCGATTGAGCACATCTAAGACATTATTGGTTGGCAATTGCAAAGGGATCTGCCAGCAGAGGATCTTGATGGTTTGCTGCACAAAGTGCATTCAGGGCAGCAGGCCATTCATCAGACAACCATTAATAACCTCATTAATAATATGAAAAGGTGTATAAGTTACATGTATTGCTGCACTTGGTGCTCATACTTGATAATCAAAATTAGATTTTTTGAACTTTTTTTTGGTTTCAAATTTTTTTCATCATTTGCATATCATTAACATGTCTATCATTCTGTGATTTCCACAATTCCATGACTTTTTCTTCTTGGTGTTGCAATTTCATTATTAAGTAAAGTTTAATAAGATGACCCAAGTTTAAGGCCCTTTTACACAGGCAATTGCAAAGTGTAATGAGTGATGAAGAGACCTGAGTAGTCCTGAAAGCTTGCTATTTGTTCCCATCTTTTCAGTTAGCCATTAAAAGGTACCAACCACTGAGGACTCTCAATTTTTAATATTTTTCTACTGGCTAACACGGTACAAAGATATGTTTTTACTGTAGGGATGAACATTCATTAGTATGATTGTATGATCTCCATACAGTTTGCATATTGATAGAAGCCCACTGCCTGTTCACATGACAGGCATTGAGCAGGGGGTTGGACACGATGACCCTCAAGGTCCCTTCCATCTCTAACATTCTATGATTCTTCTTCTTCTATGGCCAGATGTGCCAACAAAAATAATTACTTTAAAGATTGTGATGAGATGACGAATGAGTTTGACTGATGGGATTTTAGACCTTGACAATTAACTGACTAACTTTCACCTCTGACCCAAACTCCATACTTACTCCTAGCTTTCTCCTCTACTTACCATTATACTCCAACAGGCCCATCCCCCATAAACAACCTGGACTCTTATTATAAATAACACATTTATTAAGGTGGCCTTTCACTGTAAATGACTGAGGGTACCGTTACACCTAGCGATGCATCTGCGATCCCGACTAGCGACATGACGCGGTCAGGATCGCTGGTGCATCGCTAGGTGGTCGCTAGTGAGCTGCTACACAGGCAGATCTCACCAGCGACATAGCAGGGGTTGGGGGTCGCTACTTACCTGTCAGACGCGGCGATCCTGTGTCCTCCCGCCCGGCTCCACGCGTCGCTCGTCGGCGCCACAGGAAGCGCAGCAGGAAGTGGCCGACGCGGAATGGTCCAGGAGCTTCTCGCGCGATCAGCGATAACCAGCGGGGGAGCCGGTCGGAGGTAAGTATCACATGTAGCGATATCGCTAGCAATATCGCTGAAACGTCACAAAATCGGAGACTTTACAGCGATATTGCTAGCGATATCGCAGTGTGTAACGGGGGCTTAATTGTCAACTCACCTAATTGCAGTTGCAGTAAGGATCCCTGAATGCACTCCTATCCTCTTTTTAGCAGTACCCTCTCAATACTTTATTGCACCAATATCTTTACCCTTGGCAACTTACACCTTGAACCAAGGACAACATTCCTGAATCATGTGCTCTATACTCCTGAAGCCTGAAAACACCAAAGGAGGCCTAAATAACCCAACTATTCAAGAACAAGCTATATTTGCACTCTCCCTTTTGAGTGCCCTTCATCTTACCTCCAAGGACCCTTTACCTGGCACACTAAAATCAAAGGCTAACTCCATTGATCAAAGTACCAATTAACGATATATGGGCGGTAGAGTGGGAGTAACTCTTGCTTATGCTTCTCATTGCTATCTGTCTCCCCGTCCCTTTCTCTAAATAATGTTCTGAGACCTCCTCATATACAAAGGAAACCTACCATAACTTATTAAAATTACAGCCTCCAAATTATACTACTCATGGCCCATAAAATAATTTAATAGCAATATACATACTTCTTTTTAGATTTACTGAGCTTCCACTCCGGTGAGGCCGCCTACGGTGCTATGCATATATTTTGCTCCATGGCTTATATGTACACAGCCAATGATTAAGAGTGAGCCCTGGCTCCTGTTAACAGTGCTTTGGTTGAGTAACACTTAATTAAACGTGTATATAACACAAACGCACATACGAGTGAAGCCCTGGAGTGGGTTTAGGAGCGGAGCCAACACTATACCCAGCTGATGCCAGCTGTGTTACACAGCCAACATCCGCCTCTAAAAAGAAGCAATTGGAATCATTTTTGTTAATCCTTTAAATGCCACAGACAGTGGCATCTAAGGCAAAATGTCAGAGGAGAGTGGCACCCCATGCACCCATTTGCCCATGTCCACTCCACTGAGACATGATTGTGGGGTGGTGAAGGACAGCGATGGCAGGAGAGGACTTTCTGAAACTCAGGAACATCAACATTTCAGCAATACATGCTATTACTGCAGAGTTTAAGTAAATAGAAAAAGTGCTCAGAAGATTGTAGATTCAAGTCCCTTAAGAGGATTAAAAACTAGGGTAAAAAATGCTTTTAATAATATAAAACAAACTCGGAAAATTCAAAACAAACTGCCACTTCATCGTATTTGCAATTTTTATTCCATTCTCTAGGAAAAATAAAACAACTCGTTCTGAAAAAAAACAAAACAAAACAAGCCATCATAAAGCTATAATGGAAAAATAGAAAAGTTTTGGCTCCAGAAAGAGTCACATGACCAAGAAGCAAAAATGGAAAATCGACCCATCATGAAAGGGTTATTCCAAATAAATTATATGCTTAAAGCTTTGCTTATAACTTATATTCAAAGGCAAACGAGCGCTGTCTATAGCGTGATAGATCGTGACTCGGAGGCGCCTCTAATGGAATCTTATCTTCTACTTAAAGTTTCCACTGAATACGAAATTTGTCGTCTGCTCTTCCAAAGCGGCCCGGGCTCCATTATGATCCAGAATTGACTATTGGCCGCCTCTTTATATTCTCCGCATTCTCTCTGAATTTTGCAGTGGAAGATAGAACAGTAATTAGTATTTTTTTATGTTGTCGTCAGCTCCAGAGACACAGAAAACATTCTTTTCTTGACCGCCTGAATGTAGAACCATCAACAACTAGGTCTTTTCATGTATTTGGATGGCTGTCTTTTCCCCTTTCTGACATCAGCCTAGACTTTGTAGAGTGAAAATGCAATATTAAGCATTCTCCGGGTCTCCGTAGTAATGTAATTCTTTGTAATTGAACAAGAGTTTTATTAAACACCTCACGGGATGAACACTTTCCCTGTTCTCTGTATCCAAACCTTCACTTTCAATTACTCGCCTTATGTTGGCAGCTTAAAAAAAAATTTAAACTGCATTACCAAAAAACTAAATTACTGTCCCTCAGGAGCCCACGCCAGCCAGTTAAAGCTTTTCATTAACTCCTTCAGTCCTAGAATCTGTGGTTACTTGGAATCTGGGGAAGCAGGAAATGTGCTCCAGCCAATAAAATGTTACATAGTTTATATCACAAACAATAGCAGAGGGAAGCATTTCAGAGATTTAGGAAAAAGAATAAAACATTGTGTAAACATCTATACGAACAACATATAGGGAAGATAGGAACATGGCAACAGTGTAACAACAATAAGGAGTCATCTCCATTTTCAAAATACCTTGTACTGCGTCAAAATTGTACAATCCCAAGGATACCGAATAGGTAACATGGTCTGAGACCTCATGTAGTCATAAAATAACCCAGTTTATAACATTGCCATACAGCAGATCAGGGAAACTGCTTCCTATGATCCAAATCTGGCCCTTTTGGTTGACTCTGTTTGGCCCACAGATCAGAACGGCGAAAGGGTTGGAAACAGTGGTGAGCCGCACTACATGGCCATCCCCTCAGGATGCAGATAAAATGGAACACAATTGTGGATCAAGAGCCGTTGGCTCCCTCTTCCACTGTTTAGTCTGTGTTTCTGAGTCTCAACAGAGTTGGCATGATGACATCACTAGATTGTGTCTGCTGTGCGAAGCTTCAGTCAAAAAAGCACACTGAGAGGAGCAGCATATCCAGGGAACGGGGCGAGATGTGCAGCTTTTTTATTGCCTGGCAGTACTTGTGTGGGGGGCTGTGGGGAAATCATTCTGTATGGGCAGCTGTAAGTGCCATCATATTGTGTGTGGGTGTGTATGAGGGGATTGGGTCATCATAACATGTGTTGTGGGCTGTGAGGGTATTATACTGTGTGTGGGTGAATGTGCTATGGAGCGATATAACTGTGTGTGGGGGTTGTGGGTCCATCAGGCTGTGACAGTGACTGCGGGAATTGTATTGTGTATGGGGGCATCATATTGTGTGCAGGTGTAAAGCAGTTTAGAAGCTGTCAACATCCCCCTTGAACATCACTTAGATAACCAGAGGACAGGGTTAACCATTATGGCCAGCCCATGGGGAAGGAATTACGTGTTCATAGAGAATTCAGTTTTCTGTTCGTGAGCCATTTAGGGAAAACTATTGGAAAGGAAAGGACCTATGGTCCAGAATACCTGCATCGAAAAGGGTGTTGTGTGTGAAGAAGGGAGACCATACTTGAATAGCAAGTTGTAAGTGTGACAAAAAGATTCCTTATCTCACGCAAGTGGAGGCCTACTGCAAGCGCTATCTATACTAGATAAGTAGTGGATGCGTAACCAGAACTTGAGGGTCATAGAGAAGATGCGGTGGAATACCAAGGGGTGTGTGGTCCATATGAACTGGAGGTTGAGGATAATTGTGTGAAGTCGTAGTGACAAACCTCGAGTCATGTGGCCCACTCACAGAATGATGGAGGCTCCCACTGTGATCTGGATGTTGACTGTAACATGTAATGGAAGTAATGTACTGCCATGTGTAACTGTTAAGCTTATGCCTCTTGTTTGTGCAGAAGATGTATTCCTAAAGTGTCACGCCTGCTATCTGATGTACATACATTTCACAAGTTCGTTCAGTAAATAAAAGTTTATTTTCGCACTGTGGTATCCTTTATTCATTTCTACTTTGTCAGATCCTGGCCAACGATGTCAAGTGGCAGCATGCGATCTATAGTGGCATATCACTAAGGTAAAAACACACACTGAGTTAGAATCCCCTTTTTCCATATGGTGAGGGGGCACAAATGTGACCCTCGGCCACGGCCTCCTCACCTGTTGACCAAGGAACTTATTACAGTATATCAACCTATAGCGGTTTTCCCATGCACCAAGTACCTTTCAATTAATAGATCTGGGAATAAAAATAAGTTTCACAATTTATTTTAAACTTAGTGCTGAGATAATCTTATGAATGTTCGCCTGCTGTGTGCTGTGGAATGGCTGTTTCCAAACATGCAGGAACATGATCAGAATGTACCACAGCTCCTAGACAGGGGAGAATGCAAAAAAGAGTATACAGACAGGACAGCAGGGGCTGATTCTTCTGAAGAAAAACCTTTCTCTGCCTGTCTTTAAACAATGTTTTACCTGAAAAAAAGAATCAGCTGTGATCCCCTGCTGTCCTGTCTGTATACTCTTTTCCTTCCCCCTCTGCCCAGGAGCTGTGGTATGATGAGACGATGTTCCTGCACGGTCAGACACAGCCATTACACAGTACACAGCAGGGGCACATTTATAAGATTATCTCAGCACAGGAACATTTTTTAAAACACATCCAATTGTGGAGCGTAGATCTTCAAAGATCTATTGAATAAAATATTGATTGAAATTAACTTTGTGGGAATACCCCTGTAGGGCTAAATGACAGGAGCAGTGTGATATACTACTGTTTATTTTCTTTTCATTTTACTATTTTTTTTATAAACTTTAAATTGTATGGCTTTGATTAGTTGCTCTAGGTAAGAATATGTGTTACAATTAGCTATATGATAACATGTATTACCTGTAGCAGCTAGTCAACATATTTAAAGGGGTTGTCCGATCTTACAGTATTGATAACCTAAACACACCTGGTGCCCTCTACCGATCAAACTGCTATTTGCGCCATTGTTGGTAAACATTATCAATGGAGCTGCTCTGGTCAAAGTGTAACGCCCTCTGCCTGCCATTGCCGGCTACTGCGGCACAGCTCCTGTTCGTATAAATATAAGCTGAGCTGCAGAAGCTAGCAGAGGTCAGCAGATGCAGCTACTGTTCTGTTCAAAGTGACTACATCTGCCTACCATGACAGCAAATAAAGGCTGATCGGTGGCGTGCCGGGAGTCGGACCCTTACTAAACTGCTATTGATTACCTATTTTATGGCTCTATCATCAATACCGTATATCCAGACAATCCCGCTAATAATGTTAAGTATTAAGCAATAAAAAATAAAATAAAGTATAAATAATTAATAGTATTGAGCAGAATTAAGTTCAGCATGTTGGTTTGGTCCTCCACAAAAGTCACGGTCTCTCCTGTGGCTCGTTGGAAAAAATCAATTTTGCACACCTGCCCCAAACAGTAAATATGTAATGTATCCATACCCAATTCAAGTGTAGTTTCACCTTATGAGAACCCTATTATTAGGTAACGGAAGCGAAGCAAAAACTAAGAAGCCTGGGGATAAGCATCAGAGAAGGAATGCCAAGTCCCCATTGGTTTTAAAGCTGTTTGAAGCCTTTTCCACCATTGATCCAGAGAACAATTGGGTCAAGTCCTCGGTGTAATAATTGTGTTAGTCAACATGCATAACCACACCCTTGACTCTGTTCTGCACAACCTGCCCCCACCTCAACAGTTCCTGTTGGTACCAGGGACCTTCCATAACAGCTTCCCTGAGACCCACCATCTTTCCCTCTCACTGAGATCTAACTGGCATCTACCTCATAGGGGGAAGAGAGACATGGCACCCAATGCCTCTTCTGGGCCCTAGGTTAAAGACTGCCCAGGATCTGCACAAGACTTAAGATGCATACTGTTTGGAGACTTGGCACTGACAGGACCTCTTTGCTGCTGATGTATCACTGCTTTGAAACTTGTCAAACACTGTCTGTGTTGACCACTTCCTCTGACTGAGCTTTCCACCACAAGCTCCTGACTCTCAGCCTGACTGACTGAACTTACCTGACTTGAACCAGGAAGTGATTCTTCTTCTTATATAATCTAACCCCTCCCAATCTGTGGGCTAATCCCAAGCTATTAACTATATGCTACCCTGAGAGATGCAAACTATATCCCTATGCCTTGAAATGGTTCCCTTAGTGGACAGACCTCCCAAACCCCCAGGAAGGGCCTTGAGGGAGAGCCTCCAGGAAAACAAAGACGCAAATGGACATAAGGATAAAATGCAAAAAAATCTTTATCAAAACATATAACCATAAATTTTTTTCCTGAACCAATGTCTTCTTCTACCCCCTTACAAAGAGACGAGTCATTGCACGCAATAGTATTATATATACAGTATATTAAGTACCTTTTAATAGATGTCACCATCCCCTTCCCTCCAGAACAGGAATGTATGTTTATACTGATTCACATCAAAAATATTTCTACAATTTGGAAATGATTCATAGTAATTTGCAGCTTGAGTGTCCTGGGTTCGACTCCCACTGAGGACACTTCTACGAGCAGTTAGTATGTTCTCCCCGTGTTTGTTTGAGTTCCCTCCAGGTACTTCGGTTTCCTCCCACATTGCAGACGTACTGATAGGGAAAGTAGAATGTGAGCCCCAATGGAGACAGTGATGACAATGTCTATAAAGTGCTGTGAGGTAAGGTTTCTCCTTGCGGAGAGTGACATGCCAGCTCTGGCTTGTCAAGGTAAGGAGGCTTATTCGCCGTGCAATGCTCCTCTGGGAAAATAATATGCAAATTGCCTCTTCAGAAAGAAAGAGGACTTTTACTCTACAGCGCCACCTATTGGTAGTAGCGATCCTACAAGTCACAATTGATTGAGACTTGTAGGATCGCTACTACCAATAGGTGGCGCTGTAGAGTAAAAGTCCTCTTTCTTTCTGAAGAGGCAATTTGCATATAAAGTGCTGTGGAATTAATGACGCTATATAAGTGAGTAAAATAATCATTCATAGTCTAGTCCTTTTTATTACGGCCAAGCCTTTATTATGATGGCCACCATAAATTAAGTTACATTATTCATTAAATAAACAATAGCAACGCCATTGTTTCACCAAGTTCTTAGCAAAACATCAAACCATTTCAGTATCTAAACCAAGCAGTGATTTTCGGGAGTTGATGCTAGGAATAGTGTGCGGCTTACGCCTGCAAAAAGTCATGTGCAGGCGGCGCTGCTGCCTCCTTGTGGCAGAAAATGTAATTTATGGAAAACATTAGGCCGAGTGTACTTGGGAAAACTGCGAGCAATTTTATTTCACTCTGGTTTTATTTCCTATTTTCATTAGGATATTTATGAGCAGATGTGCTTTTCAAGCTTTCTCTAAGTGAATGTTATAATAAGGGCTGCCAACAATGTGTTATAGAACAGGACAAACTGAGAAGTTTCGTTGGATAAGAAAAAAATATAACTTGTAAAATATTGATTAAAATCCCTGCTCTTTCTGTGCTTAGCAGTCAAGACAGAGGGTCCTTATTAGTGATTTACAGCCAGCTCTATATGCGTGTTTATACAGGGAATGCTGAGAGTCATTGAGTAAGACCGCCCACCGGACTCCTATTTGGAGTCGTCTAGATCATCCATCATTTTTAAATATTATGCAATCAATAGTGTTTGTAATGGATGACAGAAGCATTCTCTCTGCTGAAAATGTTATCTGTCAGGCCGGAAATGTTTTAAAGTGAACGATTAAAGGGTCGGCTGCTTTGCCATATTCTAGCGGATTAAAACTGTAAGTGTCTAATCAGGGGGTCTTACCGATCCCCTGCAGCTTTCTGGACCGGCCTCCTACTCTATATAGAGACATGTGGCCTCTTGATATAATTACAGGCTATAGTTTCATGTTTTGCCATCCCTGTGGCCAATGACTGGCTGCACTGGTTGCATGTCCTTCCAAATGGAGCAATAAGAATAAAATCCCCCCTGTACTTCATGGTCTTTCGGGTCAGACATCTGATCTCTGCAGCTGAAGTGCTGGCTTTAGCAGTGTCGTGCAGGTCTCTGCTGTGGGCAGTGATTGACTACAGTTATCATGTGCCCATCCAAACAGAGCAGGAAGAAGAAAAATCCACTTTGTCCTTCTGGTCTCTCTGGACAGACATCCGATCTCTGCAGCCAATCAGTGGCTGTAGCAGTGACATGTTGGTCAGTATTGAGGTCAGTGATTGGCTGTAATGCTAACATACATGTCTGTCCAAAAAGAACAGAAAGTACAGATACTAGGACGGACCGAAAAACATTGGCATGGAAGCAGTTGGGGATCAGCAAGGACTCGGAGAGCATTTTTCTAATATTTTTCATCATTCTGAATGTTTTTTTCAAAGAACCACCACTTCAAATATAAAAAGAAAAGTTTCAGAGCGGTCGTCCATTACTAGACAACTCTTTATTTTTGGCTCTAACACTGCTTGAAGTAAAAAAAAATACATATATTTACATTCAGGCCAGCAGCGCTCTACATCCCAAAGTCCTATGTCCCCATCGATCTCCCAACATAAACAATGTCACATCAATACTGAAACCTTCCAACCGGTAAAGAAGAGCGCTCCTTCTGTCATACAAAAAGGTGAAGACTTTAGCCAATCTCTGAATGTTGGTTGGCTACAGCACTTACATGACACTTATTTTTATTTAAAAAGGAACCTATCACATGACAAAACACCATTGAACAGCAGATATGGGGTTAATTTGCAGGTTTATAATGTTCTGAATCTGCCCGGTGCCAGCACTTAGATTCCTGATGCCAGGGAGAAATAAACTTTATATCCCCCATCAGCACAGTCACCGCTCTGTGTATAGTGTGCGGCACCTCCAACACTGTGTGATAGTCAGCCCTAATTCTGAGCGACTTGTAAGTCAGTGCGGGGGGCATGATTACAGCCGCCATACTCTATACGCAGAGTAAGGACGGAAACCATGCCGGTGCAACCACAGTAGCTAACACCGAATGCTGCCTGGGGAGGAATAACGTTCATCTCCTCCCGGCAGCGGAGCTGTAAGTGTAGTAGCCAGGCAGGTGCAGAACGCTATTAACCTGCAGATTAACCCCATATCTGCAGGTTAATAGCACTTTTTCACGTGACAAGTTCAATTTAAGTAAACCAGTGGCTGAGATCGGAAGAGCAGTTCCAGTCCAGGAGGTAAGTCTAGATTTTGCTTTAATTTATGCAGCATCCAATGGCCATTAATAATGCTTTGTCCAACAGTGGACAACTTGTTTATATCAATATTATTATTTATTATTATAGCGCCATTTATTCCATGGAAATTTACATGTGAGGAGGGGTATACATAATAAATACAAGTACAGTAATCTTAAACAATACAAGTCCCGATCGGTACAGGAGGAGAGAGGACCCTGCCCATGAGGGCTCACAATCTACAAGGCATGGGTGGGGATACAGTAGGCGAGGGTAGAGCTGGTCGTGCAGCGGTTTGGTGGATCGTTGGTTACTACAGGTTGTAGGCTTGTCGGAAGAGGTAGGTCTTCAGGCTCTTTTTGAAGGTTTCCATGGTAGGCGAGAGTTTGTTATGTTGTGGTAAAGAGTTCCATAGTAGGGGGATGCGGCGGAGAAATCTTGTATGCAATTGTGGGAAGAGGAGATAAGAGGGGAGTAGAGGAGATCTTGTGAGGATCGGAGGTTGTGTGCAGGTAAGTACCGGGAGATGAGGTCACAGATGTATGGTTGTGGATGGCTTTGCATGCCATGGTTAGGGTTTTGAACTGGAGTCTTTGGGTAATGGGGAGCCAGTGTAGGGATTGCTACAGGGGAGAGGCTGATATACTTGTTAGCATGTGGTGCTAATTTAAACTTATTTAACAGGACAAATAGTTCAGCAAGTACAGACACCACAACAGGACACTGCAAACCCCATTACAAATCAGTAGGGTCCATCGGGGAACGTTGGAGTCTGTCGTAAGACAAATCCGGTGCTATGTCAGTTTAAATTTTCTGATGTAAAAATGACAATGCTATTGTGAACTCAACCTTAGGTCCCTTTCACCCATCCAATTGTATTGCATGTGCTCTGCCACCATCTTTCTCTGGTAGAACACGTACCCATTATGACTATGGACATCTTAGAAATGTCTCTTTTTTCCCTTACCACTTGCGCTAGGAGAAATTTGAAAAATCTTCATCAGTTTTTTTTGCCCATGAGAAAAAATGATGTAACACTGATGGTATCGACCAAAGAGATCAAAATCTGACAAGCACACTGATCGAAATCTTTCAGCTTTTCACATACGCAAAAAAAAAAAAACGGAAGTATGAACTTGATCTCATACTGATTTTTTTTTTTTCTGTGCGTACATTTTTTTCTGTAAATTTGACCATCTCACTTGTCTTATCTCCGTATGTCTGGAGCAACATGGAAGATAAGACGGGACAGATTGGGATTGGAAACTAAGCCTTAGGTACAAATAATTTTGTGATGATGCGCTAGCCAACTTCTCAGCCATCTTGAAAAAGTGATAAAGGCCTGATTTTCACAATCCTTGAGAACAGGTGGATTAAATGCTTCTCGTCATATCTCTTCTCAGATGAAGGAACCCTTGAAGACTGTCATAAATTAATGAAACTGCCAAGGGCAATGTCATATAAGCATGCTGAATACGGTAGAAGCTTTCATTAGTTTTATGGTTGTAAAGAAATCTACTGCACCTGTTAATTATCTGTAATTAGAAGGTGGCTCATGTATCACACTGCCTAAATCTAGGTTTATAGGAGAAGGCCGTGTCCTTGAATATTCCCAGGTCGTGTATATTTGGGAACAGATGATGTCAGATCATTCATTCATTCATGGTTAGGAACGAGTTACCCCTCTGATCACTCCTTCTCCTCGTTCAGTCTTCATTGCCAAAACATTTTGTGCATATGATATCTGACTCCTTCCCTCTCCACAGAAAACTTGAACTGTCTTTCATTTGCGTGTCAGTTCACAGAGTGACAGCACACGGCAGAAGCGTGTTAGCAAATGGAGCCTGTGATCTAAATAGACTGTGACATATTCCAAACATGTAATAATAATTAATGCTGACACCTTAATCTGCCACCGGGGTTTAAATGTACAGTATTAATCTATAATTAAGCAATCCTGGCGTAATAAGACAGAGTTGCCACTCCGACTGGTGACTCCACTCTGAGAAAATATTGACTTAAGCACATGGGTTAAACCAGGCAGCCGGTTTTATTTCCCAGCGAATTTACATTATTTCCATTTTGCAGTAAACAGCGGGGTATTATGGGTAAAGAAGTCAGCGGAGAAGGCGCTCGGAATATGAACGGATATAGTGTGCAGTCACCTGGCAGAGCTTCTATGATTAAAAAAAAACAAATCCAGGTGTTTAGAGACATCTTCCTATGAGAGAGTCAAAACTGAGCATCTTATGTCAGCAAGTCTAATATCGTAATTATGAGATTGCTGATCTGGTATTTTACAATGACGGTAATGTATGGTAATAATAAGAGGCGAGCGAATCGATTATGCACAAATCGAGTTCAATACATATTTTTCTAAATTATACAAGTTTGCGAATCCAAATAATTTGCAATTTATTTCAAACGAATTTCATAAAACGGACATCTCAATTTTACAGGTAGTATAAAACAGAGAAGGATAATATGATCTAGAGCGCTGCCCATAATGTTTTCAGTTTCCCCACCCTATTACACAGCCAATTGACTACAGGCAGGAAGTCATCGTTGACTCTTAGCCACTATAAAAGCCCAAGCAGGAAATGCTGCTACCATTTTCTAGGTAACGTAGATGGGAGAGAGGACCTTAAAGCTCAGAGAGGCATGATATACATTATGAGGTTTAGTGTTTGCGGAAAAGAGAGTGGATAAATTTAAATACTGGAAATTGATAGAGAGAGGAGAGTTAATGACACCTTCAGTTATTCTGTTCTTGCACATCATCATTTTGATCCTGTCTATGGTTGCTTTTGCCGCACGCAATATTGATGCACTTTCTACATCAAATTTTTAGATTTTTTTTGCACCACACAAATTTTTCATTGATACCACAATCTCGCCAATGGAATCCAATCTACTTGTAATTGTAAGCCAGGGGAATCATAAATATAGAAAAGAGGCACTCAAATGGCAGACTACAGATCAAGGTCAACATCTCTATGGACCCCTGCTGTCAGGACATAACATTCTGTGTGCAGGGGAGGAAGCAAAAGACAATACTGACAATACAGCAGGAGATCGCAGAGGATACATTTTGTGAGGTAAAATATTGTTGAAAAACAGTTAGTGAAATATTTTACATCACAAAATGAATCCTCTGTGATCCCCTGCTGTAATGTCAGTATTGTCTTTTGCTTCCTCCCCTGCCCAGGAGCTGTGGTATGCTCCATACACGGTCAGACACAGACAATTTTTAAAATTAACTTTCGTTCGTGGGAAAACCCCTTTAATGTGACCGGCTTCCTCTGCCTGTAGACACGTAGTGCATCTGCCGCCAGGAGCAGCCGAATGATTCACTGCGCCTATGCGGAATTCACACAGGCGCAGTGCGATGGTGATCCACTGGTGGTACCACTCAAGAGGCTGCGTGAGAGTGTGAGAGTGTGGTGCGACGGTGTTCCACTGGTGGCACCACGCAATAGGTTGGTACCAGCAGTGGTTTCCATATTGAGACACCCATTACTTGGGTGTCCCAATATAGCGGTCGGTGAACTTCCTCAGCTTGGAATTCTGGGATATGGTGACATCTGGACAGAACAGGAAGTGAAAACATTACAAGGCAATTACATAAATAGATAATCCTATTTCTACTTGTTTTTTTCCCTACAGTGCATCCTTGTGTAATTCATGTAAGCGATGGATGTGGCCACCTTATTTCTTTATTTAATATCCAATTCTGATTCTCTTTATGGGCAGTGTGGCCAATCTGAAACTGCACAGCCCCATATACAGCAAGCTTTAACTTCTGAGACCCAACTAGCGCACATCCTGAACATTTCTCATGCATTAAACACACATAGTTTTAGTAAACAAAACCTCTTTTAATGGATGGAGGTCATAAAAATTTTAAAAACATTGGGTGATATAAATCTGAGGAATAAGGCATGATTGGTCAGGTAAACAAGTGCGAAGCATTATACAACAAGCAGACTCCCAGTGCTAGTCAGCCTACGTACAAAAAAATTGTAAAGTTGATCACGGCTGTGACTTGAAGAAAACAGTAACTATAAAATATAACAAAAAACTTAACAGATTTCAAGAGGGAGGGTGGGACCAACAGCTTCCGTGTCCCACGCTAGGAGGAGAGATGGGAAGAGGCAGGGATTGGCCTTATGAAGGGGGAAAAGGAGAAAGCGTATGGGAACACAAAAATATTCAGAATTGAGAGTCCTCAGTGGTTGATACCTTTTAATGGCTAACTGAAAAGGTGGTAACACATTGCAAGCTTTCGAGACTACTCAGGTCTCTTCATCAGGCTAGACTAATACAAAATCTGAAGAGTCACATATTTATGCACAATACAGCCTGGAAAAAATGCAGTAGATGAGACAAGTGACGTGAAGCAGAACTATCATTATGGGAGAGGGAGAAACATAAATATTGCTCCAGTTCTTAGATAAGGAGTCCGGATGTTTTATTGTCCTCTGATTGGGGTCTCCTAATGTGTTGTAATGCCCCCACACGGTCTTAGGAGCAAATTCCTTAATTGATGTAAAAAGACATAAATCCATGCAACCACTGAGGACTCTCAATTCTGAATATTTTTCTATCTACTGGCTAACACGGTACAAAGATATACATCTTTCCTGTATCAAATATGGGAACACAGACATTAACCCTTTATATCAGGGCAAAAGGGCCATAGCAGTCAGGGTCATACAACTAAAGGGAATCTGTCACCCCCTGGGACACTTTTAAGATATTACTGGGCATACAGGTAATAGAAATGTTAATCTATAGTCTTATGCCTCATAGTTGCTGTCTAGATGTGGAGAAATAGACTTCTATTTCATTATGTTAATGATTTCTTCCAGGCTCCAGGGTGTGCGGTGCATGGAAGAAATCTCTGCCTCCGCTCTTCATTATACTATCACCCCCCTCCCATGCACATCACACTGACCTGTGACATGCAGTTGTGGCTCTGGAATCCCACCTATGCACCCTTCACTCACTCGACAACCTGCACCTTTTACTTCTCTCTATGGTCTGAATCATATAATGGTAGTTGGAAGGGACCTCCTGGGTCATCTAGTCAAACCCTTTGCTCAAAGCAGGATTCACTAAATCATCCCAGACAGATGTCTGTACAGCCTCTGTTTGAAGACTTCCATTGAAGGAGAACTGACCACCTCTGGTGGCAGCCTGTCCACTCATTGATCACTCTAACAGCCAAAAAGTTTTTTTGTAATATCTAATCTGTATCTCCTCCCATTCAGTTTCATCCCATTGCTTCTAGTCTTTCCTTGTGTAAATGAGAATAATGATGATCCCTCTACATTGTGACAGCCCTTGAGATATTTGTAGACAGCTATTAAGTCTCCTCTCAGTCTTCTTTTTTGCAAGCTAAACATTCCCATATCCTGTAACCGTTCCTCATAGGACATGGTTTGCAGACCGGTCACCATTCTGGTCGCTCGTCTCTGAACTTGCTCCAGTTTGTTGATGTCTTTTTTAAAATGTGGTGCCCAAAACTGGACACAGTAATCCAGATGAGGTCTGACCAAAGAGGAGTAGAGGGCAATAATGACTACATATGATCTAGACTGTATGCTTCTGTTAATACATCCCAGAAAAGCATTTGCCTTTTTTGCTGCTGCATCACACTGTTGACTCATGTTCAGTATGTGATCTATCAATATAACCAAGTCTTTTTCACATGTGCTGTTGCTTAGTCCTATTCCTCCCATTTCATTGTTATTGCCCAGATGTAGTACTTTGCATTTTTCCCTGTTACAAACCATTCTGCTGGCTAGTTTCACACTAGCGTATGGAGTAGCTGCGGAGGGCTGCGGACTACCTCTGGGAAGCTTTGCCCACAGCCGCACCTCCTCTGGTCAGTTCCGCCTCCATCAGCATGCGGCATGCATACCCTATCCTTCGGATTGGGTGCGCAGGCTATGCCGATGTATGCGGATGTCTCCGCATGCGTCATTTTGATGGTGTGGCGACCTGCGCTGAACGCAATGTCTTTCATTTTGGTGCGGTCACCGCACCGTCAAAACGACGCATGTGGAGGCATCCGTATACATTGGCACGGCCTGCATACCCAATGCTAAAGATAGGGAACGCAGGCCACAGGCCGATGGAGGCGGAGCTGTCTGGAAGAGGTGCGGCCGTGGGCAGAGCTTAACGGAGGAAGCACGCAGCCATCCAGTGCCTGCACACAAGAACGCAGAATACATAAGACCATAGAAAGAACGAAGAGTTACAGATTGTCAAGCGGGGCAGGGATTTCTTCTAGGTACCGCACACCCCGGAGACCGGAAGAAATCAAGTTAGCACATCCTGAACCATTCCCATGCAATAAAAACCACACACAGTTATATTAATCAAAACTTTACTTTAATTGATGGAGATCAGTCACTGCCATAAAAATTCTCAGAACATTGAGCACTATAAATCTCGGGAATAAGGCACGATTGGCCAGGTAAACAAGCACAAATCATTATGCAACAGCCAGACTCCAGGCGTGTTGTCAATTTATGTACAAAAAAAATAATAAGAATCATAGAATCGTAGAGTTGGAAGGGACCTCCTGGGCCATCTGGTCCAACCCCCTGCTCAAAGCAGGATTCGCTAAATCATCCCAGTCAGATGTCTGTCCAGCCTCTGTATGAAGACTTCCATTGAAGGAGAACTCACCACTTCTCGTGGCAGCCTGTTCCACTCATTGATCACTCTAACTGTCAAAAAGTTTTTTCTAATATCTAATCTGTGTCTCCTCCCATTCAGTTTCATCCCATTGCTTCTAGTCTTTCCTTGTGCAAAAGAGAATAAAGTTGTTCCTTCTACAATGTGACAGCCCTTGAGATATTTGTAGACAGCTATTAAGTCTCCTCTCAGTCTTCTCTTTTGCAAATGAAACAATCCCAAATCCTGCAACCTTTCCTCATAAGACAGGGTTTGCAGATCGGTCACCATTCTGGTCGCTCTTTTCTGAACTTGCTCCAGTTTGTTGATGTCTTTTTTAAAATGTGGTGCCCAAAACTAGACACAATATTCCAGATGAGGTCTGACCAAAGAGGAGTAGAGGGAAATAATGACTTCACGTGATCTAGACTGTATGCTTCTGTTAATACATCCTAGAATTGCATTTGCCTTTTTTGCTGCTGCATCACACTGTTGACTCATATTCAGTCTGTGATCTATTAGTATACCCAAGTCTTTTTCACATGTGCTGTTGCTTAGCCCTATTCCTCCCATTCTGTATATGTTTTTTTTCATTTTTATTGCCCAGATGTAGTACTTTGCATTTTTCCCTGTTAAAAACCATTCTGTTAGTTGCTGTCCACTTCTCCATTTTATTTATATCTTTTTGAATCCTCTCTCTCTCTTCTCTAGTATTAGCTATCCCTCCTAGCTTTGCGTCATCAGCAAATGTAATCAGTTTACCCTCAATTCCTTCATCTAAATCGTTGATAAAGATGTTGAACAATGCAGGGCCCAGGACAGAGCCCTGTGGTACCCCACTTGAGACATTCTTCCAACTGGATGTGCAGCCATTTACGACCACTCTTTGGGTCCGATCACTAAGCCAGTTATGAATCCACCTAACAGTTGCCTTGTCCATTCCATACTTAGTCATTTTTTCAATGAGGATTGTATGAGATACTTTGTCAAATGCTTTGCTGAAGTCAAGATATACTATATCTACAGCATTTCCTTGATCCACCCAATCAGTGATTCCGTCATAGAAGGAAATTAAGTTAGTCAGACATGATTTATTAGTTACAAACCCATGCTGACTCTGTTTAATCACTTCATTCTTATCCAGGTACTGACATATATGTTGTTTAATAATTTGTTCAAAGATCTTTCCTGGTATAGAAGTCAGACTCACCGGCCTATAGTTGCCTGGGTCCACCTTCTTCCCCATTTTGAAGATAGGAACAACATTTGCTCTTCTCCAGTCTTTTGGGACTTCTCCTGTTCTCCAAGACTTTTCAAAGATTATGGAGAGGGGTTCAAAAATTTCTTCTGCTATCTCCTTCAATACTCTGGGGTGTGATTCATCTGGACCTGGAGACTTGAATTCATTTAGGTTAGCTAAGTGTTTCCTCACTATCTTTCTGTTTATAGATATCCTGGATTCTTCTATTCCCTTAATAGGACAGTGAAGAACAGTTGATGTTACATTTCCTTTCTGAGAGAAAACAGATGCAAGAAGAATAATAATAAATTTTATTTCTATAGCGAAGACATATTCCGCAGCACTTTACATTTCAGAGGGGACATGTACAGACTATAGACATTACAGCATAACAATAATCACATATATCATAACAGATACCAAGAGGAATGAGAGCCCTGCTCGCGAGCTTACAATCTATGAGGAAAAAGGTAGACACGAAAGGTGGGTGGTAACAACTTTTGACTGTGCGACACAGGCATAGAATAGGTTAATGTGTTGAGGCAGTAGGCCAGTCTAAATAAATGCGTTTTCAGGGCACGCTTAAAATTGTGGGGATTGGGGACTAATCGTATTGACCTGGGAAGTGCATTCCAAAGAATTGGCGCAGCACGTGTAAAGTCTTGGAGATGGGAGTGGGAGGTTCTGATTATTGAGGATGCTAACCTCAGGTCATCAGCAGAATGGAGGGTAGTATACTGAAACAAGGGAGGAGAGGTAGGGTGGTGCTGAGCCATGGAGTGCTTTGTGGGTGAGGGTAATAAGTTTATACTGAATTCTGGAGTGGATGGGTAGCCAGTGTAATGACTGGCACAAGGTAGAAGCATCGGTGTAACGATTGGTGAGGAATATGATCCTGGCTGCAGCATTCAAGACAGATTGGAGAGGGGAGAGTTTGGTAAGAGGGAGACAGATTAGAAGAGAGTTACAATAGTCGAGACGAGAATGAATAAGAGAAACAGTAAGAGTTTTTGCGGAGTCAAAAGTAAGAAAAGGTCGAATTCTAGAAATGTTTTTGAGGTGCAGATAACAAAAGCGAGCCATTGATTCGATGTGGAGGCAAAAGAAAGCTCAGAGTCAAGTATGACCCCCAAGACAGCGGGAATGTTGCTGGGGAGTAATAGTGGAACCACACATGGAAATAGCAATGTCGGGTATAGGTACATTAGTAGAGGGAGGAAACACAAGGAGTTCAGTCTTTGATAGGTTCAGTTTCAGATATAGTGAGGACATGATGTTAGACACAGCGTTTAGCCAATCACTGGTGTTTTCTAGAATGGCTAGCATGATGTCAGGAGAAGAAGCGTATAATTGGATGTCATCAGCATAGAGATGGTACTGGAAACCAAATCTACTGATTGTTTGACCAATAGTGGCAGTGTGCAAAGAGAAGAGGAGGGGGCCTAGGACTGATTCTTGAGGAACCCCAACAGTAAGGGGAAGATGAGAGGAGGAGGAACCAGCAAAAGATACAGTAAAGGAGCCGTCAGAGAAATAGGAGGAGAACCAGGAGAGAATGGTGTCCTTGAGGCCAATGGAACGGAGCATAGTGAGGAGGAGCTGAAGATCCACAATGTTGAATGCTGCAGAGAGATCCAAGAGAATTAGCATGGAGTAATGACCATTTGATTTAGCTGTTAGTAGATCATTAGAGAGCGGGAGAGGGGAGTTTGCAAAATCATCCACTGCACAAAGCCAAGAGAAGACCAAGTCAAGGGAGTTTCCGTCTTCATGCGTTAGAGAATTAGTAAGCTGCGTAAGGCCAAATGAGGAGGTTAGCGATAAAAGGTGAGTAGCAGATGGGGAGAGGGGAAGAGCAATGGGGATGTTGAAATCGCCCATGATGAGGATAGGGATGTCACAGGAGAGAAAATGTGGAAGCCAAGTGGCAAAATGATCCAGGAACTGATGGGAATGGCTGGGAGGACGATACACCACCGCCACTCGCATGGAGAAGGGGGTGTAGAGTCTGATGGCATGGACCTCAAAAGAAGGGATAACCTGAAAGGTACATTTTGGTGATAGGAGCAGACCAACGCTTCCACCTGCTCTATTGTCTGATCTTGGGGTATGAGAGAAGTTTAGTCCACCATATGAAAGAGTAGCAGCAGCGGTAGTGTCTCACTGCTGGATCCAGGTTTCAGTAAGAGCCAGAAGGTTAAGAGGATTAGAAAGGAAAAAGTCATGAATGAAGGAGAGTTTGTTAAACACTGAGCGAGAATTCCAAAGGGCACAATTAAGAGAGACAGATGGCATGCAGGGAATATTAATAAGATTAGAGGGGTTTCTGAGTGTAGCAGTTGGGGGGTTTGACTTTCTATAACATGGGGGACCAGGGCTGGGAGCAATGTCTCCTGCGACTAGGAGAAGGAGGATAGAAAGAGTCAGTAGATGGTTAAGTGATTTGTGAGAGCCTCTCTGATGTTGAATGGTGGGACTGAATGGATCTGTGCAATTTAGCAATGTGAAAAGAGCGTGAGTGCTATGCATAGGAGAGGAAAGGAGTGAGTGGCCAATATGGATGGAGTGCAGAGAGTTAATGCCAGGGTGGTGGATGTGTGTGAATGCAGCGGCCAGGATATAAGCTAAACAAATGCATATGGTATATATTTGTTGCAATCGCAATCTAAATGTACAGTGAGTAGATGTATATAAATGTCTTACCTGTCTCCTGTCCTGTCTAACTGCCATGTTATAACTGCCTCATACTTTGATCAAATGTACTTCGATTAAATGTGCATAAATTCCCCCTGCATAAATGCCTTCCCCAAGCTATGTCTGAATATATAGGAGGCTAAAGGCGCCGTCACACACAGCGATCTCGCTAGCAAGATCTTTGATTATGTGATGCCACAGCGAGATCGCTGTGTGTGACAGGGATCAGCGAACCGGCCCCCCTGCAGGTTATCGCTGATTGTGCGCGATCGGCCAGGGCCATTTTTCAATCGCTGGTCTCCCGCTGGCCAGCACGCATTGCTGCGTGTGGCAGCGAGAGACCAGCGATCAGCGACGCTGGACGCTGACCTCTAATGTAAACATCGGGTATCCAGGAGCCGTGGCTACTGGATGCCCGCTGTTTACCTTGGAAACCGGCGAACACGCTGGTTTCCAAGGTAAGCATCAGGTATCCAGGAGTCATGCGGCTCTTAGATACCCGATGTTTACCTTGGAAACCAGCGTGTACGCCGGTTTCCAAGGTAAACAGCGGGTATCCAGGAGCCGTGGCTCCTCGATACCAGATGTTTACATTAGAAACCAACATCCAGCATCGCTAGTCCTGATCGCTGGAGGGGCTGTTTTGTGACCGCTCACCAGCGATCAGCCTAACGATGTCCCAGCGATCCCATCATGTCGGATCGTTGGTGGGATCGCTGGGACATCGTTATGTGTAACGGGGCCTTAAGGCTTAGATTTCCTTTTTTTTTTGCTCTCTCTCTTCTCGTTAATCAATGAAACTAAATTGAGACAGCAGGACCTAATAAATGTTGTGGTCAGATAAACAAATGTCCAGCACTACATGGACCATAAAGCACTTTGGAAAGTTTCTTGACCTCACAACATGAGGGGACAAGCAAAGTAAGTTGAAATAACTATATACCATATATAAGCTTGCATAGTTGAAAACACATATGTAGCATTCAGGATTAACTGCTTGCTGACATTGAATGGAGTGGAGACAAACAGGAGTTGATACAAACATACAAATTTGTAAAATTTACTGCCAAGGAGGAGCCATGGATTTATACTGCACTCTGACCCCCACCCATCAGAAATAAGCCTGCTTGATGCCATCTTGCAGTCCAGAGAGGACAATAGGTAGCCTAGTTTTGGTTAAGTTGACACCATCGGGCAACATGAGCCAGGTATTGTCTCCTTTGAGCTGTCAGTGCCTAACAACTCCAGTTTTGAAATTAATGAAGCGTTACATGTGAACATTCAGTGTGATCCCAGAACTCTCAACTGATGCAACCTCCTAGGTTCCCTGCCCTGCAACTCGTGGAATGACCTCTGTCCAGGCCAAGGTGAGCTCTGAAGAGAATCTATGTGCATCAGACCGCATCATAGTGAGCAATTCCCGCGCACAAGGAGGATTAAAATGACAGAAGAGGGAGCCTGACCAATCCTTATTAGGTTAGAGGTCGAGCCACGTTCACTTGGGTCCTTAGACTCCGCTAGACTAGAGGATTTTCTTAGTAATTTGGGAGAGGAGCAGAGACACTTGATTGTTGCATGGATGCCTCCACAACCGGAACACTTGTGTTTATATGTGCAGAGTCTGAAAAAATGGCAATGGCTCTCATTAAACAGCCAGAATGAGCCTGGTCTGTGGATTGGCACTGACCCTGTGCTGGCGGTGCAACTAGAATCAGCTGCTTGAAAGGGGGTTATGGCCTTCTGGGCCAATATTAGGTGAAGTCCAGTGGTGGATATATAAGCGGCGCAGCTGCACTGTGGACTGGAGCTGGAAGGGTGCCCTTGAAGAGTGGATAACAATGATGGCAATCTGGATAGTCACTCAGAGCCTGATTGCCACATTGTCCATACAAGTATGTGTACTTTTTTATTTTTTATATTTTTAATGGGGCAGAAAGGAGTGATTAGAAATTTTATGGGTTTTTTTTTTTTATATTTTTTAAAACATTATTTTTTTTTACATATCACTGTTCTTATTAGTCCCATTACGGAACTTGAAGCTTTGATCATTTAATCACTTGTGCTATATACAACGATGCCAGAGCATCACTACAGACAGTAAAAATCATGGTCTCCTTTGAGGCTCGGCCATAGGCAGCCCCCGAGGAAGCCCACGTGAAACGTGCTTCAGGGCTGCGCTGGACACATGTTGGCAGGCAGTATTATGGGTAAGCTGAGCATTCCCTATGGTACTATTTCCACTGGGACTGAGACATTTGGAATTTAGCATTTACTTGTGTATCTTTACCCTTGCTGTATACCCTTTCTTGGACCGGGGGTCTCTTTCTATATATACCGCACCTTAAAGGCACTATGCACTTTTTGAATGTGCTTATACTTTGAATATTTTTTTGAGGTGTAGTTCGATGTGCCTTTGTCTTTTTAGCTGTTCATTATTGTATATGTCATGTTTTGTAATTTGTTCTTTAATAAAATTTGTTATTATTTTTTATGACTTTTTGGACAATGACTCCATGAGTTCGTGTAGGATCTAGGGTTTCAAAGAAACTCCTTAATGACAAGCACAGGAGTCTTTAACAGACCCCAGTCTGTCATGACAACCCATCGGCGACCTGCGATTGCGTCATGGGCACGGCAATGGGCACATGGAATGAAGCTCCCCTATGCTGGTGCGTGTTAAATGTCACTGTCAGAATTTGACATCAGCATTTAACAAGTTAGCAATCGCGATTGTTAGAGACAGGTTCTGGGTGTCACCTAGTGAGCCTGCTCCAAGCACCCCCTTACCACGTTCATGTATGGCAGATGTCGAGAAGGGGCTAAAGGGAATCTGTCAGCTGGTTTCATCTATATAATCTGAGAGCAGCATAATATACACTCACTGGCCACTTTATTAGGTACACCATGCTAGTAAGGGGTTGGACCCCCTTTTGCCTTCAGAACTGCCTCAATTCTTCGTGGCAGAGATTCAACAAGGTGCTGGAAGCATTCCTCAGAGATTTTGGACCATATTGACATGATGGCATCACACAGTTGGCGCAGATTTGTCGGCTGCACATCCCTGATGCGAATCTCCCGTTCCACCACATCCCAAAGATGCTCTATTGGATTGAGATCTGGTGACTGAGGAGGCCATTTGAGTACAGTAAACTCATTGTCATGTTCAAGAAACCAATCTGAGATGATTCGAGCTTTATGACATGGCGCATTATCCTGCTGAAAGTAGCCATCAGATGTTGGGTACATTGTGGTCATAAAGGGATGGACATGGTCAGCAACAATACTCAGGTAGGCTGTGGCGTTGCAACGATGCTCAATTGGTACCAAGGGGCCCAAAGAGTGCCCAGAAAAAATTCCCCACACCATGACACCACCACCACCAGCCTGAACCGTTGATACAAGGCAGGATGGATCCATGCTTTCATGTTGTTTACGCCAAATTCTGACCCTACCATCCGAATGTCGCAGCAGAAATCGAGACTCATCAGACCAGTCAACGTTTTTCCAATCTTCTACTGTCCAATTTCGATGAGCTTGTGCAAATTGTAGCCTCAGTTTCCTGTTCTTAGCTGAGAGGAGTGGTACCCAGTGTGGTCTTCTGCTGCTGTAGCCCATCTGCCTCAAAGTTCGACGCACTGTGCGTTCAGAGATGCTCTTCTGCCTACCTTGGTTGTAACGGGTTGCAATTTGAGTCACTGTTGCCTTTCTATCAGCTCGAACCAGTCTGCCCATTCTCCTCTGACCTCTGGCATCAACATGGCATTTCCGGCCACAGAACTGCCGCTCACTGGATTTTTTTTCTTTTTCGGACCATTCTCTGTAAACCCTAGAGATGGTTGTGCGTGAAAATCCCAGTAGATCAGCAGTTTCTGAAATACTCAGACCAGCCCTTCTGGCACCAACAATCATGCCACGTTCAAAGGCACTCAAATCACCTTTCTTCCCCATACTGATGCTCGGTTTGAACTGCAGGAGATTGTCTTGACCATGTCTACATGCCTAAATGCACTGAGTTGCCGCCATGTGATTGGCTGATTAGAAATTAAGTCTTAGCACACAGTTGGACAGGTGTACCTAATAAAGTGGCCAGTGAGTGTAGAACAAGAGAGAGCTGTGGAGGAGACGGAGAAATTAATTTCCCCATCTCCTCTGCTGCCGGCGTTGGCGGGAATCGCACTGCACTCGGGTCATATCCTAGTGCAGTGCGATGTTTCACATGCAATCATAGACTTATATGGGCGCATACGATCCGAATTTGGCATGCAATTAGAGGATGCTGAATTTTTTTCCTGTCTGATCACGATCCGATCACAGCAAGAAAAAAAAAACACTATTGAGAATAGACACAAAGGATTAAATTGGTATGAATGCATTAGTCCGATTTAATCACAAGTGGGAGTGAGCCCTTACTGGGTTGCTGGGTGCAGTTCTGATAGAATCCCAGTTTTCCCCGCTGTAGATGTAGCAATGGTCAGAATACTGAGCTGTGTATAACCCCGCCCACACCTTTGATCTGCAGCTTCATGTGTACAGTGTACATAGTGAGCAAGCTGCCAATCAGTGGAGGGATTGCGTTACGCAGATTAGCCTGACTGCAATGCACATGAGACCTAGTTAGGAAATGATAATCTCTTGCCGATAAAACACTGATTGTGTTTAAATTACAACACACAGCCTAATAAGTGACACACCCCTGGAATAAAGTTCACTTGCACTATATTTTGCTGCTCTCAGATTAAATAGCATAAACCTGCTGATAAATTCCCTTTAACATGGGGGGCCCAGTGATGAATCAACTAAGATTTATTGATAAGTTATACAGGTAAAAGGCTTGATTTGAAACATTTCCAGCATAATACTATGAATCATATATAATTAATAAACCTCCATAAGTATAATGTGAAAAAGGGTCTAATGGTGGCTACCGGGAAATTGTATTATGGAATGAATGAAGTATTTGTTTTGCACAGGTTATACTTGATAAACCTGTAATTAGCCTTTTTATTAATGAAGAATAGATTTTTTTTCGTAGACATATATTTGAAACGTCTTTCGTATTTAGTAGTCTTCACCTCTGATTCATCCGTTACTAGGACCACATCCAGGCCAAGCTGCCTCTTCATGTTTACTCAGCACTGAGAAATTGAGCTTGCTCAGCTTCCAAGAGGAACTTTCAAACTCAACCCTATTAATAATGCAGAGAGCAGATTTACTCCTGTGAATTTATAGCACAGAAAAAGACTGACTCAGCTCTGTGATAACTGGAATCCTGAACATCGGCTCCTTCTGATCGCTGGACAACAGCAGGACAGCTACGAGAAACAAAATGGAAAGGGAGACAGAGTAAGAAGATGGGCACAGAAGTCACAATCTCGAGCACTTAGTGATGATTGCCTCCCTTCCTATCATCATCCTGGCATGAGATTTCTCTCTTTCTGAAGTACATTTCAGCAGTTTAGAAAGAGGAGACCACAACTCAGAAAACTTTCATCTCAGAAGTTTCTTAACCTTTAGGCCTCATTCAGACGTCAGCTTTCATGGACGTGTTCTATCCATGGTTTCCACAGATAGACCACATACCCTTATAGTCTATAGGACTGTTCACATGTCTATTTTTTTGTAGACCATATGTCTAAAAAAATCCATTTTTGACTTTATCAGGTAGTGAAAATCATGGACAGCAAACGGATGGCACACAGGTGAAGTCCATGACTAAAGAAACACTGCTCCCATCAAAGTTTTTATCCTATTAATCTACGGTATATAATTACCTTGTAATGTCTTCACATCGTGTTCCATCCAGATGTGTCCGGATCCCAGAATTCCAAGCGGCGGAAGTTCACTGACCACCATATTGGACACCCAAGTGATGGGTGTCTCAATATGGAAACTGCTGGTGGTACCAGCCTGTTGCGCGGTACCACCAGTGGAACACCGTCGCACCACGCACACATACACAATGTATAAGCCGTACGGCGGTCTGATTTACTGTGCCTGCACAATTTCCACGCAGGTGCAGTGAATTATTCGGCTGATCCCGAATGAAAGTTCATTTTAAATATTGTCTGTGTCTGACCGTGTATGGAACATACCACATCCCCTAGACAGAGGAGGAAGCAAAAGATAATACTGAAATTACAGCAGGGGATCACAGAGGATTCATTTTGTGAGGTAAAATATTTCACTGACTGTTTTTAAAAAATATTTTGCCTCACAAAATGTATCCTCTACGATCTCTTGCTGTAATGTCAGTATTGTCTTTTGCTTCCTCCCCTGCCCAGGAGCTGTGGTATGTTCTGTACACAGTCAGACACAGACAATGAGAGGAAAAGACATCAGATGGGGGAGAGAGAAAGCGCACAGGGGGGAGACAGCTCAAGCAGGACAGCACATGAGGGGAGGACACAGCACAGGAAGGAGAGAGACAGCAGCAAGGGGTATAGCCAGTGGCGTAACTACAAAGTTATGGGCCCCGGTGCGAACTTTCAAATGGGGCCCCCCTATGCCAAAATACAGGCACATCTCTGCTCCATACACCTCGTACACGCACAGCTTTGCTCACCTCATACACATGTGGCACCGCTCCGTACACCTCGTACACACATGGCTCCGCTCCGTACACCTCATATACGCACAGCTCTGCTCCATACACCTTGTACACATACGGCTCCGCTCACCTCGTACACATGCGGCTCCGCTCCATACACCTCGTACACACACGGCTCTGCTCCGTCCACCTCATACACACACGGCTCTGCTTACCTTGTACACACATGGCTCCGCTCACCTCATACACACGCGGCTCCGCTCTGTACACCTCCTACACACACGACTCCACTCCGTACACACACGACTCCACTCAGTACACCTTGTACACACACAGCTCTGTTCCGCACACCTCGTACACACACTGTTCTGCTCACCTCGTATACATACGGCTCCGCACACCTTGTACACACACGGCTCTGCTCACCTCGTACACACACGGCTCCGCTCACCTCATATACACGTGGCTCCACTTCGCACACCCCGTACTCACAAGGAACCACACACCTCGTACACACACGGCTCTGCTCTGTCCACCTCATACACACACGGCTCCGCTCACCTCGTACACACGCAGCTCCGCTCTGTTCACCTCCTACACACAACTCCGCTCCGTACACACACGGCTCCACTCAGTACACCTTGTACACACACACTCCGCTCCGCACACCTCGTACACACACTGTTCTGCTCACCTCGTACACATACGGCTCCGCACACCACGTACACACACTGCTCTGCTCACCTCATACACACATGGCTCCGCTCACCTCATATACACTTGGCTCCACTTTGTACACCTCGTACTCACAAGACACCACACACCTCGTACACACACGGCTCCACTCAGTACACCCCATATACACACACCTGTGATACATTCACCCTGTAAACCCCTCCTGAGTCCTGACCCCACATATAAACTTACCCTCATCCAGCAGTGCACCATGACAACCTGGTCGGCAGAGTCCTGCATACACGCGGCTCCTGATCATGTAACCCCTGACTCCTCCCCTCCTGTGACCTCATCACAGGTCCTGTGTGCAGCCATCACACCTTTCAAAGCAAGGAGCTGGACAGCCAATGAGTGGCTGCAGCTCCGCGATCGGGCCCCTAAACACTCTGGGCCCCGTCGCAGCTGCGACCCCTGCGGCCGCGGTAGTCCCGCCCCTGGGTATAGCACATGGGGTAGACATGTCAAAGAAGAGAGCACAGATGAGAGAAGTCAGCACATGGGGAAAGAGAGAGTGGATAGGTGGGTGAGCACATGGGATTGAGATTCTCAATGTTGCAAAGCCTGCCCCCATCGTGACATTACCGACCTTCCGATGTGATAGCATCGGGCCTCCATCTAGTATATTATAATCATCATATTATATAGCATTGTGTATTTACAATTGCCAATTTTGCATTTCTACCCAAAACTTGATTCATTTTGGGTTGATTCAATTTGGCCTGAGGAATCAATTTGGTCTGAATACGCTGTTCTACATCAAAAAGTGTCTCAAAACAGCATCTATTATGCTTTGAAGTTACTACAGACCCCAAAGTATAAGAAAATAGAGGGGAGTTAAAGGATTACAAAATAATCATAGAATCATAGAATCATAGAATCGTAGAGTTGGAAGGGACCTCCTGGGCCATCTGGTCCAACCCCCTGCTCAAAGCAGGATTCGCTAAATCATCCCAGTCAGATGTCTGTCCAGCCTCTGTTTGAAGACTTCCATTGAAGGAGAACTCACCACTTCTCATGGCAGCCTGTTCCACTCATTGATCACTCTAACTGTCAAAAAGTTTTTTCTAATATCTAATCTGTGTCTCCTCCCATTCAGTTTCATCCCATTGCTTCTAGTCTTTCCTTGTGCAAATGAGAATAAAGTTGATCCTTCTACAATGTGACAGCCCTTTAGATATTTGTAGACAGCTATTAAGTCTCCTCTCAGTCTTCTCTTTTGCAAACTAAACATTCCCAAATCCTGCAACCTTTCCTCATAAGACAGGGTTTGCAGACCGGTGACCATTCTGGTCACTCTTTTCTGAACTTGCTCCAGTTTGTTGATGTCTTTTTTAAAATGTGGTGCCCAAAACTGGACACAATATTCCAGATGAGGTCTGACCAAAGAGGAGTAGAGGGAAATAATGACTTCACGTGATCTAGACTGTATGCTTCTGTTAATACATCCTAGAATTGCATTTGCCTTTTTTGCTGCTGCATCACACTGTTGACTCATATTCAGTCTGTGATCTATTAGTATACCCAAGTCTTTTTCACATGTGCTGTCACTTAGCCCTATTCCTCCCTTTCTATATCTGCTTTTTTCATTTTTATTGCCCAGATGTAGTACTTTGCATTTCTCCCTGTTAAAAACCATTCTGTTAGTTGCTGCCCACTTCTCCAGTTTATTTAAATCTTTTTGAATCCTCTCTCTCTCTTCTCTAGTATTAGCTATCCCTCCTAGCTTTGTGTCATCAGCAAATTTAATCAGTTTACCCTCAATTCCTTCATCTAAATCGTTGATAAAGATGTTGAACAATACAGGGCCCAGGACAGAGCCCTGTGGTACCCCACTTGAGACATTCTTCCAACTGGATGTGCAGCCATTTACGACCACTCTTTGGGTCCGATCACTAAGCCAGTTATGAATCCACCTAACAGTTGCCTTGTCCATTCCATACTTAGTCATTTTTTCAATAAGGATTGTATGAGAGACTTTGTCAAATGCTTTGCTGAAGTCAAGATATACTATATCTACAGCATTTCCTTGATCCACCCAATCAGTGATACCATCATAGAAGGAAATTAAGTTAGTCTGACATGACTTATTAGTTACAAACCCATGCTGACTCTGTTTAATCACTTCATTCTTATCCAGGTATTGACATACATGTTGTTTAATAATTTGTTCAAAGATCTTTCCTGGTATAGAAGTCAGACTCACTGGCCTATAGTTGCCTGGGTCCACCTTCTTCCCCTTTTTGAAGATAGGAACAACATTTGCTCTTCTCCAGTCTTCTGGCACTTCTCCTGTTCTCCAAGAATTTTCAAAGATTATGGAGAGGGGTTCAAAAATTTCTTCTGCTATCTCCTTCAGTACTCTGGGGTGTAATTCATCTGGACCTGGAGACTTGAATTCATTTAGGTTAGCTAAGTGTTTCCTCACTATCTTTCTGTTTATAGATATCCTGGATTCTTCCATTCCCTTAATAGGACAGTGAATACCAGTTGATGCTACATTTCCTTTCTGAGAGAAAACAGATGCAAAATAGGAATTTAAAAGTTCAGCCTTCTCAACATCCTGTCTTACCATTTCATCATTTTCATCCTGTAAAAATCCTATAGCATCTTTGACTTTTCTTTTACTTTTGACATATCCCCAAAATCCTTTAATATTGCTTTTGACATCTCTTGCAAGCCTCAATTCATTTTCAGCTTTAGCTAATCTGATTTGTGCCCTGCAGGTTCTGCAGACAGCATTATATTCTTCTTTAGATATGCCTCCCTCTTTCCATTTTATAAACATTTTTTTCTTCCTTTTTAGCATGTGCTTAAGTTCTGTGTTCATCCATCCTGGTTTCCTTAAATGCTTCCTATTCTTCCCTCTTTTCGGAATTGTTAACAACTGTGCTTTGAGAATTTCATTTTTCAAGATTTCCCATCCTTCCTGGACATTTTTGTCTTTAAGGATATCCAGCCATTGGATCCCTCCAATTCTCTTTCTGAATCCCTTAAAATCTGCCTTTCTGAAATCTAACCTTGACGTCTGAGTCTTCACAGGTCTTCCGCCTCTAGTTATCCAAAATTCTAAAATAGCATGGTCGCTACCTCCTAGGGTCCCAGCCACTTTTACCTCCTCAACCATTTCCTCCCTGTTTATAAGGATTAGATCCAAGGTAGCAGTTCCCCTTGTTTTCTCCCTTACCTTTTGGAAGATAAAGTTGTCAGCAAGAGAGGATAAGAATTTCCTTGACCTGTTAGTTTTGCCTGAGAGAGATTCCCAACAAATGTCTGGATAGTTGAAATCTCCCATGACAACTATGTCATATTTTTTGGAGAACTTGGCCATTTGATGCATAAAGAGTTCATCCATATCTTCAGCTTGCACAGGCGGCCTGTAGTAAATGCCTACAATGGTGTCCTTTCCATTGTTCTGTCCTTGTATTCTTACCCAAACAGTTTCCACAGAACTCCCAGTCTCTGAAGCTTCAATCTCTGTGCAGATATACGCATTTCTAACATACAATGCGACACCCCCTCCTCGTTTATCAAGTCTGTTTCTTGCAAATAAGTTGTATCCTTCTAGTCTTGTATTCCAATCATGTGTATTGTCCCACCAAGTTTCAGTGATTCCAATGACATCATATTTCTTTTCCTGTGTTAGTAGTTCCAATTCTCCTTGTTTGTTGCCCATGCTTTGTGCATTAGTATAGAAACATTTTAGTTTGTGATTGGTTTCTCTTTCTCCAATATTTTTATTAATTAGATTCTTTCGTCTTTGTTCTTCCTTTCCACTTCTAATAGCAGAGTTCTCAATAGCATTTGTCAGGTGTATGGCTTTTTCTGGTCTTTTGCTTCCCTTCCCATGTTGTTCTAGTTTAAAGCTCTCCTTACAAATGTAGCAAGGCGACTTCCAAATACATGCTTTCCAGTCTTCGTAAGGTGCACCCCATCTCTAGCAAGTAGTCCATCGTATAAGTAGTTCACTCCGTGATCCAGAAATCCAAATTGTTTCTGACGGCACCATCGACGTAGCCAGTTGTTCACCTGCAGAATCTTATTCCACCTCCTTGTTCCATGGCCATCCACTGGGAGGATGGAAGAGAAGACCACCTGCGCTCCCAGTTCTTTCACTTTCTTGCCTAAGTCTTCAAAGTCTCTGCAGATGGTTTCCAGGTCGTTTCTTGCGGTGTCATTTGTCCCCACATGTAGTAGCAGGAATGGGTAGTCATCTGTAGGTCTGAAGAGTCCTGATATCCTGTCAGACACATCTTTAATTTTTGCACCTGGAAGACAGCACATTTCTCTTGAAGTTATATCCGGTCTGCAGATAGCGGCCTCTGTTCCTCTCAACAGGGAATCCCCCATGACCACCACTCTCCGTTTCTTCTTCACAACATTTTTCTTTCTCCATCCAGGAGGACTCTTAATAAACATCATAAACTCACCAGTCCTAGCCTCTCCCTTCAGTTGTCCCTAAGGTGCCATAGATCCCTGGTCCTCAACAGCGACCTTCGGATTTTCTTTCACTGAGGCCTAAAATTGGCCTCACATGGAGACCGATGCATGGCAATATAAAATAAATCTGTCAGTAGGTTTTTGCTATTTAGTTTAAAAACAGCATAAAATAGAGCAAGTGTTTCTGATTCCAAGGATGTGACACTTATTAAGCTGTGTGTTGTAGTTTGAATACAATTAATTTTTATCAGCAGGAAATTATCACTGCCGGACTAGGTCTTACATGCCAACCAGTCAAGCTAATCTGTATAACTCCACCACTAAATTGATTGGCAGCATGGTGACTGATTTTAACTGATTGGGGTTGTATAATTGTATTCAGAGCACTGCTACATCAACAGCAGAGAAAACAGGCATTCTATCAAAATTACACCAAGCATTCCATTAGGTGACACATCACAGGAATTGGGCTCTCTGCCCCTTCATCATGCTACTTTCAGATTATATCACAAAAAACAGATTCCCTTTAAATGAATATACAAGAGGTGCATGAAACAAATAACATTTTTATAAAACCATAAAAATGTAATATTTTCTGTGTTATCATACTCTGCAGGTTATCACAACTGTATGAAGACAATCCTAATGAAGAACGTGTATGTAATAAATGTGTGCGTACTCATACATGAGTAATGGAAAAAGTTCAGCCAGAGGGATACCACACCTACACCCAACTAATCCCTGTACAGATTAGAAAAAACTTAGTCGCACAGCTAAATACACCTCCTGGGACCTAACTCCTAAAAGGCCGTTGATGGGTTTCTCATACCACATCACACTGCAAACAAGGGAATAGGAAAGAGTGAAATAAAATGCGAAAACCCAGGATAAGAAACTAAAACATTTTCACATTGGGTAGTGAGGGAAAAGTAAGGAGAACCAAAATAATAAGGAACAAATAACCTCTCAGAAATTTAACGGTGGAAAAGATGCTGGGAAGGAAAGCAAACAGACTCACTGCAGGCATACAACTGGAGTCTACCAAACAAGGTAAACCCTTTAGCTGAGGGATTGAAACTCCAGAACATACATCCACCAAGAAATATAGCCAGCAAGGAAGCACAGTGAAGGGTGAAGATATAAAACCCCAAACCAGAATGTGATAAGGCAGACCAATAAGGGAAAATGAGAAACACCTGGATAGGAGCAAACCAAGAAAGGAAAACATAGATAATAGAAACAATCAGCATCTGCACAAGGAAGAAAAGGCAATAGCTTACCAGACAGAGGAACTGACCACATAGCAACAGGTTACCAGATCGAATCTCCAAATCGAGTCATGACAGAGTAATTATGCAAGTGGTGTCGCAGGTACAGTATGTAAAAAAGTTCACCAATAAGTACATTCAAAAGCTCCTTTTTCTTCTATTTTACAACTCTTAAAGGTTATGCTGAAACAGTTCTAATTAAGCAACGGCTCCACAGCAACACAGCGTCACCCATGAGTTATAGTGCATAATGGATGTTCTCATGCAGCAATGCATGTGGCTTGAGAATCATAAATAAATTTAGTAAAAATGCAAGTTCAAGACTTGAGAGATTTGGATCTTGGGAAACTGAATGAAAAAATATATTTTTTTTAAAGATTTGATGTATTACAGTTTTTTAGATGGAGAGAGAAGAACACTAGTTTTGTATCAATTTTATTACTTCTGTTTCTTTTTAGTGAATATCTCTATGTGGAAAGACTGCTATTGTACTTTAGAAGCTCAATTTATGTAGACATATCTTCTTTGTCAATAAGCCCTATACTGTCTACTAGAGATGAGTGAATCAAATTGGTGTAGAATTTTTAGGGATATGCTGAGGCCAGTTAAACCAAACAATTTACTGTTTGATTTGTGCAAATCTCCCAAAACGTACACTATTATCTATTGCATTGCATTGCATAAGATTGCATCATCGAGTAAGGCTCACATGGACTAGTGTTGGGCCAGGTGGACTTTTTAAAAAAGCTTTGTAGCTATCATATCTCACTGTGTGGCAAATAGGCAATTTGTATTTTTGATGCTTATTTTTGTTATTGAACAACTTCAGTGCTGTTTTTCAACCCAAAAGGTTACTAAATAGTGATGAGTAGTGTTGAGCGATACCTTCCGATATCAGGAAATATCGGATCGGATTGGATCGGACAGATACCCAAAAATATCGGATATCGCAGATTCCGATACCGGAAACCAATGAAAGTCAATGGGACACAAATATCGGAATGAAAATAAACCCTTACTTTCCTTGTAGGTTAATTCTACAAGAAGGAAATCAACTAAGAATAATGTAGAATGTATTGGGGGAGGTGGAGGAGACATTAAAGGCATAGAGGTTTAGCCCAATCAAATGGAATAGCAGGAATTATTTTTTTTTTTAAGACGTTCGGCGTTACAAAGATATTGACTATGTTAAGCTTTTTTATATTTTGTCAGATATTAATGTTTCACTAACTCCATGCTCTTCACCTTCTTTTTTACTTCTCCCACACTTTCTCCTTCATCATCCTCTTCAGGGTCATCTTCTTGGTCTTCTTCGGGGTGGTCTTCAGGGTCGTCATCTTTAGGGTCGTCATCAGGGAGATCCACAGTGATTACCAAAAACCATTTCAAAAAGCTTGAACTTGGAAATGTAGCAGAAGGTACAAGAAGGCTGAGGAACTGCTGAGAACCAGCTGACGGTACTGGAACCTGGATGGGTAGCCGAAGGTACAAGAGACAATGGTACTACCGAGGACCAGCTGATGGTACTGGAACCCGGTTATCAAGCAGGAGGTACCTGTGCCAGAAAGCACTACAAGGACCAGCAGATGTTGGTGGAACGCGGATACCGAGAAGGAGGCACCTAAGCCAAAGGCTCTGCCTGGAACCAGCTGACGTTACTGGAACCAAGGGGGACATATTCAAGATTGACTTCCAAAGAACCAGCTAATGGTACTGGAACTCAAATAGGCAGCAGAAGGTACACATGAAAAAAAAAGTTGCAAGGCCGCGAGCCGGCCGGAGTTACCGAAACCCACAGTCCTACAGGGGGAGCTTGTCCTATTGGCACTACGGAACCAGCCTTCATTGCCAGATCCCGCAGCTCACATAGGAAGCACCTAAACTGCAGGCACCATAGAGTCGGCTAACCCGACTGCAACATGACAGTACAACATATTGGTGGCAAAGTGACGTTGACACTACCCGGAAACAGCTGACGAGCTGGAATCAGGCTGGGCAGGAGGGAGTACCCGTGCCAAAGACACTTCTGAGTGGCAAATGGTGCTGTTGGAGCCCAGGGTAAATAATAGAAACCGAGTGGAGGCAGAGGCCTAATTGGAGCAAGTTTAATATCTGTAGTAGTGTGAATGTGGACAGAGCAGGAGAAATTGCCGGACACACAGCAGGGGATCAGCTGACGTTACTGAACCCCAATAACACTGGAGCATGTGTTGACTGTGCAGATGGCACTTATGAGCAGCAACTGGTGGTGTTGGAGCCCAGGGATCACAGTTCAGGTGGTAGAAACATTAACACAACAGGAGACCTGGATACTGTTGCCAACCAATTATTTAATCTGGAAGAGGACTGGCAAATTCCTGCGAGATCCAGGCCTTGTTCATTTTCAGAAAAGTAAGCTGGTCAATGTTATCGGAGGATAGTCGCATGCGACGGTCTGTTAGTACACCACCTGCGGGACTAAAGACGCGTTCCGATAATACACTAGCAGCAGGGCAAGCCAGCACCTCCAATGCATACTGGCTAAGCTCTGGCCATGTATCCAGCTTAGAGACCCAAAACTTGAAGGGGGAAGAGCCATGTGGGAGAACACTGAGAGGGCAAGACATGTAGTCTGTCACCATCTGACGGAAACGTTGCCTCCTGCTGACTGGAGCCGTCTGTGATGGTGTAGACATTTGTGGCGGGGACACAAAACTTTGCCACATTTGGGCCATACTGGTCTTGCCTTGTGCTGAGGCGCTGCTTCTGCTCCCTCTTTGTGCAGAGCTTCCTCCACTGCCTCGATGCACTGAGCTGCTTTGTAAAGCACTAGCAGCACTGCTCTCGGGTGGAATGGAGAACATGATGGAATGCACCAGTGTGTCTTGGTACTCCCGCATTTTACGCTCCCGGTTCAACGGTGTTATGAGGCTTTGTAAGTTGTCCCGGTAGCGAGGATCTAGGAGGGTGTACACCCAATAATCAGCAGTGTTGAGAATGTGGGCAATCGGCGGTCGTTTCTCAGGCACTGCAGAATGAAATCAACCATGTGCTGCAGACTGCCTACTGGCCAAGAAACACTGTCCCCTGCTTGAGGCGTCATCTCTGCCTGCTCTGCATCACCCCACCCTCGTTCTGCATACTGACTACTAGAGCATTGTGTACCTCCCTCCTCTGGACAGATGTCTTCCTCCTCCATTGACTTCTCCTCATCCTCCTCACAAAGTGTCCCCTGCCTAGGCCTTTGTGAGGAACCACGTTGCGCAGACTGTCCAGAAGCAGATGGCATTTGTGACTACTCATCCTCTACCTCTTCCACAACCTCCTCTCTTAGTGCTTGCAGTGTTATTTCAAGCAGGCAGATAAGGGGGATAGTCATGCTGACTAGTGCATCATCTGCACTTGCCATCCGCTTGGAATCATCGAAGGCATGCAAAACGTGGCAGATGTCCTTCATAGAGGCCCACTCAGTGGTGGTGAAGTGTGAACGGCGCGCAGTGCGACTTATTTGCGCCTGATGCAGCTGGTACTCCATTACTGCTGCCTGCTGCTCACACAACCTCTCCAACATATGTAACATTGAATTCCACCTGGTGGGTAGGTCACATATGATGCGATGTTCCGGAAGGCGGAATCGGCGCTGCAGTGCTGCAATGCACGATCTTGCCATGCTGGAATGCCGCAAGTGAGCGCACTCTATGCGGACCTTGTGCAGCAGTGCATCAAGATCCAGATAGTCCCTCAAAAAACTCTGTATGACCAAGTTGAGCACATGTGCCAGACATGGGATGTGAGTGAGGTTGCTTAGGCCCAGAGCTGCCACCAGATTTCGGCCAATGTCACACGCTACCATGCCTGGCTGGAGATTCACTGGCACAAACCACAAGTCGCTCTCCTGCTTGATGGCATTCCAGAGCTCCTGCGCTGTGTGGCTTCGATTCCCCAAAGAAATTAATTTCAATACGGTCTGTTGACGTTTGGCCATGGCTGTGCTCATATCGTTCGTAACAGGTAAGCGTTCACGGGTCCATGTGGAGGTAGACTGTGACGGTTCCTGCAGCGCTGATTCAGAGGAACTGGAGGAGGAGGAGTCAATGTGTACAGACTGGATTCCTGCAATCCTTGGAGTTGGCAGAACATGTACAGCGCCACTCTCAAGATCTGTACCCGGCTCCACAACATTTACCCAATGGGCAGTGAGGGAAAGATATTGTCCCTGTCCATGGTTACTGGTCCACGCATCGGTGGTCAGGTGGACCTTGCTACTGACGGCGTTTAGTAGCGCATGTTTAATTTTTCCCTACACATGCTTTTGCAGGGCAGGGACGGCTTGCCTGCTGAAATAATAGCAACTGGGCACGTTGTATTGTGGGACTGCCAATGCCATGAAGTTACGGAAGGTGTCAGTCTCCACCAGCCTGAATGTGAACATTTCAAGGGACTGTAGTTTTGCAATGCCAGCATTCAGAGCCTGTGCTCAGGGGTGGTTAGCTGAGTATGGGCGCCTTTTCTCCCATGCCTGTGCTACCGATGGCTGTAGACTGGCCTGGGAGTGTGAGGATGACAGGGAACGTGGTGCTGTGGGTGGAATGACACTGTGTCTCTGTACAACAGTGCCAGAGGTTCTTCCATGGCGATCCTGTGAGGAAGCCGAACCAGCTGTGTGTGAGCTGGAGGAAGAGGCTACAACACGAGCTGAAGAGGTGGTAGTTGGCGCTGTAGGTTGGCCTAGGTCTTCAGTGTGTCTTTGTAACTCCACCATGTGCTTGGTCCGCACATGTTTCCATATATTTGTGGTTTTGAGGTTGCTGACACTTTTCCCACTTTTCACTTTCTGATTACACAGTTTGCATTTGACAAAGCAAATGTCATCAGCAACTGTGTCAAAAACGGACCAGGCACTGCAAGTCTTGGGAGCGCCCGTTTTGGGTTTTGGAAGAGGCATGCTCCTAATGGGTGCCGAAGTGGAGGCTACAGGCAACTGTGTCTGCCCCCTCCCTCTCCCTCCTTTTTTGGCCTTTTGGGGAATCTCTTCCTCAGAGCTGCTCCCACCACCTTCCTGTACCTCACGCCATGATGGGTCAAGGACCTCATCATCTACACTACCCTCTTCAAACGACTGCTTCACCTGGGTAGTCTCGCCAGCACAGTATGCACCAGAAAGTGGCACTTGAGTCTCATCATCTGATGCGTACTGAGGTGTGCTGACCATAGGCACTGGCCCACCCGCCTCTTCAGATTCAGAGAGACAAAGCTGTTGCGCATCACTGCATACTACCGCTTCTTCAAATTCTCGAATGCTGCTTGGCTGGCCCCCTCTTTCCAAGCCAACAGATTCAGAGAGCAGAAGTAGAGATGGCTCCTGTCCAGGGCTCTCTGACTGCCTGGGCAATTTGGCAGGTGGTGAAGAGACAGATGGGTGCTCTTCAGTGCTCTGGACCTGAGAAGATCTGGAACTAATTGAAGTCGATGCGTTAGCTGCCATCCATCCGACAACGGCTTCAATTTGTTCGTCCCGCAGCAGTGGGGTACGGTGAGCTCCTACAAAGCTGCGCATAAAGGACTGTTCCCTGGGAAAACTGGGGGATGCTGAGTCACTGGTGCCCGCAGCAGGCACAGAATCCCCACGTCCTCTCCCTGCAGAAACTCCACGCCCACGACCACGTGCCTTACTCCCTGCCTTCTTCATCTTGGTAGACTGATAAAGATAGGCAGAAAAGTACTAAGGGCTTAGTGTGCTTATTCCTGAACAGCTGCTAACAGGTATAAGAAACACTAATTTTATAAAGTGTGGACTAGACTTTAATATGAGCTAATGTGGCCTACACAACTGTAAAGTGGAGTGTTTGAACTTTATTAACTTGTTTTTTTCACAAAAAGACACTGGATGTGCCCAAAGATGTAAAACCGAAAGTATCACAAACTTTTTGTAGCTATTACAATGCAGAAAAGTAACCTACAATGCAATAGATGAGGCTCCAAAAAATAGGCTAATACTAATCTGGCTGGGGCTGCAGGGCACAAGCCAGCAGAAAGGCTCCTCTATCTACTCCTATATAGTGTTTGCAAATATTCTAGCTGGATACGGATTGAACCACACTAATAGGAGAAATCTGGAAAAATGAGCAGCACTAATGCAAAAAAGGACAATGTATGAGGCAGTGAAGCACGCTGAGCCGGCTACAACCGGAGGTGGCTGCAGAACACACTACAGCGTGAGGTGCACTCACACACAGAGACCTCGCAGACAGCCGTGAACAGCGCTGCAAGGCAAAAGAAAGCTTCAGCGGTTGATAAAGTAGCCTGGGTAAAGCACAATATAGCAAATCGCTAGGTCACACTGCCCCTCAGAATAGCAGCGTCCTATCCCTAACTGAATTCACAGCATAGTGAACCCAAAATGGCGGCGGCGGCTTTTATAGTGCATTTATGACATCATTTCAGCAGCCAATCACAGCCATGCCAGTAGTTACATGCCTAACATGCTCTAACAGGATGTGCCCACACTTCTTAGGATCCTCATTGGCTGAGTAAAATGAAACTGGCTGATTGCATTATGGGAACTTCCGATTCCGGTATTCAATATACTAAAAGTATTGGAACTCAGTATCGGAATTCCGATACTACGAATATCAGCCGATACCCGATATTGCAGTATTGGAATGCTCAACACTAGTGATGAGCGAGCGTGCTAAACAGTTTATTAAAATTTATGTTTTATTCCTATTTTTTTGCTGGATTTTTAATTAAAGATGACCTACTTGGACTTTTTGGGATTAAAGATGGAGTCAATATCAACTCTTAAACCTACTGCCACTTTTTAGAAGACACTTTCCTGAAGGAAAAAGTCTGTGTCTTTCAAAAAAACCATGATTTCATACAAGACAATGCTCCACCACAGCATCAAAGCCTCCACTGCTTAGCTACCAGTAAAAGCCTTAAAGGTGAAAGAATAATGACTTATCCCCTTTCTCATCTGACCTAAACCATGTTGAGAATTTGTAGGCTCTTCCTAAATAGGAGATTAACATTGAAGGAAAACAGTCACCTCTCTGAACAGTGTCAGTGAGGCTGAGGTTGGTGCTGCCTAAAAACTGGATCATCAATAGACTAAGAAACTGTCAGACTCCATGGATGGAACTTATGACTGTTAGTGAAAAAAGGCCATACATCAGGGGTCTAACACGGTGGGCAGACCTGTTTCAATTCTCCAAATATAATGAGTTTTATCAGCAGGGAGAAATATACATATAAAACTTTACTTTTAATCAGAAGTATAAAAATCAATAGTATACATAAAGACCACAAAAAAAACCATATAAAGTGCAAGTGCTTTTCTGTAACCAGTGCTCATAGATAAAAAAAAAAAAGGTCGGTCTCACCAGCGTTGTATGATGAATCAGATTCAATTATATGTAGGAGGAATCAGAGCTGGTCATTCCAGGAATTGTATATATGTTATACCCTTCGTTCCTCATGTATTGCCCCCGCCATGACAAGGGGAGTACTCAAATATTGTACTGTCTAAATGAACCCCAACCCCAGTCACTTGACGACCACACCATTTTCTTTTGAGGTCTTTACTTGACCTGTCAGAACCACTATAGCATTACTTTCCATTGCAAGGACCCTACTTATCTATTATCTCTTGTACACCTACTGTACAGTTTACAATACCCTGAAGAGTCCCCTGAATTGAGGAAGAAACGCAAAGGGAAGGGTACTGTTGGTTTTGGGGTTCATTTAGACAGTACCACATTTGGGTACTGCCCTTGTCAGAGCAGGAGAAATACAAGGGGCACGGCAGGGTATAACAGGTAAAATCCCTGGAACAACTGGCTCTGATCCCTTCTGTGCCTAATTGAATCTGGTTCTTTACACAACACTGGTGAAACCGAACCTTTTTTTTATCTATAAGCACTGGTTACAGAAAAGCACTTGCACTTTATGTATTTGTTTTCATGGTCCTTATGTATTCATTTGATTGGGATATTTTATACTTATGAGGAAAAGTTAAGTTTTATAGATATATTTCTCCATATTGATAAAAATAGTGAAAAAAGGACAGCTATATTGGTCACTGATATTTTTTAAAATGGCAAAAATGTATTTTTGTATATTTTGATTTGTTTGGTAATTATTGTTACTTTAACAGATGAAAATAAACAGCTGAGAGGGGAAAAAGTTTATTTCTTTTAGTCACTTACATAGTGCCATCATATTCCACAGCGCTTTACATACATTATCATCGCTGTCCCCATTGGAGCTCACAATCTGTGTGTTTGACATCAGCTAACATTGCAAAACTGATATGAACCCCACAACCCCTACCAGAGCATGTAATAGATTTGCCTTTTATAGGGTGTCCGTGGGCTGCTATTTATTTGAGGACAACCCAGATAGATAAGAACTGTGGCAATGTCAGATATGCTCATGTAAGGGGCTGACATTGCTATGGACAGCAGAGACACGCTGCCACTTTCAGAGACAGCACCCCCTTGGCTGATGCGATGGTACATTCTGTTCTACCCTTCAAAAGACTGTTTTGGTTTGCTCTGCCAGCTATGGAGAGGGGAGGGATTGTTTTCCCAGTGAGTGTTCTGAGCTGGGAGTCTGCAGGAGACTGACTTGCTGGATGCTGTGAGGAAAAAACGTGCAGCTTGTAACTGACTGAACTTGTGGGATTGTGTATACCCTTCTGGGGATAACAAAGATGGTTTTCCTGTGTTGCTGCGAGTAGCCACAAAGATATACAAGGAAGGAATCCAGAGGATGGAATCCAGGAACAGGCTCAGGATCTTCACATAAGGACAAGACTACGTTGCACAGAGCTTCCAGGGAGAACGTCGCATCATCTTGCAGAGAACTGCAGGGGGCCCGGGAAGGAACTGAGACACCACTTTACTGTGAGTGTTAACCCTGTGTGCACACATGTTTAGGGCTTAGGATAGGATGCAATAGACAGAGCGCGGTAGCCGTGCGGCCAGTGTAGCAGCGGCCAGTCAGGCTATAGTTAGAGCAGCAGCATACTGTAATTTTTTGTATTGTTTTGCCTTTTGAAAAATACACTGATCTGTAATAGTTGGTGCACCGTGCCATTTGCCAACCCAGCTAGAGAATATCACTTTTGTAAATTGTTGTTTGTCATTGCATACTCCTGTTTACACTTCCCTAACACTGCATTCCTTGCCTGTAAATAAATTAACCCTTTGTTGCTTGCACCTTATCTTGTGTACCATAGTCTCCCTGCATTGTGGTGGTCCCCCGGCCATCACTTCACTCACACCAATTATATGTACATCACTAAGATAACCCTGAAAACATGACGTCTTAGAGGTAATTAGTACAGGAGTTGACAAGCACTAGCCTAGACCACCGAGTTACATTGAGACGTACATTCCTGTGGTGCAAACACTTCTGTCTCCTTAGTGAGTATCACAGTTTTCATGTATCTACTTAGTGTTCTTTATCATTACTGTTCACTTGTAGAAAAAGTATGTTTAAAAAGATATTACTGGTGTGTATAATTATATGTTTCTCTAGCTATTGCAAGAGCACCAAAAAAAATGGCAATGGGTCTTCAACTGTAATTGGGTTTTGACCCAAAAGCAAGCTGTTGTTCCTATTCCTTCAGGATCAGCGCAAAGTAGTTTAAGATTTATTGTGGCAGAAAAAATATCTTCTCAAAAGGACTGAAGGCCAAGATTTGTTACTTTACCATTGAAGCTCTAGGTTGCCTTATGAATAATATGGCTCGCTTAGAAACCAAATTACATATATTTATGACGCTTGTCAGACATTTTTTTTCCTATATTATGCTCATTTGTGCTAAACGGGTTATGACCCTTTGAAGCTGGGGCTCAAGCAATTCGAGGTCCACTTCTTTTTCCTAACTCTACTCGGCAATTATGGTACGGTACTTCTTTATAAAACAGTCGCATACTTTACATTTAGGTTCTTTATGTTAAAATAGACCACAAATAGTCTGACATTTTGATATGCATATATTGGTAGTGGTTTCTGTATGATCACCAGGACTCCGCCATGTATGAATGTTTTGTCCACCTCCTTTTAGGTTGTCATATGTCAGCTATGTCTTGGGGCCAGTACTATATTTTGGTGTCTGCTTCGTCTGCTTCCTAGCTAGATGCTGTTTTACAACTTGTACTCCTTGACAGAAACCTGTATCTGTCTTTGGCTACATCAATCTTACATGCCTGCCAGTGACCTGGCAAATACACGCTTGTTATTTTATCATTCCTTTCCTTGTGTTAGCAATGATCCTGCTACTAAACGCAGCTAATCGGCACACATGCCACTAATTAAATCATCGTTTGTGTATTAGCAATGAAACCACCTCACAAATAAAACCGACGGGTGTCTACAGTTTAATTAGGAGCTCTCTAAAGGTTCCAGCATGCTGGGAGGTGATGCTTGTCAAATTAATGTTACATGGCATAGCCTGTTATGTGACTGCACGGGGAGGTTCCCTCACTTTCTAACCAAAGCAAAGATGACAGCTACTCAGCCACAGGGAAAGGTTTTGTTTGAGGCCTGTGTCATCTTGCGTCTGTTAGAGAATCCTACCGAGATCCATTACGATGTTCAGGGTTAAACTATACTACAGAATATGTAATGCAGAGTAGGTGTCTCAAGCTAAATAATGATGGAAATTATCAGAGATCTCCTAGTGATTGAGCAGGTATTCAAAAGATTTATTCACTGGCGGACATAGACAGAAAAGGGCCCCCTTACAAAAACAGTGTATGGGCCCTATGCAATCCAATAGCTCGTCAAAATGAACAATTCCACCTGCTTTAGGGGGTGGTAATCATCCCCCTTACCTCTTGGGTCCCTGTGCTGCCCCTGGGCTTACTGATAGGAGCGATCTATGCTGCTTAGCATAGAGAACTAATCGTGACTTACATTGACTTTAACTGGTGGATTCTGGGGTCTATAATGTATATAAAGTATGCATCTAGGACATTGAAAAATCAAAGTCATGTCTTTATATATTGATGACCTATCCTCTGGACAAACATTGTGATGGAGCTTCTACTGGTATTAAAAACAGCTGATCAGAGAATTTTCCGGTGCTGGACCTCCACTGATCTGATATTGATGAGAGGAATGATTAAATAGTTGTCTAATGTTTGTTCATCAGCAGCACACCGATCCTCTAACTCCCGGGTTCCTTGACAGTTTGGACCAACTGCACCGCTGAGCCACCGGAATGAAAAGTCCGAAGCTGCAAGTGGAGGCAGCTTTGCCTCTGCAGTATTGAAGAAGCGCAGGGGTTCTGAAGCTGGCCGGATCAGCTTCAGAGCAACGCTTGCAACCTGGATAACAAACAACTTATTTGCGCACGCTCCTTGCCAGGAGATGAAAACTTTAACTACTGTTGTTCTATCAATTTAGCCATATACAGATAAGTTGATATTGGAAAGGTATTCCATCTGGAAATAACTTGCAATTAACTACAATGAATTGCCGGTGGCGAGGTTGCAGGAGGACAGAAGATATTTTTGGGAATCATAGTGCATGTGTGAAATAAGAAATTGCAACACAGCCTAGTTCATACCGTTCAAACCAGATGATGACCAATGTAATATGATGGTTGATAAAATGATAATTCTGTGTTACAATTATCCCAGCGAATGATTATTATGGTTTTAGTCATCCATTTTCATCAGACCTATTGTGCATTTACACTTGCTGATCCAGGCCTTTTAATTACCTTTTTCGGAAAAATGCAAGCTGATTAGCAGTTGTTCATTGGCCTGGTTAGACCACCACTAGGTTATGTGCATAGAACATCATGTTATATGCAGCACACAGAGCGATGTGCTGCTGAGAATGATTTTTAAGCCTGCTTAAACCTGCCAGGTCGATAGGCCAATTAATTTCATGTACTTTATATGCTTACTTACATACTTCAAGAAGCAACCATAAATGGATGGAAACAAAGCGCTGGAGAGTGGCCAGCAAAGAGTCCAGATCTAGATCCCATTGAACACCCGTGGAGAGATCTTAAAATTGCTGTTGGGAGAAGGCATCTTCAAATATGAGAGAGCAGGAGCAATTTCCAAAAGAGGAATAGTCAAAAATTCCAGATCAGAGGTGTAAGAAGCTTTTTGATGGTTATAGGAATTGATTGGATTGTTTGCAGTTATTCATTCCAAAGGCTGTGCAATAAAATATGAGGATGAAGGTGACAACAATTTTGTCTGGCCAATTTTTGGGTATTCTGTGAAATTACGTCCAATTTGCCTTTTTTACATTTTTTTTATGTTTTGATACAATACACAAATGAAATAAACGTGTATTAAAAAAATGCGGAATTGCAATAATTTTCTGGGAGAAATACCTCATTTTCTGGAACAATTTCAAGGGTGACAATTAGAGTTGAGCGATACCGTCCGATACTTCAAAATATCGGATCGGAATGGATCGGCCGATCTTTAAAAAAAGTATCGGTATCGCCGATGCCGATACCGGAAGTCCCATTCAAGTCTATGAGACTTCCGGTATCGGAATTGGAAAAACCCTTTCCTGCCCTTGTACAGCCTCTCGGGGGTCTGTACGGGCCTTCCGGGGGTCTTTGCCGGCCTGCCGGGGGTCTGTGCCGGCCTGCCGGTGGGCTGTGCGGACTGCCCGGGGTCTGTGCACCCTGTGGGGGTCTGTACCAGCCTGCCGGGGGGCTGTGCCGGCCTGCCGGAGGGCTGTGCTGATGTCCGGGGATCTGTGCAGGAATCGTCCGATGGGACTACAAGTCCCATCGGGCGATGCCTGCTACCATGACAGTGATTGACACATTAGCCAATGATGGGACAGTAGTAGTCCCATCATCCGGCTAATGTGTTAAATGTAAAAAAAAAAAAAAAAATACTACATATATACATACTACATGCATGCTACATACATACTACATGCTACATACATAGTACATATATACTACATATATACTACATGCATGCTACATACATGCTACATACATACTACATACATACTACATATATACTACATGCATGCTACATGCTACATACATACTACATACATACTACATGCTACATACTACATACATACTACATATATGCATCATACATACTGCATGCTACATACATACTACATATATGCATCATACATACTACATGCTACATACTACATACATACTACATATATACTACATGCATGCTACATACATACTGCATGCATGCTACATACATACTACATGCATGCTACATACATACTACATGCTACATACATACTACATACATACTACATGCATGCTACATACATACTACATGCTACATACATACCACATATATACTACATACATGCTACATACATACTACATGCATGCTACATACATACTACATGCTACATACATACCACATATATACTACATACATACTACATGCATGCTGCATACATACTACATGCTACATACATACCACATATATACTACATACATACTACATGCATGCTACATACATACTACATGCTACATGCATGCTACATACATACTACATGCTACATACATACTACATACATACTACATACATACTACATGCATGCTACATACATACTACATGCTACATACATACCACATATATACTACATGCATGCTACATACATGCTACATGCTACATACATACTACATACATACTACATACATACTACATGCATGCTACATACATACTACATGCTACATACATACCACATATATACTACATACATGCTACATACATACTACATGCATGCTACATACAATACATTCATACAATACATACATAGACATACAGTACATATAACATAGAGTAACATACTTACCAATACTTGTCACATTGTTCCCCGAAGCCATTGTCGTCTACGGAATAAATATTAACATAACAAACCACAAAAATACTCACCCATGATCCGAAGCAGTCCACGAGTGTGTCCCACGACGATCTTGGGTAGAGAAAAAAAAAAAAAATTTCCCACACAGCTTTTACCATAAAGTGAGACTAGGGATTTTTTTTTTTAAGTGGCGGAGGAATACAGTGCGGAAGGATACCTACCTTCCGTCATTGGATTTCTGCAGCCCGTAGAGAGCGGCAGCATCAGCTGATGCTGCAGTTCTCTACCCAAGATCATCGTGGGACACACTCGTGGACTGCTTCGGATCGTGGGTGAGTATTTTTGTGGTTTGTTATGTTAATATTTATTCCGTAAAAAACAATGGCTTCGGGGAACAATGTGACAAGTATTGGTAAGTATGTTACTCTATGTTATATGTACTGTATGTCTATGTATGCATTGTATGAATGTATTGTATGTAGCATGCATGTAGTATGTATGTAGCATGTATGTAGCATGTATGTAGTATATATGTGGTATGTATGTAGCATGTAGTATGTATGTAGTATGTATGTAGCATGTAGCATGTATGTAGCATGCATGTAGTATATATGTGGTATGTATGTAGCATGTAGTATGTATGTAGCATGCATGTAGTATGTATGTAGTATGTATGTAGCATGTAGTATGTATGTAGCATGCATGTAGTATATATGTAGTATGTATGTAGCATGTAGTATGTATGTAGCATGCATGTAGTATGTATGTAGTATATATGTGGTATATATGTGGTATGTATGTAGCATGTAGTATGTATGTAGCATGCATGTAGTATGTATGTAGTATATTTGTGGTATGTATGTAGCATGTAGTATGTATGTAGCATGTAGTATGTATGTAGAATGCATGTAGTATGTATGTAGCATGTATGTAGTATGTATGTAGTATATATGTGGTATGTATGTAGCATGGAGCATGCATGTAGCATGCATGTAGTATGTATGTAGTATGTATGTAGTATGTATGTAGCATGTATGTAGCATGCATGTAGTATATATGTGGTATGTATGTAGCATGTAGTATGTATGTAGCATGCATGCAGTATGTATGTAGCATGTAGTATGTATGTAGCATGCATGTAGCATGTATGTAGCATGCATGTAGTATATATGTAGTATGTATGTAGCATGTATGTAGCATGCATGTAGTATGTATGTAGTATATATGTGGTATGTATGTAGTATGTATGTAGCATGCATGTAGTATGTATGTAGTATATATGTGGTATGTATGTAGCATGCATGTAGTATGTATGTAGTATGTATGTAGTATGTATGTAGTATGCATGTAGTATGCATGTAGCATGCATGTAGTATGTATGTAGCATGCATGTAGTATGTATGTAGTATGTAGCATGTAGCATGCATGTAGTATATATGTAGTATGTATGTAGCATGTAGTATGTATGTAGCATGCATGTAGTATATATGTAGTATGTATGTAGCATGTAGTATGTATGTAGCATGCATGTAGTATATATGTGGTATGTATGTAGCATGTAGCATGCATGTAGTATGTATGTAGTATGTATGTAGTATATATATATATATATATTTTTTTAAACATTTAACACATTAGCCGGATGATGGGACTACTACTGTCCCATCATTGGCTAATGTGTCAATCACTGTCATGGTAGCAGGCATCGCCCGATGGGACTTGTAGTCCCATCGGACGATGCCTGCACAGACCCCCGGACATCAGCACAGCCCCCCGGCAGGCCGGTACAGACCCCCACAGGGTGCACAGACCACCGGCAGGCCGGCACAGCCCCCCCGGCAGGCCGGTACAGACCCCGGGCAGTCCACACAGCCCCCCGGCAGGCCGGCACAGCCCCCCGGCAGGCCGGCAGAGACACCCGGAAGGCCCAAAATGACGGCGCATCATGATGCGCACACACCGCGCATCATGATGACGTCATTTCGGCTGTCAATCAACTTTGAGCTTCCGATTCCGATGCCCGATATTGAAAAATTATCGGATGTCGGTATCGGAATTCCGATACAGCAAGTATCGGCCGATACCCGATACTTGCGGTATCGGAATGCTCAACACTAGTGACAATACTTTCAGCCATGACTTTACAAAAGTGAATAATACTAATTTACCCATTGAAAGGACTTTGCAATAGACCAGAAACAGCAATATGTTAGGATGGAAGGCTGAAGAAAAGGCAATTCCTTCATCAATATACAGTAAATAAGGAATATTTATAGTAAAAGCAGTACAACATTGCTACCAAAGATGAAGGAAAATAAAAACAATTAAAGCAATAAAAAAAGGGTCTAGACATTTTTCTCATGGTTGATTGTATTGAGAATTGAATAATGTAATACCATGGGTGAAGTACATTTAACCCCTTAGCGACAGAGCCAGTTTGCAGCTTAATGACCAGGCCAATTTTTACAATTCTGACCACTGTCCCTTTATGAGGTTATAACTCTGTAACGCTATAATGGATCCTGCTGATTCTGAGATCGTTTTTTCGTGACATATTGTGCTTCATGTTAGTGGTAAAATTTCTTCGATAAGTCTTGTGTTTATTTATCGAAAAAAACAGAAATATGGCAAAAAATTTTGCAATTTTAAAACTTTAAATTTTTATGCCCTTAAATCAGAGAGATGTGTCACATAAATTTCTTAATAAATAACATTTCCCACATGTCTACTTTACATCAGCACAATTTTGGATGCAAAATTTTTTTTTGTTAGGAAGTTATAAGGGTTAAAAGTTGACCAGCGATTTCTCATTTTTACAACAAAATTTACAAAGCCATTTTTTTTAGGGACCACATCATATTTAAAGTCATTTTGAGGGGTGTACATGACAGAAAATACCCAAAAGTGGCACCATTCTAAAAACTAGACCCCTCAAGGTGCTCAAAACCACATTCAAGAAGTTTATTAACCCTTTAAGTGCTTCACAGGAACGAAAGCAATGTGGATGGAAAAAATTAACATTTAACTTTTTTTTGGAAAAAAATTACTTCAGAACCAATTTTTTTTATTTTCACAAGTGTTAAAAGAGAAAATCAACCACAAAATTTGTTGTACAATTTCTCCTGAATACGCCGATACCCCATATGTGGGGGTAAACCCCTTTTTCAGCACACGGCAGAGCTCGCAAGGGATGGAGCACCGTTTGACTTTTTCAACGCAGAATTGGCTGGAATTAAGATCGGATGCCATGTTGCGTTCGGAGAGCCCTTAATGTGCCTAAACAGTGGAAAACTCCAACAAGTGACCCCATTTTGGAAACTAGACCCATTAAGGAACTTATCTAGATGTGTGGTGAGCACTTTGAACCTTCAAGTGCTTCACAGAAGTTTATAACGTAGAGCCGTGAAAATAAGAAATCCATTTTTTTTCCACAAAAATGATCTTTTCGCCCCAAATTTTTATTTTTACAAGGGTAACAGGAGAAATCATACCCCCACAGTTATTATGCGATTTGTCCTGAGTACGCTGATACCCCATATGTGGGGAGGAACCACTGTTTGGGTGCATGGGAGAGCTTGGAAGGGAAGGAGTGCCATTTTGGAAAGCAGACTTTGATGGAATGGTCTGCGGGCATCATGTTGCGTTTGCAGAGCCCCTGATGGGCCTAAACAGTGGAAACCCCCAACAAGTGACTCCATTTTGGAAACTAGACCCATGAAGGAACTTATCTAGATGTGTGGTGAGCACTTTGAACCTTCAAGTACTTCACAGAAGTTTATAACGTAGAGCCGTGAAAATAAGAAATCCATTTTTTTTTCCACAAAAATGATCTTTTCACCCCCAAATTTTTATTTTTACAAGGGTAACAGGAGAAATCATACCCCCACAGTTATTATGCGATTTGTCCTGAGTACGCTGATACCCCATATGTGGGGAGGAACCACTGTTTGGGCACATGGGAGAGCTCGGAAGGGAAGGAGTGCCATTTTGGAATGCAGACTTTGATGGAATGGTCTGCGGGCATCATGTTGCGTTTGCAGAGCCCCTGATGGGCCTAAACAGTGGAAACTCCCAACAAGTGACTCCATTTTGGAAACTAGACCCATGAAGGAACTTATCTAGATGTGTGGTGAGCACTTTGAACCTTCAAGTGCTTCACAGAAGTTTATAACGTAGAGCCATGAAAATAAGAAATCCATTTTTTTTCCACAAAAATGATCTTTTCGCGCCCAAATTTTTATTTTTACAAGGGTAACAGGAGAAATCATACCCCCACAGTTATTATGCGATTTGTCCTGAGTACACTGATACCCCATATGTGGGGGGTACCACTGTTTGGGCGCATGGGAGAGCTCGGAAGGGAAGGAGTGCCATTTTGGAATGCAGACTTTGGTGGAATGGTCTGCGGGCATCATGTTGCGTTTGCAGAGCCCCTGATGGGCCTAAACAGTGGAAACCCCCCACAAGTGACCCCATTTTGGAAATTAGACCCCCTAAGAAACTTATCTAGATGTGTGGTGAGCACTTTGAACCCCCAAGCGCGTCACAGAAGTTTATAAACGCAGAGCCGTGAAAATAAAAAGTCTTTTTTATTTCCACAAAAGTGATTTTTTAGACCCCAATTTTTAGACCCCCAAAGTTAGTAAATAGTGGAAACCCCTAATTTCTTGCTCCAACCCTAACCCCAACACACCCCTAACACTAATCCCAACCCTAATCCCTAATCCTAACCCTAATCCTAGTTTGCCCTAACCCTAGCCCAACCCTAGCCCAACCCTAGCCCTAACCCTAGCCCAACCCTAACCCTTAACCCTAGCCCAACCCTAACCCTTAACCCTAGCCCAACCCTAACCCTAGCCCTAACCCTAGCCTAGCCCTAACCCTAGCCTAGCCCTAACCCTAGCCTAACCCTAGCCTAACCCTAGCCTAACCCTAACCCTAGCCTAACCCTAACCCTAGCCTAACCCTAGCCTAACCCTAACCCTAACCCTATCCTAACCCTAACCCTACCCTAACCCTAACCCAACCCTAGCCTAACCCTATCCCTAGCCTAACCCTAACCCTAGCCTAACCCTAGCCTAACCCTAACCCTAACCCTAGCCTAACCCTAACCCTAGCCTAACCCTAACCCTAGCCCTTATGGAAAACTGAAAAAAAAAATATTTTTTTTAGTTCATTATGTGTGCCTATATAAGGGGGTGATAAACGGGGGGTTATGTACTATTTTTATTATTTTGATCACTATGATCGTTTATCATAGTGATCAAAATAATGAATGGAATCTGCCAGCCGGAGCCAGCAGATTCCCGGCGGGCGGATGACGCCGGCGGGCGCGGGACCACCGGGTGGGGACGGAGGACAAGGGAGAGGTACCGGGAGGGGACCGGGGGGATCGGGGACCCTATTTCTCTATCCTCTGATGTGCGATCACATCAGAGGAAAGAGAAATTAAATGTAAAATCGCGGCTTTTTTTTTTTTTGCGGTCGCCGTTATAGGGTTAATAACGGCGATCGCAAAAGCGGGGGTCGGTAAAAACCGACCGATTCATGTTCTCTGGGGTCTCGGCTACCCCTGGCAGCCGAGACCCCGGAGAAAATCCGACACTGGGGGGCGCTATTCACTTAAATCACAGTGCCGTGAATTAACGGCGCTGTGGTTTAAGTACCCTTAATTACCGCCGTTAAAAGGCGTATCGGCGGTCGTTAAGGGGTTAATTTATACAAGAAAATGATCCATGAGGTATCGGGGTCTGGGACAGCAGTTACAGCTTTCAATTGAACGTCACAGCAAGACGAGGTGGGTGACGGATCGGTGTAGGGCCCCTATGCTGAGAGCCCTGATATCATATGCAACACCTCTACCTGCTTTCATGCTGAGCCACACTCAGGTGGCACAAATATCAATTTTGAAAACTACCATTGTCAAAAAAATTTTAGGATAGTAACATGGGTAGTTGAGTCCAAGGAATTGTAGGCCTGATGGTGTCGGAGGCCTACTGCTACAGGCAACGCACATTAAGGAGACCCAACCAGGAGTGTTCACATTTCCAAAAATTATTGGCAGACAATACCAAAGTGGCATGATTTTTACCACAGCAGAAATAGTATAATAGGGACCGACAATCCAGCAGATGGACACCCAATCAGGAGTTTTCACATTTCCAAAAATTACTGGCAGACACCACAAAAGTGGCGTCAATTTCACCACAGTATAGATAGTACAATAGAGACCGACAGGCCTTCCACTAAACTCAATCCAGCAGGTGGACACCCAACCAGGAGTGTTCACATTTCCAAAAATTACTGACAGACACCACAAAAGTGGCATCAATTTCACCACAGCAGATATACTATAATAGGGACCAATAGGTCTTCCACTAAACCCAATCCATCAGATGGACACCCAACTAGGAGTGTTCACATTTCCAAAAATTACTGGCAGACACCACAAAACTGGCATCAATTTCACCACAGTATAGATAGTATAATAGGGACCAACAGGTTTTCCATTACACCCAATCAAACAGAGGGACACCCAACCAGGAGTGTCTTATCTGTGTCCTTCGTGCTCCCTTGTGAACGGGGTATCTATCACCACTATCCAACTGATGGACACCCAACCATGAGTGCTCACATTTCCAAAAATTACTGGCAGGCACCACAAAAGTGGTATCAATTTCACCACAGTAGATATACTATAATAGGGACCAATAGGTCTTCTACTCAACCCAATCCAGCAGATGAACACCCAACCGGGAGTGTTCTCCTTTCCAAAAATTACTGACAGACATCACAAAAGTGGCATCAATTTCACCACAGTATAGAGAGTATAATAGGGACCGACAGGTCTTTCTCTACACCCAATCCAGCAGATGGACACTCAACCAAGAGTGTTCACATTTTAAAAAATTTAGGCCTGACACCACCGAAGTGGAATAACTGTCACAAGAATAGAAATAGTATAATTGGGACCGAGATGTCTTCCACAGCTAACCCAGGAGATGTAGACCAACCATGACTGTTCACATTTCCACAAATTTGTGTTAGCATCAGCAGCCGCAGCCACAGCAGGCACAGCAGCCACACTAAAGATATCACAGAGTGTAGTTACATGACATTAATGCATCACACTAAAAAAGCAATATCACCTAGTCTGTATAGTATGCGATTGGGGTGCAAAGTCCTTGGAGATCCATGACTTGTTCATCTTGATGAAAGATAGGTGGTCTACACTTTCAGGGGCAGCCGGCTGCACTTATCCATAAGGACACCAGCAGCACTGAAGACAAGTTCTGAGAGAATACTGGTTGCCGGCCACAATAAAACCTCCAAGGCGTGTGAGGTAAGTTCAGACCACTCATCCAGTTTGGAAAAACAAAATATTAAAGGGTTCAAGTCCTCCCTGAAGGTATTTATATTCAATTCTAGATACTCCGGCACCATCCTCTCCATTCGTTCACCACGTGTAAGACTTGGACTCTGTTGTGCTGGTGCATGAGTTGGTCTAAAAAAAGTGTCAAAGAACTCTCAGAAGTTGCTTCTTCCATTTCCACCACTGCTGCTGCAGCTAATGTTTTGGCGTTGACGAATTGACGTGCCTGAGGTTGGAAGTGTAGCACTGCGATGCGAACTGTGTGCTTCACTGCTGTCTTGGGGAAAAGTGTCTCTTAGGGTTGTGTAAAAGCGTGTTTCGATACTCCAGCATTCGCGGGTCCCTTTCTAGGGTGGGAATCATCTGGCAAAATTTGTTTTTATAATGTGGATCTAACAGAGTGACAACCCAGTAGTCAGCATTATTCCTAATCATAACTATAAGGGGGTCATGTTGCATATAGTGCAGCAAGAAAGCACTCATATTTCGGGCTCTATCATGAGGTCCAAGCCCATGCTGTGTTAGTGGCTGGGTAACAATGAGGCTCGTTTACTCCATCCCCTCCCTCCTATCCTGAACAACAGAGAGGGGAGGATTATCCTCTTCATCCGACAGAAAATGCTGTACCATCAGGTTGAGGATGGGAGCCATGCAAGGCACGTGTGTGAGTTTGCCTCACCATAGGGCCGCCACCAGGTTTCACACCGTTATTGGACACGGCCTTCCCTGGATGCAGGTTCAATGGAGACAGCCATTGATCAAATTTGGCCTGGAGAGCTGTCTACAACTCTTCAGCTGTATGACTGTGATTTCCAAGGCATATCACTTTTAATACTGCTTGATTGCGGTGAGCCCTGGCAGTACGGAGGTGGTAGGGATTCGCTCTGCACTGTTGGAACATGTGTCTTGTTAAGGCAGAGGTTGAGGGCGCAAGTGGAGGCTCTAAAGGCGATAGAGGAGGCAGAAGCAGTGGAGGAAGTGTTAAATGTAGAGGTTTGTCTTGCAAGCTTTAGGGATTCCAAGACTTGTGGAGCAGCACCTGTCCCCACAGCCACTAGAGTCACCCATTGCCCAGTCAGCGAGATATAATTCCCTTGGCCTTGCCTTCTCGTCCAAGTGTCTGTGATGAAATGCAACCTGTAAAACAGACATTTTATCAAGGAACGAGTGATTTGTCTGCGACATGCTTGTGTAGTTTAGGCACAGCTTTCTTAGAAAAGTAATGGCAACTGGATAATTGGTACTGGTGGACTGCATTGGCCATCAGCTTTCAGAAACCATCTGTATCTACGAGGCAGAAAGGCATTTCTGTGGCCAACCGATTGGAGATGGTAGAGTTCAACCTCTTAGCGTAGGAGGAAATAATCTTTTACGTGATCACACGTGACCACAACTGCGGATTGGTAGGCTGGTTGCAGTGCTGAGAGAGGGAGGAGGATGGAGTATGGTGAACTGGACAAATTGCTGGACCGTGAGAGAGATGCAGGCAGAGATGTTATGGTGGATCGAGAAACTTGTGGTGTGTTCGTTCTTTGAGATTGGTCAAAAACAGCAGACATGTCCGCTTCCATTACAGCTGATGGCAGGGTTTCAGTCAGTGAGACTGGAGCAGGTAAAGAAAACGAGGTTCTCTGGACGAAGACCTGCATCTCAATAGTTGACTCGGTAACAGAGGAGCAGGAAGAAGCAACAGATGCGATTGATGGGGCGGCTGATGGTTGTTGAGGTCCGCTGGTCCGCATTTTTGAGCAGTAGGATTCCCACAGTAAAGCATGTTGATTGCGCATGTGAAGGTTCATATATGTAGTAGGATAGTAGTCAAATTATTGCACTTTTTACCTCAACTCAGTTTTTTTGCAAAGTTTGCAGATTACGTGAGTTGGCTCATCCTTTGCAGTGTCAAAAAAGGCCCAGGATAGGCAACCCTTGCCTCCCCTGTGAGCTGCATACCCATGGACACTGCTGGTCACAGACACAGTTGTGGCTGAGGATGCATTGCTAGTCGTGGCTGCATCACTACATGTCTGCGACGTACAGCGCAACATAACCTCCTCATCTTCCTCCTTAGATGATCTACTCAGCTTTGCACCTTTATGATCACGCTAACTGGGATCTAACACCTCATCATCATCATCCTCTGTATTATCACATTCCTAGCCCTTGAAGTCACCCTCCTCCTCTTCTTGCCCTGACAGCACAGTACAGTTCGCGTGAGCCTCAGATATCTGAGTCTCATCAGGATCACCTCCCCCCAGGGGTTAAAGTCTGATGACGAGGGTCAGGATGCTGTTCGGACCGTACTTCATGCTGCCCCGGATACAAGCTAAAAATATTTTGGGCATCGGTGCAGATTTCCTCATCTTCACTCTGCGAAGCTTTTGAGTACACTTCTGATGAACATAGCATAGAATATGTGAACAGCTCTTCAGACTCATCCATCTGTGGTTCCGTGCAGTCAGTTGAATGGTTGGATAGTTGGGATGCAGGGGGAAACAACGGGAATTTGGGTGCCACTTCTGTGGACTGTACTGGGTGTGATGTTGAGGTGGAGGAAGAGGAAAAAAGGCCACTTGAAGCTGCGCTTGCCATCTACTCGAGTACATACTCTTTCTCGGCGTCATCGACAAGGCATACCACTATGTGTCTGCCAAGGAAAGGTAGTGGTGTAGCCTATCCAGTAACATAAGTTGTCAGTTGTATTTGCATAGGATATGATGTTGCTTCACTAGTGCTTTCACAAACTTACCACCTACCACACGTACACCTTGAACACCAAGCCTAAGTCCCCTTTCACCACAGCCTCACTTTTTCCCAGTTTTGTTGCTCAGATAGTGTGGTAGGAGTACAGTATTAGCAACAAAAAATTAGATTTTAAACTCTGTACCACCTCTGCAAACAGCTGAATTTCAGCAACAGTAAATTCAAAGTTGAAATATGGCATGCTGTATGATGTTAGTTACAGAAAAAATAATTGTTTGAGTGTGGATGAGGCCTGTATGACAATGAAGTTATGCTACAAACAATTTGTAAGTCAGGCCACCTATTGTACTGACACTAGGAGCCAAAGAATTTTTTGTCATCTCTGGATCAGGCCTCTATAACACACTAGATGGTACAAACTATTTTAAAGTCAGGTCCCTTACTGTATGACATTAATAGCAGAATTTTTTGTGGCCTGTGGCTCAGGCCTCTATAACACACTAGATGCTGCAAACTATTTTAAAGTCAGGTCCTTTACTGTATGACGTTAATAACAGAATAATTTTTTTGGGCCTATGGATCAGGCCTCTATAACACATTAGATCAGGGGTAATGCTGCCAGAGAGTCCACAGCGATCTCTGTGTGCGCCCGCAGCTCTGTGCCTCCCCGGGGATCTCTGTGCTGGCAGATGTGTGCTTTTCTACTTGTAATCTGTGCCCCTCAGGTATGTGCCCCCCCAGCTATGCAGCTATGTGCCCCCCATGATCTCTGTGCCCCCCAGCTATGTTTCCACATGTGATCTGTGCCTCCCCACCTATATATACCCCCTGTGATCTGTGCCCTCCAGCTATATTCCCCCCGTGATCTGTGCCACCCCAGCCATATGCCCCCTTATGATCTGTGCCCTCCATCTATGTGCCCCCCCAGCTGTTTCCCCATGTGATATCTATGCCCCCTGTGATCTGTGCCCTCCAGCTATATGCCCCCGTGATCTCTGTGCCCCCAGCTATGTGCACCCCGTGATATCTTTGGCTCCCAGCTTTGTATCCCCTGTGATCTATGTGCCCCCAGTGATTTTTTTTCCTGTGATCTGTGCCCGCTAGCTATATGCCCCCCGTGATCTCTGTGCCCCCAGCTATGTGCAACCCTGTGATATCTGTGGCACCCAGCTTTATGCCCCCTGTTATCTATGTGCCCCCTGTGATATTTGTGCTCCCATGTGCCCCTTTTGATCTGTCACCCAAAGCTATGTGCCCTCCAGCTATATGCACCCCTGTGATCTCTGTGCCCCACCCCTGTGATCTTCATGTCACCCCTCTGTGGTCTGTCACCCCCGGTGATCTATGAGCCTCCTCGACAATCCTTGTCCCCCAGTGCTATATATCCCCCACAACTGTATGTGCTCCCTAAGTGATGTGTATATTTCTCAGTGCTGCATTAGCCCCGAAAGTGCTGTATATCCCCCCGAGTACTGTATATCCTACCACCTGTGATATAGATAGCCCCCAGTGATGGAGAAGCAGCTCCAGCCATCACATTAAGGGTGAGTTACCATAATGAATTGTTTGACTAAATATAGCGGGGTAATTTTCGAGGTGATAATTTTTGCCCTTGAATGATGGTAGAAATTTCCAAATAGCCCCTGCACTAGATGATACAAACTATTTTAATGTCAGATCCCCTACTGTTTGACACTAGGAACAGAAGAATTTTTGTGGCCTCTAGATAAGACCTCTATAACACACTAGATGGTACAAACTATTTTCAAGTCAGGTCCCCTACTGTATGACGTTAATAACAGTAGAATTTTTTGTGGCCTCTAGATCAATCATCTACAGCTTAAATTCAACCAAACCAAATGACAAAGTGTGATACGGCGGGTTTTCTAACTTTTGCAACTGAAAAATTATATTTTTTTAATGTGCCTTAGGTCTGTAGACAGTATTATATCACCACATTACTAAATGACAAGGTGGGATACAACAGGCTGTTTTACAATTAGCTTGTGAAAAATATTAATTAGATTGCTATAATCGTGCATCTAGCACACTAGAAGCAGAGCATTTGTAGGACATGTGCTCTGCTGGCTTTGTCTGTGAACCTCAGTTAAAAAAAAAAAGCTGAAAGATAAATTTAACAGCCACACTGGACACTCCACACTGGACACTAGCTAGCTACACTATCTGACTGATATACATTCACCTAGCTAACTAGCTAAAATGTGGGATACAGCAGGCTAACCGCCTAACTAGCTAGCTAAAATCTTGCTGCTAACAGTTCCAGCATCAGGAGCAGCATCTCTGCGCTGTTACAGTGTCAAAATGGCACTAAAACGAGATGTCCACTCTTTATATGGCGAGGGATATGTGATTTCATCAGCCAATGATACAAGGCACTGTGTCAGGACATTGTGTGTGTTTTCTGCACCCTGATTGGCTAGCTGCATTGTGCACATGTGGTAAAGCCTGTACACAGGACGCAGTGACGAGTCGCGAGACTGAGTATACTTTTGAAAATAACTTTTATAAATGAATGCCACTAGGGCTATGCTAAGCAACCAGAAAAAATAACAATAAATGTCCACGCAGGGACTGAAAACAACCAAACACTATTAAAGAGAGTATGACTGTGCCGGCAGAGGCCGGCTACTATAAGGCCGCGGTATGGCCGACTACGGGTCCTTAGTGTCTATATTGCCACTAATCCGTTCTGTCGTCCCTCCGGCGTCTCTGAAGAAGATACTTTGGTGTCGTAGTTGCTGGGCCCAGTTGTTTAGAATCTGGTGTCGTCTTCAGGTGCTCCGGCACCCAGGGGAGTAGGGGCACAACAGGACCTAAAGGGGTCCTTTGAGGTGGCGTCCCCCTATGTAGACAGCGGGGTCACGCTAAGTCACGAGTTTTAAGGAGACTCCAGTCCCCCCAAGCAGGGTTGTGTCGCAGTTTCCAGGGATGGCGGTTTACAGGCCACGTGCATGGCCTGGGGCCATGCACTAAATCTCTCTGCTAGCGAGGAGCAGGCCCCAACTGCCGACTGCAGTGGGGGAATGGCAGCTGTGGGCAGTGATGAACAGACCGCAGCCGCGGGCTGCACCTGGGCGGCAGCATCCACAGGAGGCCACGGTAGGCCGCAACTGCGGGCTGAAGTTGAGTGGTAGTCACCGCGACAGGCAGAGGACAGTGCGTGACAGGCTGGAGTAAGCGGCAACGGCCGCGGATGTCCATGGGTAGGCTGCGACTCCGGACTGGAGTGAAGCGGTAATCTCTGGTCGGTAATCCCGGCGTCTCCTAACGACAGGCCACTGTAAATGTCCCCTAAGCTGCTGGCCTCCTCTCCCTTCAGTCTCCGTTGCTCCGACTTTCTCAAACTCACACAGTCTCTTGCTCTGTCTCTGCCGTGCTGCCAACTGACTCCCCTGCGTGTTTCCTGCTCCTTTTAATGTATACTCGCCCCTCCCCTTGCTGTTCTGTCACTCTCAGCCGTCCACCTCCCTCTTTCGCTCCCCGGGTACAGTTCCCTTAGGAACCTAGATGGCGGTCCCCTTGGTTCCGGCCTGGACACTCTGTGGGGGCCCTCCTCCCCACACTCCCCCACCCTGTATGCTCGCCAATCCTCGGGCGAGGGCTTTTGTATGTTGGTGTTGGTCTGTGGAGATGTCAGCTTTTGTTGCCATATGAACTGGTCCTGTTCGTATCATACGGGGAGGTTTACCAGCTGTTGACCGCTCGGAGCGTCTAAGTTCGACTAGGGTGGAGTCTTCCGGGGTGGTGGACGGTGGTGGGCTAGCTGGTTCGGGCAGGTTAATTGGAACAGTTGAATTGTCATTGAGTGGAAAGACCATGGATTTCGGAGAAAAGTCTTCTTCATCGTCTGGGTCCCAGGCCACTGGCAATGGTTCAGAGACCTGGGGGGTAGGCTCAGGTTGTACCGGGTCGGTGGAAGTATATAGACGTAACATATTACGGTGCACAATGCAAGTAGGCAGTGTTCCGTCTTTCTTGGGTCGTATTTCGTATACAGGCCCTTCAGGGTTTATGCGACGTAGGACTCAGTAGGGGCTTTCTTCCCAGCATGACTCTAATTTGTCCTGGGGGCGTTGGTCTAGTACGAATACTCGGTCTCCGATTTGGAGGTTGGGCGGTGGAGGTAGGTTCTTTCCTGGGTATTCTAAGTCTTGGAGCTTGGTATGATCAATTTGGTGGAGAGTTTGCAGCCGATGTCGGTGATTTCGTACCCAGGACGATACTCCGGTCCAGGGCTGGGGCTCCTCTGAGTCCAACTCTATCTCCATGATCCCTTTGCCGTCTCATCCGAATTGCAGGGAGTAAGGAGTATAGCTGGTAACCCGGTGCACCCGATTTTTGTAGACCCATACTAGTTCAGAGACATATTTGGGCCAGCGGGCCTTCTAGTCACTCTCCAAAGTACGCAACATTTGAATTAGTGTACGATTAAATCATTCGCAGGCCCCGTTTTCCTGCCTGCGGGTGGTATGGTGTGGTTCGGGATTTGTCAATACTAGAGTTGAGCGAAACCGGTCGAAAAAATTCAAAAGTCGCCGACTTTTGGCAAAGTCGGGTTTCATGAAACGAAACCCGACCCTAGGATGAGGTCGGCCACGAGGTCGGCGACTTACGCGCCAAAGTCGCGTTTCAAAAGTTTGTTTTGCGCTCTTTTTCATCCAATCAGGATCCACGGACACTGTGGGCAACGTGATGACATAGGCACGGGTCACCACCATCTTTCAGAAGGGCATGCAAGTGATTGGCTTGCTTTGGTGGGCGTCACAGGGGGTATAAAAGGGCGTGCACGCCGACCGCCATCTTACTTCTGCCGATCTTAGTATAGGGAGAGGTTGCTGCTGATTCTGTAGGGAGAGCGTTAGGCAGGGAAGAAGACAAAAAAACTGCTTCTGCTGCTAGCGATTTGGCCTGCACAACACACCAGTCACTGTGTGTGCAGTGCAAGGGGAGGCTATATAGTGGTGTATCAGTGGTGTTGGTTGTTGGGCTGCCTTCTAAGGCTTCCTGACATTCCTGCATTGCTGTTTACCCACTGCTCTGCAAACTGCTTTTTTAAAAGCAATCAAAATTTTTTTTTTTCGTCCTGCTGAGAAGAAAAAAAAACCGCTTCTGCTGCTAGCAATTTGGCCTGCACAACACACCAGTCACTGTGTGTGCAGTGCAAGGGGAGGCTATATAGTGGTGTATCAGTGGTGTTGGTTGTTGGGCTGCCTTCTAAGGCTTCCTGACATTCCTGCATTGCTGTTTACCCACTGCTCCGCAAACTGCTTTTTTAAAAGCAATCCAATCTCCCTTATCCTTTAGTCACTTTTGTCACAGCTGTGCCATCGAGCCTGTCACATAGCGCTCAGATATCAGTGGGCCTCACACAATCCAAAAGTGTCCATCCAGTGTCCAAAAGTGTGTGCAGAGATTCAAAATCTCCCTTATCCTCTAGTCACTTTTGTCACAGCTGTGCCATCGAGCCTGTCACATAGCGCTCAGATATCAGTGGGCCTCACACAATCCAAAAGTGTCCATCCAGTGTCCAAAAGTGTGTGCAGAGATTCAAAATCTCCCTTATCCTCTAGTCACTTTTGTCACAGCTGTGCCATCGAGCCTGTCACATAGCGCTCAGATATCAGTGGGCCTCACACAATCCAAAAGTGTCCATCCAGTGTCCAAAAGTGTGTGCAGAGATTCAAAATCTCCCTTATCCTCTAGTCACTTTTGTCACAGCTGTGCCATCGAGCCTGTCACATAGCGCTCAGATATCAGTGGGCCTCACACAATCCAAAAGTGTCCAGTGTCCAAAAGTGTGTGCAGAGATTCAAAATCTCCCTTATCCTCTAGTCACTTTGGTCACAGCTGTGCCATCGAGCCTGTCACATAGCGCTCAGATATCAGTGGGCCTCACACAATCCAAAAGTGTCCAGTGTCCAAAAGTGTGTGCAGAGATTCAAAATCTCCCTTATCCTCTAGTCACTTTGGTCACAGCTGTGCCATCGAGCCTGTCACATAGCGCTCAGATATTCATTGGGCCTCACACAATCCAAAAGTGTCCAGTGTCCAAAAGTGTGTGCAGAGATTCAAAATCTCCCTTATCCTCTAGTCACTTTGGTCACAGCTGTGCCATCGAGCCTGTCACATAGCGCTCAGATATTCATTGGGCCTCACACAATACAAAAGTGTCCAGTGTCCACAAGTGTCTGCAGAAATTCAAAATCTCCCCTGTCCTATAGACACCTTGTACCTTGTTTTACATTACTATATAGTTTGTTGGATTTTGTCTACATTTCTACCAAAAATGAGGAAGGCTGGTGGAAGAGGCCGTGGAATTGGGCGGGGGTTGGCAGCTGGTAATGATGGTGTTGGTGGTGGATCTGATGGTAGTGGCAAGAGCAAAATAGGACCGAATGCAGGAGGTGCTGACCCTGCGTCATTGTCTGGCTACATAAGGCCTCGAACGCTTAGTTTTCTAGGAGTTGGCAAACCGCTTTTAAAGCCAGAGCATCAGGAAAAAGTTTTGTCTTACATTGCTGACTCAGCCTCCAGCTCTATCGCCTCCTCTTCTTCAGTTGTAAAAAGTAAAAGCACTGAGTCGTCATTGGAGGCTCATGTTCATGAACCACACCTTTCCTTGTGTCCTTCACCCCAACCAAGATTGAAGGATGACGCAGGCCATACTACTGATTACTCCATGGAGCTGTTTTCACATACCATGCCTGGATTATCAAGTCAAATGGTGAATTACCCAGGCCAAGATGAATCTGACATGGAGTGCACTGATGCACAGCCGCTGATGGATGATTCTGCTGGTACATTCACTCAGAGCACTACATTGTCCTCGCAGTGTACAGAGCCAGATTCTGACCCTGATGAGACTCAGGTGCCCCTTCCCGCACACTATACCACCATATACGGTGACACAGAGGAAGGTGCACATGACATAGAAGAGGAGGTGATGGATGACCCAGTTGTTGACCCAGATTGGCATCCATTGGGGGAAGAGGGTGCTGCTTCCAATAGCTCAGATGAGGAGCATCCACAGCAGACATCGACATCGCAACAGCTGTTATCTGGCAGGCCCGGAGCACTCCAAAGACAGGTTCCAAACATCAAAAGAGTTGCTGGACAGCTTGTCCAGAGGGTCAAAAGATCACAGCGTGCTAGGCCGCAAAATGTCTGCTAAAGTAGGAAGAGTGCAGTGTGGCACTTTTTTGAACAAAATCCTCATAATGAGGCCAAGGTTATCTGTAAGAAGTGCGCAGACCTTTAGCTGAGGGAAAAATCTGAAAAATTTGAATACCAGGTGCATGCTTAGACATTTAACCAGCATGCACTTGCAAGCGTGGACACAACACCAAACCTCAAGTGCCACATGTGCAACTGATCACAACGAAGGTAGTCAGCAACGCTACATTGTTTCCCCCACTGTAAGCCCACCGGTTAGCACAGAAGCAAATGTTGAGGTGTCGTTGCAAGACCACAGCAGTCAGGGAATCCCACTGTTATATCAACGAAAGACTGATTCTAGGCCATCAGAAAGAACACCAACTCCATCACCATCATCAACCCTCTCTCAGTCCGCCCTGTCCACCGCTACTTCCACCATATGCAGCTCTCAAGTCCAGCTCACCCTCCCAGACACTATGAGTAGGTCAAGAAAGTACTCAGTCTCTCATCCGCGTACACTGGGTTTGAACGCCCACATTGCCAAACTAATCTCGTTTGAGATGATGCCCTTTCGGTTGGTGGAAAGCGCAGCTTTCCGCGAACTCATGGCCTATGCAGTACCACGCTATGACCTACCCAGTCGCCACTTCTTCTCTCGCAAAGCCATCCCAGCCCTCCACCATCATGTAAAAGACCGCATTGTCCATGCACTCAAGCAGTCAGTGAGCGGAAAGGTGCACCTCACAACTGATGCATGGTCCAGTCAGCATGGCCAGGGCCTTTACGTGTCCATCACTGCGCACTGGGTTAATGTGGTGGATGCAGGGTCCACAGGGGACAGCGGTGGTGGGACAGTGCTGCCTAGCCCACGGTATAGGAAACAGTTGGCTGTAGGCGTTCGACCCTCCTCCTCCTCCAGAAGCGAAAGCTCGTCCACAGAGCGCAGTCGTACGAGCACTCCATCTGCAGCTGCCACTGTTGCACACGATGTGTCCCCCTATCGAGCAGCTAGTGGAAAGCGTCAGCAGGCTGTGTTGCAGATGATGTGTTTGGGCGACAGACACACCGCCGAGGTGCTGGCCGAGTACTTGAAGCGACAAACTGAGTCATGGCTGGGCAGTGTACATCTTGAGGCAGGCAAGGTAGTTAGTGATAACGGCCGTAATTTTGTGGCAGCCATAGCCCTTTCAAAACTCAGCCACATACCTTGCTTGGCTCACACCTTGAACCTGGTGGTGCAGTGCTTCCTCAAAAATTATCCGGAGTTAACAGCCCTGCTCCAGAAGGTGCGAAGACTGTGCGCGCACATCCGCCGGTCGCCTGTACACTCCGTTCGTATGCAGAAGCTGCAGCGATTGCTCCACCTTCCCAACCACCGCCTCATTATCGACATTGCAACAAGGTGGAACTCCACCCTGCACATGGTGGAGCGGCTGTGCGAGCAGAGGCAGGCGTAATGCATTTGTGGGAGGATACATGGCCAGGCACTTTGAGAGCAGACATGGAGTTGACAGGTGTGCAGTGGTCGAAGCTGAAAGACCTTTGTAAAGTCCTTCAGTGTTTTGAGGAATGCACACGGCTGGTAAGCGCAGACGACGCCATCCTAAGCATGAGCATCCCACTTATGCGTCTGCTCATGCAAACTTTGACGCACCTTAAGGAGCAGGCGTCTGCAGCCAATGTTGATGAGGAGGAAGAGGAGGAGGGAATCCTTGATGACATTCAGCCATTGTCTGCTCAGGGACCTCTCCTGGACGAGGTGGAGGAAGAAGAGGAGGAGGATGATGATGGGGATGATTACTTAGGGGAGGAGGATGCATCTCGTGGGGCAAGTGAAAATGTTGGCGTGGCAAGGTCTGGTACAGGGTTTGTGCGTGACTGGAGGGATATGGATTTGCCAGAAAGTGCTCCTCCAACCAGCACTCGCAGTGCATCATTGACACCAGGAACATTGGCCCACATGTCAGATTAAGCCTTGCAGATCCTAAAAAGGGACCCCCGCATTGCCAAAATGATGAATGATGACGACTACTGGTTGGCCAGCATCCTGGATCCACGCTATAAAGGCAAATTACAAAACATCATGCCACGGGAGAACCTTGACCTAATATTGGCTAATAAACAAGCAACTCTGGTAAATCGGTTGCTTGAGGCATTCCCAGCACACAGCAGCGGTGATGGTTCTCACACGAGCCGTACGGGCCGGGGGCAGCTTGGCAGAGGTGTTCGTGGTGCACACAGCAGAAGTGGCGTTGGAGACAGGGGTTTCATGACAATGTTGTGGACTGATTTTTCAAATACCGCTCAGACAACTGGTAATACTGCATCGATGGAAAGTGACAGGAGACAGCAGTTGTCAACTATGGTTACAAACTACTTTTCCTCCCATATCGATGTTCTCCCACACAGGTCATTCCCCTTTGACTATTGGGCCGCTAAACTGGACACCTGGCCTGAATTGGCCCAATATGCCTTACAGGAGCTCGCTTGCCCAGCTGCAAGTGTGCTATCGGAAAGAGTCTTCAGTGCAGCTGGATCAATCCTGACAGAAAAAAGGACCCGTCTGTCAACCCAAAATGTGGATGATCTAACCTTCATTAAAATGAACCACGCATGGGTTTCCAAGGATTTTGTCCCACCTTCCCCTGATGACACATAGGGTGACAGAAAAATGGCTTGCTTTGGTCCACCTCTTCCTGGTACTTCACCTATTTCGCCTTTTGCATCAGCTGAATGTCCAACATCAACATATGCCACTTTCTAAAACTCCCTAACTGTGCTGCCTCCCCCCCCATGGCCGAGGTCACCACCTAGCGCACGACACCGTGCGAGTGCCGTTGCCCTGGACAGGTGGGTAGGCCAACTCTTGGGCGCGGGCACTGGCACAGGGTCCCTCATAGTGCAATCAAGTGTCTCTGACGGTGGTGGTGCACACCCGCCGTCAGACACACCGCTGTACTATGAGGGGCCCAGTGCCAGTACCGACGCCCACGAGTGGGCCCCCCTTGCTTGGGCAGGGCCCCAGCATTTGCAATCTTTACCTCTCCCTGCTCCTCCGCTGTGTAATCTGGGCCGTCAAATCCATACTGTGCCTGACACCGTCTGAGCCTGCCTCCTGAGACATATATTTTGAATGTGTACGCTATCCATACATGTTATCCAGGGATACGGTACCCTTTCTAACCTTTGTGCAATCACGTGCAATCCATACTGGGCATAACACCGTCTGAGCCTGCCTCCTGAGACATATATTTTGAATGTGTACGCTATCCATACATGTTATCTGGGGATACGGTACCCTTTCTAACCTTTGTGTAATCACGTGCAATCCATACTGGGCCTAACACCATCTGAGCCTGCCTCCTGAGACATATATTTTGAATGTGTACGCTATCCATACATGTTATCTGGGGATACGGTACCCTTTCTAACCTTTGTGCAATCACGTGCAATCCATACTGGGCCTAACACCGTCTGAGCCTGCCTCCTGAGACATATATTTTGAATGTGTACGCTATCCATACATGTTATCCGGGGATACGGTACCCTTTCTAACCTTTGTGCAATCACGTGCAATCCATACTGGGCCTAACACCGTCTGAGCCTGCCTCCTGAGACATATATTTTGAATGTGTACGCTATCCATACATGTTATCTGGTGATACGGTACCCTTTCTAACCTTTGTGCAATCACGTGCAATCCATACTGGGCCTAACACCGTCTGAGCCTGCCTCCTGAGACATATATTTTGAATGTGTACGCTATCCATAAATGTTATCCGGGGATACGGTACCCTTTCTAACCTTTGTGCAATCACGTGCAATCCATACTGGGCCTAACACCGTCTGAGCCTGCCTCCTGAGACATATATTTTGAATGTGTACGCTATCCATACATGTTATCCGGGGATACGGTACCCTTTCTAACCTTTGTGCAATCACGTGCAATCCATACTGGGCCTAACACCGTCTGAGCCTGCCTCCTGAGACATATATTTTGAATGTGTACGCTATCCATACATGTTATCTGGGGATACGGTACCCTTTCTAACCTTTGTGCAATCACGTGCAATCCATACTGGGCCTAACACCGTCTGAGCCTGCCTCCTGAGACATATATTTTGAATGCGTACGCTATCCATACATGTTATCTGGGGATACGGTACCCTCTCTAACCTTTGTGCAATCACGTGCAATCCATACTGGGTCTAACACCGTCTGAGCCTGCCTCCTGAGACATATATTTTGAATGTGTACGCTATCCATACATGTTATCCGGGGATACGGTACCCTTTCTAACCTTTGTGCAATCACGTGCAATCCATACTGGGCCTAACACCGTCTGAGCCTGCCTCCTGAGACATATATTTTGAATGTGTACGCTATCCATACATGTTATCTGGGGATACGGTACCCTTTTCTAACCTTTGTGCAATCACGTGCAATCCATACTGGGCCTAACACCGTCTGAGAATGATAGATGGGGCCCACCATACACTGGAACATTCCAAAGGTGGACATCAGACACTGGAGCAGCATTTACAGGGCCCATTATACACTAGAGCATTAGAAATGGGGCCCATTATGTTTGGAGCATTATTTGGGCCCATAAGACAGTGGAGCTTCATCCATGGGGACCAACATATACTGTAGCATTATGTGGAGCTCATCATATACTGTTTCAAACATTATATGGGGCCAATGATTCTGTATGGAGAAATAGATGGGCCTCGTCATGAGATGTAAAAAGTGAGGTATTTTTCATTGTACTATACCGCTATTTCTCTGCCGTATCGGAGCATGATGAGTTGTGGTATGTGTTAAAGGGGCGCTCTTTCGCCCAGGGCACATGAAAACCTGCAGCCAGCCCTCCCCCCCACAACTTTAGCCAAATAACCCCCATTTTTCAGTGCATAACTTGTATTATGAAGTTAATTAAGGTTGACAAGCTTAAGTAAGAAGAATTGATGCTTTTGGCATTCAAATGGGCACTGTAGGTGTGTTTCCTGTCCTCCTCTCACTGCCGACTTTTATTCCCCATTGACTTACATTGGGTTTCGTGTTTCGGGACGACCCCGACTTTTCCCTATAATCGGACGATCTTGCTCGACCCGACTTTTGGAAAAGTCGGGTTTCACGAAACGAAACGCGACCCTAAAAAACCAAAAGTCGCTCAACTCTAGTCAATACCGTAAAGATGGTGTAGTTCCTCCATGACTTTTCCCAAAAAGCATGCTCCTTGGTCGGAATGTATACGTTGAGGGCAGCCGTACTCTTGTAAAAGTTTCTACAAATTGCGGAGGCGGCGTACTCAGCGGTTTGATCTCGAGTGGAAGTGACCACAGAGAACTTATTGAATTTGTCCACTATGACAAGACAGTGTTCATATCCCTGGAAGGCAGGACCAATGGTCACTATTGTCTGCACTGGGGCTCGCTGTGTTGGCGGTTTGGCTAACTCGCATAGGCGGCAGGCCCGGCAAGTCTCTTCCACAACAGCATGTAAGCGTGGATGGTAAATTATCTGCTGCAACCATTGCAAGGTCTTTTGAGTTCCGAAGAGAGCCCCTTTTTCGTGGGCTTCCCAAGCCAATTCGTTAAGTTGGGCTCCCGGCGTAACTACCTGCCAATTCGTCATAGATGTAGTCCGTGATGTCATTTTACAGTACAATAGTCCTTTTCTGAAAGCCAGTCTCTCCCATTGTTATAACATCAGCAACATGTCCTGAGTCAAAGTCTATCTTTGGGAATCAGTGGGCAGTTTGCCAGCAGCTACCCTCTTTCGGAGAAGTTCAATTTCTTCGTCTTCCTGCTGCTGTTGAATCCATTTGTCACGGGATTGTTCCAGCATGCCTCTTAGGGTTCCCAAGGGGGATACGTTCTGGGTGGTAGCCGTGAACATGGCGGTGATGAGGGCGAACGGTATCTCTTCCCCTTCCAATTCGTCGTCTCGATTCTTCCCTGGAGTTTTATGTCGGATCCTGGAGAAGGCGTTAGCGTGTACATTTTCGGCCCCTCTTTTATAGATGATATTGTAGTTGAATTTAGCCATCCGGGCCACCCATCTTTGTTCCAGAGCTCACAGTTTGGCATTCTCCAAATGGGCCAGCGGATTATTGTTGATCCGCACCACCACCTCAGAGCCCGCTAGGTACTCTGCGAACCGCTCCGTCATAGCCCACACCACTGCGAGGAGCTCGAGCTTAAAGGAGCTGTAGTTGTCAGGGTTGCGCTCGGAAACATGGAGTGATCAGCTTCCGTATGCAATCATTCTCTCCCGGCCGTCTTGAACTTGTGACAACACAGCCCCTTGCCCGTGAAGACTCCCGTCAGTGTGTAGGATGAATGGTTCGAGAAATCTGCATAAGCTAACACAGGGGCACCCGAGAGTGCAGCCTTAAGGTCTTGGAAGGCCTCTTCTTGCGGTTGTTGCTACTGGATTTTCCGTCCATTTGCCCCGGCGGGAGCCCCTTTTAGCAGGTCGTATAGGGCTCGGGCTCGACGTGCAAAATTCTTTAAGAAATGACGGTAATATCCGGCCAACCCCAGGAAGGCCCGCACGTCTTTTATCGTCTCGGGGGTAGGCCATCCCTGGACGGCAGTGACCTTCTCCTGGGATGGTCTTATGCCCTTCGCCAAGACGATATGCCCCAAATATTCTATCTGGGTGCGAAATAAGTGACACTTCTGGGGTTTCACCTTCAACCCGTACTTTTGCAGCAAGCCCCAACCGCTTCAGGTGGTCCTCAAATGTGTCAGCATAGATGATGATATCGTCTAAATATATCAACGTGGCCTCGAAATTGAGGTCCCCCAGACACCGCTCCATCAACCGATGAAAGGTTCCTGGGCCGTTGGCCAGTCCGAACGGCATTTGATTGAACTCAAATAGTCCCATGGGAAGGATGAACGCCGTCTTAGCCCTGTCTTCTTCTGACATGGGCACCTGCCAGTACCCACTGGCCAGATTCAAAGCAGAAAAGTAAGTCGCCTTTCCCAAGGCGGATAAGGAGCCTTCTATACGGGGTAGTGGGTACGAGTCTTTGATAGTGCAGGCGTTCAGCTTTCGATAGTCCACACAGAACTGCAGGGTGCCATCCTTTTTGCGGACCAACACGATGGGAGCCGCCCAGGGACTTTGGCTTTCTCAGATGACTCCCTTTCGTAGCATTTGAGCCAGTAGTTTTCACCTCTTGGTAGAGCTGTGGAGGGATCTGTTGATATCGTTCGCGGATGGGGGCCGCTCCTGCCATGGGAATTTCATGAGTGATGGTGGTGGTGCATCCAAAATCTTCCTCGTGACCAGCAAATACCTCGTGATACTGTCCAAGCCGTGTTTTTATCTGGGAAAGTTGAGCTGAAGTCAGACCGGAGAGTTCGGCCCGCATTTGTTCCAGGATGTTTTGACCCCTCTCCTGGGTTGAGATCTCGGCAGCCTGTATAGTCCGGATAGTCACTGCCCACGGGTCCTCGGGTTATACGCTCAATTGGACCGCAGGGGCCGGCAGCGCTTCTTCCAAAGGCCTGACTAGCTTGGCCAGTACAATCCGGGGCTTGAGGACGATATCTTGGTCTTCAAGATTGATGCAGCGCACCAGGACAGTCCCCTTCTGCACTGTGGTCAAGGAGCGGGCCACCAGTATGCCAGAAGGAAAGTGTTCCGAGTAGCATGGCTCCACCTGCGTTTCTACACCCTCCAATGGTATCGAGGATCGTATTAGCAGAGCCATCGCCATCTGTCCAGGGGGCAGTACAAGCAGGGGAGCCGCCGGTGCGATGATCTTATCCAGAGCTTCGCCCTCCTGGCAGTCCTGGTGCACTCGCACTCCCCGCACCAACCGCTGAAATACCTGTCCTTGGGCCGTGCGGGAACCCCACTGCTTCAGGGTCTGATACATTGGATCATTGAGGAGCAGATTGCCAAACTCCCGCAGTATATTCATGCCTAGGTTGACTGGATGCTGCTTATTGGTTTCCCCTTGAGTCAGAACCACTCCTCTGCGACCGAGGGATTTTCCACACAGTGTCACCTGTATCCACACCACTCCGGCAACAGGGACCGGTAGTTGATTGGCGGCTACCAGTTTGATCATGGGCCCCCATTGGGGTCTCGCTGCCTTGGGGAAATTTTGCCAGAAATAAGTTGCAGGCATAGTGGTTACTTGGGACCCCATGTCCACTAGGCACCGGACGGCCCGGCCCTCGACTTCTGCCCATACCACCGGACACTTTGCAACCAAATCTTTGGGACTTCCACCACCCTTGATCATTGTTTCTGGCTCCGAGCGGCGTCCCCCCAGCCCGGAGCCCTTTAGTTTAATGGCTGCCGGGGTGGGTATTTCCCACGCTGCGGACATTCTCAGGCGAAGTGGCCCAGTTCCCCACACTCATAGCACCGGGTCTGTGAGGACCGGCCACCCCGGGTAGAGCGAGGCCCCCAGGGGCCGGGATTGAAACTAGACTGTCCAGTCCCAGATTCAGTGCATCTTTTCACTTCGGCCAGCTCGCCCTTGATGTTCTTCAACTCCTGTTTCATCTCCTCTACCCATTTAGGCTCCTCGACTGCGTTCACAGAAACCTCCATACTCAGGACCTTCCCCACGGAGACCGCCATTCCCTGCTGCTGCTCTCGAGCATGGGCCTGACTCCCCACCTCTACAAAATCCATACCTGGGTTTACTCTAACCTGCTCCCGTAATGCCTGCTTTATTAATGGATCCCGCAGACCAGTCACCAACAAGTCGCGTAGTGTAATGTCAATAGGCCCTACCCCTATGCCGTCCTTTCGTTCCATATCTGTGTGCAACTCTTGGAGGACATTCATATATTGGGTGATGGTCTCCCCCTCCCCCTGCATATGACTGAACAACCGGGTCCTTAACTACCCCCCGTTGGTCGGGTCCCCATGAGTCTGTTCTAAAATCTGCAAAACTCTACCAAAGGTGTTGCGGAGTCCCGGGGGCCTCAACATTACTGAATTCCGAGCCTCCCCGTCTAATGCCATGAGGGCTACTTCAGCTTCCATGTCGGGAGTCAGCGTGTGCATCTGGAAAAGCCCCTGCATTCTCTCTGCCTAGCTCCATAGCATGGTATTGGAGCCAGAAAACCTAGGCAGGTTGCTCAGCATAGCCCCCAACGAGATACTGGAACGAGGGCTCCCGTTATCTGTTGTGTTCGCGGCCCTGCCCTGGTCTGGGGTGCTGTTGTCTGCGCTCGGGGACTGCATCCTGCCGACTACGCCAAATGTGGTAAAGCAGGTACACAGGATGCAGTGCCGAGTCGCGAGCCTGAGTATACTTTTGAAAATAACTTTTATAAATGAATTCCACTAGGGCTATGCTAAGCAACCAGAAAAAATAGCAATAAATGTCCACGCAGGGACTCAAAACAACCAAACACTATTAAAGGGAGTACGACTACCCCGGCAGAGGTTGGCTACTATAAGGTCGCGGTATGGCCGACAACGGGTCCTTAGTGTCTAAATTGCCTCTTATCCGTTCTGTCGTCCCTCGGCGTCTCTGAAGAAGATACTTTGGTGTCGTAGTTGCTGGGCCCAGTTGTTGCGGATCTGGCATCGTCTTCGGGTGCTCCGGCACCCAGGGGAGTAGGGGCACAACAGGCCCTGAAGGGGTCCTTTGAGGTGGTGACCCCCTATGAAGACAGCGGGGTCACGCTTAGTCACGGGTTTTAAGGAGACTCCAGTCCCCCCAAGCAGGGTTGTGTCGCAGTTTCCAGGGATGGCGGTTTACAGGCCACGTGCACGGCCTGAGGTTATGCACCAAGTCTCTCTGCTAGCAAGGAGCAGGCCCCAACTGCCGACTGCAGTGGGGGAATGGCAGCTGTGGGCAGTGATGAACAAGCCGCAGCCGCGGGCTGCACCTGGGTGGCAGCGTCCACGGGAGGCCGCGGTAGGCCGCAAAAGCGGGCTGAAGTCGAGCGGTAGTCACCGCGAGAGGCAGCGGACAGTGCGTGACAGGCTGGAGTACAGCGACAACGGCCGCGGATGTCCGTGGTAGGCCGCAACTCCGGACTGGAGTGAAGCAGTAGTCTCTGGTTGGTAATCCCGGCGTCACCTAACGACAGGCCACTGTAAATGTCCCCTAAGCTGCTGGCCTCCTCTCCCTTCAGTGTCCGTTGCTCCGGCTTTCTCAAACTCACACAGTCTCCTGCTCTGTCTCTGTCGTGCTGCCAACTGATTCCCCTGTGTGTTTCCTGTTCCTTTTATACTCGCCCCCTCCCCTTGCTGTTCTTTCACTCTCAGCCGTCCACCTCCCTCTTTCGTTCCCCGGGTACAGTTCCCTTAGGAACCTAGATGGCGGTCCTCTTGGTTCCGGCTCGGACACTCTGCGGGGGCCCTCCTCCCCACACTCACATAAAGTTAGGAAAAAAAATGACTGTTTACAAGAACGCCGCACCTCTGAGCTCTACAAACCCCCTCCCCTCATCAAACACATTCGGTTTGGTTCTGCGAACATCCTGATGTTTGCCAAACATATTTCTCAAAGAGTTTGTTTCTGCTCTCACTTAAGAGCTTGATGGAGGTGAGTTTCTTTGCTCCTTACATTTGCTGTGGTGCTATGTGTCGGCTATTGTTGCTGTGGTTCTGTGCTGGTGGGGCTCGTGGTCTGGAGTCATGGGGACTCTGTCTTGCAGCATGGGTGCTTATGTGGTGACCCGGTCCAGACTGTGTATGTCCCTTTAAGTAACCCTGGACCGTTAGTAGCTTCTGTATACTGCAACTCACTCCTAAGTTAGCCTTTTACTGTTATATGGTTTAAATGAATAAAAAACTCACTAATCTCATATATTTCTCAGGTATGCGGTTTAGTGTTCTCTTAAGTGCACTTTTCATTTGTTGTGTTGCTTTATATATTAATCTCACAACGTGAAGTCTGACACAAGAATTGAGAGTTATCCTATTGGTCAGTGACCCCGTCACCAAGATTCAATGGGAGGAGCCACCTCCAGCATCTGTCTAGATAAGACAGGGTTCTGTAAAGTTCCCTGAGGAGTCTGGCTCAAGATGTGACCTAGAGCATACCTAATGTGAGGGGTTTTCTGACCCCCCTTCAGGCTCCAAGTCTGGAGGTTCATCCTTCTCTTCATCTAAAGACTTACAGCGAGGCCTAATGCCTTGGATCTTCCCCTGACTTCTACAGCCAAGATGGCTGAAGACTTTTAACCTATTTTTTTTTAACCCTGGGTCCCCACTGTCCGGTTTAATGCGTGCTTCTCCAGCACTAGGTCGCGCTAAACGTGTACAGAAGAACCTATTGCTCTGCGTGTTGAGGAAATCGAGGGTCCCCCGCCTCACCGCAAATTATCCGTTATTTACTTCCAGTATATTTCTCTGACCATGACCAGCTGAGAAAATGAATACGGGATTTCAGGTCTGTACATATTTCCATATATTCCCTCTTCTGTCTTTATGCCACCAAAATTCTGAACTCTCTTATAATTACCTGCAAGTACTGCTTCTAACTAATACAGGTTCTTAAAGCTCCAAAACCTCAATTCTGTGTCAGAATCCAATCCTGCACTGTATTGGCCATGGATTCCCCACATGAACTGTTACCATTACTCCATGTTATTTCTCTCCGTTCTGCTGAAGAAAAGCAGCTGTTATCCCCGAGACCTGTTGTCTGTGGTTATTGAATCAGCTGTAGACACTGTGTGGGGGTGGATAACAGTGAACGGAATAGCCCCGTACCACGGCTAATGCACTGTGAGACACCAGGCCGTCTGCCCTGCCACTGCATTGCCGCTGTGGCAGTGGTCAGCGCATGACTCCGCTCTGTGGGGGCGATGGGCCTCCTTTTATTTGGTGTTGGTGCTGTGTGGCGGCCATTGTAGCTGTGATTTTGTGCTGGTGGAGCTGTGTGGTCTGGAGATAACGGGCCATCTGCTCTGGTGGTGCACTGCCACTGTGGCAGTGGTCGGCACACGGATCCGCTCCGTTAGGGCGGTAGGACCCACTGTGAGGTTTTCTGTGACATGGCAGTGGACTTCATACAGTCTGATCAGTGTTAAACTAAGAACCTCATGTTCTGTTATACAATTTTGCTGAGAGGCATTAGATCATTGTATGATTTTTGGAGGTGCTGTCCTCTCTCTTTTTTCAGCATAACACTAATATTATCCCAAATGATTTTAATTAGAAAATGCGGACGGATACCTGCACAACAATTTTAGCCCAATCCAATCGATTTTGATTAGGAAATGGGGCCAAGTGCCTGCACAACAATATTATCACAAACGATTTTGATTAGGAAATGTGGATTCCTGCCTGCACAACACTATTATAATGCCAACTCAGATAAATAGGTGGAAATATAAAGGTTTATTTACAGTGTAGTAGTACAGTGTGACGTTTCGGTCGGCAAGGACCCTCATCAGAGTAGACACTGCACAATCGGTGGATAACGCATTCACGCAGCCACACCGACACTGAATTCCCTAAGGACCCTTGAGGCTATATCACTAGACATCGTGTCTACTTCACTCACAGCTTAACAGTGTGTACTCTGGTGAAGGTCCTTGCCGATCGAAACGTCACACTGTACTACTACACTGTAAATAAACCCTTATATTTCCACCTATTTATCTGAGTGCCAAGTCTTTCTATAATACTTTATGGTTTGGGATCCTATTTGCGCACCAGTTCTTGGAGTGCCACTATTATTCTTGATGCACAACACTATTAGCACAAAATAGTTAGATACTGGATGGTCGATTTCACACAAGATCCCATCTAACTGACAACTTGCAACAACAGGGGCAGCCTCTCTGCTTTTTATGTGACTTCGGCAGCCCATGACAGAAGCCCTTATGTCTGGACATTGTGGATGGTTTCTGCGCCCTGATTGGCTGCCATAATCTGCACACATTCAGTAAATAAAAAATAAATAAATAAATAAAAAATAACTCTCCGCCGCGCCTCTGACCTCTACCCACCCCCTTCCCTCATAAACACGCACCCCCCTCCCCCCGCTCATCATACAGCACCAATATCCTAGACAAAGTCCTAACAAAAGCATTAGTGGAAACGTGATCATTTACAGAACTATGCCCAAATTTTGCCGACTTTGAGAGAAAATGCTCAGGAATCCGAACACGAATGTTTTCCGAACAAGTTCGCTCATCACTAGTCATCATCAGTACATGATGTCATCAGTGCGTTTTCCTGGTGTAGCCATCTTCTGCTAAAATATTATTAGCATTTGTAATACCCTATAGTCTAACGGTCTACGTAGTAATTAAAATGAAATATTCCATAACTGGTAATTTTCTGTGAGATGCCAGAGGTAAGATCATTTTTACATTTGCTCTACTCAAGTCTTTTGAATGACTGTGATAAACTGATATTTTAATAAGGTTTTCTGGAAGAAGAAATAAGCGTGATATATGGTCCATAGTAATCTATAGCTGAACCTTCAGATATGAATACTTGGTGAAAGGTAGAGAATTATGCATGATGATGTAATACGGATCAATCATCCCGTGGTCTGAACAATAGCAGCCATTTGTTATGTTATTTGTTTTTCACTCCTTATTGTGCTTCGTACGAGATATTACCTTTGTCAATTTTCTGCTTGTTAATATAATAACCATTCATTATCACCATGACATCTATGTATTGATAAAAATGTTGCTGTCCTGACAGAACCATAACAATAAGTTACGTTTATTAAGCTGCGTATGTCTGCTCAGCACAAAGGCAAAGGCTATTTTCAATGTTGCATTTCTCTCTGCACATCTCTTAGATTTAAGTCTTACACATGTAAATGGCATCGTTCTTGAATAATAGGGCTGGTAAATGAGAAATGTCCTAGTTCTGAATCAGCTTTCTAGATCTGTGACACTAAACAAACGTTGATATCTCAGGAGTAGGGAGATGCAGCTGCAGTTCGGTGTCTGTGAGACTGCATGCTGTGAGAGAGTAAAGGGGAGGAGATGTGTGAAGAGATGATTGGCTCAGAGTACAGTGTCTCAAAGATGATTGGCTCAGAGCACAGTGGCTCAGATATGATTGGCCCAGAGCACATTGGCTCAGAGATGATTGGCCCAGAGCACATTGGCTCAGAAATGATTGGCCCAGAGAGCACACTGGGGCTCAGAGATGATTGACAAAGCGCCCAACACCAGAGGATGGATGTACATTTTCACAATTTCTGGCTGGACTACATCTAAAAATGTCAACTAATGAGTAATTTCTGAAGAAATATGTCTAATTTTTGTCTTGGGTGACCACTGACCATGATACATAGGGAAACAGTGAGGTGTAACGATTACCAGACATCATCAGCGAGTCTATAGATTTTGTAGATGCTAAATAAATTTTCTTTACTTAACCCCTTTCCTACAATGGACGTACTTGTCATGATCCAAGGTGGATCTGACAAGTAAATGGACAAAGTGAACTTTTTTTCCTTTGGCTTGGTGCCAAAGTGGGTTGATTGCCCCCGGTGGCCATTAGAATTATTACAGGTGGTGTCGTTTGTTCTAAGTTGCTCCGGTGGTGGTGAGTGGTATTACACTTAAGTTTTAATGTGCACGTATTACAAATCAGGTGTGAGGCTCTATAAAAGAGTTTCAGGTGTGTTTGATGATCGTTGGTGATATTGATAGTTAGTCATTTACAAGGAAGCCTGGGTGAAAGATGGAGATGAGCAAGAGTCCTGGGCAGCCCAGCCAGAGGGGACGAGTGGCAGCTTTGGAGTCTGCAAGGAGTGTTGGCATGGATTGGTGGAGTCCAACGATGTGGTCTGCAGGAAGGGCTGGCATGGCGTGGTGGAGTCGCAGTTTATGGCGTCAGTGGGAAGTGCTTGCATGGCTTGGTGGAGTGGCGACTATGGTGAGAGTTGCACTGCATGCTGGACTTGGTTGCTGAAAACTGGACTCAAGCAAGCTGGACTTATTGGCAGAAAAGTTGGACACAAGCATGCTGGACTTTTTGGCAGAAGCTGGACTCATCTTTGGGACTCTGTTTACTGGGCAGCTGCAACTGGTGATGGACTCTGCTCCAAGGCTGCACTATGGTGATGGATCCGGTTATAGTGATGGATCCGGTTGAAGGAGAAGATGCACTCAGTTGGTGGGCTCTGTTGCTAGGAGCGTACGCAAAAGAGCAAAGCTAAGTGGTGTTCACCCTGTATTGTCATTTTCCCTTATGTGTGTTTAGTGCAGTGGTGGGATTAGTTTCCACACCGACCAATTCCCTAGTGAGGGTTTAGGTGCAGGGCGAGTCAGGGTTTCAGGTACGCTTGCGTCGCCTGGTGCGGAACCAGCATAGGGAACGTTAGGAGTGCAGGGACACTGGCTCAGGGGAGTACAGGAGGTCTCCACCTCCCCGTTTCCCTATCGCAGGGCCCTCCATTGTTATTGTTACCCAGGTTTCCCATTTATTATTTAAATTCACCTTACTGGAGGCGGGGTTTCCAGACCTTTGTATATATAGTGTAATATCTAAATTCGCCAGTTGGAGGCGGTGTATCCAGCTGCACGTTTTATTATTTAAATTCACCCTACTGGAAGCGGTGTATCCAGGGTCACGCGTTTCATGGGTTCGCCTTGCGGTACTCGCTGCGTCCAGAGACACGTGACCGTGACAGTACTATTCCATTCACGTGACCTGGGACCTAAGTCCCAAGGACGGAATAGTACATCTAATGCGATCAGCTGCGCTCACGGGGGGAGCGCAGCTGATCGCGGCCGGGTGTCAGCTGATTATCACAGCTGACACCCGGCACAATGTGTCAGGGGCAGTCACGGACGGACATGGGGGTTAAAGGCAGGGAGGGGGCTACCTCCGTGCTTCCCTGCGACCCCCACAGCGGCGCAATGTGCAGCGCCGCTGCGGTGGTTGCCTTCCCTGCAGGTCCCCGGATCCAATATGGCGACGGGGACCTTTGGGGGCCTGCAGGGAGCTGGCTTCCTCACCTCCCGCAGAGCGCAGGCATGAGGAAGCCTGCAGCAGTGCCTGTGACAGATCGCTGATCTGTCACAGCGATTTTGTGATGTGACAGTGATGTCCCCCCTGGGACAATGTAATAAAGTAAAAAAAAAAAAAGTGTAGGAATAATTAACAAAAAATCGCTAAATAAATAAAAAAAAAAATATTCCCTAATAAATTCATTTTTTGAAAATAAAAAAACAAAAAAACAATAAAAGTACACATATTTGGTATCGCAACGTCCGTAATGACCCACCCTATAAAACTGTCCCATTAATTAACCCCTTTTAGCGAACCCCTTAAAAAATAAAAATAAAAAACGAAGCAAAAAATGATTTATTATCATACCGCCGAACAAAAAGTGTAATAACGCGTGATGAAAAAGACGCATATAAATATCCATGGTACTGCTGAAAACGTCATCTTGTCCCGCAAAAAACGAGCCACCATACAGCATCATCAGCGAAAAAATAAAAAAGTTATAGCTTGCAGAATAAATCGATGCAAAAGTAATTATTTTTTATATAAAATTGTTTTCATTGCATAAAACCGCCAAAACATAAAAAAAGACATAAATGAGGTATCGCTGTAATCATACTGACCCGAAGAATAAAATCGCCTTATCAATTTTACCGCACGTGGAACGGTGTAAATGCACCCCCCAAAAGAAATTCATGAAACGCTGGTTTTTGTTCATTCTGCGTCCCAAAAATCGGAATAAAAATCGATCAAAAAATGTCACGTGCCCAAAAATTGCACCAATAAAAACGTCAACTCGTCCCACAAAAAATAACACCTCACATGCCTTGGTGGTTCAAAATATAGAAAAATTATAGCTCTCAAAATGTGGTGATGCATAAACTATTTTTACAATAAAAAGCGTCTTTTAGCGTATGACAGCTGCCAAAAATAAAAACCCGCCATATATAGTAAATCAAACCCCCTTTTATCACCCCCTTAGTTAGGGAAAAATAATAAAATTAAAAAAATGTATTTATTTCCATTTTCCCATTAGGGCTAGGGTTAGGGCTAGGGTTAGGGCTAGGGTTAGGATTAGGGTTGGAGTTAGAATTGTGGGGTTTCCACTGTTTTGGCACACCAGGGGCTTTCCAAACGCGACATGGCGTCCGATCTCAATTCCAGCCAAAAAAGTTAAATGGCCTGCTTCCCTTCCGAGCTCTGCCATGTGCCCAAATAGTGGTTTACCCCCATATATGGGGTATCAGCGTACTCAGGACAAATTGGACAACAACTTTTGGGGTCCAATTTCTCCTGCTACCTTTGGGAGAATAAAAATTGGGGACTAAACGATCATGTTTGTGGAAAAAATATGATTTTTTATTTTCACGCCCGGGCGTTATAAATCCTGTGAAGCCCTAGGGGGTTCAAGGTGCTCACCCCATATCTAGATAAGTTCCTTAGGGGGTCTAGTTTCCAAAATGGGGTCACTTGTGGGGGTTTCCACTGTTTGGGCACATTGGGGGCTCGTCAAACGCAACCCATCCCGTTGTAGATTGTGAGCCCTCGCGGGCAGGGTCCTCTCTCATCTTGTACCAGTCGTGACTTGTATTGTTTAAGATTACTGCACTTGTATGTATTATGTATACCCCTCCTCACATGTAAAGCGCCATGGAATAAATGGCGCTATAATAATAAATAATAATAATAATAATATTAATAATAACATGGCGTTCAATCTTAATTCCAGCCAATTTTAGGTTGAAAAAGTCAAACGGCGCTGCTTCCCTTCCGAACACTGCCGTGCGCCCAAACAGTGGTCCCCCGCAAATATATGGTATCAGCGTACTCAGGACAAATTGGACAACAACTTTTGTGGTCCAATTTCTCCTGTTATCCTTGGGAAAATTAAAAAATTGTTGCTAACAGATCATTTTTGTGACTAAAAAGTTAAATGTTAATTTTTTCCTTCCATGTTGCTTCTGCTCCTGTGAAGCGCCTGAATGGTTAATAGTCTTCTTGAATGTAGTTTTGAGTAGCTTGAGGGGTGCAGTTTTTAGAATGGTGTCACTTTTGGGTATTTTCAGCCATATAGACCCCTCAAAGTGACTTCAAATGTGAGGTGGTCCCTAAAAAATGGTTTTCTAAATTTTGTTGTAAAAATGAGAAAACGCTGGTCAAATTTAAGCCTTATAACTTCCTAACAAAAAAAAAAATTTTGTTTCCAAAATTGTGCTGATGTAAAGTAGACATGTGGGAAATGTTATTTATTAACTATTTTGTGTCACGTAACTCTCTGGTTTAAGGGCATAAAAATTAAAAGTTTGCAAATCGCAAAATTTTCAAAATTTTCGCCATATTGCCGTTTTTTTCATAAATAAACGCAAGTTATAGCGGAGAAATTTTATCAATAAAATGAAGTAAAATATGTCACAAGAAAATAGTGTCAGAATCGCCTAGAACCGTTGAAGCGTTCCAGAGTTATTGCCTCATAAAGGGACAGTGGTCAGAATTGTAAAAATTGGCCTGGGAGTTAACGTGCAAACCACCCTTGGTGGTAAAGGGGTTAATATATACAGTACAGTATTTTGGTTATTGTGCTTGACAACCCCTCTGGCTTTTCCGGAGATGACCCATTCAGCCGCTCTGAACTCACACATGGCAGAATATCATATACTGTACTTCAGGACTCGCGTTAATGTTAAAATTAATGTTTTTTTGTGTTAGGCAAACGCTTTTATCTTGAATGTCAGTTTATAAAAAAACTGTTATTTTTTCTGTAAAATTACTGTGCAGTTGTAAGCTATGCCAAAAATGTCAAAGAAGTCAAGTCACCAGGGCATCTTAACATGAAATTTGTTAGTAAAATTATCCCTCACCCAACAAACAGCATATATGGTCATGGAGGCCTTTGAAATGTAAATCCATCTACACCTTTTACATCTTTTATCTGTTGCTGCATTCCCAAGTAATTCATATAACTAATAGGCATCAAATGGGGTTTCCCATGAACAAAGTTCATTTTAAAGGAATCTCTCACATCATTCTTAGCTACTAAACTGCCCCCAGTGAGTTTTCAGTGATGCAATGTGCATCACTAACATTATTTTCTCAAAAAATAGCTCCCATTATTATGTTTAAAAAACACTTTATGTCATTAGGGGAATGCCACACATACCTTTTGTTTCTGTCATGGGGCGGTGCTTTTTATAGTTTCAGTCACGGATCAGCCAGGTTCCTGTTCAAATTATGCACACCCACAGCATGTCAATTAATTGCCGTGACTGGCCTGACATCACGGCAACTACGTGGCAAATTTTGCACGTGAGAACTGCCCATCCGATGTATGCATGCCCTGGAGCCAATGTCAGTCAGTGGCTATATGACGTGTAAGCATGCACGCCACTGTGGCCCCGGAGCATGTGCACATCTAACACGAAGGTGGGGCTGTACAGCCAGAGTCAGTGCACATGCCCAGGGAGTGGATGGGCAGTGCGCATGTAGGGAAGTTGGACTGACGGATAGACTTGCCTGTAGTGAGAGGCAGAGGTGTAGAGCAGTGTAGGTGTGAAACCGCTGAGATAAAGAGAAAGGGTGCAGTATTATAGTTTGACCATTGGAGGGCAGTGGAGAGTGTAAGAGTGGGACTGAATAACTGCCATTGGTCAGAGAAACTGTCAGGTGATGGTGGGAGGAGTTACCAGAACTGGAAGTATAAAGGGCTGCGGGAAGGTTCTGGAAAGTTCAGTCAGCACAGTAGAGAGGAAGTTCTGCTGAGGAGAAAGAGACAGTTGAAAGGCTCTAGAGGGGACTGACAGCTGAGGCGGTCACGGGGGGGGGTGGCCCAGAGGACAGTAGCCGCAGACGAAGACGGCCTTGGGGTATCAAACGGACGGCGTGCTCAGACTGGTGCAGCACTGTGTAATATGGAAAAAAATTCCAGCATCCAGATCAGTAATTGGATTAAAAAATTTTTTATTCCTTTATTCCAAAATTTAAAAAAATCATAAGATTCTCCATCATGATAAGAGACGCATGCTTTGCTGCAGAGGGATCCTGTTTCCACATTCCGTGCACCGATCGGACTTATAGCTGTCTTCTTTGGGGTGAGCTGAAAAAATTTTCTTTTTTTACCTTAAAAAATTTTCTTTTTTTACCTTAAAAATTTTCTTTTTTTACCTTGGTGCAGCACTGTGATGGATGGGCCTATGGCAGCCACAGTGAAAAGAGCCACAAAAGACGCCCCGACTACAGTGTCAAAGAAGTTAAGGTACCCGGGCCTGTATATGTAGAAATGTGAAGCTTCTGTGGTGTATTCCTGACGTCAACAGAAGGGCGGCCAATAAAAAAGGACACGGTGTTTCGGGCCAATAGCCCGAAACACCGTGTCTGCAAATTGAGATTCTGATTTGGCTTTTATCCTAAGTCATATTACAAGACTCGTTAAAGGGTTGATTGTGGCTTGTAGGATCGCTACTACCAATAGGTGGTGCTGTAGAGTAAAAGTCCTCTTTCTCTCTGAAGAGGCAATTTGCATATTAAATTTCCCAGAGGAGCATTGCACAGCGAATAAGCCTCCTTACCTTGACAAGCCAGAGCTGGTATGTCACTCTCCACAAGGAGAAACCTTACCTATTAGGCATTAATAACTTTACTATTAACCTATGGTAATAAAGGATCTTGAGATTCTAAAGCATATAAACTGTTTATTAACGCTTCTGTACTACAACAGGTTCAGTGACTTATGAAAGTATTCACTCCCTTGGCTTTTTACCTATTTTGATACATTGCAACCTGTGTTTAAATGTTTTTGTAATCCAATTTGTGTGTGATGCATCAGCCCTAGTCTAAGTTGGTGAAGTAAAGTGAGAAAAATTATAGCCATAAATTATATTTAAGGGATCAAATAACAAAAAAGTAGCATATGCATATGCATCACACAAGTGCATCACAGAAGTGTGAGCTATGAATTAATCCAGAATTTAATATGATGTATACAGACTGAACCCTGCCATCTGCCACCATCTCACTCTAATCAGCATCACCATTTATCTATTCTCCCTACAGGTACGTCACCCAACTTTCCACACTGAGTTTTCACTACTTCTGTTTCTTGCAACCATTTTGTATGTCACCCAACTTTCCACACTGAATTTTCCCAACTTCTGCTTCTTGCAACCACTTGGTATGTCACCTAACTTTCCACACTGAATTTTTCCTACTTCTACTTTTGCAACTTTGCAACTTGGTATGTTTTTCAACTAACTCCCAAATTTATTTATGGCCTCCTTGTTTACTCTACCTTGATCATACTGCATCTTGCTCACTCTTAATTATCTGACCCAGATCTGCACAGACCACTCCCCTCAGCTCATTACCTGAATGCATTTTCTATCAAATCGATTGCAAACCATACGCCTGCCAAGATGTCAGTCAGCCCAGCGCATCACATAAGTGCATCATAGACGTGTGAGCTATTAATTAATTCAAAATTGAACCAGAAGGGAACTGAAGGTAACTGGATATATAGTCACAGTAAACAATGTTTCTGTTTGTTTTCACTCTCATCCCTATACTCCTTCACTTTCTACTAATCCCCCTAATCCCTGCACCTAGTAATGAACTGGTCATCTCTCTTTCCATCCTCACCATCCATTTCACCTCCTCCACAGGACTATTCCTCAACTTACAATCATCTGTCTTCAAGCACAGACAGCCCCCTCATGCTCTTTCCTGCTCCCACCTATCACTGTCTCTGCTCCTCCTCACTGCCGGTAATATTTCTCCAAATCCTGATCCTCCTCACCACATCCCCACAGTTACTTCTATCTCCCATCCACGCTCTATCACACATTTCCATAAACTCTATAACCTTACACCGACTACCCCAGTCCCCGCTTCCCCAGTCCCTCTAACAGGAGCTCTATGGAACTGCTCACTCTGTATACAACAAACTTTCCTACATCCATGATCTTTTAATTACTAACAAACTTTCCTTCCTCACCATCACCGAAATCTGGCTCACCCCCTCTGACACAGCCTCTCCTGCTACACTTTCGTAGGGTGGATTCCACCTTTCCCACACACCCCTGTCCCAGCAGCAAGCATGGCGGAGGAGTTAGTTTTCACCTGTCAGATAACTGCTCCTCTCAAATCCCACTACCACTCTCTGCTACCCTCCCTTCCTTTGAGGTGCACTCTGTGTGCAGCTACTCCCCATCCAACCACCAACTGGCTGTCATTTACCGCCCTCCAGGGCCAGCCACCACTTTCTTTGACCTGTTCACTACCTGGCTACTTGATTTCCTCTCTGCTGACATCCCCACTATCATCATGGGTGACTTCAACATCACCATTGACACTTCCCTCTCAGCTGCCACTAAACTTCTAACTCTCACTTCCTCCTTCGGCCTCTCCCAATGGTCTTCTGCAGCTACTCACAAAGATGGGCACACATTGGACCTTATCTTCACTCACCTCTGCTCCCTATCTAACCTGTCTAACTTGCAGCTCCCTCTTTCTGACCACAGCCTACTTACATTCACATCCCTCTGCTCTCGTTGTCCACAATCCCCACTTCACAAACTTGCACAACCTTGTAGAAATGTTAAACACCTCTTAAACACCACCTACAGACGGCGACAACCCTGGCACACCCTGCAAACACGTTTCCTGCAGCGGTGCTCCAGGTGCGCCGAACGTCTGTGGAGAAAATCTAAACTACACGTAGATTTCATCCATTATAAGTTTATGCTTAGAATATACAACACTGCCCTTCACCTCTCCAAACAAATCTATTTCAACACCCTCATCACCTCACTATCCAATAACCCTAAACATCTCTTTGACACTTTTCATTCCCTGCTCAGCCCAAGAGTGCAGGCCCCAACCACGGAGCTTCGAGCTGACGATCTGGCCAATTACTTCAAAGAAAACATTGACCATATCCGATAGCAAAATTATCTCCCAATCACCTCATACCATGCACTGTCCTCATAGAATCATAGAATCATAGAATCATAGAATCGTAGAGTTGGAAGGGACCTCCTGGGCCATCTGGTCCAACCCCCTGCTCAAAGCAGGATTCGCTAAATCATCCCAGTCAGATGTCTGTCCAGCCTCTGTTTGAAGACTTCCATTGAAGGAGAACTCACCACTTCTCGTGGCAGCCTGTTCCACTCATTGATCACGCTAACTGTCAAAAAGTTTTTTCTAATATCTAATCTGTGTCTCCTCCCATTCAGTTTCATCCCATTGCTTCTAGTCTTTCCTTGTGCAAATGAGAATAAAGTTGATCCTTCTACAATGTGACAGCCCTTTAGATATTTGTAGACGGCTATTAAGTCTCCTCTCAGTCTTCTCTTTTGCAAACTAAACATTCCCAAATCCTGCAACCTTTCCTCATAAGACAGGGTTTGCAGACCGGTCACCATTCTGGTCGCTCTTTTCTGAACTTGCTCCAGTTTGTTGATGTCTTTTTTAAAATGTGGTGCCCAAAACTGGACACAATATTCCAGATGAGGTCTGACCAAAGAGGAGTAGAGGGAAATAATGACTTCACGTGATCTAGACTGTATGCTTCTGTTAATACATCCTAGAATTGCATTTGCCTTTTTTGCTGCTGCATCACACTGTTGACTCATATTCAGTCTGTGATCTATTAGTATACCCAAGTCTTTTTCACATGTGCTGTCACTTAGCCCTATTCCTCCCATTCTATATATGCTTTTTCCATTTTTATTGCCCAGATGTAGTACTTTGCATTTCTCCCTGTTAAAAACCATTCTGTTAGTTGCTGCTCACTTCTCCAGTTTATTTAAATCTTTTTGAATCCTCTCTCTCTCTTCTCTAGTATTAGCTATCCCTCCTAGCTTTGTGTCATCAGCAAATTTAATCAGTTTACCCTCAATTCCTTCATCTAAATCGTTGATAAAGATGTTGAACAATACAGGGCCCAGGACAGAGCCCTGTGGTACCCCACTTGAGACATTCTTCCAACTGGATGTGCAGCCATTTACGACCACTCTTTGGGTCCGATCACTAAGCCAGTTATGAATCCACCTAACAGTTGCCTTGTCCATTCCATACTTAGTCATTTTTTCAATAAGGATTGTATGAGAGACTTTGTCAAATGCTTTGCTGAAGTCAAGATATACTATATCTACAGCATTTCCTTGATCCACCCAATCAGTGATACCGTCATAGAAGGAAATTAAGTTAGTCTGACATGACTTATTAGTTACAAACCCATGCTGACTCTGTTTAATCACTTCATTCTTATCCAGGTATTGACATACATGTTGTTTAATAATTTGTTCAAAGATCTTTCCTGGTATAGAAGTCAGACTCACCGGCCTATAGTTACCTGGGTCCACCTTCTTCCCCTTTTTGAAGATAGGAACAACATTTGCTCTTCTCCAGTCTTCTGGCACTTCTCCTGTTCTCCAAGAATTTTCAAAGATTATAGAGAGGGGTTCAAAAATTTCTTCTGCTATCTCCTTCAGTACTCTGGGGTGTAATTCATCTTGACCTGGAGACTTGAATTCATTTAGGCTAGCTAAGTGTTTCCTCACTATCTTTCTGTTTATAGATATCATGGATTCTTCTATTCCCTTAATAGGACAGTGAATAACAGTTGATGTTACATTTCCTTTCTGAGAGAAAACAGATGCAAAATAGGAATTTAAAAGTTCAGCCTTCTCAACATCCTGTCTTACCATTTCATCATTTTCATCCTGTAAAAATCCTATAGCATCTTTGACTTTTCTTTTACTTTTGACATATCCCCAAAATCCTTTATTATTGCTTTTGACATCTCTTGCAAGCCTCAATTCATTTTCAGCTTTAGATAATCTGATTTGTGCCCTGCAGGTTCTGCAGACAGCATTATATTCTTCTTTAGATATGCCTCCCTCTTTCCATTTTATAAACATTTTTTTCTTCCTTTTTAGCATGTGCTTAAGTTCTGTGTTCATCCATCCTGGTTTCCTTAACTGCTTCCTATTCTTCCCTCTTTTCGGAATTGTTAACAACTGTGCTTTGAGAATTTCATTTTTCAAGATTTCCCATCCTTCCTGGACATTTTTGTCTTTAAGGATATCCAGCCATTGGATCCCTCCAATTCTCTTTCTGAATCCCTTAAAATCTGCCTTTCTGAAATCTAACCTTGATGTCTGAGTCTTCACAGGTCTTCCGCCTCTAGTTATCCAAAATTCTAAAATAGCATGGTCGCTACCTCCTAGGGTCCCAGCCACTTTTACCTCCTCAACCATTTCCTCCCTGTTTATAAGGATTAGATCCAAGGTAGCAGTTCCCCTTGTTTTCTCCCTTACCTTTTGGAAGATAAAGTTGTCAGCAAGAGAGGATAAGAATTTCCTTGACCTGTTAGTTTTGCCTGAGAGAGATTCCCAACAAATGTCTGGATAGTTGAAATCTCCCATGACAACTATGTCATAATTTTTGGAGAACTTGGCCATTTGATGCATAAAGAGTTCATCCATAGCTTCAGCTTGCACAGGCGGCCTGTAGTAAATGCCTACAATGGTGTCCTTTCCATTGTTCTGTCCTTGTATTCTTACCCAAACAGTTTCCACAGAACTCCCAGTCTCTGAAGCTTCAATCTCTGTGCAGATATACGCGTTTCTAACATACAATGCGACACCCCCTCCTCGTTTATCAAGTCTGTTTCTTGCAAATAAGTTGTATCCTTCTAGTCTTGTATTCTAATCATGTGTATTGTCCCACCAAGTTTCAGTGATTCCAATGACATCATATTTCTTTTCCTGTGTTAGTAGTTCCAATTCTCCTTGTTTGTTGCCCATGCTTTGTGCATTAGTATAGAAACATTTTAGTTTGTGATTGGTTTCTCTTTCTCCAATATTTTTATTAATTAGATTCTTTCGTCTTTGTTCTTCCTTTCCACTTCTAATAGCAGAGTTCTCAATAGCATTTGTCAGGTGTATGGCTTTTTCTGGTCTTTTGCTTCCCTTCCCATGTTGTTCTAGTTTAAAGCTCTCCTTACAAGTGTAGCAAGGCGACTTCCAAATACATGCTTACCAGTCTTCGTAAGGTGCACCCCATCTCTAGCAAGTAGTCCATCGTATAAGTAGTTCACTCCGTGATCCAGAAATCCAAATCGTTGCTGACGGCACCATCGACGTAGCCAGTTGTTCACCTGCAGAATCTTATTCCACCTCCTTGTTCCATGGCCATCCAATGGGAGGATGGAAGAGAAGACCACCTGCGCTCCCAGTTCTTTCACTTTCTTGCCTAAGTCTTCAAAGTCTCTGCAGATGGTTTCCAGGTCGTTTCTTGCGGTGTCATTTGTCCCCACATGTAGTAGCAGGAATGGGTAGTCATCTGTAGGTCTGAAGAGTCCTGATATCCTGTCAGACACATCTTTAATTTTTGCACCTGGAAGACAACACATTTCTCTTGAAGTTATATCCGGTCTGCAGATAGCCGCCTCAGTTCCTCTCAACAGGGAATCCCCCATGACCACCACTCTCCGTTTCTTCTTCACAACATTTTTCTTTCTCCATCCAGGAGGACTCTGAAGGCGTACAAGGTTGCTGCTTGTTGGCAAAGTCTTATCCTGATGTATTTCTTCATTGTTTTCCTGCGTGAGAGCCTGGTACTGGTTTCTGAGCAGTATGGGTGCTGACTGCCTCCTGATCCTCCTGCTTCTCTGGGTCACATGTCTCCATTCCTCTGTTTCTTCAGGTGCACTTCGAATTTCTTCTCTTTCTGTAACATGAAGAGATAATTCTGCTCTGTCCAAGAACTCTTCACCTTCCTTAATGATCTTCAACGTAGCTAACCTCTCTTCGAGATTTTGCAACTTTTCCTCCAACAGGGACACAAGCTTGCATTTGTGGCATGTGAAGTTTGGCTTTTCCACTGGTAAGTCTGTGAACATGTAGCAAGAAATGCAGCTCACCAAATGGCTCCTGGCCTCTTCCATCTTGAGATTTCTTAAAAACGATGAAAGATGAGCCCAAATTCGCGCGCCAATAGGCGCGCGGTTTTTCCGATTTCCTCTTTTCAGCTGCAACGGCCAAAACCCAGTGATCGTTGAGCTCGCGGAGACTCTTCACTTATCCCAGAAGGCACTGGGAATATGCAAATGATCTCCTCAAGACTCTTCCCCTGGTTTTCCGATTTCCTCTTTTCAGCTGCAACGGCCAAAACCCAGTGATCGTTGAGCTCGCGGAGACTCTTCACTTATCCCAGAAGGCACTGGGAATATGCAAATGATCTCCTCAAGACTCTTCCCCTGGTTTTTTCCTCCCTCTCCCACTGCATCTAGCTCACTCTCTGATTTTGAACCAGTCACAGAAGAAGAAGTAAGCAGGCTCCTTGCATCTTCTCGCCCAACCACTTGCACCAGTGACCCATTTTTGTCACATATCCTCCAGTCCCTTTCCCCTGCTGTCACCACTCACCTAACTAAAATATTTAACCTCTCTCTTTCTCATTAAGCATGCCATCATACATACACTACTTAAAAAATCATCCCTTGACCAAAACAGTGACGCTAACTATAGACCTGTCTCTAATCTTCCCTTCATCTCTAAACTCCCGGAATGCCTGGTCCATTCCCATCTGATCCGCTATCTCTCTGATAACTCGCTAACTCGACCCTCTCCAATCCGGTTTCCGCTCTTTGCACTCTACTGAAACTGCCCTCACTAAAGTCTCTAATGATCTACTAACAGCTAAATCTAATGGTCACTACTCCATTCTAATTCTCTTGGATCTCTCTGCAGCATTCGACACTGTGGGTCATCAGCTCCTCCTCACTATGCTCCACTCCATCGTCATCAAGGACACCGTTCTCTCCTGGTTTTCCTCCTATCTCTCTGACCGCTCCTTTACTGTATCTTTTGCTGGTTCCTCCTCCTCTCATCTTCCCCTTACTGTTGGGGTTCCTCAAGGATCAGTCCTATGCCCCCTCCTCTTCTCTTTGTATACTGCCCCTATTCGCCAAACAATCAGTAGATTTGGTTCCCAGTACCATCTCTATGCTGATGACAGCCAATAATACACTTCTTCTCCTGATATCACGCCTGCCTTTTTAGAAAACACCAGCGATTGTCTAAATGCTGTGTCTAACATCATGTCCTCACTATATCTGAAACTGAACCTGTCAAAGACCGAACTCCTTATGTTTCCTCCCTCTACTAATGTACCTATACCCGACATTGCCATTTCTGTGTGTGGCTCCACTATTACTCCCCAGCAATATGTCCACTGTCTTGGGGTCATACTTGACTCCGAGCTTTCATTCACCCCCCACATCTGATCACTGGATCGCTCTTGTTATCTGCACCTCAAAAACATTTCTAGAATTCAACCTTTTCTTACTTTTGATTTCGCAAAAACTCTTACTATTTCTCTTATTCATTCTTGTCTAGACTATTGTAACTCTCTTCTAATCGGTCTACCTCTTACCAAACTCTCCCCCCCTCCAATCTGTCTTGAATGCTGCAGCCAGGATCATATTCCTCGCTAATCGTTACACCGATGCCTCTACCTTGTGCCAGTCATTACACTGGCTACCCATCCACTCTAGAATCCAGTACAAACTTATTACCCTCATCCACAAAGCTCTCCATGGCTCAGCACCACCCTACATCTCCTCCCTCGTTTCAGTCTACCAGCCTTCCCGTGCCCTCCCTTCTGCTAATGACCTGAGGTTAGCATCCTCAATAATCAGAACCTCCCACTCCCCTCTTCAAGACTATACACGTGCTGCGCCAATTCTTTGGAATGCACTTCCCAGGTCAATACGATTAGTCCTCAATCCCTACAATTTTAAGCGTGCCCTGAAAATGCATTTATTCAGACTGGCCTACTGCCTCAACACATTAACCTAATCTATCCCTGTGTGGCACAGTCAAAAGTTTTACCATAACAGGTTCCCTGCATCATTTTCCCACATGCTTTATGCATCTATTAGCCCTCTGCATCTGTACTGTTACACACTTAACATTATGGCTGGTGCAAATAATCAGGGCAATTGTTACCACCCACCTTTCGTGTCTACCTTTATTTCCTCATAGATTGTAAGCTTGCGAGCAGGGCCCTCATTCCTCTTGGTATCTGTTATGATCTATGTGATTATTGTTATGCTGTAATGTCTATCGTCTGTACAAGTTCCCTCTGAAATGTAAAGTGCTGCGGAATATGTCGGCGCTATAGAAATAAAATTTATTATATTATTATTATTATTTACACTCACTCTCTGAATCCCTTCTCCCTATTACAGACATAAACTCCTTATACAATGCAGACGCTGCTGCTGCTTTATATAACACAATAGCTGCAGCTCTAGAATCGGTCGCCCCTCTCACACATACCAAAGCTCACAAAATTAACAGATAACCATTGCACACCAGCCTGACTAAAAAACTGATGCAGGCTTCTAGGGTTGCTGAGCGGAGATGGAAATGATCCAATGAGCACTTCATCGTATTCAAACAGTCCCTCACTACTTTCAAGGCCACAATTGCTGCAGCAAAGCAAATCTACTTCTCATCTCTCATATCCTCCCTGTCTCATATCCTCCCTGTCTCACAACCCTGAACAGCTATTCAACACTTTCTATTCTCTTCTCCATCCCCCAGCACCTCCTACCTCTCCACTTATCTCAGCTGAAGACTTTGCTTCATTCTTCAAAGATAGATCAGAGAAAGCTTTGGCCTACAACCCCCAGAGTCCCTCACCTACCTACTCAGCCCTTCTCCTCCAAAGCTAGCTTCTCCATCATTACAGAAGACCAACTTTCCACCCTACAGCTAACATAGAAAAAATTTAAGAAAAACTTATACCACAAGATTTGGCCTTCCCAAAACCCTGTCTGATGACAAATGCACATATAGCAGGATGCAGCAGGCCTCCACTAATAAAGGCAAGGGGCAGAACAGGTGCAAACTACTGATAAAAACAACCACCCCACACCTACCAGACAATGGAGGGGTTGGCTGCCTAGTTGAAAAAATGCACATAGAGAAGGCTTGCATACGAAGCCAGTCACACAGGCAAGTGTGATGCAAAGTGCCTGGCTTGCAACCTATTAATGACGCCCATAGTATTACCATGCGGGCTGCTCCAGCACTGTAGTATGCAACACACAGTGACAGACGCCCCAATAGACCAAGCCAACAGAAAGAGGCATGGCTACATCCTGCAAAAACTGATATGATAAATGCAAAAAATTAATGCATTCAATGAGTACATAAAATGAGGTGTTGGTTAGTATTTTGGCCAAAATAGATTAAGCCCTCAAGTCACGTCACGGCTCCTCATATTTGCAAGTCCTAACACTAATATCAAAACAGCTAACTGAAAAAATTCAAAAAAACTCATACCACAAGATATGGCCCTCCCAAAACCCTGTCTGATGACAAATGCACATATAGCAGAATGCAGCATGCCTCCACTAATAAAGGAAAGGGGCAGCACAGGTGAAAACTACTGACAAAAACAACCACCCCACACCTACCAGGCCATGGAGGGGTTGGCTGCCTAGTTGAAATATGCACATAGATAAGGCTTGCATAGGACGCCAGTCACACAGGTAAGTGTGATGCAAAGTGCCTGGCTTGCAACCTATTAATGATGCCCATAGTAACTTTCCACCCTACTCTCGAGATCACATCTCCCCACCTATGCACATGACCCAGTTCCATCCCACTTCATCCCAATCCCCACCACAGTCTTCATCCCAACCCTAACCAATCTATTCAACCTATCTCTAAATCACTAACAACTGGTGTTTTCTCCTCATGCTTCAAACATGCCTCAATCACACCCATCCTCAAAAAGCACTCGCTTGACCCATCATCTGTATCTAGCTATCGTCCCATATCTCTTTTCCCTATGCCTCAAAACTACAGGAACAACATGCCCATTTTGAACTGTGCTCCCTCCTCTCTTCCTGCTCCCTCTTCGATCGTTCACAATCTGACTTCCGACTGCATCACTCCACTGAAACTGCCCTAACAAAAGTCACCAATGACCTCTGACAGCCAAAGCCAAGCAACACTACTCTGTCCTCATCCTTCTGGACCTGTCTTCTTCCTTTGACACAGTGGACCATTCATTATTTTTACAGACCTTCTCATCTGTGTGCATCACAGACTTGGCCCTATCTTGGATCACGTCATACCTAAGAGACCAGACATTCAGTGTTTCCCACTCACACACCACCTCTTTTGCTCGCCTCCTATCTGTCGGAGTCCCGCAAGGTTCAGTCCTAGGGCCCCTGCTCTTCTCCATTTACACCTTCAGCCTGGGACAGCTCATAGAATCTCACAGCTTTCATTATCATCTCTATGCTTATGACACACAGATCTACCTCTCTGGACCAGATATCACCTCCCTACTAAACAAAATCCCACAATGTCTGTCCACTATTTCACCCTACTTTGCTAGATTTCTAAAAATTAACATGGACAAAACAGAATTCATCATCTTTACCCCATCTCACTCAACTCCCACAGCAGACCTATCCATTAAAGTAAATGGCTGCTCACTCTCTCCAGTCCCACAAGCTTGCTGCCTTGGGGTAATCCTTGACTCCGATCTCTCCTCATTTAAAAACAACAGTATCACTGTGCTTGATTGGCCAGCAAACTCATCTGACCTTAACCCCATAGAGAATCTAAGGAGTATTGTCAGTAGGAAGATGAGAGACACCAGACACAACAATGCAGACGAGCTGAAGGCTGCTATCACAGCAACCTGGGCTTCCATAACACCTCAGCAGTGCCACAGGCTGATCACCTCCATGCCACTCCACATTGATGCAGTAATTGATGCAAAAGGAGCCCCATCCAAGTATTGAGTGCATTTACTGAACATACATTTTAGTAGGCCAACATTTCGGATTTTAAAATAATTTTTTCAATCATTTTATAAAGTATTCGATTTTACTGAGATACAGTAATGACTTTTGTGTTTTTATTGGTGGCTGTAAGCCATAATCATCAACATTAACAAAAAAATAAACACGTAAAATAGAGCACTCTGTTTGTATTGACTCTATATAATATATGAGTTTCACTTTTTGTATTGAAGAACTGAAATAAATTAACTTTTTGATGATATTCTAATTTTGTGAGATGCACCTGTACAATCTTATCGGCTTTGGGCAACTGCACTTTACATGTGGATGGTAAACAAGCAGAGTAAATTAGATAAACTTCCATTTTCCTGGTGCAGGGACACATGGGTCAATATGTTACACTGTGAACCCTGCATCCAAACAGCACCCTGTGATCTGTTAACGAGGGCCTCTCTTAGAGCATTGTCCCTCTACCGTGTTCTCAGCTGGGCAAGACCCTTCTGCACAGGACCTCCCACGTCTGGTCAACACTCGACTCACTTCTTCCATTAATTCTCTCCCAAACAGATTTCGCCGACTTGCCTGCTGAACTGGATCTCACTCCACGCTAGCTATGTTCCTCTCCAGATCTCTGCACACTCTCTTCTCTTCTCTTAAAACACTAACTTACTCAATCTCTCACTACCCAGAGATTCTCAATCCTCCTCCCCACTATGGGCCTCCCTTATAGTTAACTCTGACACTGTCCCTGCTGTCTGTTACTGGGCAGACTTAACCTTTCATCCAGTTCTGTACAAAAGCAGAGAGGAAGACAGTGCCATCTTGTGCCCATTAGTTAGTACTGCAGCCCAGGGGTAAATTAACATTTGTTACCACATGAAATCATATTTCACACATTTACATTAAACTCATTGATATCTTCAGGTAAGGGGTATGACAGCCCGACCACCTCCTCACACTACAATAGTGATATACTTTAATATACTATTACTCTTCAAAATTTAGGATGAAATGGTTTGCTGGGTAAAATTTTAGACATGGCATAGACGACTAAGGGAGGAACATACAGTATAAGTGCTGTAGTGTTATAACGTTGTTTTTAGCCATTTGGGGCTAAAAGTATTGAGAAGAAGAGAGAGATAGAGAGATATTTTGTAAATTCAAACTCTGTGGCCTTTAATCAGCCATAGTTTACATGGACAGCGATTTATCTGCAATGTCTGTCCAGAGAAAGTTTTACTGAGGAACACTCTGTGTTTACCAGAGATTCCAGGAGTGGGACTTACGATGTACAGTTGTATGAAAGGGTGGTCTCCAAAAACAAAAATAGCAGTGTCTAAATGTATTAGCTATATAGTTTTTTATATAGATCTATACAGAGGCTGGTGAATGGTAAGTTTGTAATTCCTCCATATTTTTCAAATGTTGCTAATCCATGCGTTCGATTATTCTGTAGATTAGTCCTTAGTAGAGATGAGCGACTTTGCCTTTTTTCGGGTCGAGTTGGGTTTCACGAAACCCGACTTTCGCAAGAGTCAGGTCGAACAAAATCGGACGATTATAGTGAAAGGTCGAAGGCAGACTGAAACACGAAACCCAATGTAAGTCAATGGGGAAGAAAAGTCGGCAGTGAGTGGAGGACAGGAAACACACCTAGAGTGCCCACTTTAATGCCAAAAGCATCAATTCTTATTCCTTAAGCTTGTCAACCTTTATTTACTTTATAATAATAGTTAGGCATTGAAAACTTGTGGTTATTTGGCTAAAGTTGTGGGGGGGTAGTGCTGGCTCCAGATTTTCGTGGGCCCAGGGCCATAGAGTGTCACTGGGCTCCTTTAACACATGACACAATTCATGATCATTTGATACGGCAGAGAAATAGCGGTATAGTACAATGAAAAATACTTCAATTCTTACATCACATGACTGATATCCATTTTAAATTCTCCAATAGCTCCAAAAACAGACAGAATATTACTCCATACAGTATTATGGCCACCGCATAGTGCGCCATACTGAGTAATGAGGCCCATATATTTCTCCATACAGAATCATTGATCCCATATAATGTTCCATACAGTATATGATGAGCTCCACATAATGCTACAGTATATGTTGTTCACCATGGATGAAGCTCCAATGTCTTATGGGTCCAAATAATGCTCCATATTAGAGTTGAGCGAAACGGGTCGAAAAATTTCAAAAGTCGCCGACTTTTGGCAAAGTCGGGTTTCATGAAACGAAACCCAACCCTAGGATGAGGTCGGCCACGAGGTCGGCGACTTACGCGCCAAAGTCGCGTTTCAAAAGTTTGTTTTGCGCTCTTTTTCAGCCAATCAGGATCCACGGACACTGTGGGCAACGTGATGACATAGGCAGGGGTCACCACCATCTTTCAGAAGGGCATGCAAGTGATTGGCTTGCTTTGGTGGGTGTCACAGGGGGTATAAAAGGGCGTGCACGCCGACCGCCATCTTACTTCTGCCGATCTTAGTATAGGGAGAGGTTGCTGCTGATTCTGTAGGGAGAGCGTTAGGCAGGGAAGAAGACAAAAAAACTGCTTCTGCTGCTAGCGATTTGGCCTGCACAACACACCAGTCACTGTGTGTGCAGTGCAAGGGGAGGCTATATAGTGGTGTATCAGTGGTGTTGGTTGTTGGGCTGCCTTCTAAGGCTTCCTGACATTCCTGCATTGCTGTTTACCCACTGCTCCGCAAACTGCTTTTTTAAAAGCAATCCCAATTTTTTTTTTTTCTCCTGCTGAGAAGAAAAAAAAACTGCTTCTGCTGCTAGCAATTTGGCCTGCACAACACACCAGTCACTGTGTGTGCAGTGCAAGGGGAGGCTATATTGTGGTGTATCAGTGGTGTTGGTTGTTGGGCTGCCTTTTAAGGCTTCCTGACAGGCTGGCATTGCTGTTTACCCACTGCTCTGCAAACTTCTTTTTTAAAAGCAATCCAATCTCCCTTATCCTCTAGTCACTTTTGTCACAGCTGTGCCATCGAGCCTGTCACATAGCGCTCAGATATTCATTGGGCTTCACACAATCCAAAAGTGTCCAGTGTCCAAAAGTGTGTGCAGAGATTCAAAATCTCCCTTATCCTCTAGTCACTTTTGTCACAGCTGTGCCATCGAGCCTGTCACATAGCGCTCAGATATTCATTGGGCCTCACACAATCCAAAAGTGTCCAGTGTCCAAAAGTGTGTGCAGAGATTCAAAATCTCCCTTATCCTCTAGTCACTTTTGTCACAGCTGTGCCATCGAGCCTGTCACATAGCGCTCAGATATTCATTGGGCCTCACACAATCCAAAAGTGTCCAGTGTCCAAAAGTGTGTGCAGAGATTCAAAAGCTCCCTTATCCTCTAGTCACTTTTGTCACAGCTGTGCCATCGAGCCTGTCACATAGCGCTCAGATATTCATTGGGCCTCACACAATCCAAAAGTGTCCAGTGTCCAAAAGTGTGTGCAGAGATTCAAAATCTCCCTTATCCTCTAGTCACTTTTGTCACAGCTGTGCCATCGAGCCTGTCACATAGCGCTCAGATATTCATTGGGCCTCACACAATCCAAAAGTGTCCAGTGTCCAAAAGTGTGTGCAGAGATTCAAAATCTCCCTTATCCTCTAGTCACTTTTGTCACAGCTGTGCCATCGAGCCTGTCACATAGCGCTCAGATATTCATTGGGCCTCACAAAATCCAAAAGTGTCCAGTGTCCAAAAGTGTGTGCATAGATTCAAAATCTCCCTTATCCTCTAGACACTTTTGTCACAGCTGTGCCATCGAGCCTGTCACATAGCGCTCAGATATTCATTGGGCCTCACACAATCCAAAAGTGTCCATCCAGTGTCCAAAACTGTGTGCAGAGATTCAAAATCTCCCTTATCCTCTAGTCACTTTGGTCACAGCTGTGCCATCGAGCCTGTCACATAGCGCTCAGATATTCATTGGGCCTCACACAATCCAAAAGTGTCCAGTGTCCAAAAGTGTGTGCAGAGATTCAAAATCTCCCTTATCCTCTAGTCACTTTTGTCACAGCTGTGCCATCGAGCCTGTCACATAGCGCTCAGATATTCATTGGGCCTCACACAATCCAAAAGTGTCCAGTGTCCAAAAGTGTGTGCAGAGATTCAAAATCTCCCTTATCCTCTAGTCACTTTTGTCACAGCTGTGCCATCGAGCCTGTCACATAGCGCTCAGATATTCATTGGGCCTCACACAATCCAAAAGTGTCCAGTGTCCAAAAGTGTGTGCAGAGATTCAAAATCTCCCTTATCCTCTAGTCACTTTTGTCACAGCTGTGCCATCGAGCCTGTCACATAGCGCTCAGATATTCATTGGGCCTCACACAATCCAAAAGTGTCCAGTGTCCAAAAGTGTGTGCAGAGATTCAAAACTCCCTTATCCTCTAGTCACTTTTGTCACAGCTGTGCCATCGAGCCTGTCACATAGCGCTCAGATATCAGTGGGCCTCACACAATCCAAAAGTGTCCAGTGTCCACAAGTGTGTGCAGAAATTCAAAATCTCCCCTGTCCTATAGACACCTTGTACCTTGTTTTACATTACTATATAGTTTGTTGGATTTTGTGTACATTTCCACCAAAAATGAGGAAGGCTGGTGGAAGAGGCCGTGGAATTGGGCGGGGGTTGGCAGCTGGTAATGATGGTGTTGGTGGTGGATCTGATGGTAGTGGCAAGAGCAAAATAGGACCGAATGCAGGAGGTGTTGAGCCTGCGTCATCGTCTGGCTACATAAGGCCTCGAACGCTTAGTTTTCTAGGAGTTGGCAAACCGCTTTTAAAGCCAGAGCATCAGGAAAAAGTTTTGTCTTACATTGCTGACTCAGCCTCCAGCTCTATCGCCTCCTCTTCTTCAGTTGTAAAAAGTAAAAGCACTGAGTCGTCATTGGAGGCTCATGTTCATGAACCACACCTTTCCTTGTGTCCTTCACCCCAACCAAGATTGAAGGATGACGCAGGCCATACTACTGATTACTCCATGGAGCTGTTTTCACATACCATGCCTGGATTATCAAGTGAAATGGTGAATTACCCAGGCCAAGATGAATCTGACATGGAGTGCACTGATGCACAGCCGCTGATGGATGATTCTGCTGGTACATTCACTCAGAGCACTACATTGTCCTCGCAGTGTACAGAGCCAGATTCTGACCCTGATGAGACTCAGGAGCCCCTTCCCGCACACTATACCACCATACACGGTGACACAGAGGAAGGTGCACATGACATAGAAGAGGAGGTGATGGATGTCCCAGTTGTTGACCCAGATTGGCATCCATTGGGGGAAGAGGGTGCTGCTTCCAATAGCTCAGATGAGGAGCATCCACAGCAGACATCAACATCGCAACAGCTGTTATCTGGCAGGCCCGTAGCACTCCAAAGACAGGTTCCAAACATCAAAAGAGTTGCTGGACAGCTTGTCCAGAGGGTCAAAAGATCACAGCGTGCTAGACCACAAAATGTCTGCCAAAGTAGGAAGAGTGCAGTGTGGCACTTTTTTGAACAAAATCCTCATGATCAGGCCCAGGTTATCTGTAAGAAGTGCGCAAAGACCTTTAGCCGAGGGAAAAATCTGAAAAATTTGAATACCAGTTGCATGCTTAGACATTTAACCAGCATGCACTTGCAAGCTTGGACACAACACCAAACCTCAAGTGCCACATGTGCAACTGATACAACGAAGGTAGTCAGCAACGCTACATTGTTTCCCCCACTGTAAGCCCACCGGTTAGCACAGCAGCAAATGTTGAGGTGTCGTTGCAAGGCCACAGCAGTCAGGGAATCCCACTGTTATATCAACGAAAGACTGATTCTAGGCCATCAGAAAGTACACCAACTCCATCACCATCATCAACCCTCTCTCAGTCCGCCCTGTCCACCGCTACTTCCACCATATGCAGCTCTCAAGTCCAGCTCACCCTCCCAGACACTATGAGTAGGTCAAGAAAGTACTCAGTCTCTCATCCGCGTACACTGGGTTTGAACGCCCACATTGCCAAACTAATCTCGTTTGAGATGATGCCCTTTCGGTTGGCCTATGCAGTACCACGCTATGACCTACCCAGTCGCCACTTCTTCTCTCGCAAAGCCATCCCAGCCCTCCACCATCATGTGAAAGACCGCATTGTCCATGCACTCAAGCAGTCAGTGAGCGGAAAGGTGCACCTCACAACTGATGCATGGTCCAGTCGGCATGGCCAGGGCCGTTACGTGTCCATCACTGCGCACTGGGTTAATGTGGTGGATGCAGGGTCCACAGGGGACAGCGGTGGTGGGACAGTGCTGCCTAGCCCACGGTATAGGAAACAGTTGGCTGTAGGCGTTCGACCCTCCTCCTCCTCCTCCTCCAGAAGCGATAGCTCGTCCACAGAGCGCAGTCGTACGAGCACTCCATCTGCAGCTGCCACTGTTGCACACGATGTGTCCCCCTATCGAGCAGCTAGTGGAAAGCGTCAGCAGGCTGTGTTGCAGATGATGTGTTTGGGCGACAGACACACCGCCGAGGTGCTGGCCGAGTACTTGAAGCGACAAACTGAGTCATGGCTGGGCAGTGTACATCTTGAGGCAGGCAAGGTAGTTAGTGATAACGGCCGTAATTTTGTGGCAGCCATAGCCCTTTCAAAACTCAGCCACATACCTTGCTTGGCTCACACCTTGAACCTGGTGGTGCAGTGCTTCCTCAAAAATTATCCGGAGTTAACAGCCCTGCTCCAGAAGGTGCGAAGACTGTGCGCGCACATCCGCCGGTCGCCTGTACACTCCGTTCGTATGCAGAAGCTGCAGCGATTGCTCCACCTTCCCAACCACCGCCTCATTATCGACATTGCAACAAGGTGGAACTCCACCCTGCACATGGTGGAGCGGCTGTGCGAGCAGAGGCAGGCCATAATGCATTTGTGGGAGGATACACGGCCAGGCATTTTGAGAGCAGACATGGAGTTGACAGGTGTGCAGTGGTCGAAGCTGAAAGACCTCTGTAAAGTCCTTCAGTGTTTTGAGGAATGCACACGGCTGGTAAGCGCAGACGACGCCATCCTAAGCATGAGCATCCCACTTATGCGTCTGCTCATGCAAACTTTGACGCACCTTAAGGAGCAGGCGTCTGCAGCCAATGTTGATGAGGAGGAAGAGGAGGAGGGAATCCTTGATGACATTCAGCCATTGTCTGCTCAGGGACCTTTCCTGGACGAGGTGGAGGAAGAAGAGGAGGAGGAGGAGGATGATGGGGATGATTACTTAGGGGAGGAGGATGCATCTCGTGGGGCAAGTGAAAATGTTGGCGTGGCAAGGTCTGGTACAGGGTTTGTGCGTGACTGGAGGGATGTGGATTTGCCAGAATTGCCAGAAAGTGCTCCTCCACCCAGCACTCGCAGTGCATCATTGACACCGGGAACATTGGCCCACATGTCAGATTATGCCTTGCAGATCCTAAAAAGGGACCCACGCATTGCCAAAATGATGAACGATGACGACTACTGGTTGGCCAGCATCCTGGATCCATGCTATAAAGGCAAATTACAAAACATCATGCCACAGGAGAACCTTGACCTAATATTGGCTAATAAACAAGCAACTCTGGTAAATCGGTTGCTTGAGGCATTCCCAGCACACAGCAGCGGTGATGGTTCTCACACGAGCCGTACGGGCCGGGGGCAGCTTGGCAGAGGTGTTCGTGGTGCACACAGCAGAAGTGGCGTTGGAGACAGGGGTTTCATGACAATGTTGAGACTGATTTTTCAAGTACCGCTCACACAACTGGTAATACTGCATCGATGGAAAGTGACAGGAGACAGTAGTTGTCAACTATGGTTACAAACTACTTTTCCTCCCATATCGATGTTCTCCCACACAGGTCATTTCCCTTTGACTATTGGGCCGCTAAACTGGTGGTTGTGCACACCCGCCGTCAGACACACCGCCGTACTATGAGGGGCCCAGTGCCAGTACCGACGCCCACGAGTGGGCCCCCCTTGCTTGGGCAGGGCCCCAGCATTTGCAATCTTTACCTCTCCCTGCTCCTCCGCTGTGTAGCCTGGGCCGTCAAATCCATACTGTGCCTGACACCGTCTGAGCCTGCCTCCTGAGATATATATTTTGAATGTGTACGCTATCCATACATGTTATCCGGGGAAACGGTACCCTTTCTAACCTTTGTGCAATCCATACTGGGCCTAACACCGTCTGAGCCTGCCTCCTGAGACATATATTTTGAATGTGTATGCTATCCATACATGTTATCCGGGGATACGGTACCCTTTCTAACCTTTGTGCAATCACGTGCAATCCATACTGGGCCTAACACCGTCTGAGCCTGCCTCCTGAGACATATATTTTGAATGTGTACGCTATCCATACATGTTATCCGGGGATACGGTACCCTTTCTAACCTTTGTGCAATCACGTGCAATCCATACTGGGCCTAACACCGTCTGAGCCTGCCTCCTGAGACATATATTTTGAATGTGTATGCTAGCCATACATGTTATCCGGGGATACGGTACCCTTTCTAACCTTTGTGCAATCACGTGCAATCCATACTGTGCCTAACACCGTCTGAGCCTGCCTCCTGAGACATATATTTTGAATGTGTACGTTATCCATACATGTTATCCGGGGATACGGTACCCTTTCTAACCTTTGTGCAACCCATACTGGGCCTAACACCGTCTGAGCCTGCCTCCTGAGACATATATTTTGAATGTGTACGCTATCCATACATGTTATCCGGGGAAACGGTACCCTTTCTAACCTTTGTGCAATCACGTGCAATCAATACTGGGCCTAACACCGTCTGAGCCTGCCTCCTGAGATATATATTTTGAATGTGTACGCTCTCCATACATGTTATCCGGGGATACGGTACCCTTTCTAACCTTTGTGCAATCACGTGCAATCCATACTGGGCCTAACACCGTCTGAGCCTGCCTCCTGAGACATATATTTTGAATGTGTACGCTATCCATACATGTTATCCGGGGATACGGTACCCTTTCTAACCTTTGTGCAATCACGTGCAATCCATACTGGGCCTAACACCGTCTGAGCCTGCCTCCTTAGACATATATTTTGAATGTGTACGCTATCCATACATGTTATCTGGGGAAACGGTACCCTTTCTAACCTTTGTGCAATCACGTGCAATCCATACTGGGCCTAACACCGTCTGAGCCTGCCTCCTGAGACATATATTTTGAATGTGTACGCTATCCATGCATGTTATCTGGGGACACGGTACCCTTTCTCACCTTTGTGCAATCACGTGTAATCCATACTGGGCGTGAGAACGGCTGGCGAGCTGTTAAGCAAGCTACAGCACCTGTGGTTTGCACACGTAAGTTTTTCATTTTTTCAGGAATGACGGTTAGGCCTAATTCCGGAACTGCGGTTGACCTGCACTTACTGGGAAATCATTGTTCGCGGGTAATAATTGTAATCAGTGATCCCCATCACTAACGTTGTTCAGCGGGTTATCTGCACCTGTAAGCGACAAACGCTGGCCTTTTCAGTGTAGCGCACATGCAGCCACGGACATGTAAGGGCATGACACACCAGTTATTGGCCAATCTCATGTGCCAGAGCCTCACGTGTCCCTCTAGTAAGCCGGACTCGAACCGCGGGGCATGACGGAGTCTCGTTCGTTAACGGAATTAAGCTTGCAATGTGTGCATCTGTTCTGTAGCTGGCATGGTTGAGGTTTCCCAGGTGGAGTCGAATTTAACCGTAGGCTCCACTCCTGGTGGTGCCCTTCTGGACATTCCTTTAAGGTTCAGCTTTGCAACCATACTGCCCACGTAAAACAAACACTTTGCCTTCATGAACGCTGTTTGGAGGGTCATGACTCCTGGGAATAACGCCGCCCAATCAGTTAACCTGCTAGAGAGATCCTTCGTTGCTCCCAAGCATGACATCACACTCCCTAGGAAGAAGGTAATGCCACTGTGGCGACCGTACTCCTGGGGGCGACACAAGTGCACTGATGCCCAGCCACTGCTCGATGAATCTGCAGGTACATTGACCCAGACCACTACATTCCCCTTGCACGCTACACGACCTGAATCTGACCCTGATGAAACTCAGGTTACCCTTCCCATATACAGTTCCATCTTACACGGTGACAAAGAGGAAGCTGCAGATGAAAGTGCAGGTTCGGCCCACCCGCCATCAGACACACCACCGTACTATCAGGGGCCCTGTGCCAGTGCCGTCGCCAACGAGTGGGCCCCCCCTGCTTGCTCAGGATCACAGCACTTGCAAAGTTGAAATACTGTGCAGTGAGATGGAAGATGGGGACGACGAGGAATCCAGACAAGTACAGGGATTCCCTAGCGAGGAGACTTATTTGATTGTTTTCAATGTTGGGACAGCAATTTTTGGGGAGCACTATACTCTGGAGAATGATAGATGGGGCCCACCATACACTGGAACATTCCAAAGGTGGACATCAGACACTGGAGCAGCATTTACAGGGCCCATTATACACTAGAGCATTAGAAATGGGGCCCATTATGTTTGGAGCATTATTTGGGCCCATAAGACATTGGAGCTTCATCCATGGGGACCAACATATACTGTAGCATTATGTGGAGCTTATCATATACTGTTTCAAACATTATATGGGACCAATGATTCTGTATGGAGAAATAGATGGGCCTCGTCATGAGATGTAAAAAGTGAGGTATTTTTCATTGTACTATACCGCTATTTCTCTGCCGTATCGGAGCATGATGAGTTGTGGTATGTGTTAAAGGGGCGCTCTTTCGCCCAGGGCACATGAAAACCTGCAGCCAGCCCTCCCCCCCCACAACTTTAGCCAAATAACCCCCATTTTTCAGTGCGTAACTTGTATTATGAAGTTAATTAAGGTTGACAAGCTTAAGTAAGAAGAATTGATGCTTTTGGCATTCAAATGGGCACTGTAGGTGTGTTTCCTGTCCTCCTCTCACTGCCGACTTTTATTCCCCATTGACTTACATTGGGTTTCGTGTTTCGGGACGACCCCGACTTTTCCCTATAATCGGAGGATCTTGCTCGACCCGACTTTTGGAAAAGTCGGGTTTCACGAAACGAAACGCGACCCTAAAAAACCAAAAGTCGCTCAACTCTACTCCATATATAATGGGCCCCATTTCTAATGCTCCAGTGTATAATGAGCCCTGTAAATGCTGCTCCAGCGACTGATGTCCACCTTTGGAATGCTCCAGTGTATGGTGGGCCCCAGATATCATTCTCCAGAGTATCGTGCTCCCCAAAAATTGCTCCCAACTAGAGTTGAGCGAAACGGGTCGAAAAATTTCAAAAGTCGCCAACTTTTGGCAAAGTCGGGTTTCATGAAACGAAACCCGACCCTAGGATGAGGTCGGCCACGAGGTCGGCGACTTACGCGCCAAAGTCGCGTTTCAAAAGTTTGTTTTGCGCTCTTTTTCAGCCAATCAGGATCCACGGACACTGTGGGCAACGTGATGACATAGGCACGGGTCACCACCATCTTTCAGAAGGGCATGCAAGTGATTGGCTTGTTTTGGTGGGCGTCACAGGCGGTATAAAAGGGCGTGCATGCCGACCGCCATCTTACTTCTGCCGATCTTAGCATAGGGAGAGGTTGCTGCTGATTCTGTAGGGAGAGTGTTAGGCAGGGAAGAAAAAAAAACTGCTTCTGCTGCTAGCGATTGTGCCTGTACAACACACCAGTCACTGTGTGTGCAGTGCAAGGGGAGGCTATATAGTGGTGTATCAGTGGTGTTGGTTGTTGGGCTGCCTTCTAAGGCTTCCTGACAGCTGCATTGCTGTTTACCCACTGCTCTGCAAACTGCTTTTTTAAAAGCAATCCCAATTTTTTTTTTTGTCCTGCTGAGGTACTGAGCTGCAAACTGCTTTTTTAAAAGCAATCCCAATTTTTTTTTTTTTGTCCTGCTGAGGTACTGAGCGTGCATTTTTTCACACCATACAGCGGTGTACGCTCCTCACACAGTACCGTGTAACGGCTGTTATCACAGCCACAGTGAAGCTATCTGTGTCACTCTGTGAGAATAAGTCGAGGACATGTTCCGTTCTTACAGACATGCACTCTAGGGAGATTCCTACTCTGCCCAATTCTAAATACACCATGTAGTTTATGATGCACTAGCCAATTTCTGCCTGTGACATAGCGCTCAGATATTCAGTGGGCCTCACACAATCCAAAAGTGTCCAGTGTCTGCAGAAATTCAAAATCTCACTTATCCTCTAGTCACTTTGGTCACAGCTGTGCCATCGAGCCTGTGACATAGCGCTCAGATATTCAGTGGGCCTCACACAATCCAAAAGTGTCCAGTGTCCACAAGTGTCTGCAGAAATTCAAAATCTCACTTATCCTCTAGTCACTTTGGTCACAGCTGTGCCATCAAGCCTGTGACATAGCCCTCAGATATTCAATGGGCCTCACACAATCCAAAAGTGTCCAGTGTCCACAAGTGTCTGCAGAAATTCAAAATCTCACTTATCCTCTAGTCACTTTGGTCACAGCTGTGCCATCGAGCCTGTGACATAGCGCTCAGATATTCAGTGGGCCTCACACAATCCAAAAGTGTCCAGTGTCCACAAGTGTCCGCAGAAATTCAAAATCTCACTTATCCTCTAGTCACTTTGGTCACAGCTGTGCAATCGAGCCTGTGACATAGCGCTCAGATATTCAGTGGGCCTCACACAATCCAAAAGTGTCCAGTGTCCACAAGTGTCTGCAGAAATTCAAAATCTCACTTATCCTCTAGTCACTTTGGTCACAGCTGTGCCATCGAGCCTGTGACATAGCGCTCAGATATTCAGTGGGCCTCACACAATCCAAAAGTGTCCAGTGTCCACAAGTGTCTGCAGAAATTCAAAATCTCACTTATCCTCTAGTCACTTTGGTCACAGCTGTGCAATCGAGCCTGTGACATAGCGCTCAGATATTCAGTGGGCCTCACACAATCCAAAAGTGTCCAGTGTCCACAAGTGTCTGCAGAAATTCAAAATCTCACTTATCCTCTAGTCACTTTGGTCACAGCTGTGCCATCGAGCCTGTGACATAGCGCTCAGATATTCAGTGGGCCTCACACAATCCAAAAGTGTCCAGTGTCTGCAGAAATTCAAAATCTCACTTATCCTCTAGTCACTTTGGTCACAGCTGTGCCATCGAGCCTGTGACATAGCGCTCAGATATTCAGTGGGCCTCACACAATCCAAAAGAGTCCAGTGTCCACAAGTGTCTGCAGAAATTCAAAATCTCACTTATCCTATAGTCACTTTGGTCACAGCTGTGCCATCGAGCCTGTGACATAGCGCTCAGATATTCAGTGGGCCTCACACAATCCAAAAGTGTCCAGTGTCTGCAGAAATTCAAAATCTCACTTATCCTCTAGTCACTTTGGTCACAGCTGTGTCATCGAGCCTGTGACATAGCGCTCAGATATTCAGTGGGCCTCACACAATCCAAAAGTGTCCAGTGTCCACAAGTGTCTGCAGAAATTCAAAATCTCACTTATCCTCTAGTCACTTTGGTCACAGCTGTGCCATCGAGCCTGTGACATAGCGCTCAGATATTCAGTGGGCCTCACACAATCCAAAAGTGTCCAGTGTCCACAAGTGTCTGCAGAAATTCAAAATCTCACTTATCCTCTAGTCACTTTGGTCACAGCTGTGCCATCGAGCCTGTGACATAGCGCTCAGATATTCAGTGGGCCTCACACAATCCAAAAGTGTCCAGTGTCCACTAGTGTGAGCAGAAATTCAAAATCTCCCCTGTCCTATAGACACCTTGTACCTTGTTTTACATTACTATATAGTTTGTTGGATTTTGTCTACATTTCTACCAAAAATGAGGAAGGCTGGTGGAAGAGGCCGTGGAATTGGGCGGGGGTTGGCAGCTGGTAATGATGGTGTTGGTGGTGGATCTGATGGTAGTGGCAAGAGCAAAATAGGACCGAATGCAGGAGGTGTTGGGCCTGCGTCATCGTCTGGCTCCATAAGGCTTCGAAGGCTTAGTTTTCTAGGAGTTGGCAAACCGCTTTTAAAGCCAGAGCATCAGGAAAAAGTTTTGTCTTACATTGTTGACTCAGCCTCCAGCTCTATCGCCTCCTCTTCTTCAGTTGTAAAAATTAAAAGCACTGAGTCGTCATTGGAGGCTCATGTTCATGAACCACACCTTTCCTTGTGTCCTTCACCCCAACCAAGATTGAAGGATGACGCAGGCCATACTACTGATTACTCCATGGAGCTGTTTTCACATACCATGCCTGGATTATCAAGTGAAATGGTGAATTACCCAGGCCAAGATGAATCTGACATGGAGTGCACTGATGCACAGCCGCTGATGGATGATTCTGCTGGTACATTCACTCAGAGCACTACATTGTCCTCGCAGTGTACAGAGCCAGATTCTGACCCTGATGAGACTCAGGAGCCCCTTCCCGCACACTATACCACCATACACGGTGACACAGAGGAAGGTGCACATGACATTGAAGAGGAGGTGATGGATGACCCAGTTGTTGACCCAGATTGGCATCCATTGGGGGAAGAGGGTGCTGCTTCCAAAAGCTCAGATGAGGAGCATCCACAGCAGACATCGACATCGCAACAGCTGTTATCTGGCAGGCCCGGAGCACTCCAAAGACAGGTTCCAAAAATCAAAAGAGTTGCTGGACAGCTTGTCCAGAGGGTCAAAAGATCACAGCGTGCTAGGCCGCAAAATGTCTGCCAAAGTAGGAAGAGTGCAGTGTGGCACTTTTTTGAACAAAATCCTCATGATCAGGCCAAGGTTATCTGTAAGAAGTGCGCAAAGACCTTTAGCCGAGGGAAAAATCTGAAAAATTTGAATACCAGTTGCATGCTTAGACATTTAAACACCATGCACTTGCAATCGTGAACACAAGACCAAACCTCAAGTGCCACATGTGCAACTGATCACAACGAAGGTAGTCTGCAACGCTACATTGTTTCCCCCACTGTAAGCCCACCGGTTAGCACAGCAGCAAATGTTGAGGTGTCGTTGCAAGGCCACAGCAGTCAGGGAATCCCACTGTTATATCAACGAAAGACTGATTCTAGGCCATCAGAAAGAACACCAACTCCATCACCATCATCAACCCTCTCTCAGTCCGCCCTGTCCACCGCTACTTCCACCATATGCAGCTCTCAAGTCCAGCTCACCCTCCCAGACACTATGAGTAGGTCAAGAAAGTACTCAGTCTCTCATCCGCGTACACTGGGTTTGAACGCCCACATTGCCAAACTAATCTCGTTTGAGATTATACCCTTTCGGTTGGTGGAAAGCGCAGCTTTCCGCGAACTCATGGCCTATGCAGTACCACGCTATGACCTACCCAGTCGCCACTTCTTCTCTCGCAAAGCCATCCCAGCCCTCCACTATCATGTGAAAGACTGCATTGTCCATGCACTTAAGCAGTCAGTGAGCGGAAAGGTGCACCTCACAACTGATGCATGGTCCAGTCGGCATGGCCAGGGCCGTTACGTGTCCATCACTGCGCACTGGGTTAATGTGGTGGATGCAGGGTCCACAGGGGACAGCGGTGGTGGGACAGTGCTGCCTAGCCCACGGTATAGGAAACAGTTGGCTGTAGGCGTTCGACCCTCCTCCTCCTCCACCTCCAGAAGCGAAAGCTCGTCCACAGAGCGCAGTCATACGAGCACTCCATCTGCAGCTGCCACTGTTGCACACGAGGTGTCCCCCTATCGAGCAGCTAGTGGAAAGCGTCAGCAGGCTGTGTTGCAGATGATGTGTTTGGGCGACAGACACACCGCCGAGGTGCTGGCCGAGTACTTGAAGTGACAAACTGAGTCATGGCTGGGCAGTGTACATCTTGAGGCAGGCAAGGTAGTTAGTGATAACGGCCGTAATTTTGTGGCAGCCATAGCCCTTTCAAAACTCAGCCACATACCTTGCTTGGCTCACACCTTGAACCTGGTGGTGCAGTGCTTCCTCAAAAATTATCCGGAGTTAACAGCCCTGCTCCAGAAGGTGCTTAGACTGTGCGCGCACATCCGCCGGTCGCCTGTACACTCCGTTCGTATGCAGAAGCTGCAGCGATTGCTCCACCTTCCCAACCACCGCCTCATTATCGACATTGCAACAAGGTGGAACTCCACCCTGCACATGGTGGAGCGGCTGTGCGAGCAGAGGCAGGCCATAATGCATTTGTGGGAAGATACACGGCCAGGCATTTTGAGAGCAGACATGGAGTTGACAGGTGTGCAGTGGTCGAAGCTGAAAGACCTCTGTAAAGTCCTTCAGTGTTTTGAGGAATGCACACGGCTGGTAAGCGCAGACGACGCCATCCTAAGCATGAGCATCCCACTTATGCATTTGCTCATGCAAACTTTGACACACCTTAAGGATCAGGCTTCTGCAGCCAATGTTGATGAGGAGGAAGAGGAGGAGGGAATCCTTGATGACATTCAGCCATTGTCTGCTCAGGGACCTCTCCTGGACAAGGTGGAGGAAGAAGAGGAGGAGGAGGATGATGGGGATGATTACTTAGGGGAGGAGGATGCATCTCGTGGGGCAAGTGAAAATGTTGGCGTGGCAAGGTCTGGTACAGGGTTTGTGCGTGACTGGAGGGATGTGGATTTGCCAGAAAGTGCTCCTCCAACCAGCACTCGCAGTGCATCATTGACACCGGGAACATTGGCCCACATGTCAGATTATGCCTTGCAGATCCTAAAAAGGGACCCCCGCATTGCCAAAATGATGAATGATGACGACTACTGGTTGGCCAGCATCCTGGATCCACGCTATAAAGGCAAATTACAAAACATCATGCCACAGGAGAACCTTGACCTAATATTGGCTAATAAACAAGCAACTCTGGTAAATCGGTTGCTTGAGGCATTCCCAGCACACAGCAGCGGTGATGGTTCTCACACGAGCCGTACGGGCCGGGGTCAGCTTGGCAGAGGTGTTCGTGGTGCACACAGCAGAAGTGGCGTTGGAGACAGGGGTTTCATGACAATGCTGTGGACTGATTTTTCAAGTACCGCTCACACAACTGGTAATACTGCATCGATGGAAAGTGACAGGAGACAGCAGTTGTCAACTATGGTTACAAACTACTTTTCCTCCCATATCGATGTTCTCCCACACAGGTCATTCCCCTTTGACTATTGGGCCGCTAAACTGGACACCTGGCCTGAATTGGCACAACATGCCTTACAGGAGCTCGCTTGCCCAGCTGCAAGTGTGCTATCGGAAAGAGTCTTCAGTGCAGCTGGATCAATCCTGACAGAAAAAAGGACCCGTCTGTCATCCCAAAATGTGGATGATCTAACCTTCATTAAAATGAACCACGCATGGGTTTCCAAGGATTTTGTCCCACCTTCCCCTGATGACACATAGGGTGACAGAAAAATGGCTTGCTTTGGTCCACCTCTTCCTGGGACTTGACATATTTCACCTTTTGCATCAGCTGAATGTCCAACATCAACATATGCCACTTTCTAAAACTCCCTAACTGTGCTGCCTCCCCCCCATGGCCGGGGTCACTACCTAGCGCACGACACCGTGCGAGTGCCGTTGCCCTGGACAGGTGGGTAGGCCGACTCTTGGGCGCGGGCACTGGCACAGGGTCCCTCATAGTGCAATCAAGTGTCTCTGACGGTGGTGGTGCACACCCGCCGTCAGACACACCGCCGTACTATGAGGGGCCCAGTGCCAGTACCGACGCCCACGAGTGGGCCCCCCTTGCTTGGGCAGGGCCCCAGCATTTGCAATCTTTACCTCTCCCTGCTCCTCCGCTGTGTAGTCTGGGCCGTCAAATCCATACTGTGCCTGACACCGTTTGAGCCTGCCTCCTGATGTATAGACATATATTTTGAATGTGTGCGCTATCCATACATGTTATCTGGGGATACGGTACCCTTTCTCACCTTTGTGCAATCACGTGCAATCCATACTGGGCCTAACACCGTCTGAGCCTGCCTCCTGATGTATAGACATATATTTTGAATGTGTACACTATCCATACATGTTATCTGGGGATACGGTACCCTTTCTCACCTTTGTGCAATCACGTGCAATCCATACTGGGCCTAACACCGTCTGAGCCTGCCTCCTGATGTATAGACATATATTTTGAATGTGTACGCTATCCATACATGTTATCTGGGGATACTGTACCCTTTCTAACCTTTGTGCAATCACGTGCAATCCATACTGGGCCTAACACCGTCTGAGCCTGCCTCCTGATGTATAGACATATATTTTGAATGTGTACGCTATCCATACATGTTATCTGGGGATACGGTACCCTTTCTCACCTTTGTGCAATCACGTGCTATCCATACTGGGCGTGAGAACGGCTGGTGAGCTGTTAAGCAAGCTACAGCACCTGTGGTTTGCACACGTAAGTTTTTCATTTTTTCAGGAATGACGGTTAGGCCTAATTCCGGAACTGCGGTTGACCTGCACTTACTGGGAAATCATTGTTCGCGGGTAATAATTGTAATCAGTGATCCCCATCACTAACGTTGTTCAGCGGGTTATCTGCACCTGTAAGTGACAAACGCTGGCCTTTTCAGTGTAGCGCACATGCAGCCACAGACATGTAAGGGCATGACACACCAGTTATTGGCCAATCTCATGTGCCAGAGCCTCACGTGTCCCTCTAGTAAGCCGGACTTGGACCGCGGGGCATGACGGAGTCTCGTTCGTTAACGGAATTAAGCTTGCAATGTGTGCATCTGTTCTGTAGCTGGCATGGTTGAGGTTTCCCAGGTGGAGTCGAATTTAACCGTAGGCTCCACTCCTGGTGTTGCCCTTCTGGACATTCCTTTAAGGTTCAGCTTTGCAACCATACTGCCCACGTAAAACAAACACTTTGCCTTCATGAACGCTGTTTGGAGGGTCATGACTCCTGGGAATAACGCCGCCCAATCAGTTAACCTGCTAGAGAGATCGTTCGTTGCTCCCAAGCATGACATCACACTCCCTAGGAAGAAGGTATTGCCACTGTGGCGACCGTACTCCTGGGGGCGACACAAGTGCACTGATGCCCAGCCACTGCTCGATGAATCTGCTGGTACATTGACCCAGATCACTACATTCCCCTCGCATGCTACACGGCCTGAATCTGACCCTGATGAAACTCAGGTTACCCTTCCCATATACAGTTCCATCTTACACGGTGACAAAGAGGAAGCTGCAGATGAAAGTGCAGGTTCGGCCCACCCGCCATCAGACACACCACCGTACTATCAGGGGCCCTGTGCCAGTGCCGTCGCCAATGAGTGGGCCCCCCCTGCTTGCTCAGGATCACAGCACTTGCAAAGTTGAAATACTGTGCAGTAAGATGGAAGATGGGGACGACGAGGAGTCCAGACAAGTACAGGGATTCCCTAGCGAGGAGACTTATTTGATTGTTTTCAATGTTGGGACAGCAATTTTTGGGGAGCACTATACTCTGGAGAATGATAGATGGGGCCCACCATACACTGGAACATTCCAAAGGTGGACATCAGACACTGGAGCAGCATTTACAGGGCCCATTATACACTAGAGCATTAGAAATGGGGCCCATTATGTTTGGAGCATTATTTGGGCCCATAAGACAGTGGAGCTTCATCCATGGGGACCAACATATACTGTAGCATTATGTGGAGCTTATCATATACTGTTTCAAACATTATATGGGACCAATGATTCTGTATGGAGAAATAGATGGGCCTCGTCATGAGATGTAAAAAGTGAAGTATTTTTCATTGTACTATACCGCTATTTCTCTGCCGTATCGGAGCATGATGAGTTGTGGTATGTGTTAAAGGGGCGCTCTTTCGCCCAGGGCACATGAAAACCTGGAGCCAGCCCTCCCCCCCCACAACTGTAGCCAAATAACCCCCATTTTCAGTGCGTAACTTGTATTATGAAGTTAATTAAGGTTGACAAGCTTAAGTAAGAAGAATTGATGCTTTTGGCATTCAAATGGGCACTGTTGGTGTGTTTCCTGTCCTCCTCTCACTGCCGACTTTTATTCCCCATTGACTTACATTGGGTTTCGTGTTTCGGGACGACCCCGACTTTTCCCTATAATCGGACGATCTTGCTCGACCCGACTTTTGGAAAAGTCGGGTTTCACGAAACGAAACGCGACCCTAAAAAACCAAAAGTCGCTCAACTCTACTCCCAACCTTTAAAACATTTAAATAAGTCTCCTCGCTAGGGAATCCCTGTACTAGTCTGGACTCCTCGTCGTCCCCATCTTCCATTTCTCTGCACTTGGACTGTTTAGGCAGAGGGCGTACAGACGTGATGTCATTGCGCTCTTTGACGAGAATGTCACTGTCAGGAAAAGTGTTTGGTTTCCGGGGGCAGTATGGTTGCAAAGCTGAACCTTAAAGGAATGTCCGGAAGGGCACCACCAGGAGTAGAGCCTGCGGCTTAATTGGACTCAACACGGGTAACCTCAACCATGCCATCCACAAAAAAGCTGCACAGATTGCAAGCTTAATTCCGTTAACGAACGAGACTCCGGCATGCCCCCGTGGTCCGCGTCCAGCTTACTAGAGGGACACGCAAGGCTCTGGCACGCGAGATCGGCCAATAACAGGTCTGTCATGCCCTTACATGTCCGGGGCTGCACACGTGCTACATTGAAAGGACCAGCGTGTATCGCTTACAGGTGCGGATGACACGCTGAACCCCGTTATTGATGGGGATCTGAGATTACAATTCTTCCCCGTGAACAAGCATTTCCCAGTAAGTGCAGGTCAACCGTAATTCCGTAATTAGGCCTAAACGGCATTCCAGAAAGAATGTGAAAAAACTAAGTGTCCAAACCACAGGTGCTGTAGCTTGCTTAACAGCTGGGCTCCTCTGCTGAGTAGCACACAGTTCTTGCATAAACAGGCGGCATAGCTTGGTTCATGGGTGTCACGTCTCCGTCAGATTTGGGGCCTGCTGTTCCGGTCGCAGCCACTAGGAGGCGCCGGGCCGCCACTTCGCCGTCAGACTCGGGGACGGCTGTTCCTGCCTCGGCCACTGGGAGGCGCCGTGGTTCTATTACGTCGCCGTCAGACTCGGGGCCTATGGTTCCAGCTTTAGCCACTAGGAGGCGCCGGTCTGTCACGTCACCGTTGGATTCGAGGCCTGCTGTTCCGGTCACGGCCACTAGGAGGCGCCAGACCGCCACTTCACTGTCAGACTCGGGGACGGCTGTTCCTGCCTCGGCCACTGGGAGGCGCCGTGGTCCGCCCGTGAGTTATGGTGGTGACAGAGAAGTGGCTCCTGCGCAGGCATCTGGTGGGCGCAGGCTCCGCCCCTCTGTCAGTCATCAGGGGGTTACTGCAACTCCATCTGGCCTGGTCCTGGGGGCGGCCCTAATGACATCACCAGTCCAGGAACCTGTGAGGGATGACCTGATCCCTCAAATACCTTGAGACTGGTCTTGCAAGCTGCCGGATATATCCTTGGTTCCCCTGTGTGTTACTTAGTGATTGATTTCTGTTTGACTCTGACCTCAGCCTGGATTTCTGACCCCTCTTTTGCCTGACGATTCTGTACTTCTGCTACTCTCCTCATTTGTGACCTTGGCCTGGATATTCTGACTCTGCTACTTCCTAACGATTCCGTACCTCTGCCGCCCTCCTGGTTTTTGACTCTGACCTTGGCCTGAAATTGACTCTGCTATTGCCTGCCGTTTTTGTACTTCACTCTGACGACCGTCCTGCTCTGGCCGCTGCTCCTATTCAGACAGTACCTCCTGGGCTCTGTTGTAAATCCAGATCCCTGTATAGGGGTAAAGGGTATCAGTGTTTCTCGGGGTGTTGCCTGGCTGCAGCCCAGAACCGCAGACGGACGTTACATTATATCCGGCCATAAAATTAACTGCTTCTTGTGTATATACCCAACATATACAAAAGCAGTCTCCCTGAACTTTTTTTTTTTTTTTTTTTTCTTCTTCTGACTGAGCTGATTTTTAGCCTGAACACCTGTTGCAGTGCACAGCCTGGAAGATCTCTCTCATTTTCTTGGACAACTATGCGGCAGTCTGGAGTCTTCAGGGAGAGAGCTGCACCTCAGAGATCCATGCTCCTGGCACGTCGACCTCTGGGCAACTACTCTGGCTATGGTTGCCCAGGGGCTCAGGTATTGCCCGCAGATGCGGCTAAAGTTTTATTACCCATTTCAGTTTCATGTGGTCAGAAATCGCTGTGTTTAAACGCGTATGTGGATAGTGGCTCTGAAGGAAATTTTATGGATTCCTTGACTGCTAGGAATCTGGGTGTAACTCTACTAAAACTTAATGCCCCTATTAAAACCACGGCTATTAATGGCACGTCCATTATTCAGGAGGGGGTTAAGTTTGTTACTGCCAAGGTTGCCATGTCTGTGGGATCCTTACACACTGAGCTGGTGTCATTTTTTGTGATGGACAATTTAACCTCTGCAGTTATTCTGAGTATGCCATGGCTACGCCAGCACAATCCTGTCATCGACTGGCACTTGGGTGACGTTGTACGCTGGAGCCCACAGTGTCAGAAAAATTGCATATCCTTGGCAGTAAACCAAGTTAAGGTTAAAACCCCCCACATACCGTTTGCTTTCAGAGATTTTGAGGATGTCTTTTCTATTGTAGAATCTGAAAAGCTACCCCCTCACAGAGAGTATGATTGCCCTATTGATCTGATTCCAGATGCCCGTCTCCCTAAGGGAAGAATATTTAATCTCTCTGGCCCAGAGCGTCAGGCCATGAATGACTATATTGCAGATAGCCTAAGAAAAGGGTTTATCAGACCGTCCATTTCTCCAGTTGGGGCCGGGTTCTTCTTTGTGGAGAAGAAAGATGGTGGTCTCAGACCCTGCATTGATTATAGGGAGTTGAATGCAATCACTATAAAAAACCAGTATCCGCTTCCACTCATCCCTGATCTTTTTAATCAGCTAACAGGAGCCCGTTGGTTTACTAAACTTGACCTCCGGGGGGCATATAATCTGGTCCGCATAAGAAAGGGAGATGAGTGGAAAACGGCCTTCAATACACCCCTTGGCCATTTTGAGTACCTGGTTATGCCGTTCGGACTCAGCAACGCACCTGCCGTATTTCAGCACTTTGTTAATGATATTTTTAGAGACATTTATGGGGTGTATGTCGTGGTGTATTTAGATGACATTCTGATTTACTCTGCTGACCCTGTGACACACTCTCAACACGTCTGTTCTGTGCTACAAAGACTACGTGAACACTCCTTGTTTGCTAAACTGGAGAAATGTGTCTTTTTTGCTGAGGAGGTACAGTTTTTAGGATACATGGTTTCAGGTAAAGGCTTCCGCATGGATCCTGCCAAGGTCCAGCCTATTAAGGCTTGGGTGCAACCAAAATCGCTGAAAGCGCTGCAGCGATTTTTGGGGTTCGCTAATTATTACCGCAAGTTTATTAGAGGTTTCTCAGAGATTGCCAAGCCACTCACGGATCTGACCCGGAAAGGGGCGGACGTGGCCAACTGGAATCCTGAGGCAATTCAGGCGTTTTCTACGTTAAAAGAGAGTTTTGTGGCCAACCCAGTTTTGGTTCAGCCGGATCTGGACCGTCCATTTATTGTGGAGATGGATGCCTCTGAAGTCGGAGTGGGAGCAGTGCTATCACAAGGCACTACATCCCTCACTCAGCTTCGTCCATGTGCGTTTTTTTCCCGCAAATTCTCTCCCACGGAGAAAAACTATGATATTGGGAATCGGGAACTATTGGCAATTAAATGGCCTTCGAGGAATGGCGTCACTTCCTCGAGGGCGCCAAACACAAGATCACGGTAATTACCGATCATAAGAACCTGACATACCTAGAATCAGCAAAAAGGTTAAATCCTAGACAAGCAAGGTGGGCATTGTTTTTCTCTAGGTTTAATTTTATAATCACCTTCCGCCCTGGTACAAAAAATGTGAGGGCCGATGCCCTCTCTCGCAGTTTCTGCCCCTCACAAGCCGAGGACTGTGAACCAGTTCCAATATTGGCCACTGGGATCATTGTGTCCGCAGTGTCATTGGACCTTCTGGAGGAGATCCGTAAATCCCCAGAACAAGCCCCTGACACTACGCCACCCAACAAATTGTTCGTTCCGCCTGCATTTCGCCTACAAGTGCTTAGAGAATCACATGACTCTGTCTTGGCAGGCCATCCTGGTCTCAATAATACCGCCAGATTGATAACTAGGAATTTTTGGTGGCCGACCGTGGTTAAGGACTGCAAAGAATATGTTTTAGCATGTGAGGTCTGTGCCCGCGCCAAGTCCTCCCATACTCACCCTGCCGGCTGGCTCCAGTCCTTGCCCACCCCCGAGAGTCCATGGACCCACATCTCCATGGACTTCATTACGGACCTACCGTCCTCAGATGGAAAGACGTGTATCTGGGTGGTGGTGGACAGGTTCAGTAAACAATGTCATTTTGTCCCCCTGTCGGGGTTACCTAACTCGGAAACGTTGAGTAAACTGTTTATTGTACATGTGGTACGTTTACACGGTGCCCCGGTCAATATTGTGTCTGACAGGGGTACCCAATTCGTGTCAAAGTTCTGGAGGGCGTTCTGTAAACGCATTGGTATTGAGCTATCTTTTTCCTCGGCTTACCACCCTGAAACCAATGGGCAAACCGAACGTGTCAACCAGGCTCTGGAGCAATACCTTCGTTGCTACATCTCAGAACACCAGTCCGATTGGGCAGAACATCTGCCACTAGCCGAGTTTGCCCTAAACAATCAGTATCAGGACTCCATTAAGTCTACCCCCTTTTTCTGCAACCACGGGCTGCATCCGCGCTTTGGCTCATTCTCGGCCAGAATGTCGGAGCTTCCTGGAGTAGAGAAAAATATACATCGTTTAAAAACCATTTGGTCTGAGGTAAACTCTAACTTGAAAGGGGCCTGGGTTAGACAGACCTCGGCAGCGAACAAACGGCGATCCAAAGGACCGCACCTGGGAGTTGGAGACAAGGTTTGGCTCTCCACCAAAAACATCAAGCTTAAAGTACCGTCTGCCAAACTGGGTCCCAGATTTATTGGTCCATACGAGATTATAGAGGTGATTAACCCGGTGGCCTTCCGTTTAAAACTCCCTCAGTCTTTCAAATTACCCAATGTCTTCCACAAGTCTCTCCTCAAGTTGTATCGCTCCCCAATTCACCCTGTCCCGTCCCCTCCTCCTCCCGTTTCGGTCGGAGGGTCCTTGGAGTATGAAGTCCAGGGTGTCCTTGACTCCCGCCTTGTAAGAGGGTCCGTACAGTATCTGGTACACTGGAGGGGCTACGGCCCGGAGGAGAGGTCCTGGGTCCCTGCGCGGGACATCCATGCAAAAGCACTAATTAGAAGGTTTCACCTCCTTCACCCTGACAAACCAGGTTTTGAGGGTCCGGAGGCCCCTCTTGGAAGGGGGGGTACTGTCACGTCTCCGTCAGATTTGGGGCCTGCTGTTCCGGTCGCAGCCACTAGGAGGCGCCGGGCCGCCACTTCGCCGTCAGACTCGGGGACGGCTGTTCCTGCCTCGGCCACTGGGAGGCGCCGTGGTTCTATTACGTCGCCGTCAGACTCGGGGCCTATGGTTCCAGCTTTAGCCACTAGGAGGCGCCGGTCTGTCACGTCACCGTTGGATTCGAGGCCTGCTGTTCCAGTCACGGCCACTAGGAGGCGCCAGACCGCCACTTCACTGTCAGACTCGGGGACGGCTGTTCCTGCCTTGGCCACTGGGAGGCGCCGTGGTCCGCCCGTGAGTTATGGTGGTGACAGAAGTGGCTCCTGCGCAGGCATCTGGTGGGCGCAGGCTCCGCCCCTCTGTCAGTCATCAGGGGGTTACTGCAACTCCATCTGGCCTGGTCCTGGGGGCGGCCCTAATGACATCACCAGTCCAGGAACCTGTGAGGGATGACCTGATCCCTCAAATACCTTGGGACTGGTCTTGCAAGCCGCCGGATATATTTTTGGTTCCCCTGTGTGTTACTTAGTGATTGATTTCTGTTTGACTCTGACCTCAGCCTGGATTTCTGACCCCTCTTTTGCCTGACGATTCTGTACTTCTGCTACTCTCCTTGTTTGTGACCTTGGCCTGGATATTCTGACTCTGCTACTTCCTAACGATTCTGTACCTCTGCCGCCCTCCTGGTTTTTGACTCTGACCTTGGCCTGAAATTGACTCTGCTATTGCCTGCCGTTTTTGTACTTCACTCTGACGACCGTCCTGCTCTGGCCGCTGCTCCTATTCAGACAGTACCTCCTGGGCTCTGTTGTAAATCCAGATCCCTGTATAGGGGTAAAGGGTATCAGTGTTTCTCGGGGTGTTGCCTGGCTGCAGCCCAGAACCGCAGACGGACGTTACAATGGGTGGCCAACTCTGCTGAGTAGCATAGACAGTTACTAGGCAAAAGGTATTAAGTGGTGTAAATGCAGTCAAAAACTGGTTCTTTCATAAACAGTCGGAATTGCTCGGTTCACAGGTGGGCTCCTCTTCTGAGTAGCAGACAGTTACTAGGCCCAAAAAGATTTTCAGGACAATACACGGTGTAGCTCCTTCACAGGTGTAATACACCGCTAGCTACCAGACACCACTACTATGCCCTAAAACTGTCTATTATCATTGAAAACCATTATTAATGTGAAAAAAAAATACGCTTTTGTTTAACGAAACGTTCTTGAACGGAAACTCGAACAGCCGAATTTTAATCAAAGTGTTGTAGTTCGACGAGCGGATCTAACACCGCCCAAAACAGCTAGAATTTGAACTTGGCCAACAGTTCCACTCAAACACCACTCATCTGTAATCAGGAGGCAGACTCAGATGGTCTCAGGCACAGTATGGATTCGACAAGATTGCAGAAAGTTGAGAAAGGGTACAGTATCACTGGATAACAGGTGTATATATAGCATAGTTTAAACATTTAAAATCTCCGTGTTTATTTCCGGAGTCCGACAAAGACACTCACAGCCTCAGTATGGATTGGACAACAATCTAAAAAGTAGAAAAAAGGAAAAGTTTTTGAAGCATACACCAGAATACACTGTTGGGGTATTTTTAAATCTTCATATATATTTCTGTCTCAGTAAGATAGTCCAGACTCTCCGCAAGAGGCAACGAGATGGATAAAAGTACAGACATAAAGTCGAGTGATTGCAGAAATTTAGGAATTACTAATCAGGGGAAAAACTCCCAGGATAATTCTCAGAGGCGATGCTGACCCTCAATTACTTTGTGTGTGGAGACAGCGAAAACAGTTCTTTGTGAAGAAAGGGTTGCTGTATCGCAGTACCGTTGATCCCATCACCCTTACTCATCTCCATCAAATTTTGATCACAGGGAGAGATGTAGACATGGTCCTCACTGCCTATCATGATCTGTCAGGTAACTTTGGAGTGCAAAAGACAGAAGCCACAGGCTGTAGGCGATTCTATTGGATTGGCATGAGAGGGCACATTTAAAAATGTGGGCAGGAATGACACACGTCTGTGAGTAGGAAACCTGTGAAAGCTGATGATAAACCACCACTGCATCTCATTGTGAGTCGACGTCCATAAGAAATGGAAGCCATTGATTATCTGAAGCTAGAGCCAGGCCAGCAGGACAGGGAATAGCTATGTTTTAACCATCATCTATCAGTTCACCAAATTTGTAGTGGCAGTCCAAGGGAATGATTTGACAGCCCAGACTACACAGGGGAGGAGCAGGGAGAGGTAAATACTGCAAATGCTGGGGCCCTGCCCAAGCAAGGGGGGCCCACTTGTGGGCGTCAGTACTGGCACTGGACCCCATATAGTATGCCGGTGTGTCTGACGGCGGGTATGCAACCCCCACCATCAGAGACACTTGATTGCACTATGAGGGACCCTGTGCCAGTGCCGGCGCCCAAGAGTCGGCCCACCCACCTGTCCAGGGCAATGGCACTCGCATGGTTGCGTGCGCTAGGTGGTGACCCCGGACATGGGGGGGAGGCAGCCCAGTTGGGGAGGTTTAAAAAATGGCATGTTGATGTTGGACATTCAGCAGCTGCAAATGGAGGAATTGAAGAAGTCCGAGGAAGAGAAGGACAAAAGTGAGCCATTTTTCTGGCAACCTATGTGTCAGCAGGGGAAAGTGGGTCAAAATCCTTTGAAACCCATGCATGGTTAATTTTAATGAAGGTTACATCATCAACATTTTGGGTCGACAGATGGGTCCTTTTTTCTGTCAGGATTGATCCAGCAGCACTGAAGACTCGTTCAGATAACACACGAGCAGCAGGGCAAGCGAGCTCCTGTAAGGCATATTTTGCCAATTCAGGCCAGGCGTCCATGTTATGATTGAGTCACCATAGGAGGTAAAAATAGAAATGCTAGCTAAGTCCAGAAAACCAGAGAAGTTGGCAGCTATCGGATTGCAGACCCCTGAACCTATCAACACAACTAGCAGTAGCCGTGGGGGGCTCCTACGATGCCCTAGGCCCCTCGATCACAGCTGGACGACTACATAGCCTAAAGACAGAAAGGGAAATCTAAACTGCCCCAGAGCAGACCCCAAAGCAAAAGGCAGCCCCCACATATAATGACAGTGAAGCAAGAAGAAAGAACAAAACACAGACAGAAAGATAGACTGAGCAAAGATGGGGCCCACGCTAGCTTAGATAGGAAAGGAAAGGAAGGCTGCTGTCTGCAATCCATGAAAAACCCTATGAACATAAGAGCCAACAAACTGACAGTAAAAAAGGCCCTGAAGACGCTAGGCTTCAAAAAAGCTATGTCAGTACTCAGGAATATTCTGAAGACAGAGCAACAGGCAAAAGGAGATTCAGCTCACCCCAGCAGGGAATGGCAGAATCCAGAAAAGCAAGGAAAACAAAACACTAATGCAAAAAGGCAAAGCAGAAATCTTAGCTTTAGATGAGCAGGAATCAGACTGGTTTCCTAGAAGTCCACAGAGAAATCACCCGCAGGCCAGAAGGGCGTCGGCAGCCTTATATCCAGTCATTAACTCCATTCAGCCAGTCATCATCATCAGCCCCAGGTGTTTGACAATCAGGCTCACTACCTTTCTTCACCAGAAGAGGGAGTTCCTCGGGCCTCAGTAGTGAAGGGGAAAATGAACTCACAACAGTACCGCCCCCTTGAGGAGGGGTCACCGAACCCTCAACCACGCCACCAGGGCGATCAGGGTGAGCCCGATGAAAGGCACGCACCAATCTTTTGGCATGAATATCAGAGGCAGAGACCCAGGAATTATCCTCCTGACCATAACCCTTCCACTTAACCAAATACTGGAGTCTCCGTCTAGCCAGACGGGAATCCAGTACTTTCTCTACCTCATATTCCATGTTACCTTCAACGAATACAGGGTCTGGAGGTGCAACCCCCAGAACAACAGGTTCAACAAACCTCTTCAACAAAGATTTATGGAACACATTATGGATTTTAAATGTGACAGGAAGAGCCAAACGAAAAGAGACCGGATTAATAATCTCCAAAATCTTGTAAGGTCCAATAAATCTAGGCTTAAACTTAGAAGCCACCTTCATAGCAATATTTTTTGATGATAACCACACCATATCACCAACCTTAAATTGGGGACCAATGGTCCTATGTCGGTTGGAAAACCGCTGGGCCTTCTCCTGGGAGAGAGATAACTTATCCACCACTTGGTCCCAGATCTGGTGCATTCTCTCCACCACAGTGTCAACCCCTGGGCAGGCAGAGGGCTCCACCTGCCCTGAAGAAAATCGAGGATGAAACCCAAAGTTACAAAAAAAAGGAGACATCAAAGTGGCAGAACTAGCTCTATTATTTAAAGCAAATTCGGCCAAGGGCAAAAATGAAACCCAATCATCCTGATCAGCAGAAATAAAACATCTCAAATATGACTCCAAGGTCTGGTTTGTTCTCTCTGTCTGCCCATTGGTCTGAGGGTGAAAAGCAGAGGAGAAGGACAACTGAATTCCCAGCTTGGAACAGAAAGTTCTCCAAAATCTAGACACAAACTGGACTCCTCTGTCAGATACAATGTTCTCAGGAATCCCGTGCAAGCGAACCACCTGTTGTAAAAACAGGGGCACCAATTCAGAGGAAGACGGCAACTTAGGGAGTGGTACAAGAAGAACCATCTTAGAGAACCTATCACAAATCACCCAAATAACAGTCATCCTTTGAGAGACAGGCATATTGAAATCCATTGAAATATGGGTCCATGGCCTCTTGGGGACAGGCAAAGGCATCAACAACCCACTAGAGCGAGAACACGATTTAGACCGGGAGCACGTCCCACAGGACTGCACAAAATTCCTGACATCACGAGACAAGGAGGGCCACCAAAAAGACCGACTCACCAGATCTCTAGTACCAAAAATACCAGGATGACCAGCCAAAGCAGAGCAATGAACTTCAGACATCACTCTCTTCTTCCACTGGTCAGGAACATACAACTTTCCACTGGGACAACGCTCAGTTTTGTCCTCCTGGAACTCTTCCAGAGCACGTCTCAAATCGGGCGAGATGGCAGAAAGAACTACCCCTTCGCCTAAGATGGTAGCAGGCTTGGTCACCACAGGAGAATCAGCAAAGAAGCTCCTAGAGAGGGCTTCAGCCTTGACATTCTTAGTTCCAGGAAGAAAAGAAACCACAAAATCAAAACGTGTAAAAAAAAAAAAAAAAAAAAGGCACACTTGGCCTGTCTAGGGTTCAAGCGCTTAGCCGACTCTAGGTAAATCAAATTCTTGTGGTCAGTGAGGACCACGACTTGATGCTTAGCTCCCTCCAACCAATGTCTCCACTCCTCAAATGCCCATTTCATGGCTAACAGTTCCCGATTCCCCACATCATAGTTACGTTCAGATGGAGAGAACTTTCGGGAAAAGAAAGCACAGGGATTCATTTTAGATGTCACAGGATCCTTTTGGGACAAAACAGCTCCTGCACCAATCTCAGAAGCATCCACCTCTACCTGGAACGGAAGTGAGACATCAGGTTGCCACAAAACCGGGGCGGAGGTGAATCTTTGCTTCAGCTCCTGAAAGGAAGAAACAGCCTCCGGAGACCAATTTAACACATCAGCACCCTTCTTAGTCAAATCAGTCAATGGCTTGGCAATACTAGAAAATTTTGCTATAAATTTCCGATAAAAATTAGCAAAACCCAAAAACTTCTGGAGGGCCTTCAAAGAAGTGGGCTGAACCCAATCGTAAATGGCCTGTACCTTGGCCGGGTCCATTTCAATAGTTGACGGGGACAAAATAAATCCCAAAAAAGAAATCCTCTGTACTCCAAAAAGGCATTTAGATCCTTTGACATACAGGGAATTCTCCCTCAAGATCCGGAACACAGTCCGAATATGTTCCACATGAGAATCCCAATCCTTGGAGAAGATCAAAATATCATCCAGATAGATAATCAAAAATTTATCGACAAAATCTCGGAAAATATCGTTCATGAAGCACTGGAAGACAGAAGGGGCATTAGTGAGCCCAAAAGGCATCACCAGGTACTCAAAATGTCCCTCCGGAGTATTAAACGCCGTCTTCCATTCATCCCCATGCTTAATGCGAATAAGATTATACGCCCCCCTGAGGTCAAGCTTGGTAAACCAGCAAGCACCTTTAACTCTGGAGAATAGATCAGAAATCAGGGGTAACGGATACTGATATTTAACAGTAATTTTGTTGAGAGCACGATAATCAATACAAGGTCTTAATGATCCATCCTTTTTGGCTACAAAAAAAAACCCGGCACCTAAGGGTGACGAGGATGGTCTAATATGACCCTTCTCCAACGCCTCCTTAATATAGGACCGCATAGCCTCGTGCTCGGGTACAGATAAATTGAAGAGCCGACCCTTGGGAAATTTACACCCCGGGCTCAGTTCAATAGCACAGTCATAACTCCTATGAGGAGGCAGAGACGCAGGCTCATTCTCACTAAATACATCATAAAAGTCCACCAAATAATCAGGAACATCATGCGACTGAGGAGAAGTGGAAAACACCGGAGCCTCACTAAAGGCACACCGACAACCCCAACTCACCACAGACACAGATTTCCAATCCAAAACTGGATTATGAATTTGTAACCAGGGAAACCCCAGAACAATAGTATCATGCAGATTATGTAGCACCAAAAACCTGCAATTTTCTTGATGGTCTGGGGCGACCCGCATTACCACCTGGGTCCAAAACTGAGGTTTATTTTTAGCCAAAGGAGTAGCATCAATCCACCTCAAAGGGATAGGCGTCTGCAGAGGTGTCATCGGAAATCCACAACGTTTAGCAAAATCCAAGTCCATGAGGTTTAGAGCTGCTCCCGAATCCACAAAAGCCTTGGCGGAAAATGTGGACAGGGAGCAGATCAGAGTAATAGCCAGAAGAAACTTAGGTTGAACACCACCAACAGAAAACGTGTGTGCAAAGCGTTACACGCGTTTAGGACAGACAGAAATAATATGCGAGGCATCTCCACAGAAAAAACACAACTTATTACGCCTTCTGAACTCCTGACGCTGCTCTCTGGAAAAACTCTATCACATTGCATAGGTTCAGACATCTGTTCAACAGGTGGCAACACCTCTCGTGCAGCTCTGCGTTCGCGTAAACGCCGATCAATCTGAATGGCTAAAGACATAGAATCGTCAAGACCAGAGGGAACAGGAAATCCCACCATAGTATCTTTTATGGCTTCTGACAACCCCTTCCGAAAGAGAGCAGCCAAGGCATTATCATTCCAGGTAGTAAGTACTGCTCACTTTCGGAATTTTTGACAGTACAATTCTGCAGAATCACGACCCTGGTTCAATGCCAGCAGGGTCTTTTCAGCCAGATCAATGGCATTAGGTTCGTCATACAACAACCCCAAAGCTTGAAAGAATGCGTTCACATTAGTCAGAATAGGATCATCTGGTTTCCGATCCCCAAAAATACATCAGGTGTAGGAATCTTTGGTTCAGCAGCATGTGAATGAGCAAGGTAGGCGGAAATTCCCCGCACTTCCGCAGCGAGCTGCTCCACACGATCAGACAATTTCTTTATCTCCATTGAGAGAAAAAAAAATTCCCCCTACGGCCTCAGATATAGAGGAAAAAATATACACATTTTTTTTTTTTTTTTTTATACAATTCTTTCCTGCTATTGAGTACCCTAGAATCTGCGGTATGGCGGGTGATTCTGTTATGATTGAGTCACCGTAGGAGGCAAAAATAGAAATGCTAGCTAAGTCCAGAAAACCAGAGAAGTTGGCAGCTATCGGATTGCAGACCCCTGAACCTATCAACACAACTAACAGTAGCCGTGGGGGGCTCCTATGATGCCCTAGGCCCCTCGATCACAGCCGGATGACTACATAGCCTAAAGACAGAAAGGGAAATCTAAACTGCCCCAGAGCAGACCGCAAAGCAAAAGGCAGCCCCCCACATATAATGACGGTGAAGCAAGAAGAAAGAACAAAACACAGACAGAAAGATAGACTGCGCAAAGATGGGGCCCACGCTAGCTTAGATAGGAAAGGACAGGAAGGCTGCTGTCTGCGATCCGTGAAAAACCCTATAAAAATAAGAGCCAACAAACTGACAGTAAAAAAGGCCCTGAAGACGCTAGGCTTCAAAAAAGCTATGTCAGTACTTAGGAATATTCTGAAGACAGAGCAACAGGCAAAAGGAGATTCAGCTCACCCCAGCAGGGAATGGCAGAATCCAGAAAAGCAAGGAAAACAAAACACTAATGCAAAAAGGCAAAGCAGAAATCTTAGCTTTAGATGAGCAGGAATTAGACTGGTTTCCTAGAAGTCCACAGAGAAATCACCCGCAGGCTAGAAGGGCGTCTGCAGCCTTATATCCAGTCATTAACTCCACTCAGTCATCATCATCATCAGCCCCAGGTGTTTGAAAATCAGGCTCACTACCTTTCTTCACCAGAAGAGGGAGTTCCTCGGGCCTCAGTAGTGAAGGGGAAAATGAACTCACAACACGTCCAGTTTAGAGGCCCAATAGTCAAAGGGTAATGACCTGTGAGGGAGAACATCGATATGGGACGAGAAGTAGTTTGTAACCATAGTTGACATCTGCTGTCTCCTATCACTTTCAATCGATGCAGTATTACCAGTCGTGTAAGCGGGACTTGAAAAATCAGTCCACAACATGGTCATGAAACCCCTGTCTCCAACGCCACTTCTGATGTGTGCATCACGAACACCTCTTCCATGTTGCCCCCTACAGCTCGTTGAAGAACCATCACCGCTGCTGTGCGCTGGGAATGCCTCAAACAAATGGTTTACCAGAGTTGCTTGTTTGTTAGCCAATATTAGGTCAAGGTACTCCTGTGGCATGATGTTTTGGAATTTGCCTTTATAGCGTGGATCCAGGATGCTGGCCAACCAGTAGTCATCATTGTTCATCATTTTGGCAATGCAGGGGTCCCTTTTTAGGATCTGCAAGGCATAATCTGACATGTCAGCCAATGTTCCCGGTGTCAATGATGCACAGCGAGTGCTGGGTGGAGAAGCACTTTCTGGCAAATCCACATCCCTCCAGTCATGCACAAACCCTGTACCAGACCTTGCCGCACCAACATTTTCTCTTGCCCCACGAGAAGCATCCTCCTCCCCTAAATAATCATCCCCATCATCATCCTCCTCCTTTTCCCCTTCTTTCTCCACCTCATCCAGGAAAGGTCCCGGAGCAGACAATGGCTGACTCTCATCATGGCTTCCCTCCTCCTCTTCCTCATCCTCCTCGGCTGCAGACGCCTGCTCCTTAATGTGAGTCAAAGTTTGCATGAGCAGACGCATAAGTGGGATGCTCATGCTTATGATGGCGTCGTCTGCGCCTACCAGTTGTGTGCATTCCTCAAAACACTGAAGGACTTTACAGAGGTCTTTCAGCTTCTACCACTGCACACCCGACAACTCCATGTCTGCCCTCAAAGTGCCTGGCCGTGTATCCTCCCACAAATGCATTACAGCCTGCCTCTGTTCGCACAGCCTCTCAACCATGTGCAGGGTGGAGTTCCACCTTGTTGCAATGTCGATAATTAGGCGGTGCTGGGGAAGTTGGAGCAATCGCTGCAGCTTCTGCATACGACTGGAGTGTACGGGCGACCGGCGGATGTGCGAGCACAGTCTTCGGACCTTCTGGAGCAGGCCTGTTAACTCCGGATAATTATTGAGGAAGCACTCCACTACCAGGTTCAAGGTGTGAGCCAGGCAAGGTATGTGTCGGAGTTTTGAAAGGGCTATGGCTGCCACAAAATTCCGGCCGTTATCACTAACTACCTTGCCTGCCTCAAGATGTAGAATGCCCAGCCATGACTCAATTTGTCGCTGCAAGTAGTCGGCCAGTGCCTCTGCGGTGTGTCTGTCTCCCAAACAAATCATCTTCAACACAGCCTGCTGACGCTTACCACTAGCTGTTCGATAGTGGGACACCGAGTGTGCAAAACTGGCAGCTGCAGATGGAGTGCTCGTGCAACTGCACTCTGTGGATGAGCTTTCGCTTCTGGAGGAGGAGGAGGACAGTCGAACGCCTACAGCCAACTGTTTCCTATACCGTGGGCTAGGCAGCACTGTCCCACCGCCGCTGTCCCCTGTGGACCCTGCATCCACCACATTAACCCAGTGCGCAGTGATGGACACGTAACGGCCCTGGCCATGCCTACTAGACCATGCATCAGTTGTGAGGTGCACCTTTCCACTCACTGATTGCTTTAGTGCATGGACAATGTGGTCTGTCACATGAAGGTGGAGGGCTGGGATGGCTTTGTGAGAAAAGTAGTGCCGACTGGGTAGGTCATAGCGTGGTACTGCTTAGGCCATGAGATCGCGGAAAGCTTCGCTTTCAACCAACTGGTAGGGCATCATCTCTAACGAGATTACTTTGGCAATGTGGGCGTTCAAACCCAGTGTACGTGGATGAGAGGATGAGTACTTTCTTGTCCTACTCATAGTCTCTGGTAGGGTGAGCTGGACTTGAGAGCTGCATATGGTGGAACTAGCGGTGGACATAGCGGAATGAGAGAGGGTTGATGATGGTGATGGAGTTTGTGTTCTTTCTGATGGCCTAGATTCAGTCTTTCGTTGCAATAACATTGTGATTCCCTGACTGCTTTGGCCTTGTGACGACACCTCAACATTTGCTGCTGGTTGTGTGCTAACCGGTGGGCTTATAGTGGGGGAAACGATGTAGCGTTGCTGACTACCTTCATTGGGAGCAGGTGCACATGTGATACGTGAGGTTTGGTAGTCCGTCCACGCATGCAATGCAAGTGCATGGTGGTTAAATGTCTAAGCATGCAACTGGTATTCAAATTTCACAGATTTTTCCCTCGGCTAAAGGTTTTTGCGCACTTCTTACAGATAACCTTTACCTGATCATTAGGATTTTGTTTAAAAAAGTGCCACACTGCACTCTTCCTACTATGGAAGACATTTTGAGGCCTTGCATGCTGTGCTAATTTGACTGTCTGGCCTAGCTGTCCTGCAACTCTTTTGGTTTTTGTAACCCATTTTTGGACTGCTCCGGGCCTGCCAGATAACAGCTGTTGCGATGTCGATGCCTGCTGCGGATGCTCCTCCTCCTCTTCTGAGCTATTGGCAGCGGCACCCTCTTCCCCCAATGGATGCCAATCTGGGTCAACAACTGGGTCATCCATCACCTCCTCTTCAATGTCATGTGCACCTTCCTCTGTGTCAACATGTAAGGTGGTATAGTATGCGGGAAGGGGCACCTGAGTTTCATCAGGGTCAGATTCTGGCTCAGTACACTGCGAGGACAAGGTAGTGCTCTGAGTGAATGTACCAGCAGATAAATCTAGCAGTGTCTGTGCATCAGTGCACTCCATGTCAGATTCTTCTTGGACTGGGTAATTCACGATTTGACTTGATAACCCAGGCATGGTATGTGAAAAGAGCTCCATGGAGTAATCTGTAGTGTGGCCTGCCACATCCTTTACTTTTGGTAGGGGTGAAGGACACAAGGAAAGGTGTGGTTCCTGACCATGAGCCTCCAATGACGACTCAGTGATTTTATTTTTTGAAAGGTCAGAAGAGGAGGCGATAGAGCTGGAGGCTGTGTCAGCAATGTAAGCCAAAACTTGTTCCTGAAGCTCCGTCTTTAAAAGCAGTTTACCTACTCCCAGAAAAGGGAGTCTTTAAGGCCTTGTGGAGCCAGACGATGATGCAGGCTCAACACCTCCTGCATTAGGTGCTATTGTGCCTTTGCCACTACCAGCAGATCCACCACCAACACCATCATTACCAGCTGGCAACCCCCGCCCACTTCCATGGCCTCTTCCAACACACTTCCTTTTTTGGGAAAATGTACCCAAAATACCACCAGCTATATGGTACTATAAAACAAGGTACAAGGTGTATATAGTATTGAGGAGAATTTGAATCTCCCTACAGACTTGAGGACACTGAACTATTATCTCAGGCCCAGTGTAGATTACACCTCAATAAAACAGGCTGAAATTGGATGGTGTAAAAAAATGTCTATATAGGACTGGGGAGAATTTGAATCTCCCTAGAGATTTTAGCAAGCTGACAATGATGCTCTCAGTCCCAAGAATGGAAGCAGGCAGCCTAATAAGCATGACTGCTGCACACAAAAGGATGGAAAAATGAACGCTTGGTAACTGTGCAGGAAAGAGGATGTAAAGTATTTTTGCTTTTAAAAAAGCAGCTTGCACAGCAGTGTGAAAACAGCAATGCAGCTATCAGGGAGCCTTATAAGGCAGCCTAATAACCAACAGAGCTGATGCACCAAAATATAGCCTCCCCTGTCACTGCACACAAACTGTTGTGTTGTACAGGCAAAATCGCTAGCAGCAGAAGCAGTTTTCTGTATCTTCTTCCCTGCCTAACGCTCTCCCTACAGAATCAGCAGCAGCAGCAGCTCTCCCTATTCTGAGATCAACAGAAGTAAGATGGAGGTCGACGTGCACGCCCTTTTATAGCCCCTGTGACACCACACAAAGCCAGCCAATCTCTTGCATGCCCTTCTCAAAGATGGAGGTGGCCTCTGCCTATGTCATCGCATTGCCCACAGTGTGCGTCCTCCATCATTGGCTGAAAAAGGGCGCTGGAAGCATCTTTTGAAACGTGACTTTGGCGCTCTGGTCGCCGACCTCGTGGCCGACCTCACGCTATGGTCGGGTTTCGTTTCATGAAACCCGACTTTTGAAATTGACAGACCCGTTTCTCTCAACTCTAGTCCTTAGTTAAGCTGGATAAACTGGAGGCTTGAGCAACATGGGGCTAAGTTCTCCACTTTTTTGCAGCGCAAAATGTTGGGTTGCCATAACCCTTTTAGGGATAAATAATCTAATGAAAGCACATTGTATCAAGTTTTTAAAGTTGTCATCTAAAACATGACTTTATTATGAGTATGATGAGGTTTTTGCATTCTTGAAAACAATAAAATGACATTTCTTTTATCAATGTAGATGTACAGAAGACAGAAACTATCATTGTCTCCAAAGATTGCTTCCAGCCGTGCTACATATACAGTAATTGCAGTCATCTTTTCATCCGGTTGTTCCCAAGGTCAGGAAAGACAAATCAGAAAATGATGGAACTCTGATAAACCTTCAAAAGGATTTCCTTCCCAGCCTCCTGGAGAGGTAATGAGATAGAAAGAAACATTTGTCTATACAGAATACTATAGAAAAGTGGAGTATGTCCTACAGTATATATTTATTTTCCATACAACATAACCAGAAGCAATATACAGAGCGGAAAGGAACATCAACCGATCCTAATAGGTTCCAGGGAGGATTTTGTCATTTAATGAAATATAATGTTCACCTTTATAGAACATATCTCTTTAAATGTATTGAATAATACAGATACAAGTGAATGCTAGACAGAAATCTAAAGCAGCAAAATCTGCACCAGAAACTTGTCAGTGTTGCCATAATTGTAAAAATGCTTTTAGAATCTTACCAATAAAGATTTAGATTTTTTTGAAGCTTGCTTTTTCCATTATTCAAAATACACAGCAAAATCTACAGCAGCAAAGTCTGCACCACGTCACACAGATGGAGTTGTGGAAATTACGTGGCTTCGCCACATTTTTCTTCCATTTCATTGAAAAGTCGGAAATCCACAGTAAAAAAATCCTCAGCATAAATTGTCATTGTTGCAGATCTGAAATCAATTTCTGCTGAAGATTTCCCTAGTGCATGTACAGTAGATAAAATCTTTTCCGCAATACTACTGCACTGTAATACTTAGCGGATATAACATGCCAAGGCATGTAGGTGCGTGTGACGCGCCTGAGGGGCTGTGGGATACTCGGCACCGGGCCCGTTAACTTCAGTGGGAGATGTCACAGTGGCAGTGACCCGGCCCGTGGCCTCAGGCGGTCATGTAAAAGGGGTAGAATAGAATGGGGATAAAGTTTATGAAGTGATTCGTGACGCCACCTGTGGTTTCTGGTCAGATTGACCAGCGCTGCAGTGTTGCTTCTCTGGGACAGATGTTGTGGTGCAGCTGAGAGATAGGAGCTCTCCACAGGTAGAGCTGTAGTCCCAGGGCAGATGAAGTGAGTTCATAGATGGTGAGGAAGTGAGGAGTGGAGAATGTAGCAGAGCTGGGTGCGAGGCGCGGAAAGAATGTGGCAGACACAAGTGCATGTAGTTCAATGGGCTTTACTCACAGTTCTGGTGCACACAGATACCCGCTTCAATGCTGTGTTCTCCAGTTGAGAGGACCCGCCAACTTCCAGATAAGATGAAATGCATCTTTCCAGCTTTCCCTGTCAGTGTGTGCCTTTCCTGGCCGTACCAAACAATTTGCTACTTGAACTCCTTCCTTCCACTTCAGCACTTCACAATTATTGTTCTGGGCCAGCATCTGCGAATCCTGTTCAGACAACGCCTCACCGTTTCTGTGACTCTATATAGCCGCCTTTCCAGTCGGACTAACTGTGGTAGGGGCGATGGTCCATAAAGTAATCAAAGCTATCGGCTTGCTAGTGGCACCCTGAAGAATGCGATCTAGGCTAGGGGCCGTTCCCTTTGTGACCAGTCTCTCCCTCCATCTGACCTGTAGTCAGCATGGATAAGGGACCAATAAGTTCGCTCCTACCGTGTCCCAGAAGAACCTTCTTTCCTAGGGAGCTTCCTTTGTAATCCAATCCATCCAGCAGCCTCTAATCTGTAGAGCTGCTGCAGACACGTCCTTCTCTTTCCCTCCCTCAGAGGGAATCTGATCTCACTTTCTATCCTGTCCCGCTCTAAGCTAAGCTCCGCCCACCTCCCAGCACTCTTTGTGTTCCAAGCAGGGAGCCATAAAGGGTGCTCTGCTACACTACTGGTGTGTGTAGGATGTGGGTGTTGGAATCTAGTCAGGTGCACTCACCTTACCTCTGTTGTGCAGTACCTCAGTGGCGACTGGACCCTCAGGGGCACCACATTCCCCCCTGTTAAACCCAGCACATCCGCAGGCTGCAAGTAAAACAAAAGATGTTACAGGAAGAACATACAAAATTATTTATATTTTTTTAGTACTGCCAGCAGTCAACATTATATAATACTAATAAAACGTCTTCTCCTGAGAGAGACATTTTTACTTCAAACGTTACTAACTATTTTTATCTTTACCATCTAATAAGCTAACTTCTTTCTGGTGACAACCGCTAACTATGGATCATCACTTGTTCCACAAGCTTTTTTCAATAACTTCACATTTTTATTAAAGGCTACTACTGCAACCTACTCTTTCACTATAAAATACTAGGCAATAATGTAAGAATATAAAATGCTTCACTAAAACAGTAATTATTCTTGTGCTAGGTAGACACTATCCCAGCTGGGGTGTCTTCCAGGGTCCTTTCTGCTGGTGGAGGACCTACTCCAAACCTCGAACGGTGGTCCTGGGTGGGCTGCAGGACTTACTGGTACTTTCCTTTTAGACCCAGGTTTTGGCCACACCCGCGGGATTTTGTTCAGGTCAGTGGTAGTCCTTTTTGCTTACTGGTTTGCGTAAAACCAAGAGGGAGCACCTTAGGAGGTGCAAATTATTTACAGTGGAAAGTTTTTGGATCACTCCAAGTTCATGATCGCTCAGTCTCTGTATCAGAGCAGGATAATGCCAAACTGAGGCAAGAAAGAATAAGAAAAACAAAGGCAACTGTGCCAATACCCTCCTGGGTAACTGTTCAGAAATTATAGAACATTCCTATTGGGGTTCACCTCCTGGGGTGAAGGAAGCTTTGTAGCCTTTCTGCTTCCAGGGCAGGTGCTTTGGGTGTCCACTTCCTGGTGGTATAACAAACTGTAGGTACTCCTCCTGTGGAGCTCCTCCTGGTGGAACTGGTCTGATTGCTGCCTGAGGTGGTACAATTACAGCTTGTTGGTGGGGTGCAGCTGGTGTTGCTGCCGCAGTGGCTTTAGGGGCTGCTGATGTTCCAGGCGCCGGAGTTACCACTGCAGGTACTAACAGGGTTAAGGAACAGACTACTGGCGCTGCACATGGGCGCACTGGAAGCTCCTCAACTACTTGGGCAGGGTCGGCGGCAGTACCTGTCGGTGATGTAATTCCAGTATCGGCAGTGTCCTCCGCTGAGATCAGAAGCCATCGGATGGGACGCGTCTCCTCCAACTTTGCTCTTTTCAGCAGGGACTTCTTCCAGTTCTCTACTGCAGTCAGACTAACACCGTGGAATTGATGACTCAGCTCCTCCACTGATGTCGGTGGCGGGGACGCTGGGGACTCCGCAGGCGATGCCGGGGAACCGCTCTCAGGGGCTGATGGTGGTGCCTCCTGGGTGTTGGCGGCGGCTTCCAGCGGTGTGTTCTGGGTGGCGGCCGCAGCGGTTACTGGCGACGGTGGTACCTGGACAGGGTCAGAGGGGACCAGTAGTGAGGGTACCTTCTCAGCAGACCTCTCCTGGGCATGCTGTCTCCGCTGCTCCAGCAAGGCCAGGCTCAGCTGCAGGCTGCAGTTCAGCTGAGCAATCTCCTCCTCCAGCTGCCTCAGGTCCATATCTTCCAGTGGGCCAGAGCCTACAACAATCGCGCCGGGGGAGAGTTGCTCATCTCCTCCGCGCTCTCCTGGCCTCCATCCATCTTCCATGATGGCTGCTGGAGGTTGTGGCTTCTTCCTGGCTCTTCTTCCCGCCACTGAGCTTTGAGCCTCCTTTTTGGGGTGGTGCCTCCTCCCTTTTCCACCATACCAGGCCAATATCCGAACCCCTCTGGGGGTTGGCCATGTTGCTGCAGCATAGAAATACAGGCAGGGGGGTTTCTTGGCTTTTTGCACTCTTTCTGGGGTGCCACCCACGATGGCACGCCCCGCAGCACTGCTTTAGCAGCCATTTTGAGAGTCCATTTTACAGTCATTCATTTTGGTTCTTTTGCACATTTTCAGCAATTTTAAATGTAATATATCTACAGCACACAGGACCCGATGATACCGGGCTTCGGCATCCTGTTCGTGACACCAAAATGACGCGCCCAAGGGGCCGTGGGATACTCGACGCCAGGCCCGTTAACTTCAATGGGAAATGTCACAGTGGCAGTGACCCGGTCCATGGCCTCAGGCGGTCATGTAAAAGGGGTAGAATAGAATGGGGATAAATTTTATGAAATGATCCGTGATGCCACCTGTGGTTTCTGGTCAGATTGACCAGCACTGCAGTGTTGCTTCTCTGGAACATATGTTGTGGTCTGTCTTCTCCGCACCCGTGCTGCAATTCTTTCATGTGTGAGAATTCAATCACAATAAGATGACCCTCGGATCAACTTCTGAAAGAGTTTGAGCCAAGTGTCATTAACATAATCATCCTGATTCTATTACATGAGAGAATCTATGCTAGTGTGAGTGTACGCTTACAGGTATTACAGCCCAAGGCCACATTCAGACTTTTGTGTTGCACTTGTTCTATCTGTGTTTCGTAATGATACAGCACATACTCATGATAGTCTATGGGGCTGTTTACAGATCTATTTTCTTCTGGTATCACAGATGAAAAGTTCCAATGCAAGTCAAGGGGTCCGTGAAAAACATGTACAGCACATACTGTACATTGCATCTGGGTGCCATCTGTGTGCAGTTCATTTTTAATGCTGCAAAGCATAGAAGACGCTTGGTAATTTATTTATTCAAAATTATTTATTTATATTTATTCAAATGGATGACACAGTGACCAAACATTGATGACACACTGATGTCATAACGACAAAACACTGATGACACACTGACCAAACATTAATACACTGATGATACACTGATGACATAGTGACCAAACATTGATGATACACTGATGACACAGTGACCAAACATTGATGATACAATGATGACACAGTGACCACACACTGATTATACAATGTTTAATACAAACCTTTACTGTTCCACCACCCCAACCACTCCACATACCTGACCTCTGCCCTTCCCTAATAACCTCCCTCTCGAACATCACTGAAGGAGAGCTTACTCATCTCCTTTCCAAATCACACCTCACCACCTGTGCACTTGACCCCATCCCTTCCCAGCTGCTCCCCAACCTCACTAACATGATAATTCCAGCCCTAACCCATCTCTTCAACCTATCCCTATCTTCTGGTACCTTCCCCTCTGCCTTCAAACATGCCACCATAACACCCATCCTCAAAAAATCAAACCTTGACCCAACTGCTATGCCCAGCTATCTCCCTATATCACTGCTCCCGTTTGCTTCCAAACTCCTTGAACAGCATGTCCATGCTCAACTTTCCTCCCACCTCATCTAACTCCCTCCTTGACATCCTCCAATCTGGCTTCCGCCCCCACCACTCCACTGAAACTGCCCTGACCAAAATTACTAATGACTTACTCATAGCCAAAGCTAACAGACAGTTCTCCATCCTCCTCCTTCTCGATCTGTCATCTGCCTTCTACACAGTCGACTACTGCCTACTGCTACAGATTCTTTCTTCCCTTAGCATCAAAGACCTTGCCCTGTCCTAGATTGCCTCATACCTTTATGAACACACATTCAGTGTTTCCCACTCCCACACTACCTCCTCATCCCACCCTCTCTCTGTTGGAGTCCCCCAAGGCTCTGTCCTGGGGCCCCTACTTTTTTCCATCTATACCCTTAGCCTAGGACAACTCATAAAGTCCCATGGCTTCCAGTACCACCTGTATGCGGACGACACTCATATCTACCTCTCTGGCCCAGATGTCACCTCACTGCTGTCCTGAATCCCGGAGTGTCTATCAGCCATATCCACCTTTTTCACCTCTTGCTTCCTAAAACTCATTGTAGACAAAACTGAACTCATTATCTTTCCTCCATCTCGAGTATCTTCCCTACCCGATCTATTAGGGTAAACGGCATCACACTCTCTCCCGTACCTGAAATCCGATGAATCGGAGTTTCTCTCGACTCTGCCCTGTCCTTCAAACCACACGTCCAAACTCTTGCCACCTCCTGTCGCCTCCAACTCACAAATATTTCCAGAATCCGTCCCTTCCTCAGCCCTCAATCTACTAAAACTCTTGTACATGCCCTCATCATCTCCCGCCTTAGTTACTGCAACACCCTCCACTGTGGCCTCCCTGCTAACTCTCTTGCACCACTCCAGTCTGTCCTCAACTCTGTTGCCCGACTAATCCACCTCTCTCCTCGCTACTCCCCTGTCTCTCCCCTCTTCAAATCCCTCCACTGGCTCCCAGTTCATCATCAAATCCAGTTCAAACTACTAACACTGACCTAAAAAGCCATCCACAACCTATCCCCTCCCTATATCTCTGAACTAATCTCCCAACATCTTCCCTCACGTAAACTTCCTCCCAAGACCTCCTACTCTCCTCCACACTTATTTGTTCCTCACACAACCGCCTCCAAGATTTCTCCTGAATATCCTCTGGAATTCCATGCCTCAACAAGTCCGATTATCCACCACCCTCGGATCCTTCAAACGTAATCTGTAGACCCATCTTTTCAGGAAAGCTTACAGCCCGCAATAACCATTCTGCCGCCTCACCACCGCCAGAGCCGACGCCTCAAAACCACCAGAGCTGCTGCACCCCCGACCTTCTGTCTCTTCCCCACTATCCCGTAGAATGTAAGTCAGCAAGGATAGGGTCCTCTCCCCTCTGTACCAGTCCGTCATTGTAAATTTGTTTACTGTTAACGATATCTATAACATTGTATGTAACCCCCCTTCTCATGTACAGCACCATGGAATTAATGGCACTACATCAATAAATAATAGAATGATGACACAGTGACCACACACTGATTATACAATGATGACACAGTGACCAAACATTGATGACACAATGATGTCATAACGACAAAACACTGATGACACACTGACCATACATTAACTCACTGATGATACAATGATGACATAGTGACCAAACATTGATGATACAATGATGACACAGGGACCAAACATTGATGATACAATGATGACACAGTGACCACACATTGATGATACAATGATGACATAGTGACCAAACACTGATGATACAATGACACAGTGACCAAACACTGATGATAAAATGATGACACAGTGACCACACACTGATGACACACTCATCCAAAACACTGATGTCACTGGTACCATTTTTTGCACACGTGAAAAATACTGATGTGTGAATGAGGCCTAAGGTTGTGTTCACACGGCTGTCCACTCTCTGTGAGAAAATCGGGCTGGTTATGCTAATAACACTAGGCTCAAACTATGTCAGAGTTTGAACCGAGTGTCAACTTAGTGTGATTCGATACTGTGGCATGAGAGAATTGGATCACAGGTGTGAAGATAATGGAGAACTTAATTTCTCCATCTTTTTCGTTGCCTCTGTCCGTGTATGTCAGACTGCTCTTGGATGCAACAAATTTCAGATCAGCAATGCCCCATGGTATAACATTATTCCGAATGCTGTTGGATAAAGCATTAGAGATCACTCGGCCGTGTTATACGCTCTTGTGAACGAGTCCTTACTCACAGTCTGCCAGTTCTCCAGTTCTCAAAAATAGCTGTGTGTGGACAGACCTGTCCATCAGCCTCGTCCAGTTGAAATCACTGCACATGGGAAAACTATTTTTTTCTTTCTGGTCACATGTTCCTTCATCAGCAGCCATATTGAGAACAGGAAAATTACAGTGTGTGAGAAAGGCTATACAGACAAGTCCAGTAGAGCTTGTAACACTTATGTAAGTACTAGTGATGAGTGAATAGCATTGATGCTCGGGTGTCCTCCGAGTATTTTGACTTGCTCGGAGATTTAGTTTTTGTCGTCTCAGCTGCCTTATTTGCAACTGTTAGACAGGCTGATTACATGTGAGGAATGCCTGTTTGTTAGGGAATTCCCACATGTATTCAGCTTGTCCAGCAGCTGTAAATCATACAGCTGAGATGACGAAAACTAAATCTCCGCGCATGCCAAAATACGGAAACCCGAGCATGCTCGGGAAACCCGAACAGCGAGTATACTCGCTCATCACTAGTAAGTACCGCAAAATCGTGTCCCCCATCTCATTGGTTATAGTAAAGATAAAGTGTAAAAAATTAAGACAAAACAGGATTCCAGGCATCCAAAACTGGATAACTCTTAAACATACATGTGCATCCATGCCTGTAGCTACAATGTTGGGCCTATCCATGAATCAGACTGCAAAACTGGAAGGGTTTAGGCAAATTTTCACTAATAGAAGACTTTTAGGAGGAATTCAGCATTCCTAATTTTTGGTAGGATTGTGGAATAATTGTGCTCATGTGAGGGTTTTACATATTGGTCAATATTCATGGTGAAGTCAAATGAGTGCTCACGGGGTCCCAAAAATATGGTGTTGACCACGACTGCTCTGAGTATTCCAGGTGCCTTTTCCACTTCTGGCTGTGGTAACCATAAACCTTGGAGCGCTTTTACCAGTATGGAAATCTTTTAATGTTTAGGTCCTTTTGGTCAGAATTATGTTCAAAATAAATTTAATTTTATAGTAAAAGTAAAACACATCTTAGAAAATTCTCATTGTTTGTCCTTTATGAGATGCTTCTTGCTTCACTCTATAATGGCCACGACATGTTGGAGAAGACCTGACACCCAGTCAGCTATTGTGCCTTCTTGATTATTTCAGCAAAACTGCAAACTAATAAGATAGCATTATGCGAAAATCGAATCGGGAGCCCTAATGAGACATCACAGAGCGACATCCATGGAAAGGCCCCTTACATCCTGCTGCCAGCAACGCCTTATTTCCTTGTACTTTAAAGGAATGTAAGGGGATGCCCTGTAGGCGACTCTTGGCGTCCCCTAACAGATCTAAGTGGAGAGGCCTACATGGAAAGAAAACTGTCAATGACAAGCTGGCTGTCTCCGCAGTTATCTGTGACAGGCAGGAACCGCTGTGCTCTGACTGAACATCCCACTGTCAACTTCAAAAGCCACATCCGTCCGAATGGCACAGTGCATTCAGGTGGGATGAGACGCCTGCGGAGTCTGATGCCTGTCCAACATCAAACAGACAAGGACTGAAAGATGAGCTATGGAGAGACTCTCAGCACCAATTTAACAGGATCATCTTTCACTCAAGTGGATAATTCCGATCTGCTAAAGCAGGCTAAGTCTAATAAGGCTTTTTATCCATTATTATCCCTGTCACCGCTTGCTTAGCGCTGTATTGTCGGCCCCTGCAGCAGCTAAGGCTTATTATCTATTTTTACATAGCCGCGGAGCTGAATTGCACAATGTATTGTAACGGTGGCAATGTAACAGCCAGCAGGAAACTTCTTCCTTTATGCCTATAAGGTCACCTAGAAGGGAATATTAACCATTCAGCAAGTTACCATTTTGCCTGTGCATGGTATCAGCATAGCAAACCCAAAGCAAAGAGTTTTGTGACCTATTACAATATAATTGCTTTAGTTGGGTATTAATAAGACCTGGAAAGGGACTTGATCATCAGACATTCTGCATCATAACACACAGAAAAGTATTGGAAGATTTGTTGGTCGAAACATTAAATATTTCACATTAAAAGGTTAGAATAGACCAACAATGTGTGATCACTGATCAGTAGTGGTCCAACCACAAGAGGATGCTGACAATGAAGAGGTCCTATGCAGGCCCCATTGGCTTACACAAAGCATATTAATACATTGACATATTCCACATGTATATTGTTCTGTCCTCACTGAATAAGGCAGACTTTTATTTGCAGCTATACAGATCAGCTAAACCTCTATACCGGGGGTCCAATAAGGAGACTGTAGGTTGAATCTGTGCTTTATTAAACGTGATGGTGTATTAGTGCAGTGAAACTACAAACAAAAACATATATACATACAATCCATACTGGGTTCATCAGGGATTCATATATAGATTATAATTCAACATCTGCACTACTAGCTGAGCAGGGAAAAACTAACTAGGCAGGCTAATATGGGACAGAAATTAGATACAGGAAGCATGATTACATACCAGCGATGCGCCCACAAGGGGAGAAGAGCAATTAGATGCTTCCAGGATGCAGGTTGAGGGAAAATGGAGAACTGGAGGGAAAATGGTGGCTGGACTAACCATAATCCTTTGCAAAAGGCTACGATAGTGCATTGCAACCTTACCAGAATGCATTCATTGTGAACGGAGGGAAAAGGGAATAGAAAGTGAAAGTAAAATACAATAACACTGTGGTTATGACTCTGGTCATTAGATGGAGCCAGAAACAATGAAAACATTTAACAAGCAGATAATCAGGGATTCAGAGACAGAACATATATACATTCTACATACATACACAGTGTAAAAAATCACTGTGCATATTAAAATACCAGCAAATAAAAAATATACACATATCTCATACACATAATTTATGTGATGCGTTTTGTTAGCTGACTAGAAGAAGTCTACACCTTCTCACATCCATAGCTATAACAGTCATAACTTTATAAATGTAACTATATGAGTACTGTAGCTTTTTCAGGCATCATTTTGCCATTCACATACAGTTATACAAGTTTTACACCTATAGTATATTCATTTTTGTTAACGATAAAAAAATGTGCCTTTTTTACACCATTGTTGTTACAGTTAGGATCACACGTCCGTTGATTCTCTCATTAGAGAAAATGGGGTAGATTATGCTAATCACACTCAGCCCAAACTCTTAGGCTAAGTGCACACGTACCGGAACTCTCGCGGAAATTACCGAGAGAATTCCGGAATTCCAGTCCGCGGGAAAATCGCATTTTAAATTCCCGCGATTTTCCCGCGGAAAAACTAGCATTTTGTAAGCGTATTTAGCTTGCAAAATGCTAGCGTTTTCCAAGCGATCTGTAGCATTGCTTGGAGAACTGATTGACAGGTTGGTCACACTCGTCAAACATAGTGTTTGACGAGTGTGACCAACTTTTTACTACTGAGGCCGCCTATGCAGCCTCAGTAGTAAAAGATAGAATGTAAAAAAAAATAAAAAATGGTGTTATTCTTACCTTCCGACATCCCGCGCATCCGTTCCCAGTAATCCTTTGCGAAAATGCGCGCGATGACGTCCGTTCTCGCGGGATCGCGATGTCTCGCGGTGATTCGCTATGACGTCGCGCGAATGACCGCGAGACTTCGCGATCCCGCGAGAATGGACGCCATCGCGGGCATTTTCGCAAAGGACTACTGGGAACGAGAGCGTGAAGAGAAGCGGGAAGACTGCGCGGGACGTCGGAGGGTGAGAATAACAATATTTTTTATTTTTAAATTCTATTTTTTACAGGGATATGGTACCCAAAGCCCGGAGGACAGTCTCCTCTCCTCCGGACAGTGGGTACCATCCGCAAATGTTCTGCTTACTTTCCGCATGGTGTGCACAGCCACATGCGGGAAGTAAGCGGAACAATGCATTCCTATGGGTGCGGGATCGCCTCGATTCCGCAAATTAATGAACATGCTGCGGTTTTTACCGCGAAGCGTTTCCGCTGCGGTAAAGACCGCAGCATTAGCACAGCATTGCGGAATCCCATAGGAATGCATGGGATGCTTATTTTTCGCGTTTTTCGTTAAAACCGCCACGGAAACGCGAAAAAAAGCCACGTGTGAACTCAGCCTTAGGGTATGTGCACATGGTGCAGATTCTGCTGCGGATCCGCAGCAGATTTGCCTCTGTGGATCCGCTGTAGTTCAGTAAGCAATGTACAGTACAATGATAATCAATGGATTTTAAAAACCGCAGAGCACATGCTGCGGATTTTTCTGCGTGGATTTGCTGCAGTTTTAAATCCGCAGCATGTCAATTCTTTCTATGGATTCAGCAGCGGTTTGCCACCTGTTCCTTTGTACTAGTGTCAAAACGCAGGGGAAAACCACAGGTAAAATGCAGGTTATTTTACCTGCGGATTTACCTTCAAATCCGCAAGGAAAAATCCGCAGCACAATCCGCACCGTGTGCACTCACCCTTAATTTGAGCTGAGTGTCATCTTACTGTGATCTGATTCTCTTGCATGAAAGATTCGCAACACGTGTGCAGAGAAGACGGAGAACTTAATGTCTCCATTTTCTCCATTGTCTGAGTCTGTAGTTCTTGGACTGTACTTAGTTGTCAACCACGTGCGGTCCGATGTTTAAGTGGAAGAAGAAAGACGCGTACTCTTGCTATATGAATAGGTGCTGACTGAGCGTGGATACACCACAGGTAAAAATCAATAGAAAGACAGTGGCACTCAATTTGAATATCAATTGTACCAGAATCATTAAAGAAATTATTGAGATTTTTATGTTATTTACTTTTTCAAGTAATCAAAAAAGTGAAAACACCGCAAACAAAAGATTAGTGTCCGAGTGTGAGTATTATACGGTTACGTTTCGACCCAAACCTGGGTCTTTTTCAAACTATACTGTAAGATAAAATACAAAGGGAAAAAAAATTAACACACTGAACTGAGGGAACAAAATAGTACACAAAAAGGCTAGAGGCATAGTGGGCATGAATAGTAAACATTAAAAAATATATTGAACTGTAACAGAGGGGGTGGGGTGTAAATATTAGCAAACCCTATAAATATAAATATACACACACATGGCTACAGAAGGATCTGAGCAGTATTAAAAAGCGTATACAATGTTAGACTGAAGGTGGTCCTGCGGAACATAGCAAACTATTGACAACAGTAATCAATTTTCATTTCAATATACTTGCAGAAATAGCAAGGGAGTATAGGAAGCATGAAATACTAACCTCAATGGAAGTGTCGAGGTATAAAGAGAAGAGATTGTTTTCAGAGTCCCAGAGCAGGGGCTGTGGAAAAAAAAATAAGACAGTAAAAAGAAAGGAGGAAAAAGAGGGCGCCTGGGATGCAGCTGTACTAACCTGTGGCATGAGAGCGGTAGGGGTCTGCGGTGTTATGCATGGAGGCACAGAATGACGCAGTTTATATATGGTAAGAATCATAGTGAGGCTGAGGGGAGGGGGTAGGCAAAACCCTGGCGTCCAAGCGCCAGTGGATGACGTAATGTCGTCGGTAAAGCCTGTTTCACACTTCAGCTTTTTGTGTCAGTTAAGATCCGCCAAAAAGGCGGAAAAGCGGATCCGTTCCTAACTGATGTGAACGAATGCCACCGGATCCGCTTTTTGACGGATCCGCCGAATGAAGAATTTTAAAGGAACCGCTGTCGAGAGAGAGAAATTTTTCTCTGGCCGCCAGAAATGATTTCAGGGTTAAATTTCCTCCTGACTTCATTCCTCCGGGCATGCGCTGTAGTAAAATGCGGATCCTCCAGTACAAAAAACGTTGCATGGTCCGTCCAGGCTTCTTGGCGGACGCAAAAAAATTGACGGATCCACAAAAAAACGGATCCAATGGATGGCCATCCGTCAAGATCCGCCGGTAATGCAAGTCAATGGGGAAAAAAACGGATCCGCCAAAAAAAATGGCGGATCCGTTTTTTTGCAAAAACGGTGGATTTTGACTGATGGTCAAAAACGGAAGTGTGAAACAGGCCTAACAGGCTGGGGATGTCTGGGGAGGAAGTGTCACATGGAGCATGCGCTGTAAGGTTGGAGCAGGAGGAGGCAGAGCGCCTGCGTGGCTGTGCCGAGGGAATGTAAACAAGCGCGCGGTGGTCTAAAGCAGCGCTTGCGCAGTGGGGAAAGAAGGAAAATAAGGAAGAAGGAGAATAGGTACAGAGGTTAGAGAAAGAAGTATAGAGAAAGAAAGGAAGAAGAGAGAAAAGTAGGGAGAGAAAGAAGGAAGGGAGAGAAAGTAGAAAAGAGATGAGAAAACAGAATGTAAGAATGTGAAAAATTTCTATTTGAAAAATAGAAAATGTAAAAAAATGTGAAAAAAATATAAAGAAAAAATAATAAAAATGGATGAAAAATAAAAAATCAAAGAAATATGTATAAAAATGAAAATAAAAATAAAAATAGTAAGAAATAAAAACGAAAAAAAAATTTTTGTGGACACATGTCAGAAATACTTACCCGAAGGGAAATGGGAAGAGGGATTAGTGAATCTGAAAAACTGAAAAGATACGAGAGATGATATGAAGGCCGCAAATTCCACCACCCTGGAAGTCAAAAAAGAAGCAACGTTATTAAATCATTAATAAAAAACCACATGCTCATGGCTGGAACAGTCATATAAGTAGATCTAACTCACGATTAAGGCCCTTAGGAGCCAGAGTCTCTAGCTTATGGATCCAAAAAGACTCCCTAGTTTTAAGGAGCTTAATGTGATTGCCGCCCCTACGTGGTCGTTCAACCTTCTCTATCACCTGGAACCTGAGTTGAGACACTGAATGGCTGGCATTAAGGAAGTGATGTGGTATAGGGAGCCAAGTTTTCTTGCACTGAATGGTAGATTTGTGACTGGCAATTCTGTCACGAACGTGTTGAGTAGTTTCGCCTACGTAGAGCAGGCCACAGGGGCATTTAATTAGGTATATAACAAAGTTTGTGTCGCATGTAAAAAACGTGCCCAGAGACTTGTATGGGTGTGCACAATCCTATTTGCAAAGCTTTTCTCATGTTGAATCGACATGAGAAAAAAACCACAGATCTGAACTGTCCCATAGTATAACATTGCACCGAGTGCTCTCCAATAGCATATCTGACAGCATTTGGCTGTGTTATACGGATGTATGAGTGAGCCCTTACAGTGATAAAATACCATGACCGGACACGGGTATGTCCAGCGGACGGCACAACATATACATTTAATGTGATGATGAAAGGAAAGGAAGGATGTAATGGTAGGGAGATGGGACACCTCCTGACACAAACCTGTGCCTGTCCCTAAGCTCTTCTAGCACCCTATGCAGGTCCTTCCCCTTGCCGCCATCACTTGTCTACTCTCTGGCTATCACCTTTACTAACCATGGCTAGTGCACTGGCCGGTAAGGATGCTAGCCTTGCCACTGCAGGTAATATTACACAGGGAAAGCGACAAACAATTGACTGACAGAAATAACACAACTTAGTTCAGAATATGCTGCTACTCTCCACTGCAGCAGAGTAAGCGGCACCAGGTTAACAGAACTCCAACAGTGGCAAAATCACAGTCACAAGAGAGCTCAACACACCTAGCTGGTCTGCATAGAAGCAACTCTATAGCCAACAATCAGCTGATGTGTCATGTGACTATTTAAAGGGAGGTAGGAGTAGTTACCAAACAACATCAGCTGACCAGCTTAAAAGAGGGTGCCAGCAAGAAACTGACATTAACTCTTGCTGGACCAAAGGACAAAAATACATTTAAACTCCAGCAGACCTAGAGCTGCCACAAATGCCTTAAAGGGAATCTGTCACCTATTTTTAGCCCTATAAGCTGCAGCCACCACCATCAGGGGCTTATCTACAGACTTCTGTAATGCTGTAGATAAGCCCTCAATGAAACCTGAAAGATAAGAAAAACACGTTAGATTATACTCACCGAGGGGTGGAGTCGGGTGCGGTAGGTGTCGTGGTCCGGCGCCTCCCATCTTCATACAATGATGTCCTCCTCCTTGCTTTTTCTTCGGCTCCTGCGCAGGCGTACTTTATCTGCCCTGTTGAGGGCAGAGTAAAGTACTGCAGTGCGCAGGCGCCGGGAAAGGTCAGAGAGGTCCGGCACCTGCGCACTGCAGTACTCTGCTGTGCCCTCAACAGGGCAGATAAAGTACGCCTGCACAGGAGCCAAGGGAGAAGCAAGGAGGAGGACGTCATCTCTAGAAAATGGGAGGCGCCGGATGGGACAGCAACGCCCATCTGACCGAACCGAACTCCGGGGTGAGTATAATCTAAAGCCCCCTTCACACATAGCGATATCGCTAGCGATATCGCTAAAGCATCACCGATTTTGTGACACAATAGCGATATCGCTAGCGATTTCGCTACATGTGACACGTACCTGTGACCCGACCCCCCCGCTGGATATCACTGATCGCGCAAGATCGTCCCGGCCAATTTCTCATCATCGGCTTCTTGCTGGCGCCAACGAGCGACGCATGGACGCGGGCGGAAGACGTCATCAGAGCTGCGTGTGACAGGTAAATAACGACCGCCGACCGCTGCTGCATCGCTGGTGAGATCTGCCTGTTTGTCAGCTCACTAGCGACCATTTAGCGATGCACCAGCAATCCTGACCGGGTCGCATCGTTGTTGGGATCACTGGTGCATCGCTAAATGTAACGGGACCTTAACTCATTTTTCTTATCTTTCAAGTTACATCGAGGGCTTATCTACAGCATTTCAGAATGCTGTAGATAAGCCCCTGATGGTGGTGCTGGCAGCTGATAGGGCTAAAATGGGGTGACAGATTCCCTTTAATGATTCGTGACAATACCATTTCTATGTTGCTACTGATTTGTGACATTTATTTTAGAAAATATATTACAAAAATGTGATCAAAACATGTAATTTTTAGTAACTTTCTGAAAAACAATCTCTGGCTGCTATTTTTCTCCCTTTTTTTACAGATTATGTACAGATATATAGAGATGTACAGTATTTCTATGTACCAGTACAATATATCATTTTAATCTTTAGGTAGAAGCAATTCTCTCGTACAGTGCAGCTTGTGGCTCACTGTTAATGTTTTCTGTCTTCCATTCTACATGTCTCGAATTGGTATCACAGGTAATCCAAGTTTTAAGAAAAAGCAAATAATTAATTAAACATATAGTGGTTGGTGGCATCTGTGCTTAGGCCTTTTTCACACTTCAGTTTTTTGGCATCAGTCAAGATCCGACATCGTGGCGGATTGACGGATCCGCTATAAATGTGTCAAACGGATGCAAGCGGATGATACGGATCCATTTTTTGACGGATCCGCTGTACGGATTTTTATATGGATCCATCAAAAAACGGATCTGTATCATCCATTTGCACCCGTTTTTGTCATCCATTGGATCCGTTTTCTGACGGATCCGTTTTTCCATGCTTCCAAAATGGGATGCTCCCAACTATGATAGGCTCTTGGAAACTGCTCCCAATCGTGATTGGATCCTGGAAACTAGTGGAAAAATATATATAGGGTGTTTTAACACAATATCTTTGAAAGGTTGTAGAGCAAGTGGCAGAGATGGAAGGTGTAATAGCGAATATTAATAGCATCTGTGTGGATTTTGATTGCAATCGTTTGGCAATTCTTACTCGGCAGAAGGAGGAAACAAGACTGCGCATCCTGCGTCGGCGAAAGAAGAGACGGCAGTGGATTCATCCTATAGATGCACAGAGATTGACCCTTGGAGTTTTTTCGACACTTTATCTGGAATTGAGGGATAACCCGGACAAGTTCTTCAATTATGTGTGGATGAGACACGACTAGAGTTGAGCGATACCGTCCGATACTTCAAAGTATCGGATCGGAATGGATCGGCCGATCTTAAAAAAAAAAAAAGTATCGGTATCGCCGATTCCGATACCGGAAGTCCCATTCAAGTCTATGGGACTTCCGGTATCGGAATAAGAAAAACCCTGTTTTTGCCTTGTACAGCCTCTCTGGGGTCTGTACGGGCCTTTCGGGGGGCTGTGCCGGCCTGCCAGGGGGTCTGTGCAGGCTCCGGTGGTCTGTGCCGGCCTGCCGGGGGGCTGTGCCGGCCTGCCGGTGGTCTGTGCAGGCTCCGGTGGGCTGTGCCGGCCTGCCGGTGGTCTGTGCAGGCTCCGGTGGGCTGTGCCGGCCTGCCGGGGGCTGTGCCGGCCTGCCGGTGGTCTGTGCAGGCTTCGGGGGTCTGTGCAGGCATCGTCCGATGGGACTACAAGTCCCATCGGGCAATGCCTGCTACCATGACAGTGATTGACACATTAGCCAATGATGGGACAGTAGTAGTCCCATCATCCGGCTAATGTGTTGAATGTAAAAAAAAAAAATACATGCTACATACATGCTACATACATGCTACATACATACAACATGCATACTACATACATGCTACATTCATACTACATACTACATACATGCTACATTCATACTACATATATATTACATGCAACATACATACTACATATATACTACATGCATGCAACATGCATACTACATATATACTACATGCAACATACATACTACATATATACTATAGCTGAAAATGAACTGAGGCTTGCAAGAGATGTCAAAAGCAATAATAAAGGATTTTGGGGATATGTCAAAAGTAAAAGAAAAGTCAAAGATGCTATAGGATTTTTACAGGATGAAAATGATGAAATGGTAAGACAGGATGTTGAGAAGGCTGAACTTTTAAATTCCTATTTTGCATCTGTTTTCTCTCAGAAAGGAAATGCAACATCAACTGTTATTCACTGTCCTATTAAGGGAATAGAAGAATCCAGGATATCTATAAACAGAAAGATAGTGAGGAAACACTTAGCTAACCTAAATGAATTCAAGTCTCCAGGTCCAGATGAATTACACCCCAGAGTACTGAAGGAGATAGCAGAAGAAATTTTTGAACCCCTCTCCATAATCTTTGAAAATTCTTGGAGAACAGGAGAAGTGCCAGAAGACTGGAGAAGAGCAAATGTTGTTCCTATCTTCAAAAAGGGGAAGAAGGTGGACCCAGGCAACTATAGGCCGGTGAGTCTGACTTCTATACCAGGAAAGATCTTTGAACAAATTATTAAACAACATGTATGTCAATACCTGGATAAGAATGAAGTGATTAAACAGAGTCAGCATGGGTTTCTAACTAATAAGTCATGTCAGACTAACTTAATTTCCTTCTATGACGGTATCACTGATTGGGTGGATCAAGGAAATGCTGTAGATATAGTATATCTTGACTTCAGCAAAGCATTTGACAAAGTCTCTCATACAATCCTTATTGAAAAAATGACTAAGTATGGAATGGACAAGGCAACTGTTAGGTGGATTCATAACTGGCTTAGTGATCGGACCCAAAGAGTGGTCGTAAATGGCTGCACATCCAGTTGGAAGAATGTCTCAAGTGGGGTACCACAGGGCTCTGTCCTGGGCCCTGTATTGTTCAACATCTTTATCAACGATTTAGATGAAGGAATTGAGGGTAAACTGATTAAATTTGCTGATGACACAAAGCTAGGAGGGATAGCTAATACTAGAGAAGAGAGAGAGAGGATTCAAAAAGATTTAAATAAACTGGAGAAGTGGGCAGCAACTAACAGAATGGTTTTTAACAGGGAGAAATGCAAAGTACTACATCTGGGCAATAAAAATGAAAAAAGCATATATAGAATGGGAGGAATAGGGCTAAGTGACAGCACATGTGAAAAAGACTTGGGTATACTAATAGATCACAGACTGAATATGAGTCAACAGTGTGATGCAGCAGCAAAAAAGGCAAATGCAATTCTAGGATGCATTAACAGAAGCATACAGTCTAGATCACGTGAAGTCATTATTTCCCTCTACTCCTCTTTGGTCAGACCTCATCTGGAATATTGTGTCCAGTTTTGGGCACCACATTTTAAAAAAGACATCAACAAACTGGAGCAAGTTCAGAAAAGAGCGACCAGAATGGTGACCGGTCTGCAAACCCTGTCTTATGAGGAAAGGTTGCAGGATTTGGGAATGTTTAGTTTGCAAAAGAGAAGACTGAGAGGAGACTTAATAGCTGTCTACAAATATCTAAAGGGCTGTCACATTGTAGAAGGATCAACTTTATTCTCATTTGCACAAGGAAAGACTAGAAGCAATGGGATGAAACTGAATGGGAAGAGACACAGATTAGATATTAGAAAAAACTTTTTGACAGTTAGAGTGATCAATGAGTGGAACAGGCTGCCACGAGAAGTGGTGAGTTCTCCTTCAATGGAAGTCTTCAAACAGAGGCTGGACAGACATCTGACTGGGATGATTTAGCGAATCCTGCTTTGAGCAGGGGGTTGGACCAGATGGCCCAGGAGGTCCCTTCCAACTCTACGATTCTATGATTCTACTACATGCATGCAACATGCATACTACATATATACTACATGCTACATACATGCTACATACATACTACATATATACTACATGCATGCTACATACATACTGCATGCTACATACATACTACATGCTACATACATACTACATATATGCTACATACTACATATATACTACATGCATGCTACATACATACTGCATGCTACATACATACTGCATGCTACATACATGCTACATACATACTACATACATACTACATGCATGCTACATGCTACATACATACCACATACATACTACATACATACTACATGCATGCTACATGCATGCTACATGCTACATACATAACACATATATACTAGATGCATGCTACATACATACTACATGCTACATACATACCACATACATACTACATACATACTACATACATACTACATGCATGCTACATACATACTACATGCTACATACATACTACATATATACTACATGCATGCTACATACATACTACATGCTACATACATACTACATATATACTACATGCATGCTACATACATACTACATGCTACATACATACTACATATATACTACATACATACTACATGCATGCTACATACATACTACATGCTACATACATACTACATGCTACATACATACTACATATATACTACATACATACTACATGCATGCTACATACATACTACATATATACTACATGCATGCTACATACATACTACATGCTACATATATACTACATACTACATGCATGCTACATACATACTACATGCTACATACATACTACATATATACTACATACATACTACATACATACTACATGCATGCTACATACATACTACATGCTACATACATACTACATATATACTACATGCATGCTACATACATACTACATGCTACATACATACTACATATATACTACATGCATGCTACATACATACTACATACATACTGCATGCTACATACATACTACATACATACTACATACATACATACCACATATATACTACATGCATGCCACATACATACCACATACATACTACATACATACTACATACATACTACATGCATGCTATGTACATACTACATGCTACATACATACTACATATATACTACATACATACTACATACATACTACATGCATGCTACATACATACTACATGCTACATACATACCACATACATACTACATACATACTAAATGCTACATACATACTACATGCATGCTACATACATACTACATGCTACATACATACCACATATATACTACATACATACTACATACAATACATACATAGACATACTGTACATATAACATAGAGTAACATACTTACCAATACTTGTCACATTGTTCCCCGAAGCCATTGTCTTTTACGGAATAAATATTAACATAACAAACCACAAAAATACTCACCCACGATCCGAAGCAGTCCACGAGTGTGTCCCACGACGATCTTGGGTAGAGAACTGCAGCATCAGCTGATGCTGCCGTTCTCTACGGGCTGCAGGAATCCAATGACGGAAGGTAGGTATCCTTCCGCACTGTATTCCTCCGCCACTTAAAAAAAAAAAGTCCCTAGTCTCACTTTATGCCATTGCTGTGTGGGAATTTCCCTGATGCTGCAGTTCTCTACCCAAGATCGTCGTGGGACACACTCGTGGACTGCTTCGGATCGTGGGTGAGTATTTTTGTGGTTTGTTATGTTAATATTTATTCCGTAAAAGACAATGGCTTCGGGGAACAATGTGACAAGTATTGGTAAGTATGTTACTCTATGTTATATGTACAGTATGTCTATGTATGTATTGTATGTAGTATGTATGTAGTATATATGTGGTATGTATGTAGCATGTAGTATGTATGTAGCATGCATGTAGCATGCATGTAGTATATATGTAGTATGTATGTAGCATTTAGTATGTATGTAGTATGTAGCATGTAGTATGTATGTAGCATGTAGTATGTATGTAGTATGTATGTAGTATGTATGTAGTATATATGTAGTATGTATGTAGCATGTAGTATGTATGTAGCATGCATGTGGTATGTATGTGGCATGCATGTAGTATATATGTGGTATGTATGTATGTAGTATGTATGTAGTATGTATGTAGCATGCATGTAGTATATATGTAGTATGTATGTAGCATGTAGTATGTATGTAGCATGCATGTAGTATATATGTAGTATGTATGTAGCATGTAGTATGTATGTAGTATATATGTAGTATGTATGTAGCATGTAGTATGTATGTAGCATGTAGTATGTATGTAGCATGCATGTAGTATGTATGTAGTATATATGTAGTATGTATGTAGCATGCATGTAGTATATATGTGTTATGTATGTAGCATGCATGTGGTATGTATGTGGTATGTATGTGGTATGTATGTAGCATGCATGTAGTATATATCTGGTATGTAGTATGTATGTAACATGCAGTATGTATGTAGCATGCATGTAGTATGTATGTAGTATATATGTGGTATGTATGTAGCATGCAGTATGTATGTAGCATGCATGTAGTATGTATGTGGTATGTATGTGGTATGTATGTGGTATGTATGTAGCATGCAGTATGTATGTAGCATGCAGTATGTATGTAGCATGCATGTAGTATGTATGTAGTATATATGTGGTATGTATGTAGCATGTAGTATGTATGTAGCATGCATGTAGTATGTATGTAGTATATATGTGGTATGTATGTAGCATGTAGTATGTATGTAGTATGTAAGTAGTATTTTTCTTTTTTTTTAACATTTAACACATTAGCCGGATGATGGGACTACTACTGTCCCATCATTGGCTAATGTGTCAATCACTGTCATGGTAGCAGGCATCGCCAGATGGGACTTATAGTCCCATCGGACGATGCTTGCACAGACCCCCGGACATCAGCACAGCCCCCCGGCAGGCCGGCACAGCCCCCCGGCAGGCCGGTACAGACCCCCACAGGGTGCACAGACCACCGGCAGGCCGGCACAGCCCCCCGGCAGGCCGGTACAGACCCCCACAGGGTGCACAGACCACCGGCAGGCCGGCACAGCCCCCCGGCAGGCCGGTACAGACCCCGGGCAGTCCACACAGCCCCCCGGCAGGCCGGCAGAGACCCCCGGAAGGCCCGAAATGACGGCGCATCATGATGCGCACACACCGCGCATCATGATGACGTCATTTCGGCTGTCAATCAACTTTGAACTTCCGATTCCGATGCCGACTTCCGATATTGAAAAAATATCAGAAGTCGGTATCGGAATTCCGATACAGCAAGTATCGGCCGATACCCGATACTTGCGGTATCGGAATGCTCAACACTAGACACGACCTGTTTGAGATATTGGTGGAGCATGTTGGAGTGCAAATCCAGAGAAGGGACACCTACTTGCGCTTTTCAATAACACCGGCGGAGCGTCTGATGGTGACCCTTCGGTAAGTTATCTTTTATTTAAAAGTTTTCTGATTCAGCAGACTTTTATTGTCATGTTCTTGCTCATACTTTGTATTAAATTGCTTTTTTCCCCTTTTTTAACAGATTCCTGGCAACTGGAGAATCCTTTACCTCCCTCCATTACCAGTTCCGGCTTGGGATATCTACAATGTCTGGAATAGTCCAACAGACCTGCCGGGCATTGTGGGATTGTCTACAGAAGGAGTACATCCCACAGCCAACACAGGAAAGGTGGCTTGAGATTGCGGAAAAATTTCAAGAAATATGTCAGTTTCCTAATTGTGTTGGTGCAGTGGATGGGAAGCACATAAGGATTGTGAAACCCGTTGGATCCGGATCAGAATATTACAATTATAAGAAATTCTTCTCAATTGTACTGATGGCACTTGCTGACTCAAAATGCAAATTTATTGGGGTCGACATTGGTGCGTATGGTCGATCCAATGATTCACAGGTTTTCAAGATGTCTGCAATGGGCCGTCGTTTGTATGGAGAAAATTTTGATTTCCACCTCCAACACCACTCCCTGGAACAACAGGCCCACCATTTGTGTGTGTTGGTGACGACGCATTTCAACTGTCTAAACATCTTCTCAAGCCAGTGCTGGTAGATGGGAAAAAGGGACGAGACAAGAGGGAAGGTACAGAGGGGTCGAGTACCTCAACGTGGTTCCCGGTGGCGGTCGCCGAAGGGATCCCTCCAGAGGGAGCCAACTCAGAAGCAGGCTCCCGAGTGCTGCAGATGGTGCTATAAAAGAGAAAAAAAAATATATTAATATATAGATATTTCATTGGCCTTGCTGAAAATAAAAATTAGGTTAAACATGTAAACATTTGTACTACAGAAATGGTGTGTGGAATATTTACGTTCTGCTCACCATCGTCGACCGGAGGAACGACAGGGCTCTGTAGTATTTATATCGGCTGCTCCTGCATCCTCTCGATCCACTCGGGGCCTGCATCTCCTTGTTGAAGTCCTTCTTGAAGCGATCCCTGAGTGACCGCCACCGCATGATAACCCTGTCACCTGTGAAGCACAAAAAAACAAAGTGGTTAGTATTCAACACATCACATGCTGTAACATAACTTACTGAAATCTGAATACTTACGCACTAAATCCTGGGCCCTCTCATCGAGCTCCTCCCAGTTTTCTATAACCACCAAGCAGACGTCATCCCAATGACGTTGGGTGGTTGGTTGGTCAGCATGGCGGCGGTCTGCCTCAATGAGGGTGTCCACATCTATGATCCCCTCGTCATAATCTCTGGCGGGAGCATGCTGTGAAGCCTGTGAAAAAAAAAAAAATTAATAATAAATTCATACATATGAGGTTCATTAATCTATCACCCAAATAAAGTGTTACTTACTGTTCGCTGACCACCGGAAGAATCACCTCGACGACGCTGGGATGTCCTGGGAGTCGCTCTAGTGCGGGCACCGGATTGAGACGACTATAAAAAATAAAAACATGATTATGTGCTTGGATGGATGCGTAGTTATATTGTGTGCTGTGATGAATGTTTGTGTTGGGTGTAGCATTATGTATGTCAGTATTTGTATCTGCTAAACTTGCATTTTTCCACCCTGCATGTCTCCTCCCGGAAGCTCCTCAGATTCAGCTTCCTGTGAAAACATAATACATGCATATAGGGTAAAAAAAAAAGTGTAAAATAAGAGTAAAAAAAAAAAATTATTTATATTACCTCAGTTCTCTGATGCTGTGAAGGGGGCTCCCAGAAGAAGACATTATTAACAAACTGCTGCGGCCTGGCTGGCGGGTCTCTGCTGCAGCCTGGCTGAATATAGTCCCATCGGACGATGCCTGCACACACACAAGACCCCCGGCAGGCCCGCACAGACCACCGACAGCCAGCACAGGCCCCCGAGAGGCCCGTACAGACCACCGGCAGCCGGCACAGGCCCCCGGCAGCTGGCACAGACCACCGACAGCCGGCACAGGCCCCCGAGAGGCCCGTACAGACCACCGGCAGCCGACACAGGCAGCTGGCATAGAGTTCCGACAGCCAGCACAGGCCCCCGATAGGCCCGTACTGACCACCGGCAGCCGGCACAGGCCCCCGGCAGCTGGCACAGACCACCGACAGCAGGCACAGGCCCCCGAGAGGCCCGTACAGACCACCGGCAGCCGACACAGGCAGCTGGCATAGAGTTCCGACAGCCAGCACAGGCCCCCGAGAGGCCCGTACTGACCACCGGCAGCCGGCACAGGCCCCCGGCAGGCCCGTACAGACCACCGACAGCCCGCACAGACCCCGCCCGCACACACAGACACGCACAGTGTCCGCCCACGCACCGCCCACACTCTTCCCCCCTCCCGAAAGGGTTTTTTTTTATTCCGATATTTCTGTCCCATTGACTTTAATGGGACTTCCGGTATCGGAATCGGCGATACCTGATACTTTTTTGTGTATCGGGCCGATCCATTCCGATCCGATACTTTTGAATATCGGATGGTATCGCTCAACCCTAATACTGATGAAATAGTTGCAGACAACATATCTAGTATCGGTCCTGTGAATTGGGATGGGGGTGCTGAAACAGGTCCCCCACTCTCCCTCGTCTGCATCTTGGAAGCAGATATTGTTGAAAGCAATAATGAAAAAAGGAGTCATCAGCTCCATCATTCTATATGTTCATGGAGGAATGTGAGGGTCATCATGCTGTTCTAGGGTCACTGTGGGGGCATCATACTGTGTAGGAGAACTGTTTGGGTATCATACCTTGCGGAGGGGAGGGTACTATGGAGTCATCAGACTGTCTGTGCAGCATACTGTGGAAGAATTTATTGTAGGCGTATCATACTGTGTTTGGGAGGTACTTTAGTTGGCATTATTCTTTATTGTGGTCATGAAAGAGGTAACTTAGTGCATGGGAATACTAAGGGGCTTCAATTGGTGGCAAAATTAATTTGTAAGAACTATAAATGAGCGAACTTGTTCAGAAAACATTTGCCAATCTGAAATTCTGCACGAGCGTAGCCCATTTGGATTTGTGTTCGGATTCCCGAGCATTTTTTTCCTCAAAGCCAGCAAAATTCGGGCACAATTCGGTAAATGATTGCTTTTCCACTAATGGTTTTGTTGGTACAGTGGTGCTGTATCATGAGCAGGGGGATGTGTTTGGTGAGGGGACAGGATGGGGAGAGGTCAGAGGAGCAGCGGACTGCTTTTTTTAATTAACTTAATGTGTGAAGATTTCGGCAGCCAATCAGGACGCAGAAACCATCTACAACGTCCAGACACAAGGGCTTCTGTCATTGGCTGCTAAAGTCACATGTCCCTCTACATATAAAAAGCATACATGCTGCTTTGGTGGTGTCATTTTATCAGTGTAACAGCACAGAGAGGCCGCTCCTACTGCTGCAGCAAGTTTTCGGACAGTTAAGCCCCCTTTACACTAAACGATGTCCCAGCGATCCCACCAATGATCTGACATGATGGGATCGCTGGGACATCGTTAGGCTGATCGCTGGTGAGCTGTCACATAGAAAGGCCCAGATCAGGACCAGCGACGCTGGATGCTGGTTTCTAATGTAAACGTCGGGTATCCAGGAGCCACGACTCTTGGATACTCGACGTTTACATTAGCAACCAGTGTCTCAGCGTCGCTGATCGTTGGTCTCTCGCTGCCACACGCAGCGATGCGCGCTGGGCAGCGGGAGACCAGCGATCGAAAAATGGCCCAGACCGCTCGAGCACGATCAGCGATAACCGGCAGGTGGACCGGTCGCTGATCCCCGTCACACACAGCGATCTCGCTAGCAAGATCGCTGAGTGTGACGGGGCCTTTAGATAGACGATTTATTGTCAGCTGCTTCAGCTAGATGGGATCTTGTGTGAATTCAACCTTCCAGCATCTAACTAGTTTGTGCCAACAGTGTTTTGCAGACAAGAGGCCATATTCCGTAGTCTAAATAGTTTTAGATCTGATACTGTGTTGCAGTTAGGAGACCAAATTTCCTAATCAAAATCGTTTGGGCTAATATTGTGGTGCAGGCAGAAGGCCACCTTTCTTAACCCCTTAATGACAGCCAATACATCTTTTTACTGACCTGAGATATAAGAGAATATCATCCCCACACAGGTGACAAACCAGCACCTGTTGGCTGTCCACTATAGCTGACAACTTGCTGTATCACAAATGATCAGTGTTGGCACCATCCATATCTGTTTAACCCCTTAGTTGCTGCTGTCAAAAGTGACCACATTGGAAAAATGGTTAATAGATTGTGGGGGCTTCCGCTTTAATCTAATTGACTCACCGAGATGATGATTGTGTGGTCCTGATGTTTGCCATAGTAGTTCATGGCCAAATAACGGCCTTAGGCTGAGTTCACACGTGGCGTTTTTTGCTTTTCCACGGCGGTTTTAACCGCGCGATTTTGCCGCGAAAAATAAGCATCCCATGCATTCCTATGGGATTCCGCAATGCTGTGCTAATGCTGCGGTTTTTACCGCAGCGGAATCGCTTTGTGGTAAAAAACACAGCATGCTCATTAATTTCGAGGAATCGCGGTGATCCCGCACCCATAGGAATGCATTGTTCTGCTTACTTTCCGCATGTGGCTGTGCACACCATGCGAAAAGTAAGCAGAACATTTGCGGATGGTACCCACGGTCCGGAGAAGAGGAGACTGTCCTCCGGGCTTTGGGTACCATATCCCTGTAAAAAATAGAATTTTAAATAAAAAATATTGTTATTCTCTCCTTCCGACGTCCCACGCAGCCTTCCCGCCTCTCTCCACGCTCCCGGTCCCAGTAAGCCTTTGCGAGCGATGACGTCAATTCTCACGGGATCGCGAAGTCTCGCGGTCATTCGCACGACGTCATCGCGAATGACCACGAGATGTCATGATCCCGTGAGAACAGACATCATCGCGGTAATTGTCGCAAAGGATTACTGGGATCGGGAGCGTGGAGAGAGGCGGGAAGGCTGCGCGGGACGTCGGAAGGTGAGAATAACAATATATTTTTTATTATTATTTTTTACATTCTATCTTTTACTATTGATGCCGCATAGGCGGCCTCAATAGTGAAAAGTTGGTCACACTCGTCAAACACTATGTTTGACGAGTGTGACCAACCTGTCAATCAGTTCTCCAAGCGATGCTCCAGATCGCTTGGAAAATGCTAGCAATTCTGCAAGCTAATTACGCTTGCAAAATGCTAGTTTTTCCGTGAGAAAATCACAGGAATTTAAAATGCGATCTTCCCGCGGAATGGAATTCCGGAATTCTCGCGGTAATTTCCGCGAGAGTTCCGCTACATGTGAACCCAGCCTTAGAGTCTCCAGGATATAGTGGTCTGTTAAGAAGGTAGCGACATTTAGGTGGTAAACAAACATTTTTTCATTACTGCTATACCACTTTGCATTAATTCATGAAAATCACCTGAAGGGTTATTAAACTACCTGACAGAAGTTTTCAATATGTCAGGGGGTGCTGTTTTTAAAATGGTATCACTTTTTGGGGTTTTCCAATATATAGCACCCCCAAAGTCACTTCAAACCTGGATAGGTCCATCAGAAAATAAATTTTGTAACTTTCCTTGAAAAAATGAAAAATTACTGCTACATTTTTAAACCTCCTAAAAGGCTAAAATGGTGCTGATGTAAGGCAGACATGTAGGAAATGTTATCTGGACTAAACGGATAATCATTCAAAGTTTGAAATTTTCAATTTTTTTACATTTTTGTCAAGTTTCTGATATATTTTTTAGAAATAAACACAAATAAATTTACCATTATCATAAATTCTAATGTGCCACAAAAAAATAATCTCAAAATCAGTGGGATTTGTTGAAGCGTTCCAGAGTTATCACCACATAAAGTGATATTGGTCAGAATTTTAAAAATTGTCTCCGTCACTAAGGGGTTAACCTAAATCGTTTGAGATAATATTATGGCACAGGCACACTATCTCAGCAAATAAACACTGATTGTTAATTTAGTGGCTGCGACAGGTCTGCGGCTAGGATTGTGAAACAACTGGTTTAAAGAGGGGAAGGATATATCCAACATGAATGGGAAAAAGCAAGGTAATGGTGGAAGGGGGAATAGGCTTGGTGTTCAATAGTTGTGGACAGCTAAGCAGGCAGAGTTTGAACAATGGCTGTCTCCACTAAACCTCAAGCCAGGGAAGGCCGTGTACGACAATGGTGCAAACAGGGTGGTGGCCTATGCCAGGTCAACCTTACACACGAGCAATTTCTCCCTCACTATCCCAGCCTGAATGCGCTGCTGCAGAAAGCATGGTTGCTGTGTGCTCACTTCTGCCGTCCACACTCCGCAGGTTATCGACATGCATCACTACAGAGGTCTTTCGGCATACCGGTTAACCACTTGATATGCGATGTGTCAACACTGTGGAATTCCACTCGGCACATGTTGCAGCAACTGTGACAACTGTGATAAACCCTGGTGCAGTATGTCCCTGGGCTAATGTAGTAAGGACGTCATGCAAATCACCCTTGAGTGGTGGTTTTCGCTGAAGATGCCATCATCAGTATCACTATTCTGATCATTTACATGCTGAAGCACAGTTTAAATAGTCTGTGGGAGGAGGTGGTGGTCCCAGAGGAAGAGGAGGAAGCAGAGGAGGATGCAGAAGGGATAACAATATCTCTAAGTTTTGGACTGTCATCGCATATGCATGTACCATGGGAGGGTTGATTACAGTGATCAAGGGGAGGTCAGGGTACCAGAAAAACTGTTAGTGAAGGTGCAGAAGCCAAGGAACCAATGTCGGAGGATAAAGAGGAAGAGGTGATGTGTGCAACAGTCAGGAGATGAAGAGGATAATGATCCCATCTCTGTGGTCCATTGTTGGCCAGAGGGGATGGAAGCGTCAAGCTTGATTATTATCCTGCCACCAACACACCATGTACTTGGACCTCATGGAAGCGCCCGTCATTGTGTAACAGTAATTTGGATTACTTATATATCTCTCTGACCATATAAACAGTCCATTCATGCAGATTGATTCAAGCCCCTTAATTGTGAACATGTTAACAATATCTTACACAGGAGGATACTGCGCATCAGTGTATTTCACACTTTCTTTTATGTGGTTTTAACCTTATCTTTTTTGTTTTTAGTTTGGCAGATTGTTTTAACTGCGTCGATGAAATTTTGACATTTGGGATCTTACACACAGTGAAGAGAGTTTTTGGAGTGTATAAGTCATCTGCAAGAACAAGAGGTCTTCTTCTACAACAGGAACTTTTACGTCGTATATTGTTTGTGCTGTGCCGCTATTAGGAGAGTTTTGGTATTACACTTTTGTACGTCGTTTTTTCAAACTGTTTGTTATAGTTTCTATTCTTTTGGCACATTTATTTTCTATTGTCTTATGTATACTGTATATTCTCTGTATAAAAAATACTAGTATCAAATTTGGTAAGAGATGCATTTTTGATTGTGTAATATGACCCTATGGTTGTGCTATAATATAATGTATGGGTTCTAAGTAGTATATATTTTTCTTGTTTTCTCCCTGCCACCATTATTAGTTGCCCTCATGGTTGCCCTTACTCGTAATGGCTGCCTGTGATCATGAGCTACATGGCGCAGGCGCCGCCTCCCCCCTGTGCTGCATGTGGGCATCCCTCCTCCGGCCGCCTGACATCAGGTCACGTGGGGCCCTGCGTGTTTTCCTGTGTCAGCATCCGGGGGAGGTGCTTGCGCCTCTACACAGTGTGGGTGGCGTGATGGTGAATGGGCGCTTCCGGTTGGCACTGGATTTAAAGATGGCGATCTCTCCCCCTCTCCACACCCCCTTTGGAAGGAGCTTCTGCTCCGAAACGCGAGTCGGGGAAGGGCTGAAGGTCGGGGTCCTCTGTGACATCTGCTTGCCACGTAGGTAAATAGGGTTTCTGGTGTATGTCTTTCTACTTGCAATAGAAATCTTGCTGGTGCTGTAGTGAGCATGTTCTCTAGATACAATAGGATGGTATATGAGACTTCAACATATATTTATTAATAATCTTTTTCATATATGAGCACAGACTCTTAATTTATGATTATGGGAAGTATACTCATGTATAATCCTTTTGGCACCTGATGAGAATTGGTACGCCCTATTTTGTTGCATTGCATTATAATGTTGTGGCTTTATTGAGCATTTGCTCCTGCCCTGCATGGGTGGCATTTACATATAAGGGGATCTAATTTTTATGTGAAATAGCCCCTTTTGTGCCACATGAGCATTGACTTTGGATTTTTTTGCAACATATCCATAAATTCTTTTTGGCGCTATATGAGTGTTGTCATTTCACTTGTGCATTTGGAAACATGTCCACATTTAACCCATGTGGTGCCAGATGAATATTTGTATTGTACTTATTTATCTACCTACACCAATTTCATGGTTAGTCATTTACAGGGATGGTTACAGAGGGTTTGGCCTGTATGCTGTGAACTTTGTGTGATCACCTGATGTGTATATTTTCTCTGCCCCCAATATTGTATTTGATCCATTTTAAAGTATTTGTACCTAATAAAGTGAAGAATTTTTAGGACTCAATGACTGCTTTCAGTTTTTTTCTTAGCATGTTTTTTGCAGTTGTTCCTGTAGTTGTCTTGTTTGAAGCACACATGACTGAGTGGTAGGTGGCAATAGGCCCTGCTATTATTGTGATTATCTCCTACCCACATGTGTTATGCTTACCACAATTTGTTCATATTTTGTTTTTGTTATGTATACCCCTTTTCACATGTAAAGCACCATGGAAAAAATGGTGCTATAACAATAAATAATAATACTGCTGTGTGGCTGCCAAAGAAAGTGAGTCGATTAGCCTGTCCAATAACAGAAGTTGTCAAAATTCTGTGCAATTATACTATTTCTACTCTGGGGAAATTGATAATGCTTTAGTGGAATTTGACAATAATATTTTGAAATGTGGAGACTCCAAGTTGGGTCTCCATCTGGTTGATTGCCTGTAGTGGAAAGGGTGTCAGATCCCTATTATACTATTCTCCTCTGGGGAAATTGATGCCACTTTAGTGGTGTGTGACAATAATGATTGAAAATGTTTGGACTCTAAGTTGAGTGTCCTTCATGTGTGTTCTTTAGCAGTAGGGCTGCCAGACCAACAGGCCTGTATTTACTTTCAGTCATCTACCTGTGTTACTATCCTTACATTTTTTAAATATGTTTTCTACAAAGCTGATATTTGTGCCACCTGAGTGTGGTTGAGCACAAAAGCCGTTTGAGCTGTTGCATGAGGTATCAGGACTCTCAGCACAGCAGGCTTACATGGGTCCCTCACCCACCTCGTCTTAATTTACACTTACATTCCAAGCTGTAAATCTTGGTCCAGACCCTGATACCTCATGCATGGCCCATTACTGACTGATGGTGTGCCATTATGAAATTTCTGTTAATTGGGGTTAATTGGGTGGGTTAATTGGGTGGGTTAATTGATGCCACTTTTCCTGCAGTCTGCCAATAATTTTTGGAAATGTTTGGACTCCAAGTTGGGTTTTCTTCATGTGTGTCCCCTCAGTTTGGCAGGGTTCTCGGAGCACCAAGCCTCCACATGTCACTCATCTGTTGCTGATCAATATTTAAGCTATAAATGCTGGTCCAAGCCCTGTCCCATTCATCCATGCTGTGCAATGATACTGTTTATAGTCTAGGTCATTTGATGCCGCATTTCCTGGTGTCTGCCCTTAATTTGAGCTGTTTTTTCAGCTTTTTGGCAACCTCTGAAGGTGTTGTCTATGCGTTTGGTTTGGCCTCCCATTGAATTCAAAGGGGTTTGAGTATGTTTACAAACTGTTCTGAGAACATATTGGGTGAACATTGGGACGTTTGCCGAACCGATCCGCACCTTGAAAGGGTCGCTCTAGTAAGGACTGAAATTAGTTCTATATGCTCTTCTGTAACTCCGCTGAATGTTTTTATTTTTTTAAGGGCGGGGTGGGGGGATAATTAGGATTTACACCCCTGACTGAAATCTGCTAAGACCAGCTAATGCAAAAGAGTGGATGGTTATGCAATTGTAGAAGAGAAAATGTAATGGGGCTTTCTAAATTGGAGAACAGGGCTTTGAAATGGTTCCACTTGTAAAACCTGTCCCGGAGGGAGCGAACTGCCCATCTACCATCCTACAGTTCGCTCCAAAACTAAAAGCCCTTAACGGCTTTTTCTAAACATTGCCTTGGTCAAAAAACTTGACCAGGTGCACACTTACTTTTATCTTGCACTACAGCCACAGCTATGTCTGTGATTATAATGCACTCCAGTGGGTTTAATACTCTTCTGTGCGCATCCTGTGGGACACATAGTGACCCTCACATATAACACCTGTCACTGCCTCACAATGGGTTAACATAGCGTTTGACACTATATTCAGTGGCTGTCATGGCACAGTTGCCAAAAAGTCCTAAGACTAGAGGCTCCTTCCCTATCCATAAAGCTAGGGCACCTTAGCTATCCCTGCTTCCCAGATTGCTTCTGATGGTAAAGATGCCGGGGGCCACATGCCTTACTAAGCACCTAAATCAGCCTTTATATGTCCCTTTCCCCACCCAGGGAAGTAGGGAGTAGAAGTATATACGAATACACAAATCAGACAAACACGGAAGACTTACAGGGATAAATGAAAATACAAATAAGTACTCATAAACAACCGAGTGGAACACTGGGAAGTAAAGGGAGGAAAAATTAGATAGGAGAAGATTCTGATATGTACACAGACAAATCCCCAAGCAACGGTCTTTAGAACAACAATCCAAATGCCTCCTATCAACCCACACCTCCAACTCCAGAACCAGGTAGTATAAAAATAACAGTGGCAATTCATGCTTGCTAGAATATAACAGAGGGGAGCGGCCAACACTAAACAGCTGAGACTATTAAAGCAGGAAGCCCTCCAGTAGCTCACAACTGAACAGATTAACCCCTGAACTTTCATCAGAAATCTGCACTGTTTAATATGAAAGTGAAGTGTTTCTATTTAGTACAGGAGTACGAGAAATCAGACACAGTGGTCTTCTGGGCCCTATCTATCATGGTAAACAGTGGCTCTGTTCTGGCTTATGTCTGAATCCCTAAAAATCAGGATTTGGGCATTTCCGATGACGCGGCCATTGAATATAATGATGCAGAAGGAGCCACAGTGTGCACTGTAGTGCATCATTGTCAGCAATAGACGCATATTGGAGATATGCAGCAAGAGGTATCAATGGCCCCATTGGTGCATACAACCAAATCTCATTTTGTTGAGGTTCAGACATAAGCCCCAACAGAGCCACTGAACATAGTGGCAAATGCTATGTGAGCCAGCATTAGAAAAGCCCAATTCAGAAATCAGGTGTAAACAGAGCCTAATTACATTGACTCTAACACAAAATCAGGGATTACTTGTGCAACAGAATAAAGTTCTACAAGTAGGAATCATTTAATCATTTGATGAATACATACATTTTTGGCTGAAAATTCTCCTTAGAGTTTCTTTATATCAAAGCGGCAAAGTCAATTTCATTGTATAAATAAAAATTTAAAAAATATTTTTAAACATATATACATTTTATAAATTATAGTAATATATTTAAAAAAAACAACACTTTTTTTTTTACAAAACCCCACATCTTGTTTGCATATGGACATTGTTTAGCTGGATTTCTTCTGGCTGTATATGTGACTCATATTAGGCTCCTTAAATATAAATATATATACTATATCTAATTACTGGAATCTTTAAGTTCTGAGTCACGCCGTAAACGTCAGCATCCTTTCAAGGCCGGGAATATCACACACACGGATACATTCTTCAGTCTGTGAAATTGCTTCCCAGTCACTGTCACCTGGAATTAGAAGCGGAGATGGGTGTCAGCCTGCAGTGTTTTGACACTTGTGGCTTGCCAGACTCCGAGTGACAGATAGTCAATAGGATCTGATGAGATTTCTCTCTAGCGTGTACATTTCCGATGATGAGGCAGAGGAGGCTTTAACAAACACAGGAGGAGGTTGAGAACAGGAGGTTTCATTAAACTCAAGGATGCCAAGGAGATATCAGCGAGGAACAGCGCAGACTGACAACATACTTAATAAGAAGTTATGAAGTCGCTTTGTCTATCAGGAACACACAACCTTGTCAGATTTTTAAAAGACGTAATGCATTAGGGAAATAACCTTGTTAACCAATCTTGCAATCTTTCGTCTGTTTCAAAAACAAGAAAGTTACAAGTTGGTCACCAGCGAGTCTGACTCACAGCACTCAGAGACAGCCCACAAGTACTTCTTTCTCCAAAGAATGGAAACTGTAGAGTGACAGATTCTGTGCGGATGTTTATGAAGCCGTTTAACAATACAGACTTTATTGTTTCATCTAATTTAGACCTCAACTCCTCCAGATAGGAGTGAAAACTTCAAAGTTTGACATATCTGGGATTGACATAACTCATTAAATACTGTTTTTTTAGACTACTTGATCTCATTTGATAGCTATGCGATAGGCAAAACATTTGATTAAAAAATTAGGTTGTACTACCCCCAAAAAATCAGCACAAAGTGCCAACCACAAGGTGTCTCTCTAGATCACCTCTTCCAGATCTAGACTATGCTCCCCTCACCTGCTGAACTCTGTTGTGCTCCACGTTGGTCTTTGTAGGTGGCCTGGCTTGTTCCCATGTGATTGTCTACCTGGGTCTATATAAGGTCTACCAAGACACTAGTGTCTTGGTAATACGACTTTTTGTGATACTGAGTACTGTATTCCTGTGGCCTCCAGTATCTTTGCTATCTGCTTCCAGGTCTCCTGCTTGTCTGCAGCCTAAATTAGCTCTGCTACCTGCTTCCCAGTCTCGTGTCTGTCTTTGGTCTCCAGTACCTCTGCTACACCTTCTTTCCAATCTCCTGTCTTCTTGTGGCCTGCAGTGCTTCTACTACCCGTTTCTCACATGACTCACCTGCCTGTTGCACCGAAGCCCATGTGTCGTGTGCCCAACTGGACCTTGGATTTGGAGAGTCCACCTCACCGGGTGAGGCAAAATATTCTTTTATGTATAAATTTGCTGTCCAAAGCCTGTTGTCAAGTATAGTCCATCTTTAACAGCATCGAGACATATTACAGGAAATGAGGCTGGGTCATAGCCACTCTCCTCCTGCTCTCCTGTCTGTCAAACAGCAATAACTAGAGAGGCGGGATTTTTAGTAAGAGTGGGAAAGCTATTGGGACATGGCAGGAGAAATGTATACTGGTGTGTAAGGGAAAGGAAATTACTATGCAGTTTCTACATATTTTAGACTGGAATATGAACCAAAAGAATTTATAATTTGTTGCGGTGGATGAAGGCAACAATTGTTTTTCTACAGGATTTGTGATAAACATGGTGCTACTATATGATATATTTGATGTATAAACACAGGATATCCCATAAATGTATAATAAATTTACAGTAAATCTGGGTCCCACCAATAGGACTAGCATCTATCTTGAGAATTGGGCCCTGACCATGCTCTATTATCAATGCAGAGGTAATCGGAATTTTCAACGAAATGTCTGAGAATTCCAACCACCTACTGTATCTACTGTATCTACCCACTGATGGCTGCAGGTGTCAGAGTCCTAATTTTGAAAACACATGGGAATGAGAGAAGGTCAATTAGCAGAGCCATGTTTTTTTTAGTGGTCTTCCAACAGTTCTGTTGGAAGACTGATCGTGTGCAAGCCTAGATGGGTCCACCAGGATCCTCTCTGCCTTTACCTTGATACTATCAAGCCATTGGGTTGCTTTTCTTCCTCTGCCCTTGTTCCTTCTATTCTTCCAGCAATATTGCTCTTCTCCAGTAATTGCTCTCTTCGTATGATGTATCAAAAGTATGCAAGTCGTAGCTTGGTGATCCTTGCGTGTTACAACTCTGGATTGATTTGTTCTAAAGTTCATTTGTTTGTTCTTTTATAAATCCATTTTATTGATAACATCCTTCTCTAGAGCCACATTTCAAAAGTGTCAATTCTTCCATCTTGTTTAGTTATCGTCTCTTTATCATCTAGGCTTCATATCCATATGTTCACTCACACCTGATTGTGTTTAGCTGCACATATATTCAGCACCATGGGTCTGCTCCAGACGTAGTCGGCTTCATCAATTTCAAAATCATATTTCAAAGTACTATTTCTAAGTACTGTTGAATTAGACTAGAATTGGACCGGAATTGACTGTAAGGTAACGGACTATAACACCACAACAATGTTTCGCCTTCTTTTTACTATCACCCCATACTACTCTATTTCTCCCTAACTCCTGCAATCCCCCCTCCTAGTAAGGAACTATTCATCTTCCCCTCCATTCTCCCCAGCCACCTAATCTTCTCCTCACAACTGTTCCTCCCCATACAATCCTTTTTCTCCAGACATGCACGGCCACAACATGTTCCATCCTTCTCCCACCTTCTAATGCTCTGTCTACTACTCCTCATTGCTGGCGACATATCCCCAAATCCTGGCCCCCCTCAAAACATCCCTACACTCACTTCTACCACCCTGCCACGATCCTTTACACGTCTTCGCAGCCATGACAACCTCATACCTTTTCATCCAGCCCCCACTCCCCTAACCCCCTTACCTGGAGCCCTATGGAACGCACGCTCTGTCTGCAACAAGCTGTCATTTATCCATGACCTCTTTATCACCAACAAACTCTCCTTCCTCGCCATCACTGAAACCTGGCTCACTCCCTCTGACACAGGCTCTCCAGCTGCGCTCTCCTATTGCGGACTCCATCTCTCCCACACCCCTCGCCCCAGCAATAACCGTGGTGGAGGAGTTGTCTTGCTCCTGTCTGATACTTGCTCCTTTACCCCAATTCCTCTGCCACCCTCCGCTACTCTTCCCTCGTTCGAGGTGCACTCCGTCCGCATCCATTCCCCCTCCAACCTCCAACTGGCTGTCATCTACCGCCCCCCAGAACTAGCCATCTCCACCTTTCTCGACCACTTCACCACCTGGCTACTCCATTTCCTTTCTGCTGACATCCCCACCATCATCATGGGCGACTTCAGCATCCCTATTGACACTTCCACCCCGACTGCCTCTAAACTTCTGTCGCTCACGGCTTCCCTCGGCCTCACTCAATAGTCCTCTGCGGCCACTCACAAAGATGGTCACACGCTGGACCTTATCTTCACCCGTCTCTGTTCCCTCACTAATCTCAATAACTCACCCCTCCCCCTCTCTGACCACAACTTACTGACATTCTCTTCCCTCTCCTACTGCGCAACCCCCGCTCCATAATCTCACTCACCCTCGCAGGAATCTCAAACACCTCAATTTACAATCACTCTGAATCCCTTCTCCTTCTTACAGACATAGCTTCCCTTCATGACACAGAAGCTGCTGTCACTTTTTATAACACCACAATAACAGCAACACTTGATTCGGCCGACCCCCTCATGCAGAGCAAAACTCGAACAATCAACAGGCAGCCCTGGCTGACCAGCCTGACCAAAGAACTGTGACGGGTTTCCAGGGCCGCTGAGCAGAGATGGAAGAGAACCCATTCTACTGAGCATTTCAATGCATACAAGCAGTCACTTGCCAGCTTTAAGTCCACGCTCTCTGCCGCAAAACAAACTTACTTCGCATCTCTCATATCCTCCCTGTCTCATAACCCTAAACAGCTCTTCAACACTTTCAATTCTCTACTTCATCCCACAGCACCTCCTCCCCCTCCTCTCATCTCTGCTGAAGACTTTGCCTCCTTCTTTAAGCAGAAGATCAACACGATCAGACAAAACTTTGGCCCGCAGCCCCCAATGCCCCTCTTAGCTGCTCAGCCCTGTTCTGCAAAAGCCAGCTTCTCCACCATGACAGAAGATCAGCTCTCCACCCTTCTGTCAAGATCACACCTCACCACTTGTGCCCTCGAACCACTCCCGTCCCACCTCATCCCTAACTTGGCCACAGTCCTCATCCCATCTCTAACACACCTTTTCAACCTTTCACTTACAAATGGTGTCTTTCCCTCATCCTTCAAATATGCCTCAATCACACCCATCCTCAAAAAGCCCTCCCTTTACCCATCCTCTGTGTCTAACTATCGCCCAATATCTCTTCTCCCTTATGCCTCAAAACTACTGGAGCAGCATGTATATCTTGAACTGTCCTTCCACCTCTCCTCCTGTTCCCTCTTTGACCAGTTACAATCTGGCTTTCAACCACATCACTCAACTGAAACTGCCCTAACTAAAGTCACTAACGACTTACTAACCGTCAAGAGAAAGCGACACTACTCTGTCCTCCTTCTCCTGGGCCTGTCCTCTGCCTTCGACACCGTAGACCATTCCCTCCTGCTACAGATTCTCTCATCTCTTGGCATCACAGACTTGGCCCTATCCTGGATCTCATCATACTTAACGGACGGAACATTCACTGTCTCCCTCTCACACACCACCTCCTCACCTCGCCCCCTGTCTGTCGGTGTTCCCCAAGGCTCTGTCCTAGGACCCCTACTATTCTCCATCTATACCTTCAGCTTGGGACAGCTCATAGAATCCCACGGTTTGCAGTATCACCTCTACGCCGATGACACGCAGATCTACCTTTCTGGACCCGACCTCGCCTCCTTATTGACTGAAATCCCACAATGTCTGTCTGCTATCTCAGCCGTCTTCTCTGCTCGCTTTCTCAAATTGAACATGGACAAAACAGAATTTATCATCTTTCCCCCATCTCACTCTACCCCTCCCCCAGACCTATCCATCAATGTCAATGGCTGCTTTCTTTCCCCAGTCCCACACGCTCGGTGCCTTGGGGTGATCCTCGACTGCGCTCTCTTTAAAACCACATATCCAAGCCCTCGTCCCTCCTCCTGCCTCTTCAAATTCAAAAATATTTCCCGGATCCGCTCATTCCTCAACCACGAAACGACAAAAACACTAGTGCACGCTCTTATCTCCCGCCTCGACTACTGCAACCTCCTACCCTCTCGCACTCTGGCACCGCTCCAGTCCATCCTACACTCTGCTGCCCGACTAATCCACCTGTCTCCCCGCTACTCCCCAGCCTCCCCCCTATGCCAGGCCCTTCACTGGCTTCCTATCGCCCAGAGGATCCAATTCAAAACCCTAACCATGACATACAAAGCCATCCACAACCTGTCTCCTCCATACATCTGTGACATGGTCTCTAGGTACCTACGCGTACGCAACCTTCGATCATCTCAAGATCTCCTTCTCTACTCCCCCCTTATCTCTTCTTCCCACAACCGCATACAAGACTTCTCCCGTGCTTCCATCATACTCTGGAACTCCGTGCCGAAACACATCAGACTCTCCCCATCAACGGAAACCTTCAAGAAGAACCTGAAGACCCACCTCTTCCGACAAGCCTACAGCCTGCAATGATCCTCGGTCTACTGAACCACCGCACGACCTGCTCTACCCCCTCCTATTGTATCTTCACCCATCCCTGTAGACTGTGAGCCCTCGCGGGCAGGGTCCCCTCTCCTTATGTGCTTGTGCGTCCCTTGTCTTACATTTGTTTATTATTCTTGTATATATTACACTTGTCTATAATTCCCCTTTTGACATGTAAAGCACCATGGAATAAATGGCGCTATATAAATGCATAATAATAATAATAATATGTTACATAGGTTGAAAAAAGACCTAGGTACATCAAGTTCAACCATTCTCCACCAGTTATACATTTTGTCACTAAATTATCTATAACCCACACAGTTATGGGTACTGAGGAAATCATCCAGTCTTTTTTTAAAAGCTTTTTTTATTTTGTCTGCTATTACTATCTGACACTGTCTGACTGCTTGTGCTGCAAAGAACTCTTTCCTATTCAGTTGCCGGAATCGCTTTTCTTCCACCCGTAAAGAGTGCCACCTGGTCCTTAATATGGTCTTTGGAAGTAATAAGTCATGTGCCAGTCCTTTGTATTGACCACACATGCATTTATAGATATAAATGAAATCTCATCTGAGGCGTATTTTTTCTAAGCTAAACACCTAAACACTGTACCCTTGAAAAAAACAAACTATGTGCAAACCGTGTCTTTGTCATTAATGTAATGTACCTTGATTTGAAGACTTTGTGTTGATTTGCCCATAGCTATTCTCCTGTTGACTTCTGATGTTGTCACTGCATCTTGAGTAATCATTGATCAGAGTAGATGGAAGTCCTTTACAACTTCCCTTTCATCTCTCTCCATCTCAAAGGTGTCCAGGTCATACCTGTCAGTAGTCAATATCTTTGTCATCTTTGTGTTGAGCCATAGTTCCATATTTGAGCTTTCCATCTTGATACTCCTTCATTCCATCTGCACATTTTTAATTAAAACAAGAGCCATAGCCATCATAGGTGAAATTTAACCTAAAGACTGTGGTGGGCAAAGTCTCAGTTAGATCATCTGATGATAAGCATATACAGGCAAATTCCAGCATTTACACTTTCCAACCTGATGAATCACTAGTACTTTAAGAGGAAGTTAACGTTTGGTACTAGTGATCTAACACATTACTGGACCACTAAAAACTCAAGTTAGTGCCAGCAAAAAAACCCATGTAAATCTGGATGGATGAGGGGATATATTAGGCAAACTCTAAATGTAGTGCTTACTGCAGTTTGAAAAATTAAGAAGGTACTAAAAAACACATTGCCTAAGAGAAAGAAAACATGTTTGGCCAACCATGACTTGGTCTCCTCTGGACAGTTAGGCTTTTAGATTCCAATGTGGAATTACAAGTCGAAATATCAAAATAGAAAATACTCTTCCTCTCCACCAACATTCTTTTGGGATGTATTCCCAGCAGCTACAATATTTTTATGTATGGTTTTTCCAGATACATTATATGGATAACAGTTTTAGTTGCTAGTTGCTTATAGGCAGTACAGTATATAGTGTAATTGCAGTTTCACCTATACTTTCTGGTTTTCGCACCCCACACCCATCTAGGATGGTTTGATATTGCTGTTTTGTGATATGACGAAAAATCAACATATTGAACACCAATACTTTAATCTTCTTCCAAAATTTTAAGTTTCCACATACATGTTTTTGTTTCTTCTATCTTATGGCACCTGATGATACAGAAAAGAGGGATTTCATTAATCACAGGTGAAACACCTTGGATCTATTCCAAGTCGATTTAATTGCCAAGCTCTGATCTTCATTTTCTTTTGCGTTGAACCCCCTGAAGAAATTTACGATTAAATAATTATCGAGATGAATAAAGAGATGCTTAAAAGGAGATGAGAGAGGAGAACAAGAGTTTAAGTTTGATTCTCTTTGTGTGAAAATTCTTTTTATCGCCGAGCAAATATTTCTCAAGAGAACACCACCCAGTCCCCTGGGGAGCTTAAATCTTTTGAAAAGCAACCTTTAATAAACATTATCCGAAAAGAAAAAGAAGCTATGCTTAAAAGTAACAATCTTTATTAGAACATAGTTAAAACCATGAATATAAAAAAATCACAATAATTGTAAAGGTGGGGGCACTACAAAAAAAACCACATCAAGGATAATGAGCACAAAAAGTGCTAGGTATGTATGCAACAAATACTGAAACCAATGCTGAGGAACAAATATAAATGCATAAAAGAGGAAATAAATATTTAAATAAATGCATTCCTTACTTAGTATAAAGCATTGTAAATATGCATATAAAGTATTGAAAGCATAATGCAATTATCATATTAATGATAAAATCCCCTTAAGCATTGCAAAAAGGTGTGTTAGTGTAAACAGATCACTTAGCATGGGCAGATGTGAATGAATAGGGAGCTACATAGCCAGTATATGCTAATGCTGGATAAGGCAGCAGCAAACCCTGAAAGACATGTGCAAATAAGAAAAAGATAAAGATGGTCAGTGCATATTACCTCAAGGTGTGGATGAAAGGACCCCGACGTGCGTTTCGCGGCAGCTTTTTCGAGGGGCGCATAGAGGAGCTGTCTGTTAGTCCTTTTATATGGTAACGAATTCTGAAAGACAAGCGTTTGTCAGCACTTCCGGTGGGCGGCCCGGATCGTGGGCATCACAGGTCAGCGTCATGAAAGCCGCGCCTCCCCCCTGCTCGACGCGTCAGAGCAGGAAGGAGGAAGCAGCCACATGGAGACGCGTCACCATAGTGATGCTCAGGCCAAAGAACCGACGGAGTGCACCCTGCTGTCAGGAATGAAACATTGCTGCAACAGCACTTAGGCTGCGTGAAAGGCTGCCAATAATGAAGGAATATGGGAAAAAGAAAAAAGAGTGTATAATACAAGGTGAAAGAAATGTTTCATTCCTGACAGCAGGGTGCACTCCGTCGGTTCTTTGGCCTGAGCATCACTATGGTGACGCGTCTCCATGTGGCTGCTTCCTCCTTCCTGCTCTGACGCGTCGAGCAGGGGGGAGGTGCGGCTTTCATGACGCTGACCTGTGACGCCCACGATCCGGGCCGCCCACCGGAAGTGCCGACAAACGCTTGTCTTTCATAATTCATTACCATATAAAAGGACTAACAGACAGCTCCTCTATGCGCCCCTCGAAAAAGCTGCCGCGAAACGCGCGTCGGGGTCCTTTCATCCACACCTTGAGGTAATATGCACTGACCATCTTTATCTTTTTCTTATTTGCACATGTCTTTCAGGGTTTGCTGCTGCCTTATCCAGCATTAGCATATACTGGCTATGTAGCTCCCTATTCATTCACATCTGCCCATGCTAAGTGATCTGTTTACACTAACACACCTTTTTGCAATGCTTAACCCCTTCCTGACATGAGACGTACTATCCCGTCCACGGTACCCGGGCCCGTATGACCGGGGACGGGATAGTACGTCTACCATGATCAGCGGCGCCCACGTGGTGAGCGCCGCTGATCGCGGCCGGGTGTCAGCTGATTATCACAGCTGACACCCGGCACAATGTGTCAGGGGCGGTCACGGACCGCCCCCGACACGTTAACCCCTTGCACACCGCGATCAAACATGATCGCGGTGTACCGGGGGTTAAAGGGAAGCATCGGCAGGGAGGGGGCTCCCTCCGTGCTTCCCTGAGCCCCCCACGGCAGCGCAATGTGCAGCGCTGCTGCGGGGGGCTCCTTTCCTCCAGGCCCCCGAATCCAAGATGGCGACGGGGGCCTTCGGGGGCCTGGGGAAGCTGGCTTCCTCAGTGCCTGCAAAGCGCAGGCATGAGGAAGCCTTGTGCACTGCCTGTGACAGATTGCTGATCTGTCACAGTGATCTGTGATGTGACAGATCAGCGATCTGTCACAGGACAGTGATGTCCCACCTGGGACTATGTAATAAAGTAAAAAAAAAATTAAAAAAAAGTGTAAAAATAAATTAAAAAAAATCGCCAAATAAATTAGTAAAAAAAAAAAAAAATATTCCCCAATAAATTCATTTTTTGAAAATAATAAAAAAAAACAAACAATTAAAGTACACATATTAGGTATCGCCGCGTCCATAACGACCTGCCCTATAAAACTGTCCCAATAGTTAACCCCTTTAGCGAACCCCTTAAAAAACAAAAATAAAAAACGAAGCAAAAAATAATGATTTATTATCATACCGCCAAACAAAAAGTGCAATAACGCGCGATCAAAAAGACGCATATAAATATCCATGGTACCGCTGAAAACGGCATCTTGTCCCGCAAAAAACAAGCCGCCATACAGCATCATCAGTGAAAAAATAAAAAAGTTATAACTCGCAGAATAAAGCGATGCAAAAATAATTATTTTTTATATAAAATAGTTTTCATTGCATAAAACCGACAAAAACATAAAAAAATGACCTAAATGAGGTATCGCTGTAACCGTACTGACCCGAAGAATAAAACCGCTTTATCAATTTTACCGCATGCGGAACGGTGTAAACGCACCCCCCCCAAAAGAAATTCATGAAACGCTGGTTTTTGTTCATTCTGCGTCACAAAAATCGGAATAAAAAGCGATCAAAAAATTTCACGTGCCCGAAAATGGTACCAATAAAAACGTCAACTCGTCCCGCAAAAAATAAGACCTCACATGACTCGGTGGGTCAAAATACGGAAAAATTATAGCTCTCAATATGTGGTGATGCAAAAACTATTTTTACAATAAAAAGCGTCTTTTAGCGTGCGACAGCCGCCAAACATAAAAACCGCCATAAATAGTAAATCAAACCCCCCATTATCACCCCCTTAGTTAGGGAAAAATAATAAAATTAAAAAAATGTATTTATTTCCATTTTTCCATTAGGGTTAGGGCGAGGGTTAGGGCTAGGGGTGTGTTGGGGTAGGGTTAGGGTAGGGTTAGGGTTAGGGCTAGGGCTAGGGTTAGGGCTAGGGTTAGGGCTAGGGCTAGGGTTAGGGCTAGGGTTAGGGCTAGGGTTAGGGGCGTGTTGGGGTTCAGGTTGGAGTTAGAATTGGGGGTTTCCACTGTTTGGGCACATCAGGGGCTCTCCAAATGCAACATGGCGTCTGATCTCAATTCCAGCCAATTCTGAGTTGAAAAAGTCAAATGGTGCTCCTTCCCTTCCAAGCTCTGCTATGCACCCAAACAGTGTTTTACCCCCACATGTAGGGTATCAGCCTACTCAGGACAAATTGCAAAACAATTTTTGGGGTCCAATTTCTCCTGTTACCCTTAGGAAAATAAAAAATTGGGGGCAAAAATATCATTTTTGTGGAAAAAAATGATTTTTTTATTTTCACGTCCGAGCGTTATAAACTTCTGTGAAGCACTTGGGGGTTCAAAGTGCTCACCACACATCTAGAAAAGTTCCGTGGGGGGTCTAGTGTCCAAAATGGGGTCACTTGTGGGGAGTTTCAATAGTTTAGGTACATCAGGGGCTCTCCAAACGCACATGACACCCGCAGACCATTCCATCAAAGTCTGCATTCCAAAACGTCACTGCTTCCCTTCCGAGCCCCGACGTGTGTCCATACAGTAGTTTTCTCCCACATATGGGAAATCAGCGTACTCAGGACAAATTGTACAACAACTTTTGGGGTCCAATTTCTCCTGGTACCCTTGGGAAAATAAAAAAATGGTGACTAAAAGATCATGTTTGTGGAAAAAATACGAATTTTTTATTTTCACGCCCGGGCGTTGTAAACTTCTGTGAAGCACTGGGGGGGTAAAAGTGCTCACCACACATCTAGATAAGTTCCTTGGGGGGTCTAGTTTACAAAATGGTGTCATTTGTGGGGGGTTTCCACTGTTTAGGTACATTAGGGGCTCTCCAAAGGCAACATGACACCCGCAGACCATTCCATCAAAGTCTGCATTCCAAAACGTCACTACTTCCCTTCCGAGCCCCGACGTGTGCCCATACAGTAGTTTTCTCCCACATATGGGGTATCAGCATACTCAGGACAAATTGGACAACAACTTTTGGGGTCCAATTTCTCCTGGTACCCTTGGGAAAATAAAAAAATGGTGACTAAAAGATCATGTTTGTGGAAAAAATACGAATTTTTTATTTTCACGCCCGGGCGTTGTAAACTTCTGTGAAGCACTGGGGGGGTCAAAGTGCTCACCACACATCTAGATAAGTTCCTTGGGGGGTCTAGTTTACAAAATGGTGTCATTTGTGGGGGGTTTCCACTGTTTAGGTACATTAGGGGCTCTCCAAAGGCAACATGACACCCGCAGACCATTCCATCAAAGTCTGCATTCCAAAGCGTCACTACTTCCCTTCCGAGCCCCGACGTGTGCCCATACAGTAGTTTTCTCCCACATATGGGGTATTGATACTCAGGACAAATTGGACAACAACTTTTGGGGTCCAATTTCTCCTGGTACCCTTGGGAAAATAAAAAAATGGTGACTAAAAGATCATGTTTGTGGAAAAAATACGAATTTTTTATTTTCACGCCCGGGCGTTGTAAACTTCTGTGAAGCACTGGGGGGGTCAAAGTGCTCACCACACATCTAGATAAGTTCCTTGGGGGGTCTAGTTTACAAAATGGTGTCATTTGTGGGGGGTTTCCACTGTTTAGGTACATTAGGGGCTCTCCAAAGGCAACATGACACCCGCAGACCATTCCATCAAAGTCTGCATTCCAAAACGTCACTACTTCCCTTCCGAGCCCCGACGTGTGCCCATACAGTAGTTTTCTCCCACATATGGGGTATCAGCATACTCAGGACAAATTGGACAACAACTTTTGGGGTCCAATTTCTCCTGGTACCCTTGGGAAAATAAAAAAATGGTGACTAAAAGATCATGTTTGTGGAAAAAATACGAATTTTTCATTTTCACGCCCGGGCGTTGTAAACTTCTGTGAAGCACTGGGGGGGTCAAAGTGCTCACCACACATCTAGATAAGTTCCTTAGGGGGTCTATTTTCCAAAATGGTGTCATTTGTGGGGGGTTTCCACTGTTTTGGTACATCAGGGGTTTTCCAAACGCGACATGGTGTCCGATCTCAATTCCAGCCAAAAACGTCAAGTGGCGCTGCTTCCCTTCCGAGCTCTGCCATGCGCCCAAATAGTGGTTTACCCCCACATGTGGGGTATCAGCGTACTCAGGACAAATTGCACAATAACTTTTAGGGTCCTGTTACCCTTGGGAAAATAAGAATTGAGGGTGAAAAGATCATTTTTGTGGAAAAAAATATGATTTTTTAATTGTATGGCTTTATGTTATAAACTTCTGTGAAGCCCATGGGGGTTCAAAGTTCTCACCACACATCTAGTTAAGTTCCTTAGGGGGTCTATTTTCCAAAATGGTGTCATTTGTGGGGGGTTTCCACTGTTTTGGTACATCAGGGGTTTTCCAAACGCGACATGGTGTCCGATCTCAATTCCAGCCAAAAACGTCAAGTGGCGCTGCTTCCCTTCCGAGCTCTGCCATGCGCCCAAATAGTGGTTTACCCCCACATGTGGGGTATCAGCGTACTCAGGACAAATTGCACAATAACTTTTAGGGTCCTGTTACCCTTGGGAAAATAAGAATTGAGGGTGAAAAGATCATTTTTGTGGAAAAAAATATGATTTTTTAATTGTATGGCTTTATGTTATAAACTTCTGTGAAGCCCATGGGGGTTCAAAGTTCTCACCACACATCTAGATAAGTTCCTTAGGGGGTCTATTTTCCAAAATGGTGTCATTTGTGGGGGGTTTCCACTGTTTTGGTACATCAGGGGTTTTCCAAACGCGACATGGTGTCCTATCTCAATTCCAGCCAAAAACGTCAAATGGCGCTGCTTCCCTTCCGAGCTCTGCCATGCGCCCAAATAGTGGTTTACCCCCACATGTGGGGTATCAGCGTACTCAGGACAAATTGCACAATAACTTTTAGGGTCCTGTTACCCTTGGTAAAATAAAAATTGGGGTGAAAAGATCATTTTTGTGGAAAAAATATGATTTTTTAATTGTACCGCTGTACGTTATAAACTTCTGTAAAGCCCTTGTGGGTTCAAAGTTCTCACCACATATCTAGATAAGTTCCTTGGGGGGTCTAGTTTCCAAAATGGGGTCACTTGTAGGGGGTTTCCACTGTTTAGGTACATCAGGGACTCTCCAAACGTGACATGGCGTTCAATTTGAATTCCAGCCAATTTTGTATTGAAAAAGTCAAACTGCGCTCCTTCCATTCTGAGCTCTGCCATGCGCCGAAACAGTCGTTCCCCCCCACATATCAGGTATCTGCGTACTCAGGACAAATTGCACAATAACTTTTGCAGTTCAATTTCTCCTGTTACCCTTGGTAAAATAAAAAAAATTGAACCTGAAGTATTTTTTTTATGAAAAAAAGTTAGATGTTCATTTTTTTTTAAATATTCAAAAAATTTCATGTGACGCACCTAAAGGGTTAATAAACTTCTTGAATGTGGTTTTGAGCACCTTAAGGGGTGCAGTTTTTAGAATGGTGTCACTTTTGGGTATTTTCTATCATATAGACCCCTCAAAGTGGCTTCAAATGTGATGTGGTCCTAAAAATAAAATGGTGTTGTAAAAATGAGAAATCGCTGGTCAACTTTTAACCCTTATAACTTCCTAACAAAAAAAAATTTTGGTTCCAAAATTGTGCTGATGTAAAGTAATCATGTGGGAAATGTTAGTTATCAAGTTTTTTGTGTGCCGTATCTCTGTGATTTAAGGGCATAAAAATTCAAAGTTGGAAAATTGCGAAATTTTCAAAATTTTCGCCAAATTTCCGTTTTTCTCACAAATAAACGCAAGTTATTTGAATGAAATTTTACCACTAACATGAAGTACAATATGTCACGAGAAAACAATGTCAGAATCACCGGGATCCATGGAAGCGTTCGAGAGTTATGACCTCATAAAGGTACAGTGGTCAGAATTGTAAAAATTGGCCCGGTCATGAACGTGCAAACCACCCTTGGGGGTGAAGGGGTTAAGGGGATTTTATCATTAATATGATAATTGCATTATGCTTTCAATACTTTATATGCATATTTACAATGCTTTATACTAAGTAAGGAATGCATTTATTTAAATATTTATTTCCTCTTTTATGCATTTATATTTGTTCCTCAGCATTGGTTTCAGTATTTGTTGCATACATACCTAGCACTTTTTGTGCTCATTATCCTTGATGTGGTTTTTTTTGTAGTGCCCCCACCTTTACAATTATTGTGATTTTTTTATATTCATGGTTTTAACTATGTTCTAATAAAGATTGTTACTTTTAAGCATAGCTTCTTTTTCTTTTCGGATGATTTTTCATTGAAGCTGTTTGCTTTCTAGGCTGACTAATTTTGAATCTTTAATAAACATTATTTAAAGAGAAAAGCAACTCTTGGCACGGTAAAGATGGTTCTTTTGAACAAATTGTGTAGGTAAATTTTCTCTAGTTTACTTTACAACTTAATTTGTACTAAAAGAGAAGTGATAATTCCAACCATGCGCTCACCCTTTCACTGCCAGCATCTGTACTCCATCAATCACTATATTAGTGCAGTTAAAGTCAAGCGAATAGACTATAGAACAGCAGGGCTTTAGAATCCACTTACCGTGCAATTTTTTTTAGACAATGAATTCTCTAATATACTGATATCCTCAGTTTAATAACTTAGATAACTTTCCATGCGAGACAAAATGAAAAAAAGTGGGGAAAATAAGTATTTGATACACTGCCATTTATGCAAGTTTTCCCACCTACAAAGAATGGAAAGGGCTGTAATTTTTATTGTAGGTACACTTCAACTGTGAGAGACAGAATCTTAAAAAAACACAGAAAATCACGTGGTATGATTTTCACACATTTAATTTCCATTTTATTGCATGAAATAAGTATTTGATACAATAGAGAAATAGAAATTAATATTTGGTACAGAAACCTTTGTTTGCAGTTACAGAAGTCAGATATTTCCTGTAGGTCTTGACCAAGTTTGCACACACTGCAGCAGGGATTTTGGACTTCTCCTCCATACATATCTTCTCCAGATCTTTCAGGTTTCATGGCTGTTGCTGGGCAGCATTGGGTTTCAGCTCCCCCCAAAGATTTTCTATTGGGTTCACGTCTGAAGACTGGCTAGGCCACTCCTGGACGTTGAAATGCTTCTTATGGACCCACTCATTAGTTTCCCTGTCCGTATGTTTCAGGTCACTATCATGCTGGAAGACTCAGCCACGACCCATCTTCAATGCTCTTATTGAGGGAAGGAGGTGATTGGCCAAAATCTTGTGATACTTGACCCCATCCACTCTCCTTTTTATTATGGTGCAGTCGTCCAGTCCCCTTTACAGAAAAGCATCCCCAAAGTATGATGTTTCCCCCACCATTCTTCACAGTTGTGACCGTAGTCTTGGAGTTGTACTCACCCTTCTTCTTCCTTAGTGAACATGTGCTGGTGTGAGCAAAGGGACCTTGCGGGCCCTGTATGATTTTAATTAATGGCGGTGTAGTGTGTTGCTACTGATAATGTTCGAGACTTCAGGTCCTTGACCAGGTCCTCCTGTGTAGTTCTGGGCTGATTCCTGACCTCTCTCAGAATCATCCTTACCCCACGAGGCAAGATCCAGACTGAAGAAGATTGAAAGTCAACTTGTGTTTCTTCCATTTTCTAATAATTGTGCCAACAGTTTTTTTCTCACCAAACTGCTTGCTTATTGTTCTGTAACCCATCCCAGCCTTGCACAGGTCTACAATTTTGTCCCTGGTGCCCTTAGTCAGCTCTTTGGTCTTGGCCATGGTGGAGATGTTGGAGTGTGATTGATTGTGTGGAAAGGTGACTTTTATACAGGTAATGAGTTCAAATAGGTGCAATTACTACAGGTAATGAGTGCAGAGTAGGAGGGCTTCGTAATGAAAAACTAACAGGTCTTTGAGAGCCAGAATTCTTGTTGGCTAGTAGATGATCAAATACTTATTTCATGCAATAAAATGCAATTTAATTATTTAAAAATCATACGATATGATTTTCTGTTTTTTATTTTTAGATTCTGTCACAGTTGAGTTGTACGTGTTATAAAACTTACAGATCTCCCCCTTCTTTGCAGGTGGGAAAACATGCAAAATTGTCAGTGTATAAAATACGTATTATATCCACTGTATACAGTAATGGCCGAAAGGATTGACAGCCATGAAATTATTACAGAAAATGAAGCATTTCTCTCAGTAAATGACTGCAATTAACCCTTTTGGATTATTCTTTACAATATAGAGTAACCCTATGGGGAGTGCATTATACTATATTGAGGACTATCTGGTGCATTATACTATATGGAGGCTATCTAGGGGGCCATCATTCAGTGTGGAGATTACAGTGACGGGGCCATCATATAGTGTTGGAGCCATCAACAGATTGGGGGCTACTAAGGGGTCAGTATTCTGTGTGGGTGGTATTATACAGTCAGGGGGCATTATACAGTGTGTAAGAGAGCATCATACTGTGTAGAGGGTAGTTGTACAGGGGGGGGACTCGGGACATTATTAAATGTAAAGTGGGCACTTATTGCTATAGAGAAACTTGGGTTACTGTGACTATTAAAGGGGCAGACAGGGCATTATTGCTTTCTAGGGGGCAAAATATGGGCATTGTTTTCTAGGGCACCTGCACCCGGCATTATTATATTATAGAGGGTTGCTTTGGAATTTAGAGGGCACAGAGGACCACACAACAGGTGCAGTAATAGGGACACATACGGCCGCAGCGGCTCAACATTGGGGTACCAATAGAATGAGGGGTTTGTGCAGGTTGGGAATAGATGGTGATGGGGCTGGAATATGAGAAGTGAAATGTGTCTTTGTTGTAATCTCTGCAGCCGAGTCCTGGCTGGAAGAAGTTGTCATGTCAGTCTGGGCCAGATGGAAAAGACAGGAAAAGTGAACGATTCCATCAGAAAGAACGTCAGCGGTAAGTCACTACCTGTAACTGTGCTGTGATCTCTTATATGTTCCGTAGGACTGGTATGTACCACGGACCATATGGTGGTAATATCCATGCTGGTCTTCATATAGAAATTATTTTCAGCAACAGCGCGGTCATCTGTTGATGTTCTCCTACATCCACTATTAGGGTGCGTCACCCAGTTGTAATCAAGGTTACCTGGTAAGGGGCCCACTGAGAAGTTGTTTCGCCCCCCCAAAACCCTAATTACACCTCTGGTTCCCACATTGCTATTCTGTTTGACAGCGCAGGAAACAACGGCTCTTATCAGCGGTAACCTTACTGACGTTACCGCCGGTCACAGTGCCGCGGTTTCCACGTGGTCACACAGAGGCTGGTGAATTCTCTCATCATTGTACACCCACTCACACTGCTATCGGCGAAACCAGGCGTATGATAATGAGAGTAGTACTCTCATCATCTGACACCTGTGACTGGCAGTAACCTTTTTACCGCAGGTCACAGCTGCTGTCTCACACATTGTCATCTGTATGGCAGCGTAGGAAATGCAGCGCTCTGACCCTTGGTAACAATCTTACTGCCTACCAGCGCCGGTGTTTCTCGGTCTGTCATGCGAATGACAGCATGGGAAATGCCGGATGTTCAGGCCCCCCGTTTATTTGAATGAGGTCCGGGTTCGGGTTTCAGTTTTGATACCAATCTGGTTCCAGAATCAAACTATTTTTTAATGTTCGGCTGAACCTGGTGGAAGCTTTTTAAATTAATCTCCTGACTTTACTTCATTACTGAATAGGTGATTATCCACACTGCCAGCAATGTAGTGTGTTCTATACTTTAGTGTATGATTGGTGGCAGTGGGAATAGTCACCTATTTGGTGATGAGCAAAGTCATGAGCCTCATGTATTTGTTTTCCATCATCGCCTCTCATCTGAAGCTGCTCGTTACACTTCCAGGTGTATCAGTGTACCAACCAGCATCAGAAAAAAGGAGCCAGAGAGGAGAATGCAATCAACCATTGGGTGAGCACCCGAAATAACACTGTGTGCGCACACAGCCAGGCACAGGCACTGCGGGTACACTCTTTCTGGCAGTGCTCATACTGCGCTCACTCTGGAATATGATCATTTTCAATTAAGAGGGGCTCAAATATGCAAATATAGGGGGTGTAACAATGCACCAAACTTTTGGACATGCCAAGAGTGCACAAAACCCCCCTCATTTGGATACAAATTAAAAGTAATTTTCTCAGGTTCTATTAATAAGTACAATGCTCGTATGATTTTTATAGGGGCTGAGACCCCCATAACACTTTATAGTTCAGTTAATATGTATTTGGGGCATGACAGACTCTCTTAAATTGGAGAATGTGAACTGTAGATTAAATATACAATGCATACACACGAATTACGTAATAATAAGCAATCATCCAGCCTTCACAAATATATGGATGTTATCCAAAGATTGACATTTTTGTGCGATTAATATCTCATATAGTTATAAAGAGGTGTTGATATCCAATGTGCCAGCCAGGCAAGCTGTGATAATCAAAGCATTGTACATGAAATTTAGGCAGTCATGCTGAGAAGGTGATGGGTCGAATATGGAGACAGGAGCCAAGAAGGAAGACTCTGAAAAGATGGAAGATAATGCAATGTTGGACTGATGAGATGCAATTCTCACAAACTCTTCTGGTAACATGTGGCTCATGTACAAATGTGTAGAGTTGAGCGACTTTTGGTTTTTTAGGGTCGCGTTTCGTTTCGTGAAACCCGACTTTTCCAAAAGTCGGGTCGAGCAAGATCGTCCGATTATAGGGAAAAGTCGGGGTCGTCCCGAAACACGAAACCCAATGTAAGTCAATGGGGAATAAAAGTCGGCAGTGAGGAGGACAGGAAACACACCTACAGTGCCCATTTGAATGCCAAAAGCATCAATTCTTCTTACTTAAGCTTGTCAACCTTAATTAACTTCATAATACAAGTTACGCACTGAAAAATGGGGGTTATTTGGCTAAAGTTGTGGGGGGGAGGGCTGGCTCCAGGTTTTCATGTGCCCTGGGCGAAAGAGCGCCCCTTTAACACATACCACAACTCATCATGCTCCGATACGGCAGAGAAATAGCGGTATAGTACAATGAAAAATACTTCACTTTTTACATCTCATGACGAGGCCCATCTATTTCTCCATACAGAATCATTGGTCCCATATAATGTTTGAAACAGTATATGATGAGCTCCACATAATGCTACAGTATATGTTGGTCCCCATGGATGAAGCTCCACTGTCTTATGGGCCCAAATAATGCTCCAAACGTAACGGGCCCCATTTCTAATGCTCTAGTGTATAATGGGCCCTGTAAATGATGCTCCAGTGCCTGATGTCCACCTTTGGAATGTTCCAGTGTATGGTGGGCCCCATCTATCATTCTCCAGAGTATAGTGCTCCCCAAAAATTGCTGTCCCAACATTGAAAACAATCAAATAAGTCTCCTCGCTAGGGAATCCCTGTACTAGTCTGGACTCCTCGTCGTCCCCATCTTCCATCTCACTGCACAGTATTTCAACCTTGCAAGTGCTGTGATCCTGAGCAAGAAGGGGAGGCCCACTCGTTGGCGACGGCACTGGCACAGGGCCCCTGATAGTACGGTGGTGTGTCTGATGGCGGGTGGGCCGAACCTGCACTTTCATCTGCAGCTTCCTCTTTGTCACCGTGTAAGATGGAACTGTATATGGGAAGGGTAACCTGAGTTTCATCAGGGTCAGATTCAGGCTGTGTAGAGTGCGAGGGGAATGTAGTGGTCTGGGTCAATGTACCAGCAGATTCATCAAGCAGTGGCTGGGCATCAGTGCACTTGTGTCGCCCCCAGGAGTACGGTCGCCACAGTGGCATTACCTTCCTCCTAGGGAGTGTGATGTCATGCTTGGGAGCAATGAACGATCTCTCTAGCAGGTTAACTGATTGGGCGGCGTTATTCCCACGAGTCATGACCCTCCAAACAGCGTTCATGAAGGCAAAGTGTTTGTTTTACGTGGGCAGTATGGTTGCAAAGCTGAACCTTAAAGGATTGTCCAGAAGGGCACCACCAGGAGTGGAGCCTACGGTTTAATTCGACTCCACCTGGGAAACCTCAACCATGCAAGCTACAGAAAAGATGCACAGATTGCAAGCTTAATTCCGTTAACAAACGAGACTCCGTCATGCGCCGCGGTCCGAGTCTGGCTTACTAGAGGGACACGTGAGGCTCTGGCACATGAGATTGGCCAATAACTGGTGTGTCATGCCCTTACATGTCCGTGGCTGCATGTGCGCTACACTGAAAAGGCCAGCGTTTGTCACTTACAGGTGAAGATAACCCGCTGAACAACGTTAGTGATGGGGATCTGTGATTACAATTATTACCCACGAACGATGATTTACCAATAAGTGCAGGTCAACTGCAGTTCCGGAATTAGGCCTAACCGTCATTCCTGAAAAAATGAAAAACTTACGTGTGCAAACCACAGGTGCTGTAGCTTGCTTAACAGCTCGCCAGCCGTTCTCAGGCCCAGTATGGATTACACGTGATTGCACAAAGGTTAGAAAGGGTACCGTATCCCCGGATAACATGTATGGATAGCGTACACATTCAAAATATATGTCTATACATCAGGAGGCAGGCTCAGACGGTGTCAGGCACAGTATGGATTGCACGTGATTGCACAAGGGTTAGAAAGGGTACCGTATCCCTGGATAACATGTATGGATAGCGTACACATTCAAAATATATGTCTGTACATCAGGAGGCAGGCTCAGACGGTGTTAGGCCCAGTATGGATTGCACGTGATTGCACAAAGGTTAGAAAGGGTACCGTATCCCCGGATAACATGTATGAATAGCGTACACATTCAAAATATATGTCTGTACATCAGGAGGCAGGCTCAGACGGTGTTAGGCCCAGTATGGATTGCACGTGATTGCACAAAGGTTAGAAAGGGTACCGTTTCCCCGGATAACATGTATGGATAGCGTACACATTCAAAATATATGTCTATACATCAGGAGGCAGGCTCAGACGGTGTCAGGCACAGTATGGATTTGACGGCCCAGATTACACAGCGGAGGAGCAGGGAGAGGTAAAGATTGCAAATGCTGGGGCCCTGCCCAAGCAAGGGGGGCCCACTCGTGGGCGTCGGTACTGGCACTGGTCCCCTCATAGTACCGCGGTGTGTCTGACGGCGGGTGTGCACCACCACCGTCAGAGACACTTGATTGCACTATGAGGGACCCTGTGCCAGTGCCCGCACCCAAGAGTCGGCCTACCCACCTGTCCAGGGCAATGGCACTCGCACGGTGTCGTGCGCTAGGTGGTGACCCCAGCCATGGGGGGGAGGCAGCACAGTTAGGGAGTTTTAGAAAGTGGCATATGTTGATGTTGGACATTCAGCTGATGCAAAAGGCGAAATAGGTCAAGTCCCAGGAAGAGGTGGACCAAAGCAAGCCATTTTTCTGTCACCCTATGTGTCATCAGGTGAAGGTGGGACAAAATCCTTGGAAACCCATGCGTGGTTCATTTTAATGAAGGTTAGATCATCCACATTTTGGGTTGACAGACGGGTCCTTTTTTCTGTCAGGATTGATCCAGCTGCACTGAAGACTCTTTCCGATAGCACACTTGCAGCTGGGCAAGCGAGCTCCTGTAAGGCATATTGGGCCAATTCAGGCCAGGTGTTCAGTTTAGCGGCCCAATAGTCAAAGGGGAATGACCTGTGTGGGAGAACATCGATATGGGAGTAAAAGTAGTTTGTAACCATAGTTGACAACTGCTGTCTCCTGTCACTTTCCATCGATGCAGTATTACCAGTTGTGTGAGCGGTATTTGAAAAATCAGTCCACAACATTGTCATGAAACCCCTGTCTCCAACGCCACTTCTGCTGTGTGCACCACGAACACCTCTGCCAAGCTGCCCCCGGCCCGTACGGCTCGTGTGAGAACCATAACCGCTGCTGTGTGCTGGGAATGCCTCAAGCAACCGATTTACCAGAGTTGCTTGTTTATTAGCCAATATTAGGTCAAGGTTCTCCTGTGGCATGATGTTTTGTAATTTGCCTTTATAGCGTGGATCCAGGATGCTGGCCAACCAGTAGTCGTCATCGTTCATCATTTTGGCAATGCGTGGGTCCCTTTTTAGGATCTGCAAGGCATAATCTGACATGTGGGCCAATGTTCCCGGTGTCAATGATGCACTGCGAGTGCTGGTTGGAGGAGCACTTTCTGGCAAATCCACATCCCTCCAGTCACGCACAAACCCTGTACCAGACCTTGCCACGCCAACATTTTCACTTGTCCCACGAGATGCATCCTCCTCCCCTAAGTAATCATCCACATTATCCTCCTCCTCCTCCTCTTCTTCCTCCACCTCGTCCAGGAGAGGTCCCTGAGCAGACAATGGCTGAATGTCATCAAGGATTCCCTCCTCCTCTTCCTCCTCATCAACATTGGCTGCAGACGCCTGCTCCTTAAGGTGCGTCAAAGTTTGCATGAGCAGACGCATAAGTGGGATGCTCATGCTTAGGATGGCGTCGTCTGCGCTTACCAGCCATGTGCATTCCTCAAAACACTGAAGGACTTTACAGAGGTCTTTCAGCTTCGACCACTGCACACCTGTCAACTCCATGTCTGCTCTCAAAGTGCCTGGCCGTGTATCCTCCCACAAATGCATTATGGCCTGCCTCTGCTCGCACAGCCGCTCCACCATGTGCAGGGTGGAGTTCCACCTTGTTGCAATGTCGATAATGAGGCGGTGGTTGGGAAGGTGTAGCAATCGCTGCAGCTTCTGCATACGAACGGAGTGTACAGGCGACCGGCGGATGTGCGCGCACAGTCTTCGCACCTTCTGGAGCAGGGCTGTTAACTCCGGATAATTTTTGAGGAAGCACTGCACCACCAGGTTCAAGGTGTGAGCCAAGCAAGGTATATGGCTGAGTTTTGAAAGGGCTATGGCTGCCACAAAATTACGGCCGTTATCACTAACTACCTTGCCTGCCTCAAGATGTACACTGCCCAGCCATGACTCGGATTGTCGCTTCAAGTACTCGGCCAGCACCTCGGCGGTGTGTCTGTTGCCCAAACACATCATCTGCAACACAGCCTGCTGACGCTTTCCACTAGCTGCTCGATAGGGGGACACATCGTGTGCAACAGTGGCAGCTGCAGATGGAGTGCTCGTACGACTGCGCTCTGTGAACGAGCTTTCGCTTCTGGAGGAGGAGGAGGAGGAGGGTCGAACGCCTACAGCCAACTGTTTCCTATACCGTGGGCTAGGCAGCACTGTCCCACCACCGCTGTCCCCTGTGGAACCTGCATCCACCACATTAACCCAGTGCGCAGTGATGGACACGTAACGGCCCTGGCCATGCCGACTGGACCATGCATCAGTTGTGAGGTGCACCTTTCCGCTCACTGACTGCTTGAGTGCATGGACAATGCGGTCTTTCACATGATGGTGGAGGGCTGGGATGGCTTTGCGAGAGAAGAAATGGCGACTGGGTAGGTCATAGCGTGGTACTGCATAGGCCATGAGTTCGCGGAAAGCTGTGCTTTCCACCAACCGATAGGGCATCATCTCAAACGAGATTAGTTTGGCAATGTGGGCGTTCAAACCCAGTGTACGCGGATGAGAGACTGAGTACTTTCTTGACCTACTCATAGTGTCTGGGAGGGTGAGCTGGACTTGAGAGCTGCATATGGTGGAAGTAGCGGTGGACAGGGCGGACTGAGAGAGGGTTGATGATGGTGATGGAGTTGGTGTTCTTTCTGATGGCCTAGAATCAGTCTTTCGTTGATATAACAGTGGGATTCCCTGACTGCTGTGGCCTTGCAACGACACCTCAACATTTGCTGCTGTGGTAACCGGTGGGCTTACAGTGGGGGAAACAATGTAGCGTTGCTGACTACCTTCGCTGTGATCAGTTGCACATGTGGCACTTGAGGTTTGGTGTTGTGTCCACGCTTGCAAGTGCATGCTGGTTAAATGTCTAAGCATGCAACTGGTATTCAAATTTTTCAGATTTTTCCCTCGGCTAAAGGTCTTTGCGCACTTCTTACAGATAACCTTGGCCTGATCATGAGGATTTTGGTCAAAAAAGTGCCACACTGCACTCTTCCTACTTTGGCAGACATTTTGCGGCCTAGCACGCTGTGATCTTTTGACCCTCTGGACAAGCTGTCCAGCAACTCTTTTGATGTTTGGAACCTGTCTTTGGAGTGCTCCGGGCCTGCCAGATAACAGCTGTTGCGATGTCGATGTCTGCTGTGGATGCTCCTCATCTGAGCTATTGGAAGCAGCACCCTCTTCCCCCAATGGATGCCAATCTGGGTCAACAACTGGGTCATCCATCACCTCCTCTTCTATGTCATGTGCACCTTCCTCTGTGTCACCGTGTATGGTGGTATAGTGTGCGGGAAGGGGCACCTGAGTCTCATCAGGGTCAGAATCTGGCTCTGTACACTGCGAGGACAATGTAGTGCTCTGAGTGAATGTACCAGCAGAATCATCCATCAGCGGCTGTGCATCAGTGCACTCCATGTCAGATTCATCTTGGCCTGGGTAATTCACCATTTGACTTGATAATCCAGGCATGGTATGTGAAAACAGCTCCATGGAGTAATCAGTACTATGGCCTGCGTCATCCTTCAATCTTGGTTGGGGTGAAGGACACAAGGAAAGGTGTGGTTCATGAACATGAGCCTCCAATGACGACTCAGTGCTTTTACTTTTTACAACTGAAGAAGAGGAGGCGATAGAGCTGGAGGCTGAGTCAGCAATGTAAGACAAAACTTTTTCCTGATGCTCTGGCTTTAAAAGCAGTTTGCCAACTCCTAGAAAACTAAGCGTTCGAGGCCTTATGTAGCCAGACGATGACGCAGGCTCAACACCTCCTGCATTCGGTCCTATTTTGCTCTTGCCACTACCATCAGATCCACCACCAACACCATCATTACCAGCTGCCAACCCCCGCCCAATTCCACGGCCTCTTCCACCAGCCTTCCTCATTTTTGGTAGAAATGTAGACACAATCCAACAAACTATATAGTAATGTAAAACAAGGTACAAGGTGTCTATAGGACAGAGGAGATTTTGAATTTCTGCACACACTTGTGGACACTGTACACTTTTGGATTGTGTGAGGCACAATGAATATCTGAGCGCTATGTGACAGGCTCGATGGCACAGCTGTGACCAAAGTGACTAGAGGATAAAGGAGATTTTGAATTTCTGCACACACTTGTGGACACTGTACACTTTTGGATTGTGTGAGGCACAATGAATATCTGAGCGCTATGTGACAGGCTAGATGGCACAGCTGTGACCAAAGTGACTAGAGGATAAAGCAGATTTTGAATTTCTGCACACACTTGTGGACACTGTACACTTTTGGATTGTGTGAGGCACAATGAATATCTGAGCGCTATGTGATAGGCTCGATGGCACAGCTGTGACAAAAGTGACTAGAGGATAAAGGAGATTTTGAATTTCTGCACACACTTGTGGACACTGTACACTTTTGGATTGTGTGAGGCACAATGAATATCTGAGCGCTATGTGACAGGCTCGATGGCACAGCTGTGACCAAAGTGACTAGAGGATAAAGGAGATTTTGAATTTCTGCACACACTTGTGGACACTGTACACTTTTGGATTGTGTGAGGCCCAATGAATATCTGAGCGCTATGTGACAGGCTCGATGGCACAGCTGTGACCAAAGTGACTAGAGGATAAAGGAGATTTTGAATTTCTGCACACACTTGTGGACACTGTACACTTTTGGATTGTGTGAGGCACAATGAATATCTGAGCGCTATGTGACAGGCTCGATGGCACAGCTGTGACCAAAGTGACTAGAGGATAAAGGAGATTTTGAATTTCTGCACACACTTGTGGACACTGTACACTTTTGGATTGTGTGAGGCACAATGAATATCTTAGCGCTATGTGACAGGCTCGATGGCACAGCTGTGACAAAAATGACTAGAGGATAAAGGAGATTTTGAATTTCTGCACACACTTGTGGACACTGTACACTTTTGGATTGTGTGAGGCACAATGAATATCTGAGCGCTATGTGACAGGCTCGATGGCACAGCTGTGACCAAAGTGACTAGAGGATAAAGGAGATTTTGAATTTCTGCACACACTTGTGGACACTGTACACTTTTGGATTGTGTGAGGCCCAATGAATATCTGAGCGCTATGTGACAGGCTCGATGGCACAGCTGTGACCAAAGTGACTAGAGGATAAAGGAGATTTTGAATTTCTGCACACACTTGTGGACACTGTACACTTTTGGATTGTGTGAGGCACAATGAATATCTGAGCGCTATGTGACAGGCTCGATGGCACAGCTGTGACCAAAGTGACTAGAGGATAAAGGAGATTTTGAATTTCTGCACACACTTGTGGACACTGTACACTTTTGGATTGTGTGAGGCACAATGAATATCTGAGCGCTATGTGACAGGCTCGATGGCACAGCTGTGACCAAAGTGACTAGAGGATAAAGGAGATTTTGAATTTCTGCACACACTTGTGGACACTGTACACTTTTTGATTGTGTGAGGCCCAATGAATATCTGAGCGCTATGTGACAGGCTCGATGGCACAGCTGTGACAAAAGTGACTAGAGGATAAAAGAGATTTTGAATTTCTGCACACACTTGTGGACACTGTACACTTCTGGATTGTGTGAGGCACAATGAATATCTGAGCGCTATGTGACAGGCTCGATGGCACAGCTGTGACCAAAGTGACTAGAGGATAAAGGAGATTTTGAATTTCTGCACACACTTGTGGACACTGTACACTTTTGGATTGTGTGAGGCCCAATGAATATCTGAGCGCTATGTGACAGGCTCGATGGCACAGCTGTGACCAAAGTGACTAGAGGATAAAGGAGATTTTGAATTTCTGCACACACTTGTGGACACTGTACACTTTTGGATTGTGTGAGGCCCAATGAATATCTGAGCGCTATGTGACAGGCTCGATGGCACAGCTGTGACCAAAGTGACTAGAGGATAAGGGAGATTGGATTGTTTTTAAAAAAGCAGTTTGCGGAGCAGTGGGTAAACAGCAATGCCAGCCTGTCAGGAAGCCTTAAAAGGCAGCCCAACAACCAACACCACTGATACACCACTATATAGCCTCCCCTTGCACTGCACACACAGTGACTGGTGTGTTGTGCAGGCCAAATCGCTAGCAGCAGAAGCAGTTTTTTTTTCTTCTCAGCAGGACAAAAAAAAAAAAATTGGGATTGCTTTTAAAAAAGCAGTTTGCGGAGCAGTGGGTAAACAGCAATGCAGGAATGTCAGGAAGCCTTAGAAGGCAGCCCAACAACCAACACCACTGATACACCACTATATAGCCTCCCCTTGCACTGCACACACAGTGACTGGTGTGTTGTGCAGGCCAAATCGCTAGCAGCAGAAGCAGTTTTTTTTTCTTCTCAGCAGGACAAAAAAAAAAAATTGGGATTGCTTTTAAAAAAGCAGTTTGCAGAGCAGTGGGTAAACAGCAATGCAGGAATGTCAGGAAGCCTTAGAAGGCAGCCCAACAACCAACACCACTGATACACCACTATATAGCCTCCCCTTGCACTGCACACACAGTGACTGGTGTGTTGTGCAGGCCAAATCGCTAGCAGCAGAAGCAGTTTTTTTGTCTTCTTCCCTGCCTAACGCTCTCCCTACAGAATCAGCAGCAACCTCTCCCTATACTGAGATCGGCAGAAGTAAGATGGCGGTTGGCGTGCACGCCCTTTTATACCCCCTGTGACACCCACCAAAGCAAGCCAATCACTTGCATTCCCTTCTGAAAGATGGTGGTGACCCCTGCCTATGTCATCACCTTTGCCCACAGTGTCCGTGGATCCTGATTGGCTGAAAAAGAGCGCAAAACAAACTTTTGAAACGCGACTTTGGCGCGTAAGTCGCCGACCTCGTGGCCGACCTCATCCTAGGGTCGGGTTTCGTTTCATGAAACCCGACTTTGCCAAAAGTCGGCGACTTTTGAAATTTTTCGACCCGTTTCGCTCAACTCTACAAATGTGCATTTGTGAACCCTGTGCATATGTAAAGAGATGGACATATTGCCCACTTTTCCCCCTTGAAGAACATGTGTGTCATCATAAGGTGAATTGTTCTGTACTTTAATGGTGTTAATGATATGTGTTGCTTGACAGTATCAAAAGTAACAGATCTTTTTTGGACTGACCCAGAGTGGGAATGTAATGACCAGGCTGAACGTTCCCTGCTATCCACCCCCACACGGTGTCCGCAGCCGAAGGAATTATGACACACACCGGTCTCGGGCATAACAGTTGCTTTTACTTCAGCAGGAACGGGAATTACAACTTGGAACAAATAAGGAACAGTCTCTCAAGGGTAGTCCACGGCAATTATAGTTCACACTTAGATGCTGAGATGTGATTGGAGTCTGTAGCTTTAAGAGCACTGGACAATGTATTTTGGTATTTTACAGAGGGAGGTAGACGCAGCAATTAGAGGTTACAGACCTGTACTTGGGGTTATCTCCACAGTGTGTCACGGCACGTGCACAAGTACTTATAGGTGAATGTAGAAACTGTGGTGAATCCAGTCAGAAATTGTTATGAACAGGTCACTGAGGAGGATGGCAGGAATAGGCTAGGCCACCAGGAAACCAGAAAGGTTGGTAACTTAGCGGATTGAAGACCCCTAATCCTAACAACACAACTAACAGTAGCCATGGAGCGTAGCTACGATGCCCTAGACGCCTCGACACAGCCGGAGAACTAACTAGGCCTAAAGCAAGAAAGGTGAAATCTCAACTGCCCCGGAGTAGAACCCCAAAGAAATAGATAACCCCCAAACATATATTGTCGGTGAGACAAGATGAAATACAAACGCAGGCAGAAAATAGACTGAGCAAATGATGGGGCCTGAACTGACTAGATAAGATAGGAAAGGAAAGACACTGTCTGCAATGACGCAAAAACCCTAAAAAATCCAACACGTCTGATGTACAAAAAAACACTGAGGTCTCACGATCTCTCCCCCACTATACCAGCATTCTGGTATGAACTGGCAGTAAAGCAAAAGAGACTAATATAACAGGGGACTGAACAAACTGACACAAGTTGTAACACATGGAGCGGGGTCCAGCACTGCCCCCAGCAGGGAGCATGCTGAACCCTCACAGCAAGCAGAAAGAGGCAAAACCAGATCAGATGCAAAGGATTAGCAAATGAACAACTTAACTGAAAAATGCAGGATCAGGCAGGAGACATCAGACCTCAGAATGTACAGGAAGAACTAATCACCAGCAGGGATTGAAGGAAGCCTTCTGACTTAAATACTCCAATCAGTAAACCCAGATCTCCAGTCACCATCAGGTGGCAGACCTCTGTCAATCTAGCCAGCTCCACTACCCACAGCAACCACCAGAGGGAGCCCCAACTCAGAAGTAAGAGAATTCACAACTGAAATACTGAATCCTGTCAGCAATACTTTACATGTGGTGAATCCTGTCAGCAATACTTTACATGTGGTGAATCCTGTCAGCAATACTTTAGTTGTGGTGAATCTTGTCAGAAAAAGAATGATGTCTGTAAAGGTTAGCGAGAACTCAGGCTTTTATGGCTGCAGGACATCTTGAGGTAAAAACCTCCTCCACATGTGTTCTGCTCTCCCTGAAGGCATCCCTCTGATTAAAAACCATTCTAGACTTGCCTGGAAAACAGCTCCTCCTATTGACCATGTGACTAGGAGCTGGCAAATAGGAGACCGAATTCACATCTCAGATCCTTACAATCTCAGATTCATTCATTGTACACTTTCACCATTAGATAGCGACAGAACACAGCAAGCGAGAAATGCATTGCATCTAAAATGAATGTGACTAGAAATGGAGAATTACAGCTCACAAATAATGTAGAGAGCCAGTTAGCGAGTGAGCAGTAGTGTACAGAAACTACTCACAATTCATTTTTACTTAAAGGGACAGACACACTCTGGACTGGGTCACTACAGGAAGATACAGAGATAGTTTCCTGTTAGATTTTAGCTAGGGCGCAGTGTGCATAGAAAGAAGACCTACGTTCTGAGTTGAGCAGTGCTGCATGATGTAGGTGTCACTAATGAAAGCGGAGACAGAGACAGAGTATAGCTAGAGAGAGAGAGGTGACCAAAAGATCAGTTATCGATCAAAGATGGGTCCTGGGTCAGGACACCTAGTATTATGGCCTAAAGTTTATAACTCACAGAGGTAACGGGCCTAGACGGGACATGTAAGACGAAGAGAGTGTCCCTTGCAAGAGTTTCAGAGTGATAGGGACAGAGAAGATAGATACTGGCAACATAGTTCCCTTGAGGGAAACAAGACGGAGGCCCGCGGATTGATTATAGGACTCTTTCTAACTAGACTGTAGTGCTAAGTTGGGTTTTTGTGAAAAAGAGAGGAATGGTAAAGATATAGAACAAGCGGCAAAGGAGGGAGGAATTGAAACTGGGTGCTGAAAAGGCTCTGTACTGTAACGGAGACGTTCATTAAGATATGTACCCACTATCTACTTTGTATAATGCCCTCCAAGATATCGTTGAGTAAAAAGTTTATTTTTGACAGGTGGTTTCCCTTATTGAACTGCCAAACATCTGGCACGGGCCAACCAAAGTCATCGGTTACATGCAGCCAGCAAGGGTTTAGCACCCCACAGCCACAGTCCAAACATCCAGCTAGGACCCCCACCTTTATGTTACGTGCCGGGGCATAACAGACTAGTACCTTACCCACGGCTACAGCCTGGCGCCACCGTGTTAAACATATGTGAACACTGAGATCTATTATAATTCAGAATCCATGTATACATAAAGTGTTAGAGCAGGAAGGGACCCTAATGTGCAAACTAAACTAATATAAGGACATTAAATCTAAACATGCTTTATATAATGCCTGGTAAGTTATATTTAGTGTGACTCAATGTCGTCCTCATTCTGTATTGCTTTAATTGGTTGTACTCATTTCTGAAGCTTCTTCATGACAAATTTGAGATTTTGGGGGTTATGTTTTTTTTTTTTTGCAGAAACCATTTGTTGGCTTAGGGAGACTTATAAGCCAAGCATTGGTCACAAGCAAAAAAGCATGCAAGTAAGCTCTTCCCCCAGAGGAGGCCAGCACCACCTATCAGGCCTAGTTACTCAATAATTCTACGTCCAACTCTTTAACAAGCCCTCTAGTTTCGATACATTTTTTCATTAAAATTTGGGTTTGTTTGTAGACGAGGTTAAGAAACAGTGCTAGGCTACTGCATTTTAGCACTTACAGTTTATTGGGGTTTATAATGGGAGTCATCTGTCGCGCAATGGATACCACCAGTGCTTTCATTTATAATGGCTTCCATTGGGGTCCGGCCATGACGTTTGTACTTTTGGTAGAAATAATGTGCATTTAAAACATACGCTCAATAGCAAATATGAACAGAGCCTTAGTGTAATATTTATTAAGGTTGCAATATGTTTTTCATCTTCTCACATATTGACGTGACTGCGAAAATCCCGTGTGGAGTTTGATTTATCACATTGAAAAATATTTCAACAATTTCTCATAGTTGAATATGACTCAGTAAATTATTAATAAAACTGCATATAACTTGGGAGATAAAGGAACAGGGAGCGTTACATTGAACAGGTCATTTTAAGAGATGACATTGTGTTAACCACCATAACACGCCTAAGGCATCATCAAGGCAAGGAGCGGAGCAACAATAAACAAAGCAGATTATAGGGATTACATGCTAATCTCCCAATGATGTCAGATGATGTCAGAAATTTTTTTTTATGAGACCAAAATTTATGTGACAGTCAAGCATTATGAGCTTGTGGGATCACGAAAGTTAAACAGAATTAAGGTATTGCAACATGCATCAAATATACAAACATACAAAAAGGATCATTTAAGGACATGAAAGGAAAAGCTTTTTGAATACAGCAAGTGTAATAAAGGTTCTCGCAAAATTCAATTAATCAATGACTATAGAAAATTAAATGGGACTTTAATATTGATGACCTAGCCTTAGCATAAGTCATCAATGTCGGATCGGTGGTGGTGCTACAATCGGCACCCCCACCCAGTGTCGGCAGTGGCCAGAACTACTGAATTACGGAGCTGCACAGCACAGGTCAATCAAAAATATTGCGGGAGTGACTGGATAAGGCATATCTGCCCCTTCTTCAAATAATCCCCTATTCTGTTGACAGAGCTGTGCTCTGCAGCTTCATCACTGATTACAAACCAGACAGGCCCAAATGCATCTGCACTAATCTCAGACAACCCCGTTAAATGAAAATTTCGATTCAGTCCCATGTAGCACTATTTGTCCCCAAAGTTTTACTTACCTGAATGCCACAAAGTCATAACTGTCTTCTCCCACATCCTGGCCATATTGACTATGGAGCAGCACTTGGCACGCCACAAAAACCCCCCCCTACTACTGCAAATGTCAGAGGCTGCTCCAAGTTAGGCCCTTTGACAATATAGTCACTTGGTTATACAACTTTTTTCATATATACGAGTCTACACCAATAATGGCAACAGTGAGGGTTCACAGAGATCAGCAGTGAACATTCTCCTATCTAGTAGGCCTGGCCTCAACCATGCCAAATACTGATCCCTGCCCAAATAATTGTTGGAATCTGTTGCAAACCTTATGCTATTTGCCAGGTGTCTCTTGTCCGTGCTAATTAAGTTGGCCAGTTTTCATGTCCAGCATAGGATTTGTGTGCAGGTTAGTGGAGGACAATGGTAACTAGGTAAGAAAAAGTTTTTTTTTGAGAACTGTAGCAATTTGTAGAGTGTAATACAGCTGAATTTTCATTTTTTGTCTGGAGTTGCAGCTTAAGACGTTTTTGAGGTGATGGAAACGATCAGGAGAAAATGCAATGTTAATATGAGTGGTTACAGATCCATTATGGCAGTAAATTGGCAAAAATGGCTTATAAATCACCAAACATACAGTAATCTGTCCCTAAATAACTCATGATGCCCTGACTAAGAAAATGTCCACAAATTATGGAACTGAAGATGCCAGGAGGAATAATCCAAAAGGGTTATAAACTATAGAAACATTAACATGATCATAGTTATGCATATAGAGTAATGGTGAAAGTGTGGAGCAATGCTTCCTGCAGCTCTTCTGTGAGGAGAAAAGGGACTGACGTCTCCAAAGTAAATGTATTGTTTGAAACAGAGCCTACTAGAGGATCCTCTGGTGTCTAGTTGGCAGAACAATACAGTTTATGTCGATATTTAGCATTGAAAGAACTGTTTGCGTTGGTGCACCTAGTCCTCTAGGACTTGGCATGACATAGATCAAAGCGAAGTGGCTTGTTGGTGCAACATTCTGCAATGCATGCATATGTCTCACACTGTAGCTATAGCATACGTATTAAAGGCAATTCTGTCACCTGATTCATGCTGCAAGAACCGTGGATTGCAGCCAAGTATATTTTTTCTGAAATGCTCCAGTGTGTCAGAGAAAGTATACTTTATGGAGCCATTATGGGAGAGACCTATCAATCACCTGTAGCGGAGCTGGATTAAGATGGCAGAGGACTGCACCGGACTGTTCTCATTATTGGCTATAGTCGATGGCCGGCTTCTCTTAGCACTGCAATCCTTAAGGCTTAGAAAAGTTTAGGTACTTATCTGCAAACAGCAGAGGTGCATCATCTGTAATATCATTCTGTGTGGCCCTCAACTACAGGTTGTCCATGCATTTTGACTGACTACATGTGTTACATGTAAAAGCGTCCTCCTTTCCCTAATAGGTGGGATTTCTGGCACAGGGAGCCAAACATATGATATATATTTACAGTATGCCATAAATATCTCAAATGGTAATATGCGTTTTCGTTTTATTTCAGGGGCCCTTGAAAATGTGTCCCTCAGACCATGAAATGTTGTGCGTCCCTCAGACCATGAAATGTTGTGCATCCCTGCCCACTAGTCAACGCCTGCATTTTGTTCTTTCAGTCTGGAATATTTGTTTTCCTATCAGTGTCGCAGTCTGCAAAGTCTAGATGTAATTAGCGTCTCTTTACTTCACTGTTTTGTTTGTCCTCTCTTGTGTTAAACAAGAGGCGCACCGTGAGCACACAAGGCGATGACCTGTTATGTCTCCCATCGGCTGCACAGCTTCTCATTGTTACCATGTAATTTGCAGACTCGTCTTTCTACATCTTCTCTGAAAGTGACGTGTGTTACAGATCAACGCCACCATGTACTGTTTGCATTAACGCACTGTTTCCCAGCTCCTACTGCAAGCCGCCATGATAGTCTGAAAAGGAAAGTCAACTAGGATATCCGTAATGTGTCTACCTGCCCTAAAATGTCTAGTATAGTCATGGAGCATTGTTTGCATTTCCACGAATATAATTGAACCAGGCGGTAAACTGCACAAACTATATAAATGACTATCAAAGTATAGCTGCAAAAAGGTGAGAAGGTCCTGCAGCAAAGATTAAGACTTCCTACCATTTACATAAATAGCCAGCACATACATAATCTTTGCTGCAGGGCCCCCTCACCTATTTGCAGCTATACTTTGATAGTCATTATACAGTTCGTGCAGTTCTTTTTCTGGCTCAGTGGTTAGCACTGTTGCTTTGCAGCACTGGAGCCCTGGGTTCAAATCCCACCAAGGACAACATCTGCAAGGAGTTTGTTTGTTCTCCCCATGTATCTGTGGGTTTCCACCGGGTTCTCCTGTTTCCTCTCAAAGATCCTGGGTTCAAATCGCACCAAGGACAACATCTGCAAGGAGTTTGTTTGTTCACCCCATGTATCTGTGGGTTTCCTCTCAGTTCTTCTGTTACCTCTCAAACATCCTGGGTTCAAATCCCACCAAGGACAACATCTGCAAGGAGTTTGTTTGTTCATCCCATGTATCTGTTGGTTTCCTCCGGGTTCTCCTGTTTCCTCTCAAAGATCCTGGGTTCAAATCCCACCAAGGACAACATCTGCAAGGAGTTTGTTTGTTCATCACAAGTATCTGTGGGTTTCCTCTTGGTTCTCCAGTTTCCTTCCAAAGACATAATAATAGTGAATCAAGATTGTTAGCTCCAATGGGGACAGTGATGATAATGTCTGTAATGCACTGAGGTATATGATGGTGTCATAAAAGAAAAGATTAATAATAATATGGAGCCCCCATGATCTTTCTATTGACGAAAATCCCTGAATTAGTACCCAATACCTTGCACTGGTTCTCAAAACTTACTGAATAAAAAGGAAAGAGCTAAACTGGTATGGCCACTGTCTTTCAAGGCCCTCCTGGTAATACTACCCTTCTATGGTAGATACATTATTTTGTCTTAGTTGAGGTACAGAACATTAGATGTACTGTGTCTAGTTTAATGAAACATATATTGATTTCTACCATTTCAACAGTTTCAACTGAATGACGAAACAGGAACCTAAATTTACCAAAAATGTATGATTGTCTGTATTTATTAAAACTTATTTAATCTCAAACTGTATTCAGGACCATACAATCTTTAGTGTCGTCAGACATTACACCCTTACAGAAAATGTGTTTTATTCATTGTGTATTTATGCAAAAAGACAAATATTAACTATAGAAAATGTTACATCTTACAGCACAATGCAGCATTTGTATTTGCTAACACACGCCCTTCTCCATACAAACACAAACACACACTCTCATTACCTGGTATATGGTGTAAAATAGAAAATAATTACTTCTGGATGAAAATAGTTTACAAAAATTTCTTCAAAATATTCCATTTGCTTCTCCTTATAGAATTTATTCTGTTCCACCTTCTTTACATACTTCACTACATTTTCTCTTCTTCAACGTTCTTTCAATAACCATTTAGTCATAATCAATTTTCTTGATCAATGCAACAATTTATTTAAATCCCTTATATGTGTAAATCTCTCATTATCTAATATACAGAAGGGCTGATTCATCAAGACTGGCATAGCGCACAACTGGGTTACGACAGTCTAACAGGAGGAGGGAGCACCAAATTCATGAGAAGTGAAATTCATTAAGTGGCGTGCACCTCTGTTACTGCCCCAGAAATGCTACTCCAGTAAGGGACTGGAATAGCATTTATGGCATAAAAAATTCAACATATTTCACGAAACTGAAGAGCGCGCACGGTCATGCCCGTGTCCTGCCCACACCACTTCCTAGATCGGCCCATTTTGGCGAAGCTAATTCGAACTAGCGTTAAAGCACCAAAAGTCGCTGAATGTATGCACAACTCCTCAGCGCAAAAAAATTGCAACTTTTCAATACTTTTATACTTCTTTTGTGGTGCAAAAAGCTTTGATAAATTCACCCCATATTGTATTATTGGGTCAAACAGGAAATACATTCATGCAGCTCATCAGAAAGTTCCACAATATCATTCGAACTCTGTCTTATTAAAAGATATACCCTCACCTCTGCTAAACAGACCTATTTCACAAACCTTGTATCTTCATTATCCCTCAACCCCAAAACAACTGTTCTGCACATTTAACACTCTCCTCCACCCATCACTGCAACCTCCAACTCCCTTCATCTCTGTCGAGGACTTTGCCACCTACTTCAAAAATAAGATCGACTAAACAAGACAAACCTTTACTGTTCCATCACCCCAACCACTCCACATACCAGACCTCCCCTGGCATCAAAGACCTTGCCCTGTCCTGGATCGTCTCATATCTTTTCGACTGCAAATTTAGCGTTTCACACTCCCACACTACTTTCTCATCCCACCCTCTCTCTGTTGGAGTCCCCCAAGGCTCTGTCCTGGGGCCCCTACTTTTTTCTATCTATACCCATGACCTAGGAAAACTCATAAAGTCCCATGGCTTCCAGTACCACCTGTATGCAGAAGACACTCAGATCTACCTGTCTGGCCCAGATGTTACCCCTCTGCTGTCCAGAATCCCAGAGTGTCTATCAGCCATATCCTCCTTCTTCACCTCTCGCTTCCTAAAAGTCAATGTAGACAAAACCGAACTCATAATCTTTCTTCCATCTCACGTATCTTCCCTACCTGATCTATCTATTATGGTAAACAGCATCACGCTCTCTCCCACACCAGAAATCTCGACTCTGCCCTGTCCTTCAAACCGCACGTCCAAACTCTTGCCACCTCCTGTCACCTCCAACTCAAAAATATTTCCAGAATCCGTCCCTTCCTCAGCCCTCAATCTGCTAAAACTCTTGTACACGCCATCATCATCTCCCACCTTGACTACTGCAATACTCTCCTCTGTGGCCTCCCTGCTAACTCTCTCGCACCACTCCAGTCTGTCTTCAACTCTGCTGCCCGACTAATCCACCTCTCTCCTCGCTACTCTCCTGTTTCTCTCCTCTGCGAATCCCTTCACTGGTTCCCAATTCCCCAACGAATCCAGTTCAAACTACTAATACTGACCTGCATAGCCATCCACAACCTGTCCCCTCCCTATATCTCTTAACTAATCTCCCAATATCTTCCCTCGTGTAATCTTCAATCCTCCCAAGACCTTGTACTCTCCTCCACACTTATTTGTTCCTCGCACAACCGCCTCCACGATTTCTCCCGAATATCCCCCATCCTCTGGAATTCCGTGCCTCAACACGTCCAATTATCCACCACCCTAGGATCCTTCTAGCGGAACCTGAAAACCCATCTCTTTAGGAAAGCTTACAGCCTGCAACAACCATTCTGCCATCTCACCACCTCCTGGGCTGCCGCCTCACCACCACTAGAGCTGCTGCCCCCGACCTTCTGTCTCTTCCCCATTATCCCATAGAATGTAAGTCCGCAAGGACAGGGTCCTCTCCCCTCTGTACCAGTCTGTCATTGTAAATTTGTTTACTGTAAATGATATCTATAATTTTGTATGTAACCCCCCTTCTCATGTACAGCACCATGGAATTAATGGCGGTATACTGTATAAATAATAATAATAATAATAATAATAATAATAATAATAATAATAATATGCCCATAGTACATGTAAAGAGACTTTAACTGCAGCACCACATTTTGAGCTAGACTGATCTTTGTTTCGATACATTTTGCAGAAAAAAATATGCTCTGAAAGAAAGTTTGGTGATAAAAGCATCAAGCTAAGCAAACTATTTCTTTACCATTATCTCATAAATGTTAAGATGGCCACACACATTAGTTTCAAATTGATCAAAAAAAAAAAAATTCAGCAAATTAAAAAATGGTGGTTGGGTAACATTTACTAATGAAAGGTAGTTTTTGTTGACTGATAACAGACTGTTATAATCTGGAAAGAAGCTGACTGATGGCTGATAGATAGTTGGAAGTCCATAAAGGGTCTTTAAGGTCTCCAGAAAGATAGTTGAAAGTCCACAAAGGGTCTTTAAGGTCTCCAGAAAGATTGTTAAACTTTCACCATGTGTGATTGAACCCATATGACAAGTTTTTCACTGTTGTGATTGCTTGTATGGACTAAATTGTTTATCTAACAGTTGTCAACCCATCAATCTACATCTAATGTGTATGTCCACCATTAGATAGACTACCATTTTCTACCAGATCATCTTATACATGAAGCTAATTTTAAGATTTGACACACTTCGAAAAGATACATAAAAATTCAATTTTTACATAACTTAGAGGATTTATGAAAAATTCTACAATGAAACTTACAAATGAATTACAACACAGTAATGTCATAGCATGAAAAATATAGAAAACCACCGAATGAAAGCATTGATCAGTGTGACTTAGACTGAGAGAAGGTAAGTTTTCTTCTTGACCAATTCTGATTTAGTCTATTTAATAACCTTGAAAAATATTGATTTAATGATGTTTTGATGAAGAGCATCAAGGGTTGAGAACTCGGACCAGCCATGATCCAGGATAAAGCATCACCTAATCAAGTTTTCTCTGCTTCCTGGAAAATTGAAGAGTCACACCTTTCCTGCCTTCTCTCCTTTAGCCTACTGACTTTTGTCATTAAAGAATCACACCTCATCCTGGGTCTGTTCAATCAGCTCAAAAGTGGAAACTAAAATTGCCATCTCCACTGTTACCAGTGTTGTTCGCAACTCCTTTCAACACCATATAATGGCCCTCCACTATGGGAACAATTGTCACAGGATTGTCTGAATGTCATTAGCAGAGCTGTGGGCAAGAGGACAAGAGGTGTCATTTTTGACATGCTGGAAATGGTCACAGTCCATCACCTGCATAGTAGCAATTTGTGGAAGGTTTAGTGAAGGTTACAAGAAGGGATGTTTATCTTATTTAGAAAATTCTGCTTCTTTCATTCTGCTTCTTTCTAAAAGTGTATATGAAAGTAAAGGAACAGAGGCATTTATATTGCAAGGTGATCGTGAACAAGTGTTGTTAAAAATGCTTGATTCATGTTTATCTTCCCATATAAACAATCTGTCAATCACCAGATGAACGAGCAAAACATTTGGAAAATAAACATGCAGCACAAAGATTATCACTCTGGCAGCACATTGGCCTGAGCAAGCAGGAATTTCACTGCCAAGAACTATGGCAGCCTATGCTCACTGACTGATCTAGTGTAACATAAAAACAGGGCCGGCGTTAGGGGCAGGCAGACCAGGCAGCTGCCTAGGGCCCCCACTCCCCTAGGGGCCCCCAGCTAGCAGCACATCACACAGCCGCTATGGGGCCCGTGAGGTAGGGGGGCCCATCTGCCGCCAGCGCCGACTCCCCCCGCCACATTGAACTATACCAACGTCTGCTGGTGCAGTTCAAAGCAATGATGGAGGAGAGAGCGTTAGCTGATGCTCCCTCTCCCATCATTCCCCGCTCTACCTCTGACACTGCTGGTGCGCGATGACATCATCACGCCCTCACTGTGTGCTGGCAGTGCAGCCGCTGAGACAGGAGCCAGGAGCAGCATGGGCACGAGGAGAGGTGAGGATTGTGTTTGTTTTTTTACTACAACAGTGAGTACTGGACTGTGGGGCCATTCTGGGGGGGGGAGATGTGGGCTGTGCTATATACTATGTGGGCTGTGTTATATACTATGCGGGCTGTGCTATATACTATGCAGGCTGTGTTATATACTATGCGGGCTGTGCTATATACTATGTGATTGTGCTATATACTTTGTGGGCTGTGTTATATACTATGTGACTGTGTTATATACTATGCGGGCTGTGTTATAGACTATGTGGGCTGTGTTATATACTATGCGGGCTGTGCATATGAGAGGGGGCTGCATTATATTCTATGGGGGGTTACATTATACTCTGTGGGGTGGTTGCATTATACTCTGTGGGTGGCTGCATTATACTATATGTGAGCTGCATTACACTGTATCGAGAACTATGGGGAATACATTATACTATATGAAGAACTATGGGGTGCATTATACTATGGGAAGTGAATTGTACTACGTGGATAACTATGGCAGTGCATTATACTGTTTGGAGCACTATGAGGAGTGTATTATACTATATGGAGGACTGAGGAGTGTATTATACTATATGGAGGACTATGGGGCATATTAAACTATATGGAGGACTATGGGCTGTGCATTTTGCAATATGGAGGACTGTGGGGCAAATGATAATATATGGAGGACTATTGGGTGTATTATACTAAACATGCAAAATGCTACATATTCATCGAGTGATTGGATTGTTTATGCCGGAACAAAAATCATTGTTTTCAGCAGCACATTGACAGTGTAAACTGCAGTTGTGCTGCTGATAACATGATACTGTATGGGGACAGAATGATCTATTAGTGATCAATCTGTCCCCATCATTCTTTCTCAGATGGTTGAAAGAGGCCGGGAAACAAGCATCGAATGACTTCAATATTGTTGATCACACTCATTTAACGTCCTGAACTCAGCGCATGTGTACTACAACCAAAATGCTTCTGTGTGATGTGAAATATGTTAGCATTTGGGGCCCCATTTTATACTTTGCCTAGGGCCCCACTTTGCCTAAATCAGGCCCTGCATAAAGCCATGAGACCTCTGGGGACACTAGTGCACGATGTGCCATTAATGAGGAGAGATTGCTTTCTGCTGACCAGCAGAAATCAAGTGGAACCAACGTGTGCTGGAAGATTTGCAGACCTGCAGGTCCTTGTGTGCTGGACTGGATCAGGTGACCCTCAGTAAGGACTTCCCTGATATAAAAGCACTGCGCACCCAACCATGAGGAGATTTGGAGCCAGAGAAGAAAGTGGGGCAGACTTTATCCAGAGTCATCGCTGAGACCAAAGTGACAGGCCTCAGCAGGGAGTCTGTGCTGCCCAGGTGCCGGTCATCACCTGGTAAGGTCTGGATTCCCCCGAAGAAATCCCCAAGTATGGCTTACACGGGTCAAAGTCGGAATCTGTGCTTTGTGCTGGTCAAGACTCCGAGGCTCAACTATGCCTATCAAGAGCTGAGGACCAACCTCTCTGCCCTAAGCCTGAGAGACTTCCGGTGACGATCAAGCTGAGAAGAGGCACGCCTGAGATAGAGGAGGAATAGTGCAAGTTAGCAGTGCCTTCACTTCAAGCTATCACTTATGGTACCAGGGTCATCTGGGACAAGGATTACAGGTTGGGAGGGGGCCAGTTGCTGCATGGGAGGCTCAACGGGCTTTAATAGACTACATCCAGAAGAGACTTGCGTCCTTTCAGAGCTGTCTCCAACTGTTCAGCATTGTGCGGTTTGTCACCTTAGCATATTAGCTTCAGCGCGGCCTGTTGCTGCTTGGCTGAGGCAGTGCTGCAATTCTTCCAGCTTGTGACTGATGTGATCATTTCAGAAATGGAGGTTGAAGAGGAGGAGGAGGAGGTGCAGGAACTGTAGACTGTGGGAGCAACCCTGATTGACGTAGGGCCCGCAATCCTCGGCATCAGGAGAACGTGTTCGATCTCAAGGTCTGACTGGGTACCAGCTTTCACTATGTTAACCTAGTGTGCAGTCAGTGAGATGTACCGGCCCTGCCTGCAAGCACTTGTCCACGTGTCCATGGTTAGGTGGACTTTCCCAGTAACAGCATTGTTGAGGGCACTGGTAATTTTGACACATGCTTGTGTAATGCCAGAACAGCACACTGGGAGAAATTGTGGTGGCTCGGGATCGAGTACCTTGGGATGGCCGCCACTATCAGGTTGCGGAAAGCTTCCATCTCAATGAGCCTAAAAGGCAATATTTTGAGCGCAAGCAGACGAGTAATGTGTGAATTTAGCATTGTGGCCTATGGAGTGTTGGCTGCGTATTTACGCTTGCGTTCCAAGGACTGAGGTATGCTCAACTGAACTCTGTGCAGGGACAAGGATGTGGACGTGCTTGATAATGGTGTTGTCATGGTCACGTGTGTCTGGTCGCAGATGATGCCGCAAGGCGAACCCATAACACACGTGACCCTGGATACACCGCCTCCAGTGGGGCGAATTTAAATAATAAAGCGTGCAGGTGGATACGCCGCCTCCACCTGGCGAATTTAGGTATTACACGTTATAAATATATATATCTGGAAACCCCGCCTCCAGTAAGGCGCATTTAAATAATAAGGGGGGAACCTGGGTAACTTTAACAATGGTGGGCCCTGCGATAGGGAATGGGGAAAAGGAGACCTCCTGCACTCCCCTGAGCCAGTGTCCCTACACTCCTCACATTCCCTAAACAGGCTCCGCACCTGTCGCCGCACGCGTACCTTAACGCCCTTGCTCGCCCTGACCCTAAACCCTCACTAGGGAATGGGTCGGTGCGGAGACTAATCCCACCACTGCACTAACAACACACATGAGGAAAGAGACAATACAGGGGAAACACCACTTGTCTTTGCTCTGTTGCGTGCGCTCCTAGCAACAGAGCCCACAACCTGCGTGCATCTTCCCCTCCACCTGGATCCATCACCATAACTGGATCCGTCACCATCGTGCAGCCTGGGAGCAGAGTCCATCACCACTTGCAGCAGTCCAGTACACAGAGTCCCAAGATGAGTCCAGCCTCTGCCAAGAATCCAAGCATGCTCGAGTCCAGTTCTCAGCAACCAAGTAGAGCATGCTGAGTGCAACTCTCTTCCTAGTCGCCACTCCTCTAAGCCATGCCCGCACTTCCCGCCGACACCATAAACTGCGACTCCACCAAGCCATGCCAGTCCTTCCTGCAGACACCATTAGTAGAGTTGAGCGACTTTTGGTTTTTAGGGTCGCGTTTCGTTTCGTGAAACCCGACTTTTCCAAAAGTCGGGTCGAGCAAGATCGTCCGATTATGGGGAAAAGTCGGGGTCGTCCCGAAACACGAAACCCAATGTAAGTCAATGGGGAATAAAAGTCGGCAGTGAGAGGAGGATAGGAAACACACCTACAGTGCCCATTTGAATGCCAAAAGCATCAATTCTTCTTACTTAAGCTTGTCAACCTTAATTAACTTCATAATACAAGTTACGCACTGAAAAATGGGGGTTATTTGGCTAAAGTTGTGGGGGGGGAGGGCTGGCTGCAGGTTTTCATGTGCCCTGGGCGAAAGAGCGCCCCTTTAACACATACCACAACTCATCATGCTCCGATACGGCAGAGAAATAGCGGTATAGTACAATGAAAAATACCTCACTTTTTACATCTTATGACGAGGCCCATCTATTTCTCCATACAGAATCATTGGTCCCATATAATGTTTGAAACAGTATATGATGAGCTCCACATAATGCTACAATATATGTTGGTCCCCATGGATGAAGCTCCACTGTCTTATGGGCCCAAATAATGCTCCAAACATAATGGGCCCCATTTCTAATGCTCTAGTGTATAATGGGCCCTGTAAATGCTGCTCCATTTTCTGATGTCCACCTTTGGAATGTTCCAGTGTATGGTGGGCCCCATCTATCATTCTCCAGAGTATAGTGCTCCCCAAAAATTGCTGTCCCAACATTGAAAACAATCAAATAAGTCTCCTCGCTAGGGAATCCCTGTACTTGTCTGGACAGGTGCTGTAGCTTGCTTAACAGCTCGCCAGCCGTTCTCACGCCCAGTATGGATTGCACGTGATTGCACAAAGGTTAGAAAGGGTACCGTATCCCTGGATAACATGTATGGATAGCGTACACATTCAAAATATATGTCTCAGGAGGCAGGCTCAGACGGTGTTAGGCCCAGTATGGATTGCACGTGATTGCACAAAGGTTAGAAAGGGTACCGTATCCCTGGATAACATGTATGGATAGCGTACACATTCAAAATATATGTCTATACAGCATGAGGCAGGCTCAGACGGTGTTAGGCCCAGTATGGATTGCACGTGATTGCACAAAGGTTAGAAAGGGTACCGTATCCCTGGATAACATGTATGGATAGCGTACACATTCAAAATATATGTCTCAGGAGGCAGGCTCAGACGGTGTTAGGCCCAGTATGGATTGCACGTGATTGCACAAAGGTTAGAAAGGGTACCGTATCCCTGGATAACATGTATGGATAGCGTAAACATTCAAAATATATGTCTATACAGCATGAGGCAGGCTCAGACGGCGTTAGGCCCAGTATGGATTGCACGTGATTGCACAAAGGTTAGAAAGGGTACCGTATCCCTGGATAACATGTATGGATAGCGTACACATTCAAAATATATGTCTATACAGCATGAGGCAGGCTCAGACGGTGTTAGGCCCAGTATGGATTGCAGGTGATTGCACAAAGGTTAGAAAGGGTACCGTATCCCTGGATAACATGTATGGATAGGGTACACATTCAAAATATATGTCTCAGGAGGCAGGCTCAGACGGTGTTAGGCCCAGTATGGATTGCACGTGATTGCACAAAGGTTAGAAAGGGTACCGTATCCCTGGATAACATGTATGGATAGCGTACACATTCAAAATATATGTCTATACAGCATGAGGCAGGCTCAGACGGTGTTAGGCCCAGTATGGATTGCACGTGATTGCACAAAGGTTAGAAAGGGTACCGTATCCCTGGATAACATGTATGGATAGCGTACACATTCAAAATATATGTCTCAGGAGACAGGCTCAGACGGTGTTAGGCCCAGTATGGATTGCACGTGATTGCACAAAGGTTAGAAAGGGTACCGTATCCCTGGATAACATGTATGGATAGCGTACACATTCAAAATATATGTCTATACAGCATGAGGCAGGCTCAGACGGTGTTAGGCCCAGTATGGATTGCACGTGATTGCACAAAGGTTAGAAAGGGTACCGTATCCCTGGATAACATGTATGGATAGCGTACACATTCAAAATATATGTCTCAGGAGGCAGGCTCAGACGGTGTTAGGCCCAGTATGGATTGCACGTGATTGCACAAAGGTTAGAAAGGGTACCGTATCCCTGGATAACATGTATGGATAGCGTACACATTCAAAATATATGTCTCAGGAGGCAGGCTCAGACGGTGTTAGGCCCATTATGGATTGCACGTGATTGCACAAAGGTTAGAAAGGGTACCGTATCCCTGGATAACATGTATGGATAGCGTACACATTCAAAATATATGTCTATACAGCATGAGGCAGGCTCAGACAGTGTTAGGCCCAGTATGGATTGCACGTGATTGCACAAAGGTTAGAAAGGGTACCGTATCCCTGGATAACATGTATGGATAGCGTACACATTCAAAATATATGTCTCAGGAGGCAGGCTCAGACGGTGTTAGGCCCAGTATGGATTGCACGTGATTGCACAAAGGTTAGAAAGGGTACCGTATCCCTGGATAACATGTATGGATAGCGTACACATTCAAAATATATGTCTATACAGCATGAGGCAGGCTCAGACGGTGTTAGGCCCAGTATGGATTGCACGTGATTGCACAAAGGTTAGAAAGGGTACCGTATCCCTGGATAACATGTATGGATAGCGTACACATTCAAAATATATGTCTCAGGAGGCAGGCTCAGACGGTGTTAGGCCCAGTATGGATTGCACGTGATTGCACAAAGGTTAGAAAGGGTACCGTATCCCTGGATAACATGTATGGATAGCGTACACATTCAAAATATATGTCTATACAGCATGAGGCAGGCTCAGACGGTGTTAGGCCCAGTATGGATTGCACGTGATTGCACAAAGGTTAGAAAGGGTACCGTATCCCTGGATAACATGTATGGATAGCATACACATTCAAAATATATGTCTATACAGCATGAGGCAGGCTCAGACGGTGTTAGGCCCAGTATGGATTGCACGTGATTGCACAAAGGTTAGAAAGGGTACCGTATCCCTGGATAACATGTATGGATAGCGTACACATTCAAAATATATGTCTATACAGCATGAGGCAGGCTCAGACGGTTTTAGGCCCAGTATGGATTGCACGTGATTGCACATAGGTTAGAAAGGGTACCGTATCCCTGGATAACATGTATGGATAGCGTACACATTCAAAATATATGTCTCAGGAGGCAGTCTCAGACGGTGTTAGGCCCAGTATGGATTTGATGGCCCAGATTACACAGCGGAGGAGCAGGGAGAGGTAAAGATTGCAAATGCTGGGGCCCTGCCCAAGCAAGGGTGGCCCACTCGTGGGCGTCGGTACTGGCACTGGGCCCCTCATAGTACAGCGGTGTGTCTGACGGCGGGTGTGCACCACCACCATCAGAGAAACTTGATTGCACTATGAGGGACCCTGTGCCAGTGCCCGCGCCCAAGAGTCGGCCTACCCACCTGTCCAGGGCAACGGCACTCGCACGGTGTCGTGCGCTAGGTGTTGACCCCGGCCATGGGGGGGGAGGCAGCACAGTTAGGGAGTTTTAGAAAGTGGCATATGTTGATGTTGGACATTCAGCTGATGCAAATGGCGAAATAAGTGAAGTACCAGGAAGAGGTGGACCAAAGCAAGCCATTTTTCTGTCACCCTATGTGTCATCAGGGGAAGGTGGGACAAAATCCTTGGAAACCCATGCGTGGTTCATTTTAATGAAGGTTAGATCATCCACATTTTGGGTTGACAGACGGGTCCTTTTTTCTGTCAGGATTGATCCAGCTGCACTGAAGACTCTTTCCGATAGCACACTTGCAGCTGGGCAAACGAGCTCCTGTAAGGCATATTGGGCCAATTCAGGCCAGGTGTCCAGTTTAGCGGCCCAATAGTCAAAGGGGAATGACCTGTGTGGGAGAACATCGATATGGGAGGAAAAGTAGTTTGTAACCATAGTTGACAACTGCTGTCTCCTGTCACTTTCCATCGATGCAGTATTACCAGTTGTGTGAGCGGTATTTGAAAAATCAGTCCACAACATTGTCATGAAACTCCTGTCTCCAACGCCACTTCTGCTGTGTGCACCACGAACAACTCTGCCAAGCTGCACCCGGCCCATACGGCTCGTGTGAAAACCATCACCGCTGCTGTGTGCTGGGAATGCCTCAAGCAACCGATTTACCAGAGTTGCTTGTTTATTAGCCAATATTAGGTCAAGGTTCTCCTGTGGCATGATGTTTTGTAATTTGCCTTTATAGCGTGGATCCAGGATGCTGGCCAACCAGTAGTCGTCATCGTTCATCATTTTGGCAATGCGGGGGTCCCTTTCTAGGATCCGCAAGGCATAATCTGACATGTGGGCCAATGTTCCCGGTGTCAATGATGCACTGCGAGTGCTGGGTGGAGGAGCACTTTCTGGCAAATCCACATCCCTCCAGTCACGCACAAACCCTGTACCAGACCTTGCCATGCCAACATTTTCACTTGCCCCACGAGATGCATCCTCCTCCCCTAAGTAATCATCCCCATCATCCTCCTCCTCCTCCTCTTCTTCCTCCACCTCGTCCAGGAGAGGTCCCTGAGCAGACAATGGCTGAATGTCATCAAGGATTCCCTCCTCCTCTTCCTCCTCATCAACATTGGCTGCAGACGCCTGCTCCTTAAGGTGCGTCAAAGTTTGCATGAGCAGACGCATAAGTGGGATGCTCATGCTTAGGATGGCGTTGTCTGCGCTTACCAGCCGTGTGCATTCCTCAAAACACTGAAGGACTTTACAAAGGTCTTTCAGCTTCGACCACTGCACGCCTGTCAACTCCATGTCTGCTCTCAAAGTGCCTGGCCGTGTATCCTCCCACAAATGCATTATGGCCTGCCTCTGCTCGCACAGCCGCTCCACCATGTGCAGGGTGGAGTTCCACCTTGTTGCAATGTCGATAATGAGGCGGTGGTTGGGAAGGTGGAGCAATCGCTGCAGCTTCTGCATACGAACGGAGTGTACAGGCGACCGGCGGATGTGCGCGCACAGTCTTCGCACCTTCTGGAGCAGGGCTGTTAACTCCGGATAATTTTTGAGGAAGCACTGCACCACCAGGTTCAAGGTGTGAGCCAAGCAAGGTATGTGGCTGAGTTTTGAAAGGGCTATGGCTGCCACAAAACTACGGCCGTTATCACTAACTACCTTGCCTGCCTCAAGATGTACACTGCCCAGCCATGACTCAGTTTGTCGCTTCAAGTACTCGGCCAGCACCTCGGCGGTGTGTCTGTCGCCCAAACACATCATCTGCAACACAGCCTGCTGACGCTTTCCACTATCTGCTCGATAGGGGGACACATCGTGTGCAACAGTGGCAGCTGCAGATGGAGTGCTCGTACGACTGCGCTCTGTGGACGAGCTTTCGCTTCTGGAGGAGGAGGAGGAGGAGGAGGAGGGTCGAACGCCTACAGCCAACTGTTTCCTATACCGTGGGCTAGGCAGCACTGTCCCACCACCGCTGTCCCCTGTGGACCCTGCATCCACCACATTAACCCCGTGCGCAGTGATGGACACGTAACGGCCCTGGCCATGCCGACTGGACCATGCATCAGTTGTGAGGTGCACCTTTCCGCTCACTGACTGCTTGAGTGCATGGACAATGCGGTCTTTCACATGATGGTGGAGGGCTGGGATGGATTTGCGAGAGAAGAAATGGCGACTGGGTAGGTCATAGCGTGGTACTGCATAGGCCATGAGTTCGCGGAAAGCTGTGCTTTCCACCAACCGAAAGGGCATCATCTCAAACGAGATTAGTTTGGCAATGTGGGCGTTCAAACCCAGTGTACGCGTATGAGAGACTGAGTACTTTCTTGACCTACTCATAGTGTCTGGGAGGGTGAGCTGGACTTGAGAGCTGCATATGGTGGAAGTAGCGGTGGACAGGGCGGACTGAGAGAGGGTTGATGATGGTGATGGAGTTGGTGTTCTTTCTGATGGCCTAGAATCAGTCTTTCGTTGATATAACAGTGGGATTCCCTGACTGCTGTGGTCTTGCAACGACACCTCAACATTTGCTGCTGTGCTAACCGGTGGGCTTACAGTGGGGGAAACAATGTAGCGTTGCTGACTACCTTCGTTGTGATCAGTTGCACATGTGGCACTTGAGGTTTGGTGTTGTGTCCACGCTTGCAAGTGCATGCTGGTTAAATGTCTAAGCATGCAACTGGTATTCAAATTTTTCAGATTTTTCCCTTGGCTAAAGGTCTTTGCGCACTTCTTACAGATAACCTTGGCCTGATCATGAGGATTTTGTTCAAAAAAGTGCCACACTGCACTCTTCCTACTTTGGCAGACATTTTGCGGCCTAGCACGCTGTGATCTTTTGACCCTCTGGACAAGCTGTCCAGCAACTCTTTTGATGTTTGGAACCTGTCTTTGGAGTGCTCCGGGCCTGCCAGATAACAGCTGTTGCGATGTCGATGTCTGCTGTGGATGCTCCTCATCTGAGCTATTGGAAGCAGCACCCTCTTCCCCCAATGGATGCCAATCTGGGTCAACAACTGGGTCATCCATCACCTCCTCTTCTATGTCATGTGCACCTTCCTCTGTGTCACCGTGTATGGTGGTATAGTGTGCGGGAAGGGGCACCTGAGTCTCATCAGGGTCAGAATCTGGCTCTGTACACTGCGAGGACAATGTAGTGCTCTGAGTGAATGTACCAGCAGAATCATCCATCAGCGGCTGTGCATCAGTGCACTCCATGTCAGATTCATCTTGGCCTGGGTAATTCACCATTTCACTTGATAATCCAGGCATGGTATGTGAAAACAACTCCATGGAGTAATCAGTAGTATGGCCTGCGTCATCCTTCAATCTTGGTTGGGGTGAAGGACACAAGGAAAGGTGTGGTTCATGAACATGAGCCTCCAATGACGACTCAGTGCTTTTACTTTTTACAACTGAAGAAGAGGAGGCGATAGAGCTGGAGGCTGAGTCAGCAATGTAAGACAAAACTTTTTCCTGATGCTCTGGCTTTAAAAGCGGTTTGCCAACTCCTAGAAAACTAAGCGTTCGAGGCCTTATGTAGCCAGACGATGACGCAGGGTCAGCACCTCCTGCATTTGGTCCTATTTTGCTCTTGCCACTACCATCAGATCCACCACCAACACCATCATTACCAGCTGCCAACCCCCGCCCAATTCCACGGCCTCTTCCACCAGCCTTCCTCATTTTTGGTAGAAATGTAGACAAAATCCAACAAACTATATAGTAATGTAAAACAAGGTACAAGGTGTCTATAGGACAGGGGAGATTTAGAATTTCTGCACACACTTGTGGACAGTGGACACTTTTGGATTGTGTGAGGCCCACTGATGTCTGAGCGCTATGTGACAGGCTCGATGGCACAGCTGTGACCAAAGTGACGAGAGGATAAGGGAGATTTTGAATCTCTGTGCACACTTTTGGACACTGGACACTTGTGGATTGTGTGAGGCCCACTGATATCTGAGCGCTATGTGACAGGCTCGATGGCACAGCTGCCTGTGACAAAAGTGACGAGAGGATAATGGAGATTTTGAATCTCTGCGCACACTTTTGGACACTGGACACTTGTGGATTGTGTGAGGCCCACTGATATCTGAGCGCTATGTGACAGGCTCGATGGCACAGCTGCCTGTGACAAAAGTGACGAGAGGATAATGGAGATTTTGAATCTCTGCGCACACTTTTGGACACTGGACACTTGTGGATTGTGTGAGGCCCACTGATATCTGAGCGCTATGTGACAGGCTCGATGACACAGCTGCCTGTGACAAAAGTGACGAGAGGATAATGGAGATTTTGAATCTCTGCGCACACTTTTGGACACTGGACACTTGTGGATTGTGTGAGGCCCACTGATATCTGAGCGCTATGTGACAGGCTCGATGGCACAGCTGCCTGTGACAAAAGTGACGAGAGGATAATGGAGATTTTGAATCTCTGCGCACACTTTTGGACACTGGACACTTGTGGATTGTGTGAGGCCCACTGATATCTGAGCGCTATGTGACAGGCTCGATGGCACAGCTGCCTGTGACAAAAGTGACGAGAGGATAATGGAGATTTTGAATCTCTGCGCACACTTTTGGACACTGTACACTTGTGGATTGTGTGAGGCCCACTGATATCTGAGCGCTATGTGACAGGCTCGATGGCACAGCTGTGACAAAAGTGACTAGAGGATAAGGGAGATTGGATTGCTTTTAAAAAAGCAGTTTGCGAATCAGTGGGTAAACAGCAAAGCCAGCGTGCCAGGAAGCCTTAGAAGGCAGCCCAACAACCAACACCACTGATACACCACTATATAGCCTCCCCTTGCACTGCACACACAGTGACTTGTGTGTTGTGCAGGCCAAATCGCTAGCAGCAGAAGCAGTTTTTTTGTCTTCTTCCCTGCCTAACGCTCTCCCTACAGAATCAGCAGCAACCTCTCCCTATACTAAGATCGGCAGAAGTAAGATGGCGGTCGGCGTGCACGCCCTTTTATACCCCCTGTGACGCCCACCAAAGCAAGCCAATCACTTGCATGCCCTTCTGAAAGTTGGTGGTGACCCGTGCCTAGGTCATCACGTTGCCCACAGTGTCCGTGGATCCTGATTGGCTGAAAAAGAGCGCAAAACAAACTTTTGAAACGCGACTTTGGCGCGTAAGTCGCCGACCTCGTGGCCGACCTCATCCTAGGGTCGGGTTTCGTTTCATGAAACCCGACTTTGCCAAAAGTCGGCGACTTTTGAATTTTTTCGACCCGTTTCGCTCAACTCTAACCATTAGCTGGCACTCATTCTCTCTGGCTGACTGCGCAGGACTCCTATCCCGCTCCATCCTTCCACCAGGCTCTCCAACAACTCAGCAAGAAATATCACCAGCCGTGAGTGAACCCCCTAAGCACACCTTTATAGGGAGTCACACCTGATCCCTAATTAAGTGAACATTAACCTAAACCTATGGTGCGATACCGCTAACCACCACCGGGGACAGTCAAAACACCTTTGAACTCAACCAAAGTAAAAAAGTTCACTTTGTGCTTTTAATACCACCAGATCCAACACTGGATCATGACAGGTGTTAGTTGAGTGTGTGCAACAACAGGTGCAGGAGGCATCTCCGCAGGCACCATGGACAGGGAATTGGCCTCCACACACAACAGTGGAAGAAGCAGTGATGTAACATGCAGACAGTGTTCCTGGACTCTGTTGTTTGGCCTACATAGTCGGGTGCTTTGCTGCCATGTGCCTGTTCATGCTGATGGTGGTCAGGCTGGTAGTTATGCTACCCCTGCTGATGCGGGCATGGCAGGTGGTGCAAATGGCCTGTTTGGGATTATCAGCAGAGTCTTTAAAAAACAACCAGACTTGGGAAGACCTAAGGCTGGAGTCATACATAGTGACTCACCAGCGATCCTGACAACGATATCAATGTGTCAGGATCGCTGGTGAATCGCTATGTGATCGCTGGTGAGCTGTCAAACAGACAGCTTTACCAGCGATCAGCACAGCGCCACCCAGCGCCCGGCGTCACTGTGCTCATCAGTAACCAGCGCACTGATGCAGGAAGCTAGTAACTAACGTACACATCGGGTATCCAAGGGATGTGCGTCCCTAGATACCCGATGTGTACGTTAGTTACCAGCTCCCTGCATCAGCGCGCTGGTAACTAACGTACACATCGGGTATCTAAGGGACGCACGTCCCTTGGATACCCGATGTGTACATTAGTTACCAGCAGATCGCTGGTCTCCCGCCTGTCACACGCAGCGATGCGTGGTGGCCAGCGGGACACCAGTGACCAAAAAAAAGTCCTGGCCTTTCCTGCAGCGATCAGCGATACCGGCAGGAGGGCTGGTCACTGATCGCTGTCACACACAGCGATCTCCCTGGTGGGATCGCTGTTGTGTCACAAAAATTGTGACTCAGCAGCGATCTCGCTAGCGAGATCGCTATGTGTGACAGGGCCTTAACAGTTGTACTGACAACTTCCGTCATGTTGGTGTTATGAGGAACGATTGCCTGACTTCTGTCTGCGGCCACCACACTACTTCTTCTTGAATGTTGGGGTGATACGCATCCCTCCCCCTATGTGCTGCTGTCCTCGCTCTGCATGTCCTCCTGCCAAGTTGGATCAATTAAAATATCATTCATCACCTCGTCTTCCACTTCCGCACTCCGTTACTCCTCCTTACTTTGTGGCAATTGTGTCTTATCACCGTCCACCTCTTGTGACACGTTCCTGCTTTCGCCTTCATGTGACCCTGGCAGTGCAAATATTTGGGCATCATTACATGCGATCTCATCTTGCTTCAAATGGACCAGGCGAGAGGCTCAAATCTATAAATGAAAAAGTTAACAGCTCTTCGGAGTGTCCACGTGTAGGATCAGTTGTCTCCGGGCACTCGGCATGGTGGGAGGAAGGAGTATCAGGGTGAGGAATATATGGTCCAGACTCACGGCTACTCACACTTGACCATGTGAAATCAAAGGATACGATGGCTAGCACTCAACTTAAAGATTAGAATGACGGTGCTAGTGAAAGGAGCCAGAGGTCCCATAAACAATAGTTCAAAAAAATCACTGCACATGTACGAGTTGGAAATTATGCTTCAAGTGAGGATTTATTAATAGTGATTGCTGTCGTATAATACACTTCTTTTGTCAGCACCTCTGAAAAGTTCCCTCTCCAATATAGAACCCATTACTCTGGGTATCTCACCTTAACACAGGTCCAGTCTTTACCAGTGGGGATACACCATATCATACTGTATGAAATACTACACCACAAGAACAATAAATATCTTTTGACCTAAGATGCTTCATTAAATGGGCGACTATGTGATGTAGGCCATTAACTGGCCGAAACATGATTTTTCCTGTCGCTTCAGCAATCACTATTAATAAATCCTCACTTGAAGCATAATTTCCAATTCGTACGTGTGCAGTAATTTTTTTGAACTATTGACCATGTGGAAGACAGGGTGGTGGTAGTTGTGGCCAACTGACTGGAAATATCATCCACTATCCAACCAACAATCTTTTGACACTGCTCTGGGTTCAATAGTGCTGTGTTGCTGAGGTCCCCTAATTGGGATAGGTAGGTCGAGCGAGAAGACGTGGGTGTTTGTTGTGGCCCAATTTCAGCTTGCCCACGGCCTCAGCCTCGGCCTCTGCATGTTCACTTCCCCGTCCATTGCCATGCGCCTTGCCCATTTTAAATGGACTACAATATTTCCATGTTTACTACAAATGGCTGAATTTGGAGCGAACCTATATGTGATCCGTGTGTGGGAAAACCACAGTTTAAAACCTCTGGCCTGTAGGTAACATGTTTTTTTTTCAGCAAAGTGGTGTCAATAACTAGGTTAAGACACAGGAAAAAAAGTTGAATGGATGCCTCAAATGTCACAATTTGTAGCCACAGAGAGATGAGGCGTGTGACGGAGATACCACACTGTAAAATATATGGCCTGTATTTTTATTTTTTTACACGAAAATAGTGTCAAGAACTAGGAACCGACCTCGCCTATGTTCCTGATCCATCATTGAGTGGGGTATCGTAACATGGAGCAGAGAGTGCACAAGACCTTCATTCACATTTTTTAATTGCCACAGTCGTCTTTGAAGTTTAGAACTCACAATGACTCACAATGTCAAAGAAAAAGTAAATGTTACATTACTCCAAATGTGTTCATTTTAATTAACCCCTTCACGACCAATGACGCAACATAGGCGTCATGAAAGTCGGTGCCAATCCGACCAGTGACGCCTATGTGGCGTCATGACTTTAAGGCTGTGTGCCCACGTTGCGTTTTTTAAGCGTTTTTGATGTGTTTTTTGTGGTCAAACCGCATCAAAAACACTTAAAAGAAGCATCCCATTCATTTTAATGCATTTTGGCCTTTTTGTGCCAATGGATGCGTTTTTTACCGCTAAGGAAACACTTAGCGGTAAAAAACTCAGCATGTTCATTAATTTCCACTTAGGTCCGCGTTTTTGGCTATTTCCTATAGTCCAAAAGACGCGCGGAAAAAAACACATAAAAAATGCGTGTTTTTTTAACAAAAAACACGAAAAAATTGCGGCAAAAAGCACACGTTTTCTGGGAAGTAGACCCGTTTCCTGAGCGTTCAAAAACGCTAACATTTTACTTGGGTCCGCTGCACCCTGTATTAGTGCAGATGCATTTAGGCCTGTCTGGTTTGTATCTGAATTTTTTGGAGGATTTTTTCCTCTTTTTGAGTTTTTCATGTTAGAGTAGGACTGGCAAGTGTAAGGAACTTTGGTGCAGTTTGCCAGCTTCCGTATTAAGGCCTTAATATCAACCAATACCTTACATATATTGATATGTTTTTTGTGAACTTTTTATATTTCTTTCATGGTGCAGTTGGGCCCAAATGGTTCTGCAAACTTGTGGCCTCTGTTCACACGGGATGCATTCTAGTTGGCACTGGGCAGCCCCCCTATATGGTGTTACTAAGAGGTTGTGAACCAGAAGCCCTGCATTCCCTGTGTGAACACTGCCACATGCGGATTATTTCTTCTGCACTGGTGTACCACACGGCCAATCCCTGATTGTAGGCTGCTGTTTCATTTGGTATTTATGCACCTGTACAGCTGACATTTTACTTGGGTCCACTGCACCCTTTATTAGTGCAGATGCATTTAGGCCTGTCTGGTTTGTATCTGAATTTTTTGGAGGATTTTTTCCTCTTTTTGAGGTTTTCATGTTAGAGTAGGACTGGCAAGTGTAAGGAACTTTGGCGCAGTTTGCCAGCTTCCGTATTAAGGCCTTAATATCAACCAATACCTTACATATATTGATATGTTTTTGTGCTCTTTTTATATTTCTTTCAGGGTGCAGTTGGGCCCAAATGGTTCTGCAAACTTGTGGCCTCTGTTCACACGGGATGCATTCTAGTTGGCACTGGGCAGCCCCCCTATATGGTGTTACTAAGAGGTTGTGAACAAGAAGCCCTGCATTCCCTGTGTGAACACTGCCACATGCGGATTATTTCTTCTGCACTGGTATACCACACGGCCAATCCCTGATCGTAGGCTGGCTGTTTCATTTGGTATTTTTGCACCTGTGCAGCTGCCATTTTACTTGGGTCCGCTGCACCCTGTATTAGTGCAGATGCATTTATGCCTGTCTGGTTTGTAACGTGGGCACATAGCCTAAAGCCCCCCTGCAGGTCGGGTGACCGGGGTCACTGAAAGGTCACCTGACCCGCAGACAGATACAGGGTGCTTTGTACTTCACCACAGCGAGCGTGGCTTCGCCCCCACGTGGCTATGATCGCTCTGATTGGCTGTTAAAAGTGAAACTGCCAATCAGAGCGATAGTAATATTTCATCAATGAAAATTGATGAAATATTACAATCCAGCCATGGCTGATGCTGCAGTAGGATCGGACATGGCTGGAGACCGTGATCCGACCCCCCCCACGACTCACGGGGCCGATCGGCCCCCGATACCGAATGACGGTGGCAATGTGCTGCCGCCATCATCATCTACTCCCTCCCCCTTCTCTCTGCTCCCCCCACCTTCCGACCACCCCTCACCCCCTGGTACCTCCGATGTCCCGCTCTGGCTCCCGGTGTCCCACTGTCCTGTTCCATGAGTGCCGCCATCTTGAAAAATGGCGGGCGCATGCGCAGTGCACATGCCGGCTGCAGATTCCATTCATTCATTTTGATCACTGTGATAAACTCTCACAGTGATGAAAATGGAATGAAAAGTAAATAAACCCCCCGTTTATCACCCCCATAGGCAGGAACAAATAATAAAATAAAGAAATTATTTTTATTTTTCCATTAGGGATAGGGATAAAGTTGGAAATAGGGGTAGGGTTAGGGTTATGGCTAGGGGTAGGGTTAGAATTAGGGTTAGGGTTGGAGTTAGGGTTGGAATTAGGGTTAGGGTTAGAGTGGAATTAGGGTTAGGGTTGGAATTAGGGTTAGGGTTAGAATTAGGGTTAGGGTTGGAATTAGGGTTAAGATTAGGGTTAGGGATGTGTTGGAGTTAGGGTTGGGATTAGGGCTAGGCTGTGGTTAGGGTTATGGTTAGTGTTATGGTTAGGGTTGGGATTAGGGTTAGGGACGTGTTGGGGTTAGGGCTGTGGTTAGGGGTGTGTTGGGGTTAGGGTTGAAGTTAGAATTGAGAGCTTTCCACTGTTTAGGCACATCAGGGGGTCTCCAAACACAACATGGTGCAACCATTGGTTCCAGCCTATTTTTCGTTCAAAAAGTCAGTGGTTTACCCCAACATATGGGGTATCAGCATACTCAGGAAAAATTGAACAACAACTTTGGTGGTCTAATTTCTCCTGTTACCATTGGGAAAATAAGAAATTGGGGGCTAAAAAATTATTTTTGTGGAAAAAAATGATTTTTTTATTTTCACGTCTCTGCATTATAAACTTCTGTGAAGCACTTGAGGGTTCAAAGTGCTCACAAGACATCTAGATAAGTTCCTTGGGGGTCTAGTTTCCAAAATGGGGTCCCTTGTGGGGGGTTCCACACTTTAGGTACATCAGGGGCTCTGCAACTGTAACATGATGCCCGCAGACCATTCCATCAAAGTCAGCATTTCAAAATGTCACTACTTCTCTTCCGAGCCCCAACGTGTGCCCAAACAGTGGTCCCCCCACATATGGGGTACTAGAGTACTCAGAACAAACTGAACAACTACTTTTGTGGTCCAATTTCTCCTGGTACCCTTGTGAAAATAAAAAATTGTGCACTAAAAAATAATTTTTTTGAGGTAAAAAAAAATATATATATTTTCACGGCTCTGCGTTATAAACTTTTGTGAAGCATTTGGGGGTTCAAAGTGCTCACTATGCATCTAGATAAGTTCCTTAGGGGGTCTAGTTTCCAAAATGGAAAATGGGGTCATTTGTGGGGGAGCTCCAATGTTTAGGCACACAGGGGCTCTCCAAACACGACATGGTGTCCGCTAACGATTAGAGGGAATTTTCATTTCAAAAACTCAAATGGCGCTCCTTCCCTTCTGAGCCCTGCCTTGCGCCCAAACAGTGGGTCCCCCCCACATATGGGGTACCAGCGTACTCAGGACAAACTGGACAGCAACTTTTGTTGTCCAATTTCTCCTGTTAGCCATGTGAAAATAAAAAATAGCATGCTAAAAAGTCATTTTTGAGGAAAAAAAGATTTTTTTATTTTCACTGCTCTGCGTTATAAACTTTTGTGAAGCACTTGGGGGTTCAAAGTGCTCACCACACATCTAGATAAGTTCCATAAGGGGTCTAGTTTCCAAAATGGGGTCACTTGTGGGGGTTTTCACTGTTTAGGCGCACAGGGGCTCTCCAAACGCGACATGGTGTCCGATAACGATTGGAGCTAATTTTCCATTCAAAAAGTCATATAGCGCTCCTTCCCTTCCGGACCCTGCTGTGTACCCAAACAGTGGTTTATGACCACTTATGAGGTATCAGTGTACTCAGGAGAAATTGCCCAACAAATTTTATGATCCATTTTATCCTGTATTGTTGTGAAAAAAAGTGCTTTTTTTTACGGATCAATTTGTGAAGCACCTGGGGGTTCAAAGTGATCACTATGCATCTAGATAAGTTCCTTGGGGGGGTCTAGTTTCCAAAATGGGGTCATTTGTGGGGGAGCTTCAATGTTTAGGCACACAGGGACTCTCCAAACGCGACATGGCAACCACTAAATATTCCAGCATATTTTCAATTCAAAAAGTCAAATGGCGCTTCTTCCCTTCTGAGCCCTGCCTTGCACACAAACAGTGGTTTATGACCACATATGAGGTATCGGTGTACTCAGGGGAAATTGCCCAACACATTTTAGGATCCATTTTATCCTGTTGCCCATGTGAAAATGAAAAAATTGATGCTAAAAGAAAAGTTTTGTTGGAAAAATTAAAATGTCCATTTTTTCCTTCCACGTTGCTTTAGTTCCTGTGAAACAACTGAAGGGTTAATAATCTTCTTGAATGTAGTTTTGACTAGCTTGAGGGGTGCAGTTTTTAGAATGCTGTCACTTTGGGGTATTTTCTGCCATATAGACCCCTCAAAGTGACTTCAAATGTGAGGTGGTCCCTAAAAAAAATGGTTTTGTAAATTTTGTTGTAAAAATGAGAAATCGCTGGTCAACTTTTAACCCTTATAATTTCCTAACAAAAAAAAATTTGTTTCCAAAATTGTGCTGATGAAAAGTAGACTTGTGGGAATGTTATTTAGTAACTATTTTGTGTCACATAACTCTCTGGTTTGACAAAATAAAAATTAAAAATTTGAAAATTGCGAAATTTTCTAAATTTTCGCCAAATTTCTGATTTTTTCACAAATAAATGCAAAAATTATCGACCTAAAATTTACCACTACCATGAATCCCAATCTGTCACGAAAAAACATTCACAGAATCGCTAGGATGCGTTGAAGCGTTCCAGAGTTATTACCTCATAAAGGGACACTGGTCAGAATTGCAAAAAATGGCCTTGTCATTAAGGTCAAAATAGGCTTGGTCATGAAGGGGTTGAAGCAAAAACTATTTTTTGTAAAGGTTCAATCCAAAAAACTTAGCAGTTTTCAAAATTGGAGTTTTCCTAAAAGTGCAAATGTTTTGTGTCAAGTAGTGATATCACCGTTGTTTTTATCCGGCGTATAGGTTGTGTTCTTGGCAAGTCTAGACATTGAGTACTGCACACAGACTTTCTTTTACTACTTCTTTTGAATTACTGTATGTGTAGAAATCTGTGATCAATACTTTGGTTTATTATGGACTCAATGTCCTCTTTAAAGAGCACCTAAATTTCACCATTATTGGCCATAAATGTTGTTAATATGTATAGTCTAAAGTGGTTTATCAGTATAAAATAAAGTCTAATATCCCTAGGAGATTGTTTTGCCCTGAGCTATTTATCTGGCATTTGATAACAGAGTCCAGATTCAGTCTTCCATAATTTAATCAACCATAGATATTTTATTGACTATCAGTAGCTGATGGTGATGGTGTATTACGGAAAAGTGCACATGTCTGCTGTCTGGTATAAAGGGGATCTGTCACCCCATTTTAGCCCTATCAGCTGCCGGCACCGCCATCAGGGGCTTATCTACAGAATTCTGTAATGCTGTAGATAAGCCCCCCCCCGATGTAACCTGAAAGATAAGAAAAGCAAGTTAGATTATACTCACCCTGGCGTCTGATCCAGTGCGATGAGTGTCGCCATCTGGTCCAGCGACTCCCATCTTCATACAATGCCGTCCTCCTTCTTACTTCTGCCACGGCTCCTGCGCAGGCGTACTTTCTCTGCATTCAGAGTAAAGTACTGCAGTGCACAGGCGCCGGACCTCTCTGACCTTTTCCGGTGCCTGCACACTGCAGTACTTTACTCTGACCTCAACAGGGCAGATACAGTGGGGCAAAAAAGTATTTAGTCAGTCAGCAATAGTGCAAGTTCCACCACTTAAAAAGATGAGAGGCGTCTGTAATTTACATCATAGGTAGACCTCAACTATGGGAGACAAACTGAGAAAAAAAATCCATAAAATCACATTGTCTGTTTTTTTTTCATTTTATTTGCATATTATGGTGGAAAATAAGTATTTGGTCAGAAACAAAATTTCATCTCAATACTTTGTGATATATCCTTTGTTGGCAATGACAGAGGTCAAACGTTTTCTGTAAGTCTTCACAAGGTTGCCACACACTGTTGTTGGTATGTTGGCCCATTCCTCCATGCAGATCTCCTCTAGAGCAGTGATGTTTTTGGCTTTTCGCTTGGCAACACGGACTTTCAACTCCCTCCAAAGGTTTTCTATAGGGTTGAGATCTGGAGACTGGCTAGGCCACTCCCGGACCTTGAAATGCTTCTTACGAAGCCACTCCTTCGTTGCCCTGGCGGTGTGCTTTGGATCATTGTCATGTTGAAAGACCCAGCCACGTTTCATCATCAATGCCCTTGCTGATGGAAGGAGGTTTGCACTCAAAATCTCACGATACATGGCCCCATTCATTCTTTCATGTACCCGGATCAGTCGTCCTGGCCCCTTTGCAGAGAAACAGCCCCAAAGCATGATGTTTCCACCACCATGCTTTACAGTGGGTATGGTGTTTGATGGATGCAACTCAGTATTCTTTTTCCTCCAAACACGACAAGTTGTGTTTCTACCAAACAGTTCCAGTTTGGTTTCATCAGACCATAGGACATTCTCCCAAAACTCCTCTGGATCATCCAAATGCTCTCTAGCAAACTTCAGACGGGCCCGGACATGTACAGGCTTAAGCAGTGGGACACGTCTGGCACTGCAGGATCTGAGTCCATGGTGGCGTAGTGTGTTACTTATGGTAGGCCTTGTTACATTGGTCCCAGCTCTCTGCAGTTCATTCACTAGGTCCCCCCGCGTGGTTCTGGGATTTTTGCTCACCGTTCTTGTGATCATTCTGACCCCACGGGGTGGGATTTTGCGTGGAGCACCAGATCGAGGGAGATTATCAGTGGTCTTGTATGTCTTCCATTTTCTAATTATTGCTCCCACAGTTGATTTCTTCACTCCAAGCTGGTTGGCTATTGCAGATTCAGTCTTCCCAGCCTGGTGCAGGGCTACAATTTTGTTTCTGGTGTCCTTTGACAGCTCTTTGGTCTTCACCATAGTGGAGTTTGGAGTCAGACTGTTTGAGGGTGTGCACAGGTGTCTTTTTATACTGATAACAAGTTTAAACAGGTGCCATTACTACAGGTAATGAGTGGAGGAAAGAGGAGACTCTTAAAGAAGAAGTTACAGGTCTGTGAGAGCCAGAAATCTTGATTGCTTGTTTCTGACCAAATACTTATTTTCCACCATAATATGCAAATAAAATGAAAAAAAAACAGACAATGTGATTTTCTTGATTTTTTTTTCTCAGTTTGTCTCCCATAGTTGAGGTCTACCTATGATGTAAATTACAGACGCCTCTCATCTTTTTAAGTGGTGGAACTTGCACTATTGCTGACTGACTAAATACTTTTTTGCCCCACTGTACATTAAAGTACACCTGCACCGGAGTCACGGCAGAAGTAAGAAGGAGGACGGCCCCGTATGAAGATGGGAGGTGCCGGACTGGACCGCGACACCCACTGCACCCACACCCGCCCCCGGTAAGTATAATCTAACTTGTTTTTCTTCTCTTTCAGGTTACATCGGGGGTTTATCTACAGCATTAGAGAATGCTCTATATAAGCCCCTAATGGCGTTGCTGGCAGCTGATAGGGCTAAAATGGGGTGACAGATTCCCTTTAAGAAGTTTTGAATGAATGTAGCTTTTAATAGTTTAATTGATCATTGATCTGAAGAAATAAAAGAAAATATTCTCCCAATTGTTCTTTAATCCATTTATCCTTCTGATAACAAGAGCTGCAAACATTGTTATTGATTTCCCTGCTATTTTGTGTTTCAACAGTGACATTCTCAATTTAGGAGTCATAAAAACATGAGTCCATTTGTGTGAGTGGTTTGTCATCTTTGTCTAAATGTAAAATCTTCACATGATCTTTAATTGGAAAAAGTCCAACCTTTTATTACCAAATGACATAGGTCATGAGATGGTTGTAATGAAATGTTTTCCAACATTACAATTGAACCTAGCGCTTAAAGGGGTTATCTAAGACTAGATTATTTTTTTTATTATGAGCCTAAGAACTAGCAGGCAGTTAGTTGCCACCTAATTCCTGTTCTGCCCAGCAGACATCTCTGCTGGCACAAACCACTCCTGTCGGTGATTCTGCAGCTTCCACTGATGTCACGTCGAGAGAGCATCAACTGCTCTGTTGATGAGGTGTGACAGCCGAAATCATGCTGATTGACAGCTGTTACCTGCAGCCTAACTGCGGCAAGGCAGCTGTCAATCAGCATGATGTGAGGCAAACATGCACCATCAACAGACCTGCTCAGAAGCAGAGCTGCACTGTAGACGTGGAGCAGCTGGACAATAAGTCACTGAACGGGCGCCAGATAGAACAGACAGGTAGTTAACTACCTGTCTGTCAGATTTTTGGATGATAGTAAAAAAATAACTTAGTCCTGAATATGCCCTTTAAGGACTGATTCAGACATCCATGATTATACTCTTACATAATAATACAAATCTTTGTTCATCATTGTTTTAGATCCAAGTAACAACAGCGTTTGGTGAGTGTCAGTCTTTACCATTCATATATAAAAAATTAAAAATTATAAAGCTTCTCCTATACATTACAATGTTATCTATGGATTAATGTAGATAGCACATGGACTGCATACTCAAGGCATACAGGTGTTCTTCACAGACCCATTGACATGTGTGGGTAAATTTAATGTGTGACTTGGATCAAAACAGACTTGCGTCTGTCATTTTTCATGGAACACTCAGTCTGCAAAAAAATACAGATATTTGAAAAGCACTAAAGACTATAAGGAGTACATGTTCTATCTATGAAAAACATGGATAGGGCAAGTACAGTAGTGTGCAAAGTTTTTAGTCAGGTGTAAAAAAAAAATGCTGCAAAGAGTGGTTTCAAAAATAGAAGTGTTAATAGTTTATTTTTATCAATTAAAAAAATGCAAAGTGAATAAGTAAAACTGAAATTTAAATCAAATCGATATTTTGTGTAACCCATCTTTGCTGTCAAAACAGCATCAATTCTTCTAGGTTGTTCCAAACATCTTGGAAAAGTATCTACAGTAAAGGTTTTCTGTGGATGTAGGATTGCGCAAATCCTACTCCACATGGCTCACAGATGTCTGACTGTGGCCTAAAGCCCCCTTCTCACATAGCAAGATCGCTAGCAAGATCGCTGAAGCGTCACGGATTTTGTGACGCAACAGCCATGCCAGCGATCTCGCTACATGTGGCACGCAGCGGCGACTGGCCCCCCCGCTGGATATCGCTGATCGTGCTCGAATGTCCTGGGCCATTTTTTGTCGTCGGCGTCCCACTGGCCAGCAAGCATCGCTGTGTTTGATGCCGACGAGCAACATTGTTGGCGACGCAGAACACAGGGACGCAGGCGGGAATCGTCTGAAAAGCTGTTGCATGACAAGGTATCAACGACCGGCGAGGTCGTTACACGGATCGCCGGATTGTTGCTGCGTCGCTGAAGAGATCTGCCTGTTTGGCAGCTTACTAGCGACCATTTAGCGACGCACCAGCAATCCTTACCTGGTAGCATCGCTGTCGGGATCGCTGGTGCATCGCTAAGTGAAACGGGACCCTAAGAATCAGGAGACCTACTGGCGTTCTAAGGATTTAACCTGTAGATTATCTTCAGATAAAGAACAATAGGTCAGAAATAAGTAGTGGACAACTCCTATAAAAGTGTGATGTGTGGGATCATCTGAATCACAGACAAGGAGAGGTGTTGGGATCTAAACTTGTTCCCAGTAATCTCAAAATTGTCTCAATTGAGATAATTTGACTCTCATCCTCCAACGATGCAAACTGCGATTTCTCCAAATGGACTGTGTGTCCATGTGGAAATTTGTTCACGTGAATTTGTCTGTTGACTACTGGTCCATCTGCAGTCCATGTGTGTGACTTAGCCCTCACTAAATCAAGCCTTGCATCTGTGTGACATCACAAGACCAACATATTTTCAGCTACTGGAAGTAAACAATTACCTTTTTTATCACCACTACTCATTATGTAGGAAGTACATGGGACATTTCTATAATTTTTTTTTAAACAATATATATAAACTTATTTCCTAAAACTAGAATGCCACATTAACTTATATATTAGAGTTTAATCAGTGATTTGTAATGATCAACCTGAGGCCTAGACTCTATTGGTACTTTAATCATGTGGGGGGCCATAAGAATGTTTATTTTGTACTTTTTATGGTTGGTCAGAATGGTTAGTTCTTGGCACTGAATGAGGATCACTTCCTTACCAAGACTGAATGCTTTCTAGTCAGAGCTTATTTTCAAATCATTCTGCCCTCAAGAGACCTTCTGTTTCATAAAAAATTATCCCACAGGAAACATGAAAAACCAAGCTAATGAGCCATGTACCCATAACAATGGCACCAGGACCTTCAAGACAGACAAATTCACTTCAGCTATTTTTCTTCATTATTGTTGGAAGTGACTCTTTAAATATGTCATTGTCATCAAAAGACTGTGACCAGAGGTGAGGCTGACTCTTATGACTCCTGCTTGCTTTGTTATAATCTTTCTTTCAACTCTCAACGGCAACAAGAAGGTGAAGTTCTACTAACAAAACCACCATTGTGTTGCCATCATCACAGGGTAATCCAGCTTCACAGATATGTTTGCTTTCTGTCTGATCAGGTCTGAGCTTTTGCCTTTCAACTTGTGAAGGCCGATGAATGATGCCTGCGAATGTGTCATGGGTGAGAATCAACTTTTCATCGGCTTTGTTTGGCTCCCATCTTACAGCTGTCGCCGTTTTCTCACACACCATGTCATAAAACTCTCATCATGTAAGCCAGGTGTAAAAAAACACTGCTGAAAGATGCTCCTCGGGCGTGTACCCAGTCTGAAGAGAAGTATCTCCGGTGTCTCTCAAGGACATCGGGTATTTGGTTGTACAGGAAGTTCAACAGAAGCAAAACACAACACGCAGCTTGCGAAATATTAGTGTCTAATCTTCACTGCTAAGGGATGGAAGAACATACTTCTTTCATGAAACTGAGCAACACCTATGTATATATATATAGATGGATATATACTGTCCTAGAATTTAGTCCATTAGTGTTAATACACTCAGCTGTACAATGAACGATACAAGGAATGCATTATTATCTAGGTAACATAACATTAAAAAAATTTTTAAGAGAAGATGGAAATGCATTAGCTAATCACAGGAGAAGTGATAAATGTCTGATTGCTAGAGGCCTCCACCTATTACAAATATGGGGTTCCTGCACCCCTCATTCCTCCTTACTGGTAAAGTTTTAGTGGTGTGGTGGTTGAGCATGTGTCTTTCCACTCCATCCATTGTCTGTGGCGTTAATGGAAGAAGCAAAATGTGGTACAAAGGGTTTATGACCCTACTTGTACAGAAAATGAAAACTTTCAAGTAAAGTATAATCTAGGCCCAACACGGTCAAAATATAAAAAAGCACCATCTATTTGCCACTCGCAAAATGTTAACGTCTGCAGTTTTTAATTGAATATGCTGTAACACAATAATGGACAGTAGAGAATCTATAAAAAAAATCAACTATGATTAAACTGCCCAAGAAAACAAAGTCATGATAAAATTCACACTCAGACATGTAATTCTGGATAATGTCTCAAAAAGTAATTGTGTATTTACATGCCATTATCAGGCAGTTAAACAAGATCTAAGCTACTATAAAATTGACGGCACATCAAGAACTAGTCTGAATAGGTGCATACCAAAAACAGCTTACATATCAAAATGAGAAAAATGGTTGCACCTATTCAGACTAGTTCTTGATGTGCCGTCAATTTTACAGTAGCTTAGATCTTGTTTAACTGCCTGATAATTCGATTTTCAACCTATCCTCCTATAAATATAGGCTTTACCTAGTCATTAGCCAGAGGTAAGTGTTCACACTAGGCAGTTAGATTAGGGACCCATTCGATTTTGAGATCACCAACGTCAACTGCCTAGTGTGAACACTTACCTCTGGCTAATGACTAGGTAAAGCCTATATTTATAGGAGGATAGGAACCAAATGATTGGATGTAATTAAAATCACAGCTTGGTGAAGGGCAGAGTGCTCAGTCAGAAAGCTAGTATAAATAACAGAAAAACTGACGGCACATCAAGAACTAGTCTGAAAAGGTGCATACCAAAAACAGCTTACATATCAAAATGAGAAAAATGGTTGCACTCAATTGCATTAAGACATGTCAATTTGAAATCTATGAAGTGTGAATAGCATAATGGCTTTGGAAATTTAGAAAAGACACATGAGATACTTAGCACCAAATTTGGCCAAAAATTGTGAGCCCATTCACCAACGTCAAGGTGATCTCAAAATCGAATGGGTCCCTAATCTAACTGCCTAGTGTGAACACTTACCTCTGGCTAATGACTAGGTAAAGCCTATATTTATAGGAGGATAGGAACCAAATGATTGGATGTAATTAAAATCACAGCTTGGTGAAGGGCGGAGTGCTCAGTCAGAAAGCTAGTATAAATAACAGAAAAACTGACGGCACATCAAGAACTAGTCTGAAAAGGTGCATACCAAAAACAGCTTACATATCAAAATGAGAAAAATGGTTGCACTCAATTGCATTAAGACATGTCAATATGAAATCTATGAAGTGTGAATAGCATACCTAGTCATTAGCCAGAGGTAAGTGTTCACACTAGGCAGTTAGATTAGGGACCCATCCTGTTTTGAGATTACCTTGACGTTTTTGAATGGGCTCACAATTTTTGGGCAAATTTTGTGCTAAGTATCTCATGTGTCTTTTCTAAATTTCCAAAGCCATTATGCTATTCACACTTCATAGATTTCATATTGATATGTCTTAATGCAATTGAGGGCAACCATTTTTCTCATTTCGATATGTAAGCTACTATAAAGTCATGACCAAAAGTGTTGCACCCTTGAAATTATTCTAGAAAATGAAGTATTTCTCCCAGAAAATTACTGCAATTATACATGTTTTGTTATACACCTATTTATTTCTTTTGTGTGTTTTGGAAAAACACACAAAAACAACAAAGAAAAAAAGGTAAATTGGAGCTAATTTCCCACAAAACCATTAACACTGAGCCTGCAGGACAGTCAGATGAGACCAAAATTGACCTCTTTGGATGTCATAAAACGCATCAAGTTTGGAGGCCACCAAAAGGCAATGCATACAACTGCTAAAACATCATACCAACATGAAGTTTTGAAGTGAGAACGTTATGGTGTGGGGCTCTTTTTCATGAAACAGCAGTTGCAAACTTCATATAATTGAAGGAAGAATGAATGGACAAATGTACAGAGACATTCTTTACAAAAAATGCTGCCATCTACCAGGATGATGAAGAACAAATTAGGGTGGACATTTCAGCAAGACAATGATCCCAAACACACAGCCAAGAAACCTCTCAATTGGTTTCAGAGAAAGAAAATTGAGCCGCTAGAATGGTCCAGCCAATCACCTGTCCTGATTCCAATAGAACATTTTTGAAAGGAAATAAAGCTCAGAGTTCATAGAAGGAGCCCACAGAAGCTTCAGGATTTGTATGGAAGAATGGGCCAAAATCACACTTGAGCAATGCATGTGACTAGTTTCTCCATACAGGAGGCTTCTTGAAGCAGTCATCACCAACAAAGGCATATGTATGAAGTATTAAATACATTTCAGTAAGAGTGTGCAATACGTTTTCCCTGTGTCATTTCTCATTATTACACATAACTTAATTTACGGACTTATATGGTTTGATTTCTTTGCCTGTGTAAATTGGATGTGTTGTTAACGACATCTGGTGAGAATTTCATGTTAATTGCACCTTTAAAAATATTTTTACTTAGAAAATTGATGACGTGTTCAATGCTTATTTTACCCGCTGTAGCTAATGTGAACGCATCCTTACATCCTCGTACAGGAGGACTTACCATGTGTATGCAACATCCATTGATTTCAGTGGGCACGTTGCTATGCTTCATTTCTCCTGTGTTGGCACTGCAGGTGAATTAAACATTTGTTGCCAGGTTCAAATGCCAATCGCGGCTGGCCAAGTAATCCGAAGACCTTTTATCTAAAAGGGTTTTAAAAAAAATAGACCAGTCTTTTAATGCTCCACATAAAATTTGAATTTTCTCTTTGAAGAATTCATGTTTACCTGTCTTACATTAATATTAATAATAATGGAGTATAAATCCTCATCAAGACACATTTACATCATGACATCTCAAAAGCAAACAAGAGAAGGTCATGCAAGTGAGAGTCCAAATCCTTTGCTCCTATTGTACCTGCAGTCTGATAAGTACCTGGACTTGGCCCTATCTTTCATCTGGCGGCAGGATGTGGAATGTGCTGTGTGTCTAACAGAGACAATCTGTAGCTTTGGTCTTTGAATCTCAGCTGAAAGATGGGTTCACCTACATCTCGTCTGCTGAGATTCCTGCGCTGCTGCTTCTTGAATCTCACCAAACAGGTATTTGGTACAAACACTTAAAAAGTTGTGTTATGGAGAGAGCTAGTGATAACAACATGTCCAGGCACAAGACGGTGGTACATTTCATTTCCCACTCTATCAAACTACAATATGTCACATTCGCAGGATGTTTATGAGTATATACCCTTATCTAATGATTTCCTATCAATGCTCTTGTCTATTATGTGTCACATAGTTTAGTTATTAGCAAGCATGTTGTCATCACATGAATATTGTAAGACTTCAGGGGCAATTAGCATCTACATTTTTTTGTTGATCACATCATTTATCATTTAGCTCTATTTTAAAGTAGCTCTCCAATTTTTTTCACTCCATTCTGTCACTGTACATATACAGTATATGTGTGTCTGTATATATATATATATATATATATCCCCTTACTGCCAGCTGACGTATCCCCCGCTTTGATGAGGGCTCTGGTGGTGAGCCCGCATCAAAGCCGAGATATGTCAGCTGTTTTGAACAGCTGACATGTACCCGCAATAGGCACGAGTGGAATTGTGATCCGCTCACGCCTATTAACTAGTTAAATGTCAAACGCTGACGGCGGCATTTAAATGGCGCTTCTGGCTTAGTACAGTGATAATTGCAGTTACAGGTGAGCCCAAATACACTTGTATCACGTAAACCTGAAAATCCTACTATGCCCTTAAGGCCGGGATCACACTACCATGTGTGATGCGAGAATCTTGCACGAGTCTCTCGCATCAACACCCAGCGCTACCGCCGGCACTCAGGACCGGAGCTGCGGCTGCACAGTAAATACAGTTGTGGCCAAAAGTATTGACACCCCTGCAATTCTGTCAGATAATACTCAGTTTCTTCCTGTAAATGATTGCAAACACAAATTCTTTGGTATTATTATCTTCATTTAATTTGTCTTAAATGAAAAAACACAAAAAGAATTGTCCTAAAGCCAAATTGGATATAATTCCACACCAAACATAAAAAAGAGGGTGGACAAAAGTATTGGCACTGTTTGAAAAATCATGTGATGCTTCTCTAATTGTGTAATTAACAGCACCTGTAACTTACCTGTGGCACCTAACAGGTGTTGGCAATAACTAAATCACACTTGCAGCCAGTTGACATTGATTAAAGTTGACTCAACCTCTGTCCTGTGTCCTTGTGTGTACCACATTGAGCATGGAGAAAAGAAAGAAGACCAAAGAACTGTCTGAGGACTTGAGAAGCCAAATTGTGAGGAAGCATGAGCAATCTCAAGGCTACAAGTCCATCTCAAAAGACCTGAATGTTCCTGTGTCTACCGTGCGCAGTGTCATCAAGAAGTTTAAAGCCCATGGCACTGTGGCTAACCTCCCTAGATGTGGACGGAAAATAAAAATTGACAATAGATTTCAATGCAAGATTGTGCGGATGTTGGATAAAGAACCTCGACTAACATCCAAACAAGTTCAAGCTGCCCTGCAGTCTGAGGGTACAACAGTGTCAATCCGTACTATCCATCGGCGTCTGAATGAAAAGGGACTGTATGGTAGGAGACCCAGGAAGACCCCACTTCTTACCCCGAGACATAAAAAAGCCAGGCTGGAGTTTGCCAAAACTTACCTGAAAAAGCCTAAAACATTTTGGAAGAATGTTCTTTGGTCAGATGAGACAAAAGTAGAGCTGTTTGGGCAAAGGCATCAACATAGAGTTTACAGGAGAAAAAAAAGAGGCATTCAAAGAAAAGAACATGGTCCCTACAGTCAAACATGGCGGAGGTTCCCTGATGTTTTGGGGTTGCATTGCTGCCTCTGGCACTGGACTGCTTGACCGTGTGCATGGCATTATGAAGTCAGAAGACTACCAACAAATTTTGCAGCATAATGTGGGGCCCAGTGTGAGAAAGCTTGGTCTCCCTCAGAGGTCATGGGTCTTCCAGCAGGACAATGACCCAAAACACACTTCAAAAAGTACTAGAAAATGGTTTGAGAGAAAGTACAGGAGACTTCTAAGGTGGCCAGCAATGAGTCCAGACCTGAATCCCATAGAACACCTGTGGAGAGATCTAAAAATGACAGTTTGTAGAAGGCACCCTTCTAATATCAGGGACCTGGAGCAGTTTGCCAAAGAAGAATGGTCTAAAATTCCAGCAGAGCATTGTAAGAAACTCATTGATGGTTACCGGAAGCGGTTGGTCGCAGTTATTTTGGCTTAAGGTTGTGCAACCAAGTATTAGGCTGAGGGTGCCAATACTTTTGTCTGGCCCATTTTTGGCGTTTTGTGTGAAATGATCAATGTTTTGCTTTTTGCTTCATTCTCTTTTGTGTTTTTTCATTTAAGACAAATTAAATGAAGATAATAATACCAAAGAATTTGCATTTGCAATCATTTTCAGGAAGAAACTGAGTATTATCTGACAGAATTGCAGGGGTGTCAATACTTTTGGCCACAACTGTACATGCAGCCGCAGCTCCGGTCCTGAGTGCCGGCGGCAGTGCTGGGTGTTGATGCGAGAGACTCGTGTAAGTTTCTAGCATCACACATGGTAGTGTGATCCCGGCCTATCAATGATAATATTTCCCCCATCCTCTGGAATTCTGTGCCCCAACACGTCTATCGACCACATTTGGATCCTTCAGACGGAACTTGAAAAACCATCTCTTCAAGAATGCTTACAGCCTGCAATGGCCCCCTGCCTCCTCACCACTACCGGAGCTGATGCCTCACCAACACTGGAGCTGCTGCAACCCACCAACCTACTGTCTCCTTCCCCACCATAATGTAGAATGTAAGCCCGCAAGGGCAGGGTCCTATCCTCTCTGTATCAGTCTGTCATTGTTATCTCGTTTAGTACCTTAAGTGATATCTGTAATTTGCATGTAACTCCTTCTCATGTGCAGCACCATAAAATCAATGTTGATATATAAATAAATAATAATAATATATTGCTACCTTAGGCTACTTTCACACTTGCGTTTTTTTTGCACTGCGGTTTTTAATGCGTTTTCTTGTTTTTTTGCGCATGGTTTTTGCAAAAAAAGCATGCTTTTTTTTGTGCTGACGTGCGCATTACCATGCACACGTCAGCGCTCCTATAGACTTTAATGGGTTTTGGGTGAATTTCGTGCGCATTGCGTGCACATGCGTTTTTTTGAGATAGGTCGGTCGCACAAAAAATGCAACAGGATGCATTTTGTGCACCCGGGCGCACACTACAAAAAAACGCATGCACATACAAACACGTACAAACGCATGACTATGCGTACCCATGATAAGCATAGGAAAAAAAACGCATGCGCATGTGTGCGCAAAAACTCAGCGCAAAAAAACGCAAGTGTGAAACCAGCCAGCCTGGAATTTCACTGGGTATTTTTTGAGGGTTTGCATCAGTTCATGTAAAGAACATGTCTACAACTATGTACATTTGGTTTTCTTTTTATTGTGAAGCAAACACCAAATAGGACACAATTACTGAAAACTTCAGTGTGCATAACTATTCACCCCATAAGGTCAGTACTTTGTAAAGCCTCTTTTTTCATCTATTACAGATGCAAGTCACTTTGGTTAAGTGTCTATGAGCTTTCCATATCTTGCCACTGGGATTTTTGGCCATGCCTCAAGACAAAACTGCTTCAGCTCCTTCAAGTTAGATGGTTTCCTGGTGAACAGCAAGTTTGACCACAGATTCTCAATTGGCTTAAGGTCTGGGCTTTGGTTAAGCAACTCTAAAACATTTACACGCGTCCCCTTAAACCATTCGAAAGCAATAAAGCAATATAGAAGCATGCTAAAGCAATACTCAAATGGTTTTAGGGAGTCGCCAAGCAATGAATTTAATCATGAGGTTGTGTGGTGTTCTACCAGTACAGTTGTGAGGTTCCCTGGTTTTGGTGTGGCCAGAGTAATGAACCAAAATCCCTCGTCCTGCTGTGGACAGTGTCCTGAACTCAAATGCCTGTTCCTGGAGCAGTCAATGCCTAAGTGTTGTCCAATGGTCCCGTGTGGCAAGTTCTGTTCTAGAAGTCCCATGGTCCCAGTGCGGCCAGAAGCTGAACATTGTCCCTCGGTCTGTGTGCATCCAGTTCCTGATCCAGTATACTATACTGGTCTGTCTGAACAAAGCGATAGTCCGTGTCAGCAAACCTGACAACTAGGTTCAGCATCTGTAGTACTGGGATTTGCCTAAGAGTGTTACCGTGCGGCTACCTGCAGCCCGATCTGTCTCCACCATTGAGCATAACATTTTATACCAATCTGCTTCTTTTCCTGCGCCTGGCATCAGCTGTATTGTCATGAGATTACTCTGAGTTCTGACTGCATTTTCCATCCTCCCTTTTGGTTGACCAGTGAGCATTCCCACTATAACTCAACCTTCACTTCTCCCACTCCTTCCCCACTGTCACACACATGTTCAGTGTAATGTCCACTCCCAGACACTGCTGCAGGCTGATCATTGTTACAGGGAAAATAAGTAACACAAAGCACCAGTACTGAGAAGGTATAAATAATAATAAGGGACTATGAGTGAGAACATATAACCCTTAACAATACGTTTTGATTGAAAAACTCTAAAATCACATCAAAAGAAACCTTAGTGCACAAATGGTGATACACATACAAAAATATCAAACTATATAATATGAGTGACTGTTTTGATAAGTCTGTAAAATACAGTTAGAGATAATCCAACAGAGTGCCACTATCCTTGTCTCCTCTTGCACACACCAAGATGGAGGTAAAATGGTTAGGGGGCAAGAGGAGGGAGAAGTGGACTAGATAACGATAAGCTCTGTGGATAAAGTCCCAGGTACTGCCACACACGGCCTGGGGCACCCTACATGTACACTCATACATCCCTACCTACCAGCCAAGGTTAGCACTCTAAACACTATATTTGGCGCCCCCACTCCACGATGGCTGACCCTCACTTACCCTGTAGACTCTGAACTAATGTGTCTGCAGGTAGCCTACACTAGACAATGAGCAACTAGACTGAAAGTGGAGAAGGGATGTTGGATACCGCGTAATATAAAAGAGGGTAGATGTTACTTATCAATCTGATGCATTATGGTGTTCATAGCTTCTGTGCCTCTGCCTCGACGCTTTTCTCCTTTGGTAGTTCATCAGGAGGCTAGGGTTTATATATGAGAGGTATAGATGATGGAAGATAGTCAGAATCCCATGGTGGTATGAGTTTTTCATTTAAAATATATTTTTAAGGGTTGTGTTTGCACACAAAGCACCAGTACACCAGCCCTTATGGACTAATCATGTTCCACTCTGAAAGGATTGATAGGGATAGAGATATGTATGAATATAGTAAGGGATCGGCTCTGAGGTAGATGCTGGTGATCATACAGGAGTCCGATTCGTTGGTCCAAAACAAACGTGTGGTTTTTTAAATGTCCATGAACCGTCCAGTATAACAAACAAAACTGCCTCTACTTGTTATAAAAGGTATAACAGCACCAAAATAAACAGTCCATGTATAGCAGACCTTTATTCAGCCTCTAAAAGAGACTGAGCCACACAAGAACAGTCTTTCACCTTTCACACACTACCACTAATGATACAGCTGGATTATCTTATATCTGCAACATCTCACCCAGGGGTGGGGCTATGTGAGCAGACAGTCCCATCCATCTCTTTGATTGATCGTAAACCCGATCCTGGACATGCCCTGTTAACTCTCTCAGTATTATACTTGCTGGAGCCTGCTTTTTTAGGTTTACATCATTGAGGCTACAAACCTTGATGATACATATCTCACCTCAAGGACCTGTCCAGAGGCCATCATACAAACCCCTTTCTGCCTAAAACTGTGGGAGCTTGGCACCTTATGCCAACAAACAGTGAACTCCCCGGCAGAGCGTCAGCAATGCCATGTAGTTTCCTGTTCCTATGCTCTACATGGAAAATAAAATCCTGAAGGACCAGGAACAACCTGGTCACTCGGTCATTGTTCCCCTCCTTCTCCTTTATCCACCTCAGTGGGGCATGGACTGTCATTGACCTGAATTTCTGCCTAATAGGTAGTATCTTAAAGTATCCAATGCCTACTTGATGGTCAAAGACTCCTCCACTATGGAGTTCAGGTGTTCTTTGGCATTCACTTCCTGAGACAAGACTGCCACTATTCCAACATCTAATGCAGTACTTGGTCCCCAGCCACCACTTTTTCTCCTGGTGTGGCGTCCCTGCCTTGTACTAGCACCTGTCCAGGAACATCACGTGTGTCCTTACCAACACACTTACTGACATTGTCCACTTAGCGATTGACACGTGGACAAGCGCTTACGGCCAGGAACGCTACATTTTCCTGACGGCACACTGGGTGAACATTGTGGAGGCTGTGTTCGAGTCACACTGGCGCATGTGCCCCTGACGCTGAGGATTGCTGGCCCTACTTCTATCAGGGTTTTCTCCACCTCCTACAGCAGCTCCTGCACCCCCTCCTGCTCCATTTCTGATGTGGTGTCTGAGAGCATGTAGTCCACATCAGCCGGAAGCTGGAAGCTCTGCAGGAATGCCTCAGCGAAGCGGCAACAGGCTCCGTTGGAAGCTAATTTGTCTAGGAGACAAACCATACACAGCTGCAGAGTTACTTAAAGGAATAACAGACAGGACAAATCTGTGTTTTTTGCAACTGAACCTTCAACCAGGTATGGTCTTGTATGATAATGGGTGTAACCTGGTGGCGGTTGTGAAGCTTGGCAAGCTCACACACGCCATGCTTGGCCCATCTGCTCCACTTGGTAGTTCAGCGGTTACTGAAAACACCCAGATATCCCAGAGCTTCTGGTCAAGATACACCGAGCCAGCGCCTGTTTGCCTAAGTTGGCTACAGCTGCAGCTGCTCTAGCAGTGCTGCAGCAGCTCATGCAAGTGCCAGCTCACTGACTGGTGTACGACGTTACCATGTGCTGTAACTCCACACTGCATATGCTGGCAAGGTTTTTTGAGCAGAAGAGGCCAGTGGTTGATTATCAGCTCCAACATGCATATGCCCGTGGGTATTCTGGTCAGTCTCTTCAAATAACATCTGAAGAGAGGGCATGGATAGCTGACATTTGTTTGGTTCTCAAAGACTTTGAGGACTCCACAAAGATGGTGAGCAGCGATGACACCACAAAGAGCGCAGCTATCCCACAGCTTACAAATAAACATGAAGCTTTGCATGCGGGCCAGGTGGGAATGGAGTAAAACATAAAACAATGAGATTGCAGCCAGCCCAGCCTCATTTCATCTGCTCAGCGCAGATTTTGTAACAATGAGTAGTTGGATGCTGAGGAGGAAGAAGAGGAGGAACAGGAGCTGATGGCTAGTAGCCACACAACCTTTGTTCCATCTCCCCTACATGGATGGGCTTAGGATGGGAATGAGAAGGAAGAGAGGGAGAAGGAGGAGAAGGAGAGTCGTCATCATGGTGGAGACAGGAATGTGTTGGCTGTATGGATCTTGGCACATATGGCCAACTTTATGCATCGCTGCCTTTTCGTGACCCTTGCATTACATTCATCTTGGCCAAAAAAGAGTACTGGCTGTTCACCCTGCTGGACCAACACTACATGGAGAACTTTGTATCTCTTTTCCCTGAGGTGGAGAGGTCTTCTAAAAGTAATGCTAAACCAGAAGGCCATTGAAGAAAATATGTTGAAAAATTTCTCATCAGACAATGCCAGTGATAGGGGGAAAGATTCCTTGCCCAATCAAGGAGTAGAGGCTAGGGAGATACATAGCAGGGGCAGGGCTCATGGTGTGACTCGACCAAACAGTTGGTCGGTCAGCTAATGGCACAACACACATACAATGGGGATGGGATAGGTGATAGGAAGGCCCTACCAATAGGGAATGAGGGATAGTCACCACCTGAGCTCCAACCTGAGCCTGACCCTGCACTCACCTAATGCCGTATGCGGGTCCTTTCCCCTGCCACTATCAGGATACCTCATCACTGTCACCGAAACTGCCCTGGCTAGTGCACTGGCTGGCGTATGGCGCTAGCCTAGCCACTACAGATAATAACATACAGTGGATAGTGACAAGCAAGTAAGGGATGGGAAAAAACAACTTAGCTTATGGACACCACTACTAAGCTCCACATCGCAGATAACAACAGCAACTGAACTCCCAACACCAGATGTGGCTGACACCAGAGAGCTGTTCCTGCTAGGCAGGTCTCCAGAAAGGAACTGTATCACCAACAGTCAGCTGATGCATCAGGTGACCATTTAAAGGATCGTAGGAGTGGTCACCACCCACATCAGCTGACCCTGCAGCACTGCAATAACACCAGATTGCCAGCGGGGAAAAAACTGATATTAACCCTTGATGGTCCAAAATGAAAAAAGTTTTAAACTGAGTGGAACCAGAGCTGACACAAATCCATAAATGGATCATGACAGGTACACCGTCAAAGGTGTCGGCTAATTTCACAACACCAGCCCAGGGCCTGATGACTGCGTATTTTTGACAAGGAGGGAAAAGTTTTTAATGATGATCAAGCAATACCTGGCTGACTAAACCAGCGTATTCTCTAATTCTGTTGTAACTTTCAACTATTGGTTCTCAAAGCTGGACACCTGACATGATCTGTCCCTCTATGCCTTGGAGGTAGAGTTGAGCGAAACGGGTCGAAAAATTTCAAAAGTCGCCGACTTTTGGCAAAGTCGGGTTTCATGAAACGAAACCCGACCCTAGGATGAGGTCGGCCACGAGGTCGGCGACTTACGCGCCAAAGTCGCGTTTCAAAAGTTTGTTTTGCGCTCTTTTTCAGCCAATCAGGATCCACGGACACTGTGGGCAACGTGATGACATAGGCAGGGGTCACCACCATCTTTCAGAAGGGCATGCAAGTGATTGGCTTGCTTTGGTGGGCGTCACAGGGGGTATAAAAGGGCGTGCACGCCGACCGCCATCTTACTTCTGCCGATCTCAGTATAGGGAGAGGTTGCTGCTGATTCTGTAGGGAGAGCGTTAGGCAGGGAAGAAGACAAAAACACTGCTTCTGCTGCTAGCGATTTGGCCTGCACAACACACCAGTCACTGTGTGTGCAGTGCAAGGGGAGGCTATATAGTGGTGTATCAGTGGTGTTGGTTGTTGGGCTGCCTTCTAAGGCTTCCTGACATTCCTGCATTGCTGTTTACCCACTGCTCCGCAAACTGCTTTTTTAAAAGCAATCCCAATTTTTTTTTTTTGTCCTGCTGAGAAGAAAAAAAAACTGCTTCTGCTGCTAGCAATTTGGCCTGCACAACACACCAGTCACTGTGTGTGCAGTGCAAGGGGAGGCTATATTGTGGTGTATCAGTGGTGTTGGTTGTTGGGCTGCCTTTTAAGGCTTCCTGACAGGCTGGCATTGCTGTTTACCCACTGCTCCACAAACTGCTTTTTTAAAAGCAATCCAATCTCCCTTATCCTCTAGTCACTTTTGTCACAGCTGTGCCATCGAGCCTGTGACATAGCGCTCAGATATCAGTGGGCCTCACACAATCCAAAAGTGTCCAGTGTCCAAAAGTGTGTGCAGAGATTCAAAATCTCCCTTATCCTCTAGTCACTTTGGTCACAGCTGTGCCATCGAGCCTGTCACATAGCGCTCAGATATTCATTGGGCCTCACACAATCCAAAAGTGTCCAGTGTCCAAAAGTGTGTGCAGAGATTCAAAATCTCCCTTATCCTCTAGTCACTTTGGTCACAGCTGTGCCATCGAGCCTGTCACATAGCGCTCAGATATTCATTGGGCCTCACACAATCCAAAAGTGTCCAGTGTCCAAAAGTGTGTGCAGAGATTCAAAATCTCCCTTATCCTCTAGTCACTTTGGTCACAGCTGTGCCATCGAGCCTGTCACATAGCGCTCAGATATTCATTGGGCCTCACACAATCCAAAAGTGTCCAGTGTCCAAAAGTGTGTGCAGAGATTCAAAATCTCCCTTATCCTCTAGTCACTTTGGTCACAGCTGTGCCATCGAGTCTGTCACATAGCGCTCAGATATTCATTGGGCCTCACACAATCCAAAAGTGTCCAGTGTCCAAAAGTGTGTGCAGAGATTCAAAATCTCCCTTATCCTCTAGTCACTTTGGTCACAGCTGTGCCATCGAGCCTGTCACATAGCGCTCAGATATTCATTGGGCCTCACACAATCCAAAAGTGTCCAGTGTCTAAAAGTGTGTGCAGAGATTCAAAATCTCCCTTATCCTCTAGTCACTTTGGTCACAGCTGTGCCATCGAGCCTGTGACATAGCGCTCAGATATCAGTGGGCCTCACACAATCCCAAAGTGTCCAGTGTCCAAAAGTGTGTGCAGAGATTCAAAATCTCCCTTATCCTCTAGTCACTTTGGTCACAGCTGTGCCATCGAGCCTGTCACATAGCGCTCAGATATTCATTGGGCCTCACACAATCCAAAAGTGTCCAGTGTCCAAAAGTGTGTGCAGAGATTCAAAATCTCCCTTATCCTCTAGTCACTTTGGTCACAGCTGTGCCATCGAGCCTGTGACATAGTGCTCAGATATCAGTGGGCCTCACACAATCCAAAAGTGTCCAGTGTCCAAAAGTGTGTGCAGAGATTCAAAATCTCCCTTATCCTCTAGTCACTTTGGTCACAGCTGTGCCATCGAGCCTGTCACATAGCGCTCAGATATTCATTGGGCCTCACACAATCCAAAAGTGTCCAGTGTCCAAAAGTGTGTGCAGAGATTCAAAATCTCCCTTATCCTCTAGTCACTTTGGTCACAGCTGTGCCATCGAGCCTGTGACATAGCGCTCAGATATCAGTGGGCCTCACACAATCCAAAAGTGTCCAGTGTCCAAAAGTGTGTGCAGAGATTCAAAATCTCCCTTATCCTCTAGTCACTTTGGTCACAGCTGTGCCATCGAGCCTGTGACATAGCGTTCAGATATCAGTGGGCCTCACACAATCCAAAAGTGTCCAGTGTCCAAAAGTGTGTGCAGAGATTCAAAATCTCCCTTATCCTCTAGTCACTTTGGTCACAGCTGTGCCATCGAGCCTGTCACATAGCGCTCAGATATCAGTGGGCCTCACACAATCCAAAAGTGTCCAGTGTCCACAAGTGTCTGCAGAAATTCAAAATCTCCCCTGTCCTATAGACACCTTGTACCTTGTTTTACATTACTATATAGTTTGTTGGATTTTGTCTACATTTCTACCAAAAATGAGGAAGGCTGGTGGAAGAGGCCGTGGAATTGGGCGGGGGTTGGCAGCTGGTAATGATGGTGTTGGTGGTGGATCTGATGGTAGTGGCAAGAGCAAAATAGGACCGAATGCAGGAGGTGTTGAGCCTGCGTCATCGTCTGGCTACATAAGGCCTCGAACGCTTAGTTTTCTAGGAGTTAGCAAACCGCTTTTAAAGCCAGAGCATCAGGAAAAAGTTTTGTCTTACATTGCTGACTCAGCCTCCAGCTCTATCGCCTCCTCTTCTTCAGTTGTAAAAAGTAAAAGCACTGAGTCGTCATTGGAGGCTCATGTTCATGAACCACACCTTTCCTTGTGTCCTTCACCCCAACCAAGATTGAAGGATGACGCAGGCCATACTACTGATTACTCCATGGAGCTGTTTTCACATACCATGCCTGGATTATCAAGTCAAATGGTGAATTACCCAGGCCAAGATGAATCTGACATGGAGTGCACTGATGCACAGCCGCTGATGGATGATTCTGCTGGTACATTCACTCAGAGCACTACATTGTCCTCGCAGTGTACAGAGCCAGATTCTGACCCTGATGAGACTCAGGTGCCCCTTCCCGCACACTATACCACCATACACGGTGACACAGAGGAAGGTGCACATGACATAGAAGAGGAGGTGATGGATGTCCCAGTTGTTGACCCAGATTGGCATCCATTGGGGGAAGAGGGTGCTGCTTCCAATAGCTCAGATGAGGAGCATCCACAGCAGACATCAACATCGCAACAGCTGTTATCTGGCAGGCCCGTAGCACTCCAAAGACAGGTTCCAAACATCAAAAGAGTTGCTGGACAGCTTGTCCAGAGGGTCAAAAGATCACAGCGTGCTAGACCACAAAATGTCTGCCAAAGTAGGAAGAGTGCAGTGTGTCACTTTTTTGAACAAAATCCTCATGATCAGGCCCAGGTTATCTGTAAGAAGTGCGCAAAGACCTTTAGCCGAGGGAAAAATCTGAAAAATTTGAATACCAGTTGCATGCTTGGACATTTAACCAGCATGCACTTGCAAGCTTGGACACAACACCAAACCTCAAGTGCCACATGTGTAACTGATCACAACGAAGGTAGTCAGCAACGCTACATTGTTTCCCCCACTGTAAGCCCACCGGTTAGCACAGCAGCAAATGTTGAGGTGTCGTTGCAAGGCCACAGCAGTCAGGGAATCCCACTGTTATATCAACGAAAGACTGATTCTAGGCCATCAGAAAGAACACCAACTCCATCACCATCATCAACCCTCTCTCAGTCCGCCCTGTCCACCGCTACTTCCACCATATGCAGCTCTCAAGTCCAGCTCACCCTCCCAGACACTATGAGTAGGTCAAGAAAGTACTCAGTCTCTCATCCGCGTACACTGGGTTTGAACGCCCACATTGCCAAACTAATCTCGTTTGAGATGATGCCCTTTCGGTTGGTTGAAAGCGCAGCTTTCCGCGAACTCATGGCCTATGCAGTACCACGCTATGACCTACCCAGTCACCACTTCTTCTCTCGCAAAGCCATCCCAGCCCTCCACCGTCATGTGAAAGACCGCATTGTCCATGCACTCAAGCAGTCAGTGAGCGGAAAGGTGCACCTCACAACTGATGCATGGTCCAGTCGGCATGGCCAGGGCCGTTACGTGTCCATCACTGCGCATTGGGTTAATGTGGTGGATGCAGGGTCCACAGGGGACAGCGGTGGTGGGACAGTGATGCCTAGCCCACGGTATAGGAAACAGTTGGCTGTAGGCGTTCGACCCTCCTCCTCCTCCTCCTCCTCCAGAAGCGAAAGCTCGTCCACAGAGCGCAGTCGTACGAGCACTCCATCTGCAGCTGCCACTGTTGCACACGATGTGTCCCCCTATCGAGCAGCTAGTGGAAAGCGTCAGCAGGCTGTGTTGCAGATGATGTGTTTGGGCAACAGACACACCGCCGAGGTGCTGGCCGAGTACTTGAAGCGACAAACTGAGTCATGGCTGGGCAGTGTACATCTTGAGGCAGGCAAGGTAGTTAGTGATAACGGCCGTAGTTTTGTGGCAGCCATAGCCCTTTCAAAACTCAGCCACATACCTTGCTTGGCTCACACCTTGAACCTGGTGGTGCAGTGCTTCCTCAAAAATTATCCGGAGTTAACAGCCCTGCTCCAGAAGGTGCGAAGACTGTGCGCGCACATCCGCCGGTCGCCTGTACACTCCGTTCGTATGCAGAAGCTGCAGCGATTGCTCCACCTTCCCAACCACCGCCTCATTATCGACATTGCAACAAGGTGGAACTCCACCCTGCACATGGTGGAGCGGCTGTGCGAGCAGAGGCAGGCCATAATGCATTTGTGGGAGGATACACGGCCAGGCACTTTGAGAGCAGACATGGAGTTGACAGGTGTGCAGTGGTCGAAGCTGAAAGACCTCTGTAAAGTCCTTCAGTGTTTTGAGGAATGCACACGGCTGGTAAGCGCAGACGACGCCATCCTAAGCATGAGCATCCCACTTATGCGTCTGCTCATGCAAACTTTGACGCACCTTAAGGAGCAGGCGTCTGCAGCCAATGTTGATGAGGAGGAAGAGGAGGAGGGAATCCTTGATGACATTCAGCCATTGTCTGCTCAGGGACCTCTCCTGGACGAGGTGGAGGAAGAAGAGGAGGAGGAGGATGATGATGGGGATGATTACTTAGGGGAGGAGGATGCATCTCGTGGGGCAAGTGAAAATGTTGGCGTGACAAGGTCTGGTACAGGGTTTGTGCGTGACTGGAGGGATGTGGATTTGCCAGAAAGTGCTCCTCCACCCAGCACTCGCAGTGCATCATTGACACCGGGAACATTGGCCCACATGTCAGATTATGCCTTGCAGATCCTAAAAAGGGACCCCCGCATTGCCAAAATGATGAACGATGACGACTACTGGTTGGCCAGCATCCTGGATCCACGCTATAAAGGCAAATTACAAAACATCATGCCACAGGAGAACCTTGACCTAATATTGGCTAATAAACAAGCAACTCTGGTAAATCGGTTGCTTGAGGCATTCCCAGCACACAGCAGCGGTGATGGTTCTCACACGAGCCATACGGGCCGGGGGCAGCTTGGCAGAGGTGTTCGTGGTGCACACAGCAGAAGTGGCGTTGGAGACAGGGGTTTCATGACAATGTTGTGGACTGATTTTTCAAATACTGCTCACACAACTGGTAATACTGCATCGATGGAAAGTGACAGGAGACAGCAGTTGTCAACTATGGTTACAAACTACTTTTCCTCCCATATCGATGTTCTCCCACACAGGTCATTCCCCTTTGACTATTGGGCCGCTAAAGTGGACACCTGGCCTGAATTGGCCCAATATGCCTTACAGGAGCTCGCTTGCCCAGCTGCAAGTGTGCTATCGGAAAGAGTCTTCAGTGCAGCTGGATCAATCCTGACAGAAAAAAGGACCCGTCTGTCAACCCAAAATGTGGATGATCTAACCTTCATTAAAATGAACCATGCATGGGTTTCCAAGGATTTTGTCCCACCTTCCCCTGATGACACATAGGGTGACAGAAAAATGGCTTGCTTTGGTCCACCTCTTCCTGGGACTTCACCTATTTCGCCTTTTGCATCAGCTGAATGTCCAACATCAACATATGCCACTTTCTAAAACTCCCTAACTGTGCTGCCTCCCCCCCATGGCCGGGGTCACCACCTAGCGCACGACACCGTGTGAGTGCCGTTGCCCTGGACAGGTGGGTAGGCCGACTCTTGGGCACGGGCACTGGCACAGGGTCCCTCATAGTGCAATCAAGTGTCTCTGACGGTGGTGGTGCACACCCGCCATCAGACACACCGCTGTACTATGAGGGGCCCAGTGCCAGTACCGACGCCCACGAGTGGGCCCCCCTTGCTTGGGCAGGGCCCCAGCATTTGAAATCTTTACCTCTCCCTGCTCCTCCGCTGTGTAATCTGGGCCGTCAAATTCATACTGTGCCTGACACCGTCTGAGCCTGCCTCCTGATGTATAGACATATATTTTGAATGTGTACGCTATCCATACATGTTATCTGGGGATACGGTACCCTTTCTAACCTTTGTGCAATCACGTGCAATCCATACTGGGCCTAACACCGTCTGAGCCTGCCTCCTGAGACATATATTTTGAATGTGTACGCTATCCATACATGTTATCTGGGGATACGGTACCCTTTCTAACCTTTGTGCAATCACGTGCAATCCATACTGGGCCTAACACCGTCTGAGCCTGCCTCCTGAGACATATATTTTGAATGTGTACGCTATCCATACATGTTATCCGGGGATACGGTACCCTTTCTAACCTTTGTGCAATCACGTGCAATCCATACTGGGCCTAACACCGTCTGAGCCTGCCTCCTGTGACATATATTTTGAATGTGTACGCTATCCATACATGTTATCCGGGGAAACGGTACCCTTTCTAACCTTTGTGCAATCACGTGCAATCCATACTGGGCCTAACACCGTCTGAGCCTGCCTCCTGATGTATAGACATATATTTTGAATGTGTACGCTATCCATACATGTTATCCGGGGATACGGTACCCTTTCTAACCTTTGTGCAATCACGTGCAATCCATACTGGGCCTAACACCGTCTGAGCCTGCCTCCTGAGAAATATATTTTGAATGTGTACGCTATCCATACATGTTATCCGGGGATACGGTACCCTTTCTCACCTTTGTGCAATCACTTGTAATCCATACTGGGCGTGAGAACGGCTGGCGAGCTGTTAAGCAAGCTACAGCACCTGTGGTTTGCACACGTAAGTTTTTCATTTTTTCAGGAATGACGGTTAGGCCTAATTCCGGAACTGCGGTTGACCTGCACTTATTGGAAATCATTGTTCGCGGGTAATAATTGTAATCAGTGATCCCCATCACTAACGTTGTTCAGCGGGTTATCTGCACCTGTAAGCGACAAACGCTGGCCTTTTCAGTGTAGCGCACATGCAGCCACGGACATGTAAGGGCATGACACACCAGTTATTGGCCAATCTCATATGCCAGAGCCTCACGTGTACCTCTAGTAAGCCGGACTCGGACCGCGGGGCATGACGGAGTCTCGTTCGTTAACGGAATTAAGCTTGCAATGTGTGCATCTGTTCTGTAGCTGGCATGGTTGAGGTTTCCCAGGTGGAGTCGAATTTAACCGTAGGCTCCACTCCTGGTGGTGCCCTTCTGGACATTCCTTTAAGGTTCAGCTTTGCAACCATACTGCCCACGTAAAACAAACACTTTGCCTTCATGAATGCTGTTTGGAGGGTCATGACTCGCCCAATCAGTTAACCTGCTAGAGAGATCCTTCGTTGCTCCCAAGCATGACATCACACTCCCTAGGAAGAAGGTAATGCCACTGTGGCGACCGTACTCCTGGGGGCGACACAAGTGCACTGATGCCCAGCCACAGCTCGATGAATCTGCTGGTACATTGACCCAGACCACTACATTCCCCTCGCACGCTACCCGGCCTGAATCTGACCCTGATGAAACTCAGGTTACCCTTCCCATATACAGGTCCATCTTACACGGTGACAAAGAGGAAGCTGCAGATGAAAGTGCAGGTTCGGCCCACCCGCCATCAGACACACCACCGTACTATCAGGGGCCCTGTGCCAGTGCCGTCGCCAACGAGTGGGCCCCCCCCTGCTTGCCCAGGATCACAGCACTTGCAAAGTTGAAATACTGTGCAGTGAGATGGAAGATGGGGACGACGAGGAGTCTAGACTAGTACAGGGATTCCCTAGCGAGGAGACTTATTTGATTGTTTTCAATGTTGGGACAGCAATTTTTGGGGAGCACTATACTCTGGAGAATGATAGATGGGGCCCACCATACACTGGAACATTCCAAAGGTGGACATCAGACACTGGAGCAGCATATACAGGGCCCATTATACACTAGAGCATTAGAAATGGGGCCCATTATGTTTGGAGCATTATTTGGGCCCATAAGACAGTGGAGCTTCATCCATGGGGACCAACATATACTGTAGCATTATGTGGAGCTCATCATATACTGTTTCAAACATTATATGGGACCAATGATTCTGTATGGAGAAATAGATGGGTCTCGTCATGAGATGTAAAAAGTGAGGTATTTTTCATTTTACTATACCGCTATTTCTCTGCCGTATCGGAGCATGATGAGTTGTGGTATGTGTTAAAGGGGCGCTCTTTCGCCCAGGGCACATGAAAACCTGCAGCCAGCCCTACCCCCCCACAACTTTAGCCAAATAACCCCCATTTTTCAGTGCGTAACTTGTATTATGAAGTTAATTAAGGTTGACAAGCTTAAGTAAGAAGAATTGATGCTTTTGGCATTCAAATGGGCACTGTAGGTGTGTTTCCTGTCCTCCTCTCACTGCCGACTTTTATTCCCCATTGACTTACATTGGGTTTCGTGTTTCGGGACGACCCCGACTTTTCCCTATAATCGGACGATCTTGCTCGACCCGACTTTTGGAAAAGTCGGGTTTCACGAAACGAAACGCGACCCTAAAAAACCAAAAGTCGCTCAACTCTACTTGGAGGTTTTGTGCTGTCCTGCCGCTAGCATCTTGTCTGAGCAGATTTTAGTGCAGCTGGGGGGGGGGTCATAACAGACAGGTGCTTCTGCATGTCAACAGAGAATGCAGACAGGCTCATGCTCATAAAAATGAATAAAGTCTTGATTAGCCCACACTTTTCCACACCAGCTGATGGACAACAGCACATAAAATCTTTGTAATGTTCAATAATTTAATGAGGCCTGCCATTTGTTGCCTTTCAGGGTTCTATGGATGACTCTCATTATATTTTCTGTCTGGCTTCGCACTTTCTGCAAAGCCTGTATGAATGTATAAGTACCTCACCTACACTTTCAAAATATTTTCGTTCAAAATTTTGTTATGGATTCAATGACTCATCCATACAGTTTAACATGGTTTTTGTTGCATTATGGTGGTATGTTAAACTTAAAAAAGTGTAGAAAAATAGTTGAGGATTTGATTACTCATCCAAACAGTATTACATGCTTTCTGTCACATTTTGGTCGTATATAACAGTAGAAAAAAGTGTTTGAAAATTTTGTTTCTTCACATTTCTTACCCATACACTATTCCGTGTTCTGTGGTGCATTTTTGTGATATATAAGACACAAAAAAGTTTAAAATGTTGCTAGATTACATTTCTCAGCCATATAGTATTATGTGTTCTTGGGTACATTTCGTTGATATATAACCCTCCAAAAAGGTTTTCAAAATTCTATTATTATTATTATATTGATAACACATAGACTATTCTGTGGTCTGGAGTACATTTCCTAGGTATATAACCTTCAAAAAAACTATTTCAAAATCTATCATTATTGTATTGCTCATTCATAGGGTACTACATCATCTTGGGTAGATTTAGTTGCTATTTAAGCCTCAAAAAACTTGTTCAAAATTTACCGTTATTATTTTCCACACCCATGAACTACTCCGTGGTCTTGAGTCCATTTTCTTGGCATATAATCCTCAAAAAACTTGTTCAAAAGTTATCAGGATTATATTTCGCACCCATAAACTATTCCGTGGTCTGAAGTCCATTTCATTGTTATAAAAGCATCAAAAAACTTGGTAAAAATGTATTGTTATTATATTGCTTATCTATAGGGTATTACATCTTCTTGGGTACATTTAATTGGTATATAACTCTCCAAAAACTTGTTCAAAATGTATTGGTATTATATTGCTCTCGCATACACTATTTTGTAGTCTGGAGTCCACTTCATTGTTATAGAAGCCTCAAAAAACTTGTTTGCATTTTATCGGTATTGTATTGCTAATCCATAGACTAATCTGTGGTCTGGAGAACATTTAGTTGGTATATAACCCTCAAAGAAACTTGTTCAAAATTTATTGGTATTATATTGCTCATCCATAGGGATCTACATCATCTTGAGTAGATTTTGTTGCTATATAAGCCTCCAAAAATGTGTTAATAATTTTAGCCTGTGTGCATACGATGCAGATTGGGTGCAAACTTGATGACAGCAAAGTGAATGAGAAATGCAAAGTGTCATGCACACATTAAGTATTTTTGACTTACAGATCCGGCGCAGAAATTAAATCAGCAGCATGTCAATTCTATGTGCGCTTTTGCCCTGCATTTTTCTTCATTCACATCAAGCAAAAAAGCATAAAAAACACAGCAAACCGCACCAAACCAAGCATTTTTGCTGCTGCATTTTTCCTGCCAAGAGATGCAGAAGTGGTGCAGAAATTTTATTTAATGTTTGCACATACCCTTATCGGTATTATATTGCTCAGCCATAGACTATTCCGTGGTCTGCAGTACATTTCCTTAATAATTAATCCTCAGACGTCTTTATGAATCTAGGAGTAGCAGACAATTTGAACAGAATGTGTATGAGGCCCTTCTTTATGTCTAATAAAGGGTGTATCTGAGTCATATGTTTTTACCAGTTGATGATTCCTTCATAAATTACACTGAAGTTTCCTTTTTTTAATATAAAAATCAATTTTGGTTGACTTAAATTATATCTTTTTTTAAATCCTTTTAAAAATTTGCCTTATATGCAAGTCATTATATAGGAAAAACATTTTCTTAAATTTTTTTTTCTATAAAATACATTTTCTTGTCAGTTCGGAGTGTTTTATTGTCGCTCCCCAACTCCTAAAGACCAGGGGTATTTTTATTTTTCCATTTTCATTTTTTGCTCTTTTGCTCCCCCTTCTTCACAGAGCCATAACTTTCATATTTTGGTAAATATGGCCATGTAAGGGCTTGTTTTTTGCAAGATAAGTTGTACTTTTGAACAACACCATTGTTTTTAACATACCGTGTACTGGACAATGGGGGGAAAAAAAACAAGTGCGTTGAAATTGCAAAAAAAAAGTGCAGTTCCAGAATAGTTTTTTGGGTTTTTACCATGTTCACTAAATATTAAAAGTGACCTGATATTATGATTTTCCAAGTCTTTACAAGTTCGTAGACACCAAACATGACTAGGTTCTTTTTTGTTTAAGTGGTGAAACCCCCCCAAAAAATGGCGCCATTTTCTGAGAACTGTAGCATCTCCATTTTTCATGATCTGTTGCTGGTTGACGGCTTAGTTTTTGTGCGCAAAGTTGACGTTTTTATTGATTCCACTTTGGTGTAGATATGATCTTTTCATCGCCCATTATTGCTTTTTATTGCAATGTAGCAGCGACAAAAAAATTCTGGTGTTTTTAATTTTTTTTCTCATTATGCTGTTTAGTGATTGGGTTAACTCTTTTTGTATATTGATAGATCTGGTGATTCTGAATGAGGTGATACCAAATATGTGCATATTTGATATTTTTATTGTTCTATTTTGAATGGGGTGAAGGGGGGTGATTTGAGCTTTTATACATTTTTTATTTTTTAATATTTTTTAAAAATTTGTTTTTTACTTTTTGCATGCTTCAATAGTCTCTATAGGAGACTAGAAGCTGCAATACTTTGATTACTTCTGCTACACACAGGTGATGAACAGATCGCCTGTGTGTAGCAGAAATGCTCACTTGCTATGAGCGCTGATCATGGGGTGGCGCTCATAGCAATCTGGCAATGACAACCATAGAGGTCTGCTGAAGACCTCTGGTTGTCATGCTGACCCATCAGTAACCCATGATCATGTGACAAGTACACCGATGGGCAGGATTAGGGAGCGCTTCCGGTAAGCATGAGTTAAATGCCGCTGTCAGATATTGCTTGCGATGCCACCCACGGCTGATGCGGGCACATGTTATCTGCATAGATCAGCTGTCATGTGTGTGAAAAGGTGCAAGCTCAGCGCCAGAGCACACACCAAACAGGGGGAATCCGACATGGGCGTACTATTACATCAAATGTCAGAAAGGTGTTAAAGTGGAGTAAAAGTGTGACACCATTGTTTTCTGCAGCGATCTGGGAGTCAGAGAGCTTTTGAGGGGACTTCTATTCAGCACTTTTCCCACCCTTTGAACATTTTCACTGCCCCCCAGACCTCCCTGTAGGGTCTGCAGGAAAAAAGCTTGACTTTCCCATTATACTCGTTATTTACTTTAAAACAGGCATGCAAGTATTAGGAATTGCTAGGTTCGAGCAATGAGCACCCGAGCATTTACATGCTCGCTCATCTCTAGTAACAATGTCACCTAACTTAAGGCCTCTTTCACAAGTCCGTATATTTATGGAACCGGTAAAAATGGTACCGGAGAAAATTGCAAATCTCCTACTATTTGCGGCCTCACTGGCTCCACTTCAGACTAGTAGACCCCCAAGGTGTCACACATGTGTTGCTTCACAATGTTATGATGTTGCAGGGCTTACTACTACAAAAAGTTACTGGAGATGTCTCAGGTAGGCTAAGGTCACACTTGGGTGTGCAATGCGAGAAACTCGTGCGAGTCTCTCACCTCAATACCTGGCACTGCCGCCTGCACTCGGGACCAGAGTGTGCGGCTGCATGTATTTCTATGCAGCTGAACGCTCTGGTCCCGAGTGGCGGCAGTAGTTCCGGGTATTGAAGCGAGAGACTCGCGTGAGTTTCTCGCATTGTTCTCGCTACTGTGACCCCGGCCGTAGTTTGAGGCTTGCAATACTAGTTTGGCAATACCAGTGTTTGCCCTGATAATGATGCTCTAGATTGTAAGTTGTGAAGGCCTCTCCACAGTTTATTAGCATTTTTCCTCTTAGTATATTAAACATTTTAGGCTGACATCACACTAAACGTATGGAAAATTGTTCCGAATCTCCCTGCCGAGAGTTGCACAAGTATTCTCCATATGATCATCCGTGTGTAATGCATTTGCAATATGATGATGCAATTTTCTTGCACCTCTATACCCGTATCACATCCATATGACATGTGTATGGCTTTACATTTCGCACTGATTTTCCCTATTGAATTTAATGGCTCAATGGGCTGAAATGAGAAAAATGTGTGCATATTTGACGCAAGCTAGATGAATGGTTCATGTCATGTGGCGTCTGAGTTATTCTCGCACCCATAGGCTTGTATTGGCGAGTCTTCAAGATATATGCGTTCAATCACAGCATGCTGTGATATTACACGCACGACAAATACGCTTCAGAAAAAATACGGTGATGTGAGCTGCCCCATAGATTAACACTGGGTCAAGTGCTATGCGATGTTTTGTTTGAAGCAAATTGTAAAAAAAGACCACAAAACAAAAAAAGCAGCTGAGCATTTAATTGTCTTTACTAAAAAAAATGCTGATACCGGACTTGCAAGCAATTAAAAGTGCAAAATGTTCATCTGTGAATCAGATGCTGAATTTTCTGCTAATGTAGTCTCAAGTCAGGTTAACAAAATGTGCAATTAAAAATATCATTACATTGGAGGTTAAGAACACAAAACTTTCAGACCGTGTTACAGAACCACTCAGCACCCAGAATATGTTGTGCAGTTATATGTATATATAATAGGTTCCATGTGAGATGCATGTCCCTAATGTATCAGCAGTGTCCACCCTCCCCCCACCTTTGCAATTCCCACAGTAAACCTCCACAGGCTCCGGCCACCTGCAGCTTTTGTAATGCATGTCTGGCCTGACGCTTGTCTATTGGCCGGCCCTCTGTATCTGTGTGATATATTCTGTGTCCTGTGAGTAAAGTGTTGTCAGACTGGAAATACATGGAGAAGCAGTGATCTTTTATATGCGCCCATGCACTCAGAGGAATTCCAGCCAGCGTCATTCATTCAGTCGCCGATTGTGACGACCCCAGGGTTATCCGCATGTTCCACGTGAATATGCTGAAGCCCTACCGGGAGCGCCCTGAAGAGGTAGTGGCCATCTGTGCACCTGAAGCAGAGGATTTAGCCGGACTTCCCTTGCCGGATGTCTTAGGGGAAAGGACTCAGTCTAAAACATGGGACCAGGTACACTTGGGTGAAGACCTAGGCCCCCGGGAGAGACAGCAGGCGGAGGTGTTGTTGAGGCTGCGACAGAGGATGTTTTCAGAGAGACCGGGGTACACTCGTCTGGCACAACACAAGGTTGAGACCCAGGATCAGACCTCCCCTGCGACAAAACCCCTTCCGCGTCCCTGAGTCTGTACGAAAGGGGATGCGACAAGAGATACAAGAGATGTTCCGTTTAGGGGTCATTGAAGAGTCAGATAGTCCCTGGGCATCCCCCGTAGTGTTAGTGCCCAAGAAGGATGGGACTACATGGTTTTGTGTAGACTATCGTAAGCTCAATGAGAAAACAGTGACGGATGCATACCCCATGCCGCGTGTGGATGAGTTGTTAGACCGGCTGGCGGGGGGCAAAGTATTTGACCACCATCGATCTATGCAAAGGCTACTGGCAGATTCCCCTTAGTCCTGATGCTATTCCCAAGTTGGCATTTGTAACCCCGTTCGGATTATTCCAGTTTTTGAGTTATGCCATTCGGGATGAAGAATGCCTCGGTGACCTTCCAAAGGCTGGCTGACCGGCTTCTGGATGGTCTCCAGGACTATGCTTGTGCCTACCTGGACGACATCGCCATCTACAGTGCGACATGGGAAGAGCATCTAAATCACCTAGAAACAGTATTGGACAGGATCCACTGGGCCGGAATCACCCTGAACCCAAACAAGTGTCACGTGGGCAAAGCAGAGGTTCAGTATTTAGGGCATTGGGTGGGAAGTGGGAAACAATGACCAGAACCAGCCAAGATTGAGGCCATAGCCAAATGGCCCATGCCACGCACTAAAACCCAGGTCATGGTGTTTCTAGGGACAGCGGGGTATTACAGGAAATTCGTTCCCAATTACAGCAGCGTAGCCAAGCCCCTCACTGATTTGACCCGTAAGAACCAACCCCGCCAGGTAACCTGGACCTCAGAGTGTGAGGAAGCCTTCCGCCAACTAAAGGACGCCCTCACCAATACCCCTGTATTGGCCACACTCGATCCAACTACACGTTTCCTTGTTCATACAGACGCTTCTATGTTTGGATTGGGGGCAGTACTGAGCCAAGTCGGGCCGGACAGCTAAGAACACCCGGTAGCTTACCTGAGTCGGAAACTACTGCCCCGTGAAGTAAGCTATGCCGCCATCGAGAAGGAGTGCCTGGCAGTAGTATGGGCACTCAAGAAGTTGCAACCATATTTGTATGGACGACAGTTTTCCCTCCTAGCGGACCTTAATCCCCTAGTCTGGCTTAATCGGGTAATCGGGTCTCTGGAGACAACGCCAGATTGCTGCGGTGGAGTTTAGCCCTACAACCTCTGGACTTCACCATCCACTACAGTCCCGGCAAACAAAATGGTAATGCCGATGGAATAAGTTGACAAACGGAACTTGTACCAACCCCATAAACTTCGGTCATCCTCAAACCGATCCGTTGAGGATCAGACTGTGTATGCCGATCGCGTCGCTGAAAAGGGGAGCCGTGTTACAGAACCACTCAACACCCAGAATATGTTGTGCAGTTATATGTATATTAGGGTGACCGCAAAAAATCGATGTCGGAATTTTGTCCGTCTGGACCCCACAAAACGATTCCCCTTTCCAGATATTGAGATAGCCAAAATTTGAGCTCGATCAAACGACGTTAACCCGTGCCGCTCGTCGCTCAAAGTTTGAAAAAATCCAAATTGAGGTATTTTAAGATTTAGGTATTTTGCATAGTCTGTTAGACTATAAAGAATGTGACAACAACATTGCAGAACTAGCTCTGACCAAATTTTCGAACCATTTGTGGTATTTGAATGCAGAGTTGGTGGGATTATCGTTTTTTGATCCCACCATTACGGACAATGAAAAGTTGTTAATGGATAATAAATTGCTCAGTAGCACAGATGAACCATCAGAGCACGCTAGGGTTGTAAATCCAAAAGTTAGGAAAGAAAAATTAAAAGAGGTAGGAAGTAACCGACTTTAACGACCTTCTGACAAAAGATGAAGAACAAAAGCAATATGTCCTCCAAGTTGTAAGCAAATGCCGAGCATTATATTCTGACGTTTCAAAAACTACTTTAACAAAAGCTCTAGAATAGATTAGATAACTATGTAAAATTATCAACTCATGTAGGTTAGCGTGCTCTGATGGTTCATCTGTGCTACTGAGCAATTTATTAGCCATTAACAACTTTTCATTGTCTGTAATGGTGGGATCAAAAAACGATAATCCCACCAACTCTGCATTCAAATACCACAAATGGTTTGAAAATTTGGTCAGGGCTATTTCTGCAATGTTGTTGTCACATTCTTTATAGTCTAACAGACTATGCAAAATACCTAAATCTTAAAATACCTCAATTTGGATTTTTTCAAACTTTGAGCGATGAGCGGCACGGGTTAACGTCGTTTGATCGAGCTCAAATTTTGGCTATCTCAATATCTGGTAAGGGGAATCATTTTGTGGGGTCCAGACGAACAAGATTCTGACATTTTTTCCCCCATATGAGATCCGGTCACCCTAATGTATATATAATAGGTTCCATGTGAGATGCATGTCTCTAATGTATCAGCAGTGTCTGCCCTCCCCCCACCTTTGCAATTCCCACAGTAAACCTCCACAGGCTCCGGCCACCTGCGGCTTTTGTAATGCATGTCTGGCCTGACACTTGTCTATTGGCCGACCCTCTGTATCTGTGTGATATATTCTGTGTCCTGTGAGTAAAGTGTTGTCAGACTGGAAATACATGGAGAAGCAGTGATCTTTTATATGCGCCCATGCACTCAGAGGAATTCCAGCCAGCGTCATTCATTCAGACTCCAGCCAACGCAGAGCGGACCTCCGAAAACACGGGGTGGTAATGAAAGAGGTACCCCAGCTTGGAAGACCCCGTTATAGACCCCATTTAAGATCGTGATATTCTGCAGGAAAAGTATTATTATTTATTTTTATAGCGCCATTTATTCCATGGTGCTTTACATGCGAGGAAGGGTATATATAATAAAAAACAAGCACAATAATCTTAACCCCTTAACTACAGCCGATACGTCTTTTAACGGCGGCAGTTAAGGGTACTTATTCATCAGTGCCGCTTTTTAGCTGAGCTGAGACATAAGTGTATAGCGCCCCCAGCGTCAAAATTTCTCTGGGGTCTCGGCTACCGGGGGTAGCTGAGAACCCGGAGAACATGATTCTGATCGGTTTTTACAGACCCAAGTGTGGCGATCACCGTTATTCATGGAATAATGGTGACCGCAAAAAAAGTCTGGTTTCCCATTTAATTTCTCTCTCCTCCGATGTGATCTAGCACATCAGAAGAAAGAGAAATGGGGTCCCCCGAGCTCCCGCTACCTCTGATGTCCCTGGATCCTCCTGCATCACCCGGTGATGTCCCCTGCCATCGACGTCTTCTTCCTGGAAGAAAATGGCGGGCGCATGCGCAGTGCACCCGCCAAGATCTGCTGGCCGACACCCAGCAACAATAGGAAATTTTTCCTATTGGTTCATTTTGATCACAGTGATAGACCCTATCACAGTGATCAAAATAACAAAAAAATAGCAAACTAAAGCCCCCTTAATCACTCCCTTAGGTAAAAATTATAAAAAAAATAAAAAAATTAAAAAAGTTTTTAATTTCCATTTATACTTGGGGTTATAGCTAGGGTTATGGTTGGGATTATAGTTGGGGTTATACCTAGGTTTAGGGTTGGGTTAGGTCTAGGGTTAGAACTAGGCTTAGGGTTTGAGCTACAGTTATGGTTGGGGCTAGGGTTAGGGTTGGGCAAGGGTTAGAGTTGGGGCTAGGGTTAAGACTGTGTTGAAATTAAGGTTGTGTTGGGGTTAGGGTGGTGTTGTGGTTAGTGTTGTGGTTAGGGTTGGGATTAGGGTTATGGTTGGGGTAAGGACTGTGTTAGGGTACCGTTACACCTAGCGACTCACCAGCGATCCCGACCAGCGATATGATGCGGTCAGGATCGCTGGTGAATCGCTGGGTGGTCGCTAGTGAGCTGCCACTCAGGCAGATCTCACCAGCGACATCGCAGGGGACGGGGATCGCTACTTACCTGTCAGACGCGGCGATCCTGCGTCCTCCCGCCCGGCTCCACGCGTCGCTCGTCGTCACAGCAGGAAGCGCCGCAGGAAGTGGACGACGAGGAATGGTCTAGCAGCTTCTCGCGCGATCAGCGATAACCAGCAGGGGAGCCGGTCGGAGGTAAGTATCACATGCAGCGATATCGCTAGCAATAACGCTGTAATGTCACAAAATCGGTGACTTTACAGCGATATTGCTAGCGATATCGCAGTGTGTAACGGGGCTTTAGGGTTGGAGTTAAAATTGGGGGGTTTCCACTGTTTAGGTCAATCAGGGGGTCTCCAAATGCGACATGGCACCCACCATTGATTCCAGCCAATTTTGTGTTCAACAAATCAAATGGTGCTCCCTCCCTTCTGAGCCCTGCCATGCTCCCAAAGAGTGGCTTTCCCTCACATACTAGGTATCAGCAAACTCATGAGAAATTGCACAATAAATTTTGTGGTCCATTTTCTCCTGTTACCCTTGTGAAAACAGAAAAGTTTGGTTCCAAATTAAAGTTTTTGTGAAAAAAGTAAAATGTTCATTTTTTCGTTCCACATTGCTTTTTTTCTCATGAAGCACCTGAAGGGTTAATAAACTTTTTGAATGTGGTTTTGGGCATCATGAGGGGTGCAGTTTTTAGAATGGTGTCACTTTTGGGTATTTTATATTATATTGACCCCCCAAACTCACTTCAAATGTGAGGTGGTCCCTAAAATATTGGTTTTGTAAATTTTGTTGGAAAAATGAGAAATCGCTGGTCAACTTTTAACCCTTATAACGTCCTAAAAAAGTTATGTTTCCAAATTTGTGCTGATATAAAGTAGACATGTGGGAAATGTTATTTATTAACTATTTTATGTGACAGCACTCTCTGATTTAAGGGCACAAAAATTAAGTTTGAAATTTGCAAAATTTTCAACATTTTTTCCAAATTTCCATGTTTTTCATAAATAAACGCAAGTCATATCGAAGAAATTTTACCACTAACGTGAAGTACAATATGTCATGAAAAAAAATCTCAAAATCAGTGGGATCCGTTGAGGTGTTCCAGAGCTATAACCTAAAGTGACAGTAGTCATAATTGCAAAAATTGGCTTGGTCATTAAAGGGAACCTGTCAGCAGGATTGTGCATAGTAACCTACACACAGTGTCAGGTCGGCGCCGTTATACTGAATAAAATGATACCTTGGTTGATGAAACCCGTTTTGTCAGTGGCGTAGCAACTGTTTGTGGCGCCCGGGGCGGTCGAAAAATTTGCCGCCCCTTTGGTCGTTGATCATTCGGAAGCATCCGAAGAGCCCACACTACACTCAAAGATCTAATTTTTAGTCTGCTACTAACTCTGCTATTATTTCTAAATTTCTAGACTTTCAACTTCTTGCAGTTCTCTATATATATGTATGTATTAGCTTGATGATGCTGGATGAAGACCTAATGGCTTTTTTTAATAATAATTTTTAATAATGTGACAGAAAAAAAACAGAAAGTACAAATTATTTTGGCGGACAGGGGGCGGACACTGACAGCTTGGGGTCCCTGTGCAAGAAATGTGTCCGGGCCCCCCTCCTTTTATGGCGTCAAAGCTACGTGTGTGTGTATATATATATATATATATATATATATAGATAGATAGATTATTGATATTATATAGCCACACACACATACAGGTATATATTACATAGTCTCCTTTATTATGTATATTGCTGTCCCATACACAGTGCCTTCTCTTGTTATGTACAGTTCCGTCCCTTACATATTGGATTATATAGAGCCCTGTTTTTTATTACATACCGTCCTGTCTTGTTAGCTGTATAATGCAATGATGGCTGATGGAGCATGGGAAAGCTTCCTTTCTAATGGAGGAGCTGATGGACTGGTCGTCTGGTCACCGGCTCCTCGATCAGCAGTCATTTTATATCTAACAAGAGAGGGGACCATGTAATAAAAGAGGGCGCTGTGAATAACAAAAATAACAAAAATACACTATGTAAGAGACAGCACTATACATAACAGCAGAGGAAGCTATATAATAAGGGACGGCACCATATATAACTAGAGAGGATGGTAGGTAATAAGGGGCGGTGTTATACATAATAAAAGAGGAAACTATGTAACTAAGGATGGTGTTATACAGAATTAGTGAGTACACTATATACTAAGGGACTGTGTTAGACATAATAAACGATAATGTCTTCCTCCACCTCCCCCTGTTCCTAAGGCCATTATAAGTCCCCCTTCCTCCCATCCCAATCCCCCACACCCGTCATTGTCCTCCTCCCCTCGCATCCCATTATTGTCCTCTCCCCCACCTCCATCATTTTCTTCTCCACCACTATCTTTGCTTTCTCCCCCATCACTCCCATCATTGCCCATTCCACCACCTCCATCATTTCCTCCTCCTCCACCACCCCCATTTATTGCCCTTTCCACCACCACCATCATTGCATTCTCACCCACCACCCCATCATTGCCCTCTCGACCATCACCCCATCATTGTCTTCTCCCCATCACTGCCTTCTCCATCACCCCATCACTGTGCCTTCTCCCCATCACTCCCATCATTTCCTGCTCCATCACCCCATCACTCCCATCATTGTCTGCTCCATCACCCCATCATTGCCTGCTCCATCACCCCCATAATTGCCTGCTCCATCACCCCATCACTGCCTTCTCCATCACCCCATCACTGCCTGCTCCATCACTCCCATAATTGTCTGCTCCATCACCCCCATCATTGCCTGCTCCATCACCCCCATCACTCCCCTCATTGCCTGCTCCATCACCCCATCATTGCCTGCTCCATCACCCCCATCATTGCCTGCTCCATCACCCTATCACTGCCTTCTCCATCACCCCATCACTGCCTGCTCCATCACCCCCATCACTCCCCTCATTGCCTGCTCCATCACCCCATCATTGCCTGCTCCATCACCCCCATCATTGCCTGCTCCATCACCCCCATCACTCCCCTCATTGCCTGCTTCATCACCCCATCATTGCCTGCTCCATCACCCTATCACTGCCTTCTCCATCACCCCATCACTGCCTGCTCCATCACCCCCATCACTCCCCTCATTGCCTGCTCCATCACCCCATCACTGCCTGCTCCATCACCCCCATCATTGTCTGCTCCATCAACCCATAATTGCCTGCTCCATCACCCCATCATTGTCTGCTCCATCACTCCCCTCATTGCCTGCTCCATCACCCCATCATTGCCTGCTCCATCACCCCCATCATTGCCTGCTCCATCACCCTATCACTGCCTTCTCCATCACCACATCACTGCCTGCTCCATCACCCCCATCACTCCCCTCATTGCCTGCTCCATCACCCCATCATTGCCTGCTCCATCACCCCCATCACTCCCCTCATTGCCTGCTTCATCACCCCATCATTGCCTGCTCCATCACCCTATCACTGCCTTCTCCATCACCCCATCACTGCCTGCTCCATCACCCCCATCACTCCCCTCATTGCCTGCTCCATCACCCCATCACTGCCTGCTCCATCACCCCCATCATTGTCTGCTCCATCACCCCATAATTGCCTGCTCCATCACCCCATCATTGTCTGCTCCATCACTCCCCTCATTGCCTGCTCCATCACCCCATCATTGCCTGCTCCATCACCCCATCATTGCCTGCTCCATCACCCCATCATTGCCTGCTCCATCACCCCCATCATTGCCTGCTCCATCACTGCCTGCTCCATCACCCCATCATTGCCTGCTCCATCACCCCATCATTGCCTGCTCCATCACCCCATCATTGTCTGCTCCATCACCCCATCATTGCCTTCTAGACCATCACTCCCATCATTGCCTGCTCCATCATACACACAGACACACACACACACAGACATACATACATACATACACACAAGACACCACCTCTCTCCTCTCACCTGTCCGCAGCATCGCCCGCGCTTCCTCCCTCACACAGCAGCGGCCGCTGAATGATGATGTCATTCAGCGGCGCTCCTCTGTGTGAAACAGGAAGCGCGGCCTCCGGGCAGGAAGCAGGACGGACCCTTGCCGCTCCGTTCCTGCTATTCACTCTTGCAGGCAGGGGAGCTGCCGTGATCGCATCGCTCCCTGCCCGCCGCTGCACTGCACTGCAGGGTGGAATTGCTGCTGCCGCGCCGCCCCCACACACATGCCGCCTGGGGCGGACCGCCCCCCCGCCCCCCCCATGCTACGCCAGTGCGTCTTGTGGTTGTTCCTTAATCTTTATTTTCAGTTTTGTATTAATGACATGCTTGTGCCCTAAGGCGGAGCTCATGTATGTGGTGCTCTGATTATATATTTATAATGCACACAGGTCACTGCTCCCTTAGTGGCCTGCTCCCTAGTCTGCATAATGAATATACTAATGTATTTTTGAAAAAAACATTCATCAAAATGGCAGCACCTGCGCACTATCACTTGTCAGTGCCTTGCGCTGTTGAAAAGAAACAAAAATAACCATCAAACCATCTATCATGTTCCGATAGATGCTACTGTGCAAGCACCTTCACCGGCTCCTAGTTGCGACAGACAAAATGAAATTACACTACATCAAAATGGCGCCATGGACTGTGACTGCGCAAAAGCATATATCGCATACCGATACATGCTACTGCGCAAGCGCCACCACCTGCCCCTTGTTGCTGAATCCCAAAAAGTTTACGCTACAACAAAAAGGCACCTTAGGTGGCGCATGCACACTAGCATCTATCGATACATAATAGATGCTAATGCACAGGCGCAACCCATGGTGCCATTTTGATGTAGTGTCATTTCATTTTGCTTGCAGCAACTTGGAGCTGGTGGAGGTGCTTGCACAGTAGCATCTATCGGAACGCGATAGATGCTAATGCGCAGGCTCAGCTGATGGCGCCACTTTGATGGTGATTTTTGTTTCTTTTCAACAGCACAAGACAAAAGGCACTGGCAAGTGATAGTGTGCAGACGCCGCAGGTTCCGCCATTTTGATGAAGTGACATTTTTTTCAAATACAGGTCTGAGGGAGCAGTGACCGGTCAGAAGTCTGCGTTATGAATATATAATAAGAGCACCACATACATGAACTCTGCCTAAGGACACGAGCATATCATTAACTAAAAGCTAAAAATAAGGATTACAAAAGAAGCACAAGATGGATTTCATCAACAAAGGTATTATTTTAGTCTGTATAACGGCGCTGACCTGACATTGTGTGCAAGTTAATATGCACAACCCTGCTGACAAGTTCCCTTTAAGTAACAAATTGGCTCTGTCACTAAGGGGTTAAACAATACAAGTCACGACTCATACAGGAGGAGAGAGGACCCTGCCCGTAAGGGTTTACAATCTACAAGTAGAAGATTATACTCATGGATAGTCCTATGAAAAGAGAGTCAGACACTGTCAGGTGGCTACAGTGGTGTACAACCCTGAAAGGCAAACAGCATCTGCTAGAATAATACCGTATATACTCAAGTATAAGTCGACCCGAATATAAACTGAACCACCTAATTTTGCCATGAAAAACTGGGTAAACTTATTTACTTGAGTATTTGCTGGGTATGCACTGAACCCTCATCCATATCCTGGTATGCACCCCTGTCCCTGTCCTTGTATGAATGGCTCCTTATCCCCTCTCCTTGTATGCATGGCTCCTTATCCCCTATCCTTGTATGCATGGTTACTATAAAAAAAAATCCTAATTACCTGGCCTGCGCGCCCTTGCTGTGTCTTGTTCAGGCACCAGCAGCTTTTCTGGCTGAGCGATCACGTGGCCGCACTCACTAAGGTAACAAATATTCACTCCACACCTATGGGAGTGGAGAGGCATGAATATTCATTACTTTAATGAATGGGGCCACGTGATCACTTGGCCGAAAGAGCCGCTGGCACCAGAACGAAATGCAGCAAGGGCACACAAGAAAGGTAAGCAGGATGTGTACTGGAAGCCGGCGGCTGCGGCTGTCAATATGCACTACTACAGAGAAATGAACATTCATTTCTCTTTAGGAGTGGCACAGGCTTTCCCCACAGCCGCCGTCTCCTGCCTCTGTGACCCGCTGCTTCACCGCTCCCCCTCCCACCATCTTTCTGGGACAATTGACTCGTGTATAAGCCGAGGGGAGCATTTTCAGCACCAAAAAATGTGCTGAAAAACTCGGCTTATACACGAGTATATAGGGCATACGAGAAGCAAAAGAAAGCACCAAACATATGACCAAGGAAGAAGAATTTTGAACAGTTGATGTAAAGATAAAGTAACTTTATTATCAAGCATGTTATAGGGTAGCACTACATACAAAGAGGTGCCCGCACATAACGATAAAAGGAAACATAATTATGCACAATAAAAACATATAATTAAAAATCGAACCAATGGGCAAGTAATAGAACATTACATGTGAACATGAATATATACAATAAGACTGGAGTCAGACTAGCGTATTGCTGCGAGCAGTAGCGAAGTGTCATGCTACTGTGCTCCGATCCTTTCAAATGAGAGGATCAGAGGATCAGAGCACAGCTGCTGAGGAGGCAGAGAAATTCATTCCTCCATCTTCTCTGTACCAGCGTCGGCGTATATCGCACTGCACTCTGGTAATATCCGAGTGCTGTGCGTTGTGTCACTCGCACCTGTGGCACCTCAGGAGTCCAGTTGCCACAGTGGCATTGCCTCCATCACAGGGGGTGATGACATTCCTGGAAGCAAGGAGGGGTTTCCTGACCAGATAACACTTACATCCAACACTTTTCCTGACTACAGACCAGAAGGGAGAGCTCTAAACCCGGTTTCAGGGGAGCTTCTCTATCAGTTCTGGCCTGGAGGCGGGGGCAGTCAGACAGTGTCTGGGACTGAGAGAAATAGAGTCTGAGTGAAGAGAGAAGAGAGGAGAAGTGAAAGAGAACCTTGGGGAGTGAAGCTGTGACCAAGCTCACCCCAGAGTACAGTGTTAGAAGCCAGACGCCGGAGTCCATGGCTGACTGGTACAACAGTCCCAGTAACTAAATCCGGAAGGCAGGAGAATGCAAGTCTTCTGGCCCAGCAAACACCCGAAGGGACAGCAGCAGACCAGAGCCCAGAGTCGCCATAAAGGAGCGACACCTGCAATAGGCTCAAGCTGCCTGTCATACGGGCAAGCACTTCAGAACAATAAGGAACAGAGGATTGAGCATAGCTTTAAGCAGCAAGGACCTCAGAGGTGTCACGTCAGGCAAGGGGTTTCGCATGGACCCTGCCAAGATTCAACCCATTAAGGATTGGGTGCAACCCAAATCGCTGAAAGCGCTGCAGCGGTTTTTGGGATTTGCGAATTATTACCGCAAGTTTATCAGGGGTTTCTCTGAGATTGCCAAGCCACTCACGGACCTTACCCGAAAAGGGGCGGACGTGACTAATTGGAATCCTGAGGCAACCCGAGCTTTTTCTACACTAAAGGAGTGCTTCGTGGCCAACCCGGTGTTGATTCAACCAAACTTGGACCACCCCTTTATTGTTGAAGTAGATGCCTCCGAAGTCGGAGTGGGAGCAGTGCTCTCGCAAGGCACTGCATCCCTCACTCAGCTTCGCCCATGTGCATTTTTCTCCCGCAAATTCTCTGCCACGGAGGGAAACTATGACGTCGGTAATCGGGAATTACTGGCGATCAAATGGGCCTTCGAGGAATGGCGCCACTTCCTCGAAGGTGCCAAACACAAGGTCACTGTTATTACAGACCACAAAAACCTAACCTACCTAGAGTCAGCCAAAAGACTAAATCCCAGGCAGACTAGGTGGGCCTTGTTTTTCTCCAGGTTTGATTTTATAATCACCTTCCGCCTGGGGACTAAAAATGTGAGGGCAGATGCCCTCTCTCGCAGTGTCTGCCCCACACAGACCGAGGACTGTGAACCAGTCCCAATATTGGCTAATGGAATCGTCGTGTCGGCAGTGTCTTTGGACCTTCTGGAGGAGATCCGTAGGTCTTCAGAGCAAGTTCCTGACACTACGCCCCCCAAAAAATTGTTCGTTCCGGCTAACCTTCGTCTGCAGGTTCTAAAAGAATCACACGACTCTGTCCTGGCAGGCCATCCGGGTCTCAATAATACCACCAGGTTGGTAACTAGGAACTTTTGGTGGCCGACGGTGGTCAAGGACTGTAAGGACTATGTTTCAGCGTGTGAAGTCTGTGCCCGCGCCAAGTCCCTCCATAGTCGCCCTGCCGGCTGGCTTCAGTCCTTGCCCACCCCTGAGAGTCCATGGACCCACATCTCCATGGATTTCATTACAGACCTGCCGCCATCAGATGGGAAAACTTGTATCTGGGTGGTGGTAGACAGGTTCAGCAAGCAGGGACATTTTATTCCCCTGTCTGGGTTGCCTAACTCTGAGACTTTAAGTAAGTTGTTTATCCTGCACATTGTACGTCTGCACGGCGTTCCGGCAAATATTGTGTCCGACAGGGGTACCCAGTTTGTCTCGAAGTTCTGGAGGGCATTCTGTAGACGCATTGGTGTGGAGTTGTCCTTTTCTTCGGCATACCATCCCGAAACTAATGGTCAAACTGAGCGTACTAACCAAGCTCTGGAACGATACCTCCGCTGTTATGTGTCAGGACATCAGACCGATTGGGTGGAACATCTGCCATTGGCTGAGTTCGCCCTCAATAATCGATATCAAGACTCCATTAAAACTACCCCTTTCTTTTGTAACCTTGGACTACATCCGCGCTTTGGGTCGTTTTCGGCCAGGATGTCGGAGCTCCCTGGGGTGGAGCAAAATATACATCGGCTAAAAACGATTTGGTCTGAGGTTAATTCAAATTTGAAAGGGGCTCAGGTTAGACAGGCTTCGGCTGCAAATAGACGACGATCTAAGGGGCCGCACCTGGGAGTTGGCGACAAGGTTTGGCTCTCTACAAAAAATATCAGGCTTAAGGTACCGTCCGCCAAACTAGGTCCCAGGTTCATCGGCCCATACGAAATTATCGAGGTGGTTAACCCAGTAGCCTTCCGCTTAAAACTTCCACAGTCATTCAAATTGCCTAACGTATTCCACAGGTCTCTCCTCAAACCTTATCGTTCTCCCATTCACCCTGTTCAGTCCCCTCCTCCTCCTGTTTCGGTCGGGGGAGCTCTGGAGTATGAAGTCCAGGGTATCCTTGACTCCCGCCTTGTGAGGGGCTCAGTACAGTATCTGGTACACTGGAAGGGCTACGGCCCAGAAGAAAGGTCCTGGGTTCCTGCGGGGAACGTCCATGCCAAGGCATTAATTAGGAGATTTCATCTTCTTCACCCTGACAAACCGGGTTTTGAGGGTCCGGAGGCCCCTCCTGGAGAGGGGGGTACTGTCACATCACCGTCAGACTCGAGGCCTGCTGTTCCGCCCTCAGCCACTAGGAGGCGACGGACTGTCACGCCGCTCTCGGGCTCTGGGCCTGCTGTCCAGGCCTCGGCTACCAGGAGGCGCCGGACTGACATGTCATCGTCGAATTCAGGGCCTGCTGTTCCGCCCTCAGCCACTGTGAGGCGCCGTGGCTCGCGCCCGAGTAATGGCGGCAACAGTGAAAGGGCTTCTGCGCAGGCGTCTAGTGGACTCAGACTCCGCTCCTCTGTCAGTCATGAAGGGGTTGGTGCATCGTCATCAGGTCTGGTCCTGGGGGCGGTCCTGATGACATCATCAGCCCGGGAGCCTGTGAGGGATGACCTGATCCCTCAAATACCTTTGGACTGGGCTTGCAAGCCGCCGGATATATTCTTGGTTCCCCTGCGTGTTACTGTGTGAATTGCTGTTGACTGACTCTGACTTTTGCCTGGACTTCTGACTCTGCTTCCGCCTAACGATTCTGTACCTCTGCGACTCTCCTGGTTTATGACTCTGACTTCGGCCTGGATTCTGACTCTGCTTCTGCCTAACGATTCTGTACCTCTGCGACTCTCCTGGTTTATGACTCTGGCTTCGGCCTGGAATCTGACTCTGCTACTGTCTACTGTTTTTGTACCGTTGCTGCCTGACTGGTTTAGTCTCGGATATCATTGCCTCTGTGTCCTGTATTGGAACACCTTTCTGGCGACCATCCTGCTCTGGTCATTGCTCCTATTCAGACAGTGCCTCCTGGGCTCTGCTATAAATCCAGATCCCTGTATAGGGGTAAAGGGTATCAGTGTTTCTCGGGGTGCTGTCTGGCTGCAGTCCAGACCGCAGGCAGACGTCACAAGAGGAGAGCGCAGTAAGGAGGCCTCAAAACCCATCTGGCTTAGTGGATCCTAAGTTGTTTCCAGGATCCCCAGACCTCCATTGTCATCTGTAACTAGTGCCCCGGCCTGCACTTCAAACCATGAGTAAAAGTGTGAAAACTGCACCTTGCTGTGTCCTCAGAGTTATTTACTGTGCCATCCAACCTGCACTGCATCCATCATCACCATCTTTAACAATATAATTGCCCTGGGACTAAGCTCTACCTGTGGAGAGCTGTATCAACTCTGCTGCATCACCATCAGCCCCAGCGTTCTCTTTAAGTAGCGTCAGCCATTCTTGGCCGAGTACAACAGGTGGTGTCACAAACCATCTCTTATAAAAAAAATTTTCCCCTTTAATCATCATTTTTCATTGGATGCCCAGGGCCACAGACCGGGTCACTGCTGCCCTGACACATCCCCTTAAGAACCGGCCCGGTACCGAGTATCCTTATGGTCCTGGCAGGCGCTCTACACCTATAGACTAATATGGATGCAAGTGAGCCAAGACTCATCCGAGTCGCGGTGCCAATCGCAGCATGCTGTGATTTCACATGCACGTCAAATACTCCAGTGAAAAAATATGCTGATCTGGTTTGCCCAACACATTGGATTGTAACACTGGGTCGAGTGTTTGTCTTCCTCATCTCTACTCCTTGGTTGTCCAATGAACAGTGACCTCTGCTGCCAGCATTGTCAGATGGGATTGTTTTTAATAATTCTTCAATTAGGGTCTTCTGGTACTGCAACATTTTATTAGACCTCTCTGCCACGGAAAAAGAGCAGGAAAATTCTCCTTGTAATGTGGGTCTAGAAGGGTGACCAACCAGGCTGATGACACGTGCTTGTGTAAGGCAGGAATGGCACACCAGAAGAAAGAGTGGTGGCTGGGGTCCGAGTACCAAGGCACGGCTGCTGCCAAGAGGTTGCGGAAAGCTTTCATCTTCACAAGCCTAAATGGCAACATTTCAAGGGCAAGCAGTTTGGAAATGTGGCCATTTAGTATTGTGGCCTATTCGTGGATGGCTGCTTATTTACACCTGCATTCCTAGGACTGGGGCAGGGATAACTGAACGCTGCGCTGGGACAAGGACATGGACGTGGTTGTTGACTGTGGCTGCAAGTGTACAATGACAGGTGCAGGGTGGGAGGCATATGTTCGCCTGCGCCATGGACAAGTGATTGGCATGCACGTAGAACACGGGAAACAGCAGTGGGGTCACCCATAGACACTGTTCCTGGACCCTGCCGTTCGGCCCAACAAGTCGGGTGCTTTGCTGTCATGTGCCTGAGCATGCTGGTGGTGGTCAGACTGCTTATTGTGCTGCACCTGCTGATGCTGGCTTGGCAGATGTTGCAAATGGCCTTTTTTGGGTTAAATGGATTGTCTTTAAAAAAACACCAAACTCGGGAACATCTAACTATTGGCCTGGTAACTTCATAGGTGTTGGTGCTGCCTCTTCCTGCCTGTTTTGGTGCTGCAGATACCCCCTCCCCTCTGTGCTGCTGTTCTCACTCTGCATGTCATCTTCCTAGGTTGGGTCAGTGACTTCATCGTTCATCACCTAGTCTTCCACTATTCCAATATTTGGGCATCACTACATGCGATCTCCTTATGTCCCACTTGAAATGGGCAGAACGAGAGGCCGGAATCTATAAATGGAAATGTGAACATCTCTTAGGAGTGTCCAAGTGTGGGATCACTTGCTTCTGTGCCCTGAACATGGTGGGAGGGAGGATCATGGTGAGTATTATGTGGACAAGAATCATGGCTACTGAGACTGGACCGTATGGAAGACAGGGTGGTTCTGGCAAACTGACTGGAAGCATTAACTGCTATCCATTCAACAACCTTTTCACACTGGTCTGGCTTTAAGAGCAGTGTTCTGGGTCTCCCTACAAACTGGGACAGGAAGCACAGTTTCACCTTGTCGCTCACCAACAGCATCACGTCCACTTTCCTGTCCCTTGCCACATGCCTTTCCCATTTTAAATTATGAATCATATATCCCTGTTGAGAAAACTTTGAAGGATTAGTATCATACCAGAATTTGCCCACCTCAGATGGACTTGTTACACTGCAGATGCAAAATATCAATTCTATTGCAATCACCCAAGTCTGGCTGTGTGCTTAAGATGCACTACTGGTGGAGTATAAATGGCGTATAATATTTCCCTGCTCAGATCAATTTGTAGGATTAAGAGCAAAAAGAATATTATTAGCCCTGAGAAGGGGTTTTGATATGAGTTGCATCAGAAAGAAAGTGCAATTAACCCTTTCCTGTCTTACACTATCTCTTTGGCAACAATCTCTCCCTATATGCTGCTAACAGCAATATTAATATTGATTAAAATTAGCCATAATAAGGGCTGTTGTTGCAGTTGAAAGAAATATTAATGGTGTTTAATCCCTGCCTACACACAGCTAAAACTCTCTCCCTAGTTCAGCAACACTTTTCCCTGTTCTGCCTGTTTCGGTTGGTACGCTGTGCCAAGCATGGCATCCCAGGTCATATATAGACCCAATGGCTGGCCACATAGCGTCATTTACAGTAATGCCACAACCAAGATGGCTACGGCAAGCAATCCCTTCCTGTTTATTGGCTGTCTAAGAAGCGCCAAACATGCTTTGCAGGGACTCGAGCTTGTACACCGAGTAACGAGCATCTCAAGCACCCTGATGCTCGAGTGAGTAACAAACAGTGACCGGCACGCTCGCTCATCACTACTAATTAGACTTATTCAACTGTGTAAAAATTTAGTTTACCATTCTAGCTCATATTTAATCTTATAATCCCTTAGGATGTGACATACTGTTCTTGATGATTTCTCCTCCAATGAAGAAAACTGTCCATTCAGGCACTGGCCAACCAATCTAAACTAAATCTATTAATGCTCCTGTACTTCTGTGAAATGGTATCAAAAGGATAAGGCTACGAATCTGAAAGGGTAGAAAAACTACCATAGTTGACTGGAATTGTTCCATGGAGGCGTTCGCCACCTTCTTGTAATATACCACCAAAAACTGTTTTTATGATGCAAAACTCAATATTGTATCAGTGCTTGTCTCAGGTCTTTATTTAGAGAAATCTGGCTGCCTGTGTAAGCATAGGAAGGGGCATTCTATGTGTCCATATAAATAAAGATGGCAGGGACTACATAATATACTCACAACTTGCTCTATTGCAGTCCCCCTGCTACGTCCACTTCTGCAGTGGGAGTGATACGAGAGAATGTTGATGCCTTTCTCTGTGCATATCCTAGACAAATTCATTGCTTATACAAAAGTTAAAAGAATAGGGGACTGCCATGAGAATTGGCCAGGTGAGCATATTATGAGACTTACAACATCTTTAGTCCTATGACTTCTTTTTTTAATATGGCTAACAGCTTGAAGATAAGCACTAAGTGGTGTAATATCTACTAGTACTTAGTCATTTATAGAATATTACAATTCCTAACCAAAAGAAAATCCTTATTAATAAAGGAACTAGATCACGAAAGGAATCATAGAATCGTAGAGTTGGAAGGGACCTCCTGGGCCATCTGGTCCAACCCCCTGCTCAAAGCAGAATTTGCTAAATCATCCCAGACAGATGTCTGTCCAGCCTCTGTTTGAAGACTTCTATTGAAGGAGAACTCGCCACCTCTCGTGGCAGCCTGTTCCACTCATTGATCAATCTAACTGTCAAAAAGTTTTTTCTAATATCTAATCTGTGTCTCCTCCCATTCAGTTTCATCCCATTGCTTCTAGTCATTCCTTGTGCAAATGAGAATAAAGATGATCCTTCTACAATGTGGCAGCCCTTGAGATATTTGTAGACAGCTATTAAGTCTCCACTCAGTCTTCTCTTTTGCAAGCTAAACATTCCCAAATCCTGCAACCTTTCCTCATAAGACAGGGTTTGCAGACCGGTCACCATTCTGTTCGCTCTTTTCTGAACTTGCTCCAATTTGTTGATGTCTTTTTTAAAATGTGGCGCCCAAAACTGGACACAGTATTCCAGATGAGGTCTGACCAAAGAGGAGTAGAGGGCAATAATGACTTCACGTGATCTAGACTGTATGCTTCTGTTAATACATCCTAGAATTGCATTTGCCTTTTTTCTGCTACAGCACACAGTTGACTCATATTCAGTCAGTGATCTATTAGTATACCCAAGTCTTTTCCACATGTGCTGTTGCTTAGCCCTATTCCTCCCATTCTGTATATGCTTTTTTCATTTTTATTGTCCAGATGTAGTACTTTGCATTTTTCCCTGTTAAAAACCATTCTGTTAGTTACGGCCCACTGCTCCAGTTTATTTAAATCTTTTTGAATCTTCTCTCTTTCTTCTCTAGTATTAGCTATCCCTCCTAGCTTTGTGTCATCAGCAAATTTAATCAGTTTACCCTCAATCCCTTCATCTAAATCGTTGATAAAGATGTTGAACAATACAGGGCCCAGGACAGAGCCCTATGGTACCCCACATGAAACATTCTTCCAACTGGATGTGCAGCCATTTACGACCACTCTTTGGGTCCGATCACTAAGCCAGTTATGAATCCACCTAACAGTTGCCTTGTCCATTCCATACTTTGCCAATTTTTCAATATGGATTGTATGAGATACTTTATCAAATGCTTTGCTGAAGTCAAGATATACTATATCAACAGCATTTCCTTGATCCACCCAATCAGTGATTCCATCATAGAAGGAAATTAAGTTAGTCTGACATGACTTATTAGTTACAAACCCATGCTGACTCTGTTTAATCACTTCATTCTTATCCAGGTACTGACATACATGTTGTTTAATAATTTGTTCAAAAATCTTTCCTGGTATAGAAGTCAGACTCACCGGCTTATAGTTGCCTGGGTTCACCTTCTTCCCCTTTTTGAAGATAGGAACAACATTTGCTCTTCTCCAGTCTTCTGGGACTTCTCCTGTTCTCCAAGAATTTTCAAAGATTATGGAGAGGGGTTCAAAAATTTCTTCTGCTATCTCCTTCAGTACTCTGGGGTGTAATTCATCTGGACCTGGAGACTTGAATTCATTTAGGTTAGCTAAGTGTTTCCTCACTATATCTCTGTTTATAGATATCCTGGATTCTTCTATTCCCTTAATAGGACAGTGAAGAACAGTTGATGTTACATTTCCTTTCTGAGAGAAAACAGATGCAAGATAGGAATTTACAAGTTCGCCTTTTCAACATCCTGTCTTACCATTTCATCATTTTCATCCTGAAAAAATCCTATAGCATCTTTGACTTTCCTTTTACTTTTGACATATCCCCAATTCCTTTATTATTGCTTTTGACGTCTCTTGCAAGCCTCAGTTCATTGTCAGCTTTAGATAATCTGATTTGTGCCCTGCAGGTTCTGCAGACAGCATTATATTCTTCTTTAGATATGCCCCCCTCTTTCCATTTTAGAAACATTTCTTTCTTCCTTTTTAGCATGTGCTTAAATTCTGAGTTCATCCATCCTGGTTTCCTTAAATGCTTCCTATTCTTCCCTCTTTTCGGAATTGTTAACAATTGTGCTTTGAGAATTTCATTTTTCCAGATTTCCCATCCTTCCTGGACATTTTTGTCCTTATGGATATCCAGCCATTGGATCCCTCCAATTCTCTTTCTGAATCCCTTAAAATCTGCCTTTCTGAAATCTAACCTTGACGTCTGAGTCTTCACAGGTCTTCTTCCTCTAGTTATCCAAAATTCTAAAATAGCATGGTCGCTACCTCCTAGGGTCCCAGCCACTTTTACCTCCTCAACCATTTCCTCCCTGTTTATAAGGATTAGATCCAAGGTAGCAGTTCCCCTTGTTTTCTCCCCTACCTTTTGGAAGATAAAGTTGTCAGCAAGAGAGGATAAGAATTTCCTTGACCTGTTAGTTTTTGCCTTAGAGAGATTCCCAACAAGTGTCAGGATAGTTGAAATCTCCCATGACAACTAGGTCATATTTTTTGGAGAATTTGGCCATTTGATGCATAAAGAGGAGATCTAGGCATTTGCTTAATTTGAACCCTCCTGTGAGAACAGTTGATTGTTGGGTGCAAAAATGTTTCTTAATGACCGATCAATTGATGATCTGGGTACACCAGAGCGTCTCTTCATTCAGGCTCATAGAGGGGACCATCTTCTATGATGTTTATACACCTTAACAGGGCATATGGGCAGTTGTTGTCATTGTACAATTCAAGTAAATTTAACCAAGATGGGACCACCACCAATCCTGAGAATGAGCTTCTGGAATGCATAATTAATTTTCTAGAGGACTGCTGGAGATAGCCAGGAACAGTGCTCAGCCACTGTTCCACTCAGATGGGACATTTCGGATCAGTAGGGTGTCTCCCATCAGGCGGACCTCCATCAGTTCGAATGTTATACCCTTTCCTGTGTATTAAGAATTTCTGACACAGCTCACCCTTCCTTCATCATGAAGGACAGATAGATGTCGCAAAACAGTTCCTCCAACAAACTCAGAGACTTATTTTTAGGAAAGGTCCAAAATATAAAGAGTGAAATCCAACACCAGAAGACAGTTTCCATAAGGTTTCATATAAGAAGTTCTACCTCTGTTCCAGTGATATATTTTACTCTTTCTATTCTGGACCTTTTCCTAAAAATATGCTGTGATTAACCTTCTAAATTCTTAGCCAATTACTCTCCTATTTCTGCTATCCCTAATGGCATTACTCGCATCAGTCCCAGTTTTCCTTTCCACTTGCACTCTTGTAAAGATTAAATATTCTGGTCACAGATTCCACCTTTGTAATGCATACATTCTTTTAAAATTAATGTGTGGGCTTTTTAATCGGTCAAATTAAAACAGCTTCTTCCTTACCTTTTCGCACATATAAAACCTTCCTATAGGATCCCCGACGTCCTATTTAATAATAATTAAATTCACTTCCAATAAAGTAACCATTCCGATAATTAATTCCAAGTTTGGTTGCTAACGAGCACAGAGCGAGGTAGTGGCCACTTGATTAATTTTACATTTTACATTTGCTAAGCAATGAATACTTAATTGCACTTTTATCTCTAGCGTTGCGTTTTATGGCTTTGGAATATGAGTTCTTAACACAGCAACTGACAGTTTAAACAAATTAGTAGTCTCTTTATTAACCCACAAGATAGCTTCCATTCAATGGACAATTCTTTTTATTCCTTGTGCATTTAATGTAGGAGTTTAGGTCATTTCTTATCTGGATCAAGACGTGTGCTGCAAATTTATTGCATAATAATATAATCTATATATTTATACAAGAATATCTATGGTATTAAACTATCTATTATATACTTACCTAAAATTGTCTGTCATCTACTTCCGTCCGGACATCCTCGAATCCCACAATCCACCATGCCGCACCGGAAGTATGCCGACCGTCATATTGGAATACCCAAGTAATGGGTATTCCAATATGGCACCCGCTGGTGGGACAAGGCCCTTCTGCAGTACCACCAGTGGGACACCCATGCCGGACCCTACTGCCGCCCACGCTGGACCCTCCGCTGGACCCCCACCACCAGGACCCGCTTCCAGGACCCGCCTCCAGGACCCGCTGCCAGGACCTGCCGCCGGACCCCCACCAGGACCCTCCGCCTGACCTGCCAATAGACCCGCCGCCAGAACCCGCCACCAGCCCGCCGCCAGGACTAGCCGCCGCCTGACTACAAGCACCGGATCCCGCCGCTGCCTGCCCACCCACCTCCATGCAGTCACAGCTGGCTGGAAAGACCGCGGCTTGCCGCCTGTGCTGGAGATGGGGTGCGGGCAACCTCTGGTGGTGCTGCACCCCATCTCCAGCACAGGCCGCAAACCACCGTCTTTCCTGCTGGCTGTGACTGCACAGAGGTGGGTGGGCAGGCAGTGGTGGAACACACCCCGCACACACACTGCCCTCCCCATGCAATAGCTTGGACCCACCTCTAGTTCAATATAAGAACATCACATTAGACAAAAGGGGCAAGATTGAAGAGAAGGTTCAACTTCCATTTGCATGACTTTATGACATATTAGGAAACGGCATTAATAACTACTCTTTACTTATTACTACAACCATCATTGTTTTACTAGGTAGAAGTATTAAACGGAATCTATCATCAGGATTTTGCTACTCTGAGAGCAGCATGATGTAAGGGATTAGATCCTTATTCCAGTGATGTATCACTTACTGGGCTGCTTGTTGCAGTTTTTATAAAATCTGTTTTCTTGGCTGCAGATCTGGCAGTGCTCTAAATGCTGAGCTCAGTATAACCCCGCCCACTCCACTGATTGGCAGTTTTGTGTACACTGTGCATAGACAGAAAGCTGCCCATTAGTGGTGGAGGTGCTGTTATACAGCGCTCATGAATGTGGAGGAATACATGGCAGCAGGTCTACGATTCCTCTAATGATAATCTCCTGCTGATAAAACTGTGATTTTTATCAAAACTATACAAAGCATCCAAGTAAGTGATACATTGCTGGAATCAGCGTGGTTTCTGTCTCTGCACCATGCTGCTCTTAAATTAGGTGGCAAAAACCTGGTGACAGATTCCCTTTAATAAAATGAGTAGCTTGGTTTCCTTGAAGTTATCAATAAAATCTAGAACACTGATTGACAGAGAGCCACAGAATGACCAAGTGCTGTCCATGTGTCCTTTAAATCGGGGCTAATATATATAGTAATATCAAAGCATGGCAATACTGTAACAGTGTAATGTCACTTAATCATTTATTTTGAAAGGTGAGTGTATGAAGAACCGAAGTTGCTGGTTTGTGTGTTATTCCCAATGCTACGCAGAGGAATTCCTTCATTTTGTAGGAGCTTTTCTACTTTGGGAATAACACGCCAACCAGCAACCTCTGTTCTCCATATACTCACCTTGCAAATATAAGATCCCTCCCTGGCGAGCACTCGGGAAGAAGAGGTCTGGCAGCTATCTGAGTTTTATGAAAAATCTTACCGTCTATACAGTGACATCACAGCTCAAGAAAAAGTCACATAATGATGTCACAATACAAAGGTAATATAACAGGAAGGATTATTAATTAGCTAACCACATGTACGTGGATGTTTCTCCAGGTGCATGTTGGTTTGTGATCATCTATCAGCTTGAAAATAAGGTATCTCCTTCATCAGTGGGATAACTGGAAGCTCATGGGCCCAAATGCAAAACCTCTAGCATAGCCTTCAACTATCATGGGTCTGTAATAGTACTGAAATTCTCATATGGGCCAAAGAAACCTTCTGGACCCACTAGGCTCCTGACCAGTGTAAAACTCCAGCCCCTGCACTGACTATAGTCTAGCCTTAGCCCTTCATCACTCATTGTCATTACTAGTTGTTAGGCCCTATGCCTGCTAAACTGGCACAGGGCGCCAGGCAGCACACAGGGGCCCCAGGCAGAACACAGGGCTCAGACACAGCGAACGGGGTCCCAGGCAGCGCACAGGGTTCCCAGGCAGCATACAGGGGCCCCTGGCAGCGCACAGGGGGGCAGAGACAGCGCATGGGGTCCCAGTCAGTATACAGGGGCCTCTGGCAGCCCACAGGGGCCCCAGGCAGCGCACAGGGGGGCAGAGACACCGCACGGGCCCCAGACAGTGCGCAAGGGGGAGAGACAGTGCACAAGGGAGGAAGAGACAGCGTGCAGGGCCTCTGCAGTCTCTGCCCCCCTGTGCATTGTCTGGGATCCCTTGTGTGCTGTTTGGGACTCCCTGTGTGATGTCTGGGGCCCCGTTCTTGATTGTATCACTCAATCCTGTGTGATGTCTGGGGCCCCTATGTGATGTGTGATGTCTGGGGCCCCTGTGTGATGTCTGGGGCCGCTGTGCGATGTTTGGGGCCCGTGAACAATGTGCAATGTCTGGGGCCCCTGTGCGATGTCTTGGGACCCTGTGCGATGTCTGGGGCCCCATGCGCTGTCTCTGCCCCCCTGTGCACTGCCTGGGGCCCCTGTGTGCTTCCTGGAGCCCTATTATTAAGTAAATGACTCAATGGTTCTCAAAAGCGTGAAAAATCTGATCTACAGCAGCTGGGGCTTATTCTGGCCCAGAGGGGTATAAACTGGCCTAGGTCACTTTAACCTCGGGTATATTCTGGGCAGGGGGGGTTAATCAGGCCTGCTGCACCTGTGCCACCCTTGTGACTGAAACAGGAATGCTGCAGGTGGGAATAAAGCTAATTTTCTACCTACAGAGTCAGGCAGAGTTAGAGTCAGATTGCAGGTGCCGGCCAACATTATAACTCAACTAACCTGCAGATTAACCCCATATCTGCAGGTTAATAGCATTTTTTATAGTGACAGGTACCCTCTAACAGAAGCCAGACCAGGTTGGGAGGAGTTGAGTGGGATAATTCCTGGTGTTTAGGCAGTTGGAAAGCCGCCTTTAATAATATAAGAAGTATTGCTGAATAGAAGGCCACTAGTGAGAGTGTGTTTTTGTGACAGAAGATTTACAGATACAAGTTTTAGAGTAAATTCTACAGCAACTGATTTCCATAAGGCTAGAGTGCCGAGATTACAGAAGAGTAATAAGGTTTCCTTTTCCAGCCACACTGAGTACAGCCGTAGAGCTGAGTGAGGCGTAATTCTCCAGGCAGCTAGAAGGAGTGGGGTACAGAAGGGCATTGTGTCGGCCGGTCCTAGAGGATAAGTGGTGGTTCGATTCTGACCAGGAGGGGACGTAAAGGTACTACTGCAGTAAAGACTAAGGGAAGTGAGGCCAGAGCAGAAAAGTATAGAAGAACTCTGTCACCCACAAATGCCAATACCAAAGAAATGCCGTGCGTGTTACATATAAGAAGAAAGCCGCTGAGTGATACAGAAGAAATGTTCAAGAAATAGTGTGCCTGCTATCATTTGTTACTCTTATATTTAAGGAATCCCAGTAAAGATCTTTTTACAACGGATTCGGCTCTAACTGATTTGTTGTGTATTTTCAAGGGCGCCATACCAACAAAGCCCTTGTGGCCTGAATAAGGGTCATCACCAAACCCCCCAGATTGCTTACACACTCAGGGGTACCATAAGCGGTTGCTTTGGGATAGTGAAGCAAACCTCGCCATGATGGGACCCTCACAGTATGTACGGGTGGAGGACTGTCTTACATATTTTACATTGGGAACCACTGGCTTCAGCTACAGACATGAGGAAAAAAAAACAAGTTTAAATTAAAAAGTAGCTTCCTTCAGACAATTGGTTTATGTGAAGTCATTATGTATTTTCCATTAATATCCTAGGTGCAGACATGCCGGAGTGCTGATATCACAGTATGACAGTATTTCTTGCTGACCTTGGATCTTGGCCTCAATTAATTTAATGTGTATTGTGCTAAGCCTGCGACTTCCACTTTTCTCCTTGATACAGTAGCCAGACAGTTTGGAGTTTACATGGGGATCATGAGAGAAAAGGGATATGTCTGTTTGCGGCTGGCATTGTAACCTGACATTTATTCAGTAAGACCTGCAATAAATTTTAACTCGCTCTTTGATTTCTCAGTAAGTATTTAGGAATAAGATATTTATAATGTTCCTTTAAAAGTAATTGAATGCTAACATTTCTATTTTTGGAGCACAAATTAGAAAAACTTTACGGTATATCTTCCATCGTTTTCTATTAGGACTCCATACTTTCTGTTAGTTGTATGAAATCATAATATTGCACCACTGTATTGTCATTGTGAGAGTTGATCAGATCCTTACGCTTGCCAATTTTTCCTGCTTTCAATATTCCTTCGTTAAGAAATAACTGATGTCTAGCTGCCTCATATACACTATGTAGAAAAAAGTATTGTGATCCCTACACTTAACATCTGCAGATTTTATGACATCCCATTCTACATCCATAGGCATTAATATGGAGTTGATTTCCAATTTGCAGATATAGCAACTTCCACGTTTGTGGGAAGGTTCTCTGCAAGACTTTGGTGGATGTCTGGACATTTTTGCACAGTCACTTTTTTGTCCATGCAGTTGTGACGTCAGATACTGATGTTGGAGGAAAGGGCCAAGCTCATATTCTCCATTATAATTCATCTCAATGTGTTGGATGGGGCTGAGGTCCCAGCTCTGTGTGGCCGGTCATGTTCGTTCACACCAGTCACCCCAACCATGTCTTTATGGAACTTATGGCCTGGGTCACAGTCATGCTGGAGCAGAAAAGGGCTACAAACTGTTCCCACAAAGTTGGAAGCTCATAATTGCCAGAAAAGTCTTGGTATTGTGAATTATTGAGGTTTTACTTCACTTAAATTTGGGGGCCTAGGCCAACCCCTTAAAACAATGCCATAGCATTATCCTATTATCCATCCTATAACAAAGTTCACATTTGATCTAATGCAGTCAGGCTGACAATGTTCTTCTGGCATTTGCCAAACTCCGACACATCCATCAGACTGCCAAGTAGAGAAGTGTGATTTGTCACTCCACAGAACACATTTCTTCTACTCCAGAGACCATTGCTTTACACCACTCCATCCAACACTTGGCATTTTGCTTGATGATGTAAGGCTCTTGTGCAACTACTGAGCCATGGAAACCCATGCCATGAAGTTCCCGGCAGGTAGTTTTTTAGCTGATATTCATACCAGAAGGGGCTTGGATTTTGCAGTTATTGAGTCACCAAAGCATTCAGTATTCGGTGACCCCCATTCTGTAACTTTACATGGTCTTCACTTTGAGTTGCTGTGGTTCACGAACACTTCCACTTCTCAATAATACCATTCACAGTTGATCATAGAATATATGGGATGGAAGAAATGTCATGAACTGACTTGTGTTACACAGGTGATGTTCTATTACAGGACCCTGTTGGTGTCAGTGAGATCTTTACCACCAGTCATTCTTTCACAGGTGTTAGTAAAGGTAAGTTGTATACCGTAGGACTGGATATTATACACCTGGGGCAATAGGACTGAATAAATTACTTGAATTCAATGATTAAGAGGTTTTCCCAATGCTTTTGTCTCTATAGTGTATATTTCAGCCTTTGTAATAGGATAATCAATATTATTAACTTCACCTGTCATTGGTTGTTAAAGTTATGGCTGATCAGTGTATACAACTACAATGAGCACCATACAGCGATAGACGTATTATGGAGCTATAAGTTCTCCATGTGCAGCCATAGAGCTGCTGAGTTGTATACAGCTGTAATATGGCAGTCATAAACTTTTATGGGGCTCCACATTACCAGCACCTCTGATTACATACTGTATGCAGGCTCAGACTGGCCCATAGGGTAACAGGGGAATTCTCTGGTGGGCCCCTGTGCAGATCTGGGCCCCCAACCGCACTGTATGGGGAGTAATTGACATAAATCCCTTGATTCATTCTGTACAGAAAAAAGCTGTCTCATCATTCATTAACCAAACTACCCAGGTTATTATTATATAGCGTTATAGGTACATTTGTGAATGAAGCTAATGTAATATTTGTATGCAGGTGAAAAGTGCCCCCCCCCCCCCCCCCAAGTCAATGTTACTGGTGGGCCCTTGGCACCCCAGTCCGACACTGCGACACTGACTGTATGTGGCATAAGAAAAATCCATGGCATTTCCTTTAGGATATTGCATCACTGTGCCACTTTTCCATAGATGTATGGCTACATACAAAACACCATAAAGTACAGTATATAGCAGCAGGATCCTACATACCACGGCTCATCAATTTGCGCGTCATTAGCTTTTTGTGATTCATTATGAGTCATAGATTTTATGTTTCATTGTCACAAATTATTGGACTAACTTTGCCATTGCCAGATCTGGTAGCATAATCATTAGTGATGAAGGAACGTGCTCGGATAACATCTTATCCGAGCACGCTCGAGTGATATCCGAGTGTCTGGGGTATGCTTGTATATTATGTTCGAGTCCTCGCAGCTGCATGATTTGCCTCAACACATGTGGGGATTATCTAACAACCAGGCAATCCAAGAGATCCAAAATGTGTGAGAGCTGCAGTAGAGTGTGGCCGACTACAGAGGTGGCACATGGTCAGATGCATCAGGAACAAAAAAGAAAGTAGGTGTCCATGATAACTGAGTTCTGAAGCACTTTAAAAGTAACTTAAATGGACAACCCCTCCTCAATTCATATGCTTGCCAAAAATAACATCACTTATACTCATCTTCAGGGCCAACGCTGTTCAAGAGGTGTCGACACTGTCCCTTCCGAGGCTCACGTGGCATTGATACTGGACATTGTTACTGGACAATCATTGATCTGCAGACAAATTAAGTGCCTGCTAAACTTGAAAAAAACATGCAGAAAATTAAAGGGCTTGTCCACTACTCATACAACCTCTTCTCAAACAGAATGTTTGCCCCCAATAAAATAATAACACTCATACCCACTTCCGGTGCCATTCCAGCTGTGCCGGCAATGTCTCTCCCAGGGTTTGGGTTGCATTGTAAAGACATGCGAGCCTTGTGGCCGCTTCACTCTCCCTGCCTACAGACAAATCACATCTGGCTGCTGCTGCTCTCTCGCTTCCTCCTGATGTATGTGATACGTCCAAAGTCGGGGAGAGTGAAGCGGATACAGATTGGCTGTAGGGCTTGCATGACATAGTAATGACACGCAAGCTCCAGGAGAGATAGTGACGATACTGCTGGAAGGGCACCGACACCGAAGGTGAGTATAAGGCCGGGGTCACACTAGAGAGGAATATGGACGAGTGAGAGGTGTTAAAAGCACGCATTACACACGGACCAATGATTCACTATGGGGCAGCTCCCATCAGCCGTATATTTCTCGTCCGTATTCTACGGTCCGTGCCAATCGCAGCATGCTGCGATTGTCAGCGTACTACGCCCGTAGTACGCCAATGAAAGTCTATGGGTGCGCTAAAAATATGCATTACACATGGACCACACATGTGACTTGCGAGAAATACGCACCTGGTGTCTTTTAGAGAAGCCAGCAACTCAGTGCGCTATACAGTAAACTCACACTGACAGGTTTAATAAAGAAACGAAAGAATAGATATAGACACATAGAATACATATATATACACTGTGTTCCAAATTATTATGCAAATTGGATTTAAGTGTCATAAAGATGTCATTTTTTGTTTTTCAAATAAACTCATAGATGGTATTGTGTATCAGGGCTCTTTGGATCACTGAAATAAATCTCAAATGCCTGTGATAATTAGTTTACCAGGTGAGCCCAATTAAAGGAAAACTAATTAAGAGTGATGTTCCACATTATTAAGCAGGGCACAGGATTCAAGGAATTTAGGAAAGAAAAAGGATCTCTCTGCTGAAAAGCATCAAATAGTGGAATGCCTTGGTCAAGAGATGAAAACATTAGATATTTCCCAAAAATATAAACGTGATCATCGTACTGTTAAGAGATTGTGGTTGATTCTGAGCACAGACATGTTTGTGCTGATAAAGGCAGAATGAGGAAGGTTTCTGGCAGGCAAGTTCATCGGATTAAGAGCGCAGCTGCTAAAAAGCCATTACAAACCAGCAAACAGATATTTAAAGCTGCTGGTGCCTCTGGAGTCCCTCGAACCTCAAGGTGCAGGATCCTTCAAAGGCTTGCTGTGGTGCATAAACCTACTATTCAGCCACCCCTAAACAGTGTTCACAAGCAGAAATGGTTGCAGTCGGCCCAGACATACATGAAGACTAATTTTCATACAGTCTTGTTTACTGATGAGTGTCGAGCAACCCTGGATGGTCCAGATGGATGGAGTAGTGGATGGCCACTATGTCCCAACAAGGCTGCGACATCAGCAAGGAGGTGGAGGAGTCATGTTTTGGGCCTGAATCATGGGGAAACAGCTGGTAGGGCTCTTTAAGGTTCCTGAAGGTGTGAAAATGACCTCTGCAAAGTATGTCAAGTTTCTGACAGACAGCTGTCTTCCATGGCATAAAAAGCAGAAACGTGCCTTCAGGAGCAAAATCATTTTCATGCATGACAATGCCCCATCTCATGCTGCAAAGAATACCTTGACTGCTATAGGCATAGAAGGAGATAAACTCATGGTGTGGCCACTATATTCCCCTGACCTCAACCCTATAGAGAACCTTTGGAGTATCATCAAGCAAAAGATCTATGAGGGTGGGAGGCAGTTCACATCAAAACAGCAGCTCTGGGGGCTATTCTGACTCCATGTAAAGAAATACAAGCAGAAACTCTCCAAAAACTCACAAGTTCAATGGATGCAAGAATTGTGAAGGTGATATCACAGAAGGGTTCCTATGTTAACATATAACTTGGCCTGTTAGGATGTTTTGGAGTTAAATAGCTTTTTTGTTCAGTGAATGTGACCTCCTAATGCTGAAAATTCCACAAATGAACATTTTCAGTTCTTTAAAACATATCAAATGTTTAGAAATTCTACTGTGCCTAATAATTTGGAACAGTGCAATTTGAGTTTTTATTCATTTTGGAGATTATACTGTTATCATTGGGAGGTTTCTTCAATAAAATTTGATGTATACTCTAACGGGTGATGACTTTTATTAGACTGACTGTCATTTGCACCGACTATTTAGGAAAATCATAGAAAAATATAATTTGCATAATAATTTGGAACACAGTGTGTATGTGTGTATATATATATATATATATATATATATACTGTGTGTGTGTGTGTGTATATATATATATATATATATATATATATATCATTGTGTCAAACATATATATATATTTATATTTCATAGAGTTCTTCATAGCAGAATAGCCACTAATTCAATTGCCGGCTTCTGTCAAATCATTCCCCAACCCGACATGAAATGACACATGGTTTACATTCAGTAAACCATTTCATTTCATGTTTTTTTTATATGTCCTTGACTAATAATTAAATAAGGGTTTGTTTGCAAAATTTGGGAGGTGTAGTTGTTATTTTAAGGGGTTAATTCGTTGTAAAAAAATGTGTGGGCTTCCGCTGTAATTTGTCAACCAGAGAGGTTAAGCAGGTGAGTGAGGGCAGATTTTAATAGCCATGAAAGGGACCATTGTTTTTGCCCCCCCCGCTACTAAAATCTGCCCCCAGACACCCCAGAAATGGCGCATCTATAAGATGTGCCAATTCTGGCACTTATCCTATTCCCATTGCCCTGAAGCGGTGGCGAATGGGTTAATCTAACAAAGGGTTAATGTCACCATTCGATTGTAAGGTGACATTAAGCCAATTAATAATGGAGAGGTGTCAATAAGACACCTATCCATTATTAACCCTATACTAAGAAAGGGTTAAAAACCACACACAGACATTAATTAAAAAGTCATTTAATGAAATAAATACCCCAAGTTTTTGACAAATTTTTATTAGTCTGGTAATCCCAAAAAAAAATGACCTGCAAAAAAAAACCATAAAAAATCAGCCGGGGACTCCCCGCAGCCTCAGTGACATCAGTGGGAGTCCCCCAGCTGATCTGTGAATGAACTAATGACCGTGGGAAAAAAGTCAGAAACTTTCCCACAGTAATTAGATAATCTACAGGCAGCCATTGAGGCTGCACAGAGCTGAATCAATTCATTTAGTAGTAGTTTACAGTGGGGCTGGTCGCATTAGCACTGGTCCTCATTGTAAACTATTTAAACCCTTCTGATGGATTGCAGCGTGGGACATGACTGAACGGCGGAGAGGTAAGGATATTGGTGATTTTTTATGTGTTTTTTATTAGTCTTTGTTCTAACTCAAGCTTTCCATTGAATCCGTACCCTTGGTCTGTGAGCGGGCTGTCTCCTGAGATGCGTACTTCTCATGGGTCTTTTGAGCAACCAGTGGGGCAGTCTCATGAACTGAACCACCACCCATCTGCAAAGTCTTAAAATATTGTGCCTCTATATTGGAAGATCTTCAAATAACTTGCTTTATTTTTGGAATTCGGCAGTCTAAAGTGTCTTGTCAGGAAAATTATTTTTACCGCCGGACAACGAGCGGCACAGTTCCCCTCTTACTGCTTCCCTTACAGCCCTTTTCCTATACTTAGGAATGTGTCATGTAGGTCCTAGGTTTCTGAGCGGTAACTATCACAATAAGGATCACATAAATGATCCATGTGACAGTAAGCTCACGAACGTACCACATAATGAACCTCATTTGCTACAACACTCTATGACATGATGGCATCCAGGCGTTACATACCAGCGTGCCCTGGATTGCAAAGCGGATTTATCCCTAACTCGGAGTATGACTATAATATAAAGGTCAGCTATGACGGTACTTAGAAATGTCCATATGTGACCATGTTGAATCCCGTGTTGTATAGTGATTCGCACTCCCGTAGTCCTTTATCAAAAAAAGCGCAAATCAACCCTTTCTCTGCCTCTCTCTTCTGACTCTTCTACTGCAAATTACTCGTGGACTTTTGTACAGATCCCTGGCTCCGCTGACAGATGACGCTTCCTTTGCCATACAACAAAAAGAATAAATAATGCCCACTATCAGCCCTGTCACTCGGAAAGATGGATTGCTGCTTGTCCAAAACCAGGAATGACAGGGCAGTGAAAGTTTCAGGCTTGTCCCTCTTTCATTCTGATTAATGGCAGTGTCAGTGCCTGGATTCCACTGCCTTCCAAGATAATGAGTTAGGAATGTGCGTCTACTGTCACAAGCACAGGCAGATGTCAGGAGCAGAAAGGCCCTGGAATGCCAGAAATCACATACAGCTTTCTTATGCTCCCCTGACACAGCTAAAGGGGAAGCTTAATTTATGGAGACAGAACACAGGCCATTGCATCAGCACAGATTTCGGAGGGGGGCTGCCTGGGACCCCTACCAGGAGCCATTGAAGTGCCAGAACATTTGGTACTGAGGCCTGAAAACTGCTTTCTGTTAGTATAATTAGAAACCTTTTTTTTAAAATATGAAAAAAAATTCTTGAACATTTTTAGTTACTTATTATTATTATTATTATTATTATTATTATTGTTATTCTGTTTTGTGGATTTTTTTTATTTTATAACCTTAAAACAATGTATCCAGATCATTGTATCCAGTACAACAACAAAAGTATCAAAAGCATAGCTGCCAGCCTGCCAACAGTGCTGAAATTGTCAGAACTGGCTGGATTTTTCAGATGCAGTCCTATCACAGTCAGTGCCATCCTAAGGGCTCATACTCACTTGCGAGAGACCCACACGATTCTAAAGTGAGTCTCTCCCATGAAAACCTGGCACTGCCACCGGTACTGGGACCGGAGCATGTGGTTACATGTATTTCTATGCAGCCGCACACTCCGGTCCCAGTGCCGGTGGCAGTGCCAGGTTTTCATGTGAGAGACTCGCACGAGAATAGTGCGTGTCTCTCGCAAGTGAGTATGAGCCCTAAAGCAAATAGAAGGCGGGATTAGTGTAAACCCCCCCCACCCAAAAGCGTGCATGCCTGGGTGGGTGAAACTGGACGGTCAAGGTGGAACTGGACAGAGGGAGAAGGGATGGGACTTAACCTCTTCACCACCTTGAGTTTTTGCATTTTTGCATTTCTGTTTCCCCCTCCATCATCCCATAGCCTTTTTTTTATTTTTCCCTCAATATGGCCATGTGAGGGCTTGTTTTTTTGCAGTGCAAGTTGTACTTTTGAATAACACCATTCGTTTTACCATATAATGTGCTGGAAACTGGGAAATAAAAATTAAAGTGCGGTGAACTTGCGAAAAAAAAGTGCACGTTCGAAACATTTTTTAAAATGTTTTTTTGTTGTTGTCTTTCTTTTCATGTTCATTAAATGCTAAATATGACCTGCCATTATGATTCTCCAGGTCATTACGAGTCCGTGGATATCAAACGTATAGGTTTTGTTTTATTTGAGCGGTGAAAAAAAAACCAAAGTTTGTAAAAAAAAAAAAAAAAAAAAAAAAAAAAATGACGCTATTTTCCGAGTCCCATAGCATCTCCATTTTTCGTGATCTTGGGTTGGGTGAGGGCTTATTTTTTGCGTGCCAAGTTGATTTTTTTTATACCATTTTGAGATAGATATGATGTTTTGATCGCCCTTTGTTGCATTTTTTTTTCATTTCCTCAAGACGTCTCATCAGGACAGAGTTCCGTGCACCTGCAGTAGCTGTCAGGAAGCTGGCTATTTCTATCTCTGTTTCTTTGTATAGCACTTTAAGGCCGGGGTCACACTTGCGAGAAATTCTCACGAGTTTCGTACGTTAATATCCGGCACTGCAGCCGGCTCTCGGATCGGAGCGTTCAGCTGCATAGAAATACATGCAGCTGAACGCTCCGATCCGAGTGCCGGCGGCAGTGCCGAGTATTGACGTGCGAGATTCGTGTGAGTTTCTCGCAAGACTGACCCCGGCCTAATACAATGTTGCGGCGACCGAAAAAACATAATTCTAGCATATTAATTTTTTTCTCATTACGCCATTTATCAATCAGATTAATTATTTTTCTATATCAATAGATCGGGCGATACCAAATGTGCAATTTTTTTTTCATTGTTTTATTCTGAATGTGGCAAAAGGGGGGGGTGATTTATATTTTTTTTATATATTTCTAAAAACTTTTTTTTTTACTTTAACCTAGCTTCAAGCTGCGCTTTCCGATCGCTTTGGCTTCAGCCCTGCTCTGTGTATCTAAAATGCTCATAGCAATCCAGCAATGACAACTACAGGGATCTCCTGTAGATCCCGGGTTGTCATGCCAACCCATCAGCGACCCAGGGTCATGTGACATGGTCACCAATGGGCGGAGCTAACGTGCAATCCTGTTAAATGCCGTTGTCAGAGATTGACAGCAGCATTTAACATGTTAACAGCCTCCGGAAATCAGCTGACATGTGCCAGAAAAGTTGCGGGATCATCGCAAGAGCCCACATCAAAAAGTGGGAGGCAACCTATGACGTACCTATATGTCATAGGTCATAAAGGTTTTAAAGGGGTATTCCTATCTCCAAGATACTATCCCAATATGTAGTAGGTGTATTAACAATAACATTAGCAAACATATTCAATTAGAAATGTGGTATAGTTTTAATGTTTCGCTATGTCTCTCATTATCTGCAGACATTGCAGGATCTTAGGTATCCATGGTTACGACCACTGATGCAGTGACAGTTAGCTAGTTGCCAGTGGTCGTAACCATGGATACCTAAGGTCCTCCAATGCCTGCACATGAGAAAAGAGACAATGCGAATCAGAAAAACTATACTATATTTCTAATTGGAAGTATTTGCTACTATTATTATTATTACACCTACTACATATTGGGATATAATGTTAGAGATTCGAATACCCCTTTAAATGTTCTTAATTTACCAAGAGTCATCAAATTCATTTATTTGACTCATTGTATAGCACTTTATAGACATCATCATCACTGTACCCACTTGAGTTCACAATCAAAATTCCCTATCAGTATGTATTTTGGTAAATATGCTAAAGTTGTTTCCCAGGGATAAAAATGTACATACAGTATTTATACTGCAAAGTGCTACAGAAAAAATTGGCACAATATAAATAAAAGTATTATATTTTGATAAAGAATTTCTAACACTGTCTAATGTACAGACATAGTACACTTAGACTGTACAGTCTGAAAATACACCAAATTTGTCACAGTAGATTATGCTGGATGATAAATGTAGTGCATTTCTATATATTATTGCACACAGACAAGAAGCAGAGAAACGGAGCCCTCACCTGGTCCTTGCTGTAAAATTTCTTTTAATCCATATTAAGATGACATCCACAACTTGATAAAGAGCAAAGTGTGGTGTGCAGGTGGCAGGGGAGTAGGTAGGTGAAAAAAAGTCTGACGGACTACGTCCGTTTCGCGCTGTTCATGCGCTTCTACGGGTGAACTAAATTTATCTATATATTATTGCCTAATCTTGTGGTTAGATACTTTTCGGACTAATATTTGGTGGCCGGCAACATGTTAGCAAATTTAAAGCATATCCATCGTTTTAATTTTTAGTTCATAAATCAACGGCACACATGAAAATAACCAACTTTGTAATATATCTTGGATACTTATGCATGGCCCATGTGTTTGCTTCAATTGGTTTCTTGTTTTTGCAAGATAAGGGAGGTTTCCACCCCTCCCTTGTGGGCCATTGCACATATAAGCCGTCTTTTACAGCGAGTCCACATCGGACATTACCTGTCTGAATCCTGCTCATATAGGTACCATACACATGATCAGGTTTTTAAATACATCGGTTAGGGACTGTTCTGATGGGGTTACCTTGATGTTTTTTAGAGCGGTTTAGTATACATTTTTTGCAAAGAATGTATCAACCAAACACCCTGTTTTGTTATCTTTTTACTAGCACTTGCTATTTACTGTTACTTTTTTACAGCAGACTATTTTTATACGTTTGTTTTACTGTGTTTTTCTGTGTTTTTGTAATATATCTTATCTAAAAAATGTGTTTTTTCTCTGCCAAAAGTGATCGGTAGTTATTAATGATGAGCGATACCTTCCAATATCAGGAAATATCGGATCGGATTGGATCAGACCGATACCCCAAAAATATCGGATATCGCCAATTCCGATACCGGAACCAATGCAAGTCAATGGGATACAAATATCGGAATGAAAATAAACCCTTACTTTCCTTGTAGGTTAATTCTACATGAAGGAAAACAACTAAGAATAATGTAGAATGTATTGGGGGAGGTGGAGGAGACATTAAAGGCATAGAGGTTTAGCCCAATCAAATGAAATAGCAGGAATTAATTTTTTTTTTAATACGTTCGGAGTTACAAAGATATTGACTATGTTAAGCTTTTTTATATTTTGTCCGATATTTATGTTTCACTACTTCCATGCTCTTCACCTTCTTTTTTACCTCTCCCACACTTTCTCCTTCATCATCCTCTTCAGGGTCACCTTCTTGGTCTTCTTTGGGTGGTCTTCAGGGTCGTCGTTTTCGGGGTCGTTGTCTTCAGGGTCGTCGTCATTAGGGTCGTCGTCAGGGAGATCCAGAGTGATTACCAAAGCCATTTCAAAAAGCTTGAACTTGGAGATGTAGCAGAAGGTACAAGAAGGCTGAGGAACTGCTGAGTACCAGTTGACGGTACTGGAACCTGGATGGGTAGCCGAAGGTACAAGAGCCAATGGAACTACCGAGGACCAGCTGATGGTACTGGAACCCGGTTACTAAGCAGGAGGTACCTGTGCCAGAAAGCACTACCAAGGACCAGCAGACGTTGGTGGAACTCGGATACCGAGAAGGAGGCACCTAAGCCAAAGGCTCTGCCTGGAACCAGCTGATGTTACTGGAACTCAGGGGGACATATTCAAGATTGACTTCCAAAGAACCAGCTAATGGTACTGGAACTCATATAGGCAGCAGAAGGTACACATGAAAAAAAAGTTGCAAGGCCGCGAGCCGGCCGGAGTTACCGACACCCACAGTCCTACAGGGGGAGCTTGTCCTATTGGCACTACGGAAACAGCCTTCATTGCCAGATCCCGCAGCCCACATAGGAAGCACCCAAACTGCAGACAACATAGAGTCGGCTATCCCGACCGCAACACGACAGTGCAACGTATTGGAGGCAAAGTGACGTTGACACTACCCGGAAACAGCTGGCGTGCTGGAACCAGGTTGGACAGAAGGGAGTACCCATGCCAAAGACACTTCTGAGCAGCAACTGGCGGTGTTGGAGCCCAGGGATTACAGTAGAAACAGAGTGTAGCCAGAGGCCTAATTGAAGCAAGTTTAATATCTGTAGTAGTGTGAATGTGGACAGAGCAGGAGAAATTGCCGGACAAACAGCAGGGGATCAACTGATGTTACTGAACCCCAATAAAACTGGAGCATGTGTTGACTGTGCAGACGGCACTTCTGAGCAGCAGCTGGCGGTGTTGGAGCCCAGGGTAAATAATAGAAACAGTGTGGAGGCCGAGGCCTAATTGGAGCAAGTTTAATATCTGTAGTAGTGTGAATGTGGACAGAGCAGGAGAAATTGCCGGACACACAGAAGGGGATCAGCTGATGTTACTGAACCCCAATAACACTGGAGCATGTGCTGACTGTGCAGACGGCACTTATGAGCAGCAACTGGCGGTGTTGGAGCCCAGAGATTATAATTCGGGTGGTAGAAACATGAACACAACAGGAGACCTGGATATTGTTGCCAACCAATTATTTAATCTGGAAGAGGACTGGCAAATTCCTGCGAGATCCAGGCCTTGTTCATTTTCAGAAAAGTAAGCCGGTCAACGTTATCGGAGGATAGTCACATGCGACGGTCTGCTAGTACACCACCTGCAGCACTAAAGACGCGTTCCGATAATACACTAGCTGCAAGGCAAGCCAGCACCTCCAATGCATACTGGCTAAGCTCTGGCCTTGTATCCAGCTTAGAGACCCAAAACTTGAAAAGGGAAGAGCCGTGTGGGAGAACACTGAGAGGGCAAGACATGTAGTCTGTGACCATCTGACGGAAACGTTGCCTCGTGCTGACTGGAGCCGTCTGTGATGGTGTAGACATTTGTGGCGGGGACACAAAACTTTGCCACATTTGGACCATACTGGTCTTGCTTTGTGCTGAGGCACTGCTTCTGCTCCCTCTTTGTGCAGAGCTTCCTCCACTGCCTCGACGCACTGAGCTGCTTTGTAAAGCAGTAGCAGCACTGCTCTCGGGTGGAATGGAGAACATGATGGAATACACCAGTGTGTCTTGGTATGCCCGTATTTTACGCTCCCGGTTCAACGGTGTTATGAGGCTTTGTAAGTTCTCCCGGTAGCGAGGATGTAGGAGGGTGTACACCCAATAATCAGCCGTGTTGAGAATGTGGGCAATGAGGTGGTCGTTTCTCAGGCACTGCAGCATGAAATCAACCATGTGCTGCAGACTGCCAACTGGCCTAGAAACGCTGTCCCCTGCTTGAGGCGTCATCTCTGCCTGCTCTGAATCACCCCACCCTCGCTCTACATACTGACAACTAGAGCATTGTGTACTTCCCTCCTCTGGACAGATGTCTTCCTCCTCCATTGACTCCTCCTCATCCTCCTCACAAAGTGTCCCCTGCCTAGGCCTTTGTGAGGAACCACGTTGTGCAGACTGTCCAGAAGGAGATGGCATTTGTGACTGCTCATCCTCCACCTCTTCCAAAACCTCCTCCCTTAGTGCTTGCAGTGTTTTTTCAAGCAAGCAGATAAGGGGGACAGTCATGCTGACTAGTGCATCATCTGCACTCGCCATCCGCGTGGAATCATCGAAGGCATGCAAAACGTGGCATATGTCACTCATAGAGGCCCACTCAGTGGTGCTGAAGTGTGAACGGCGCGCAGTGCGACTTGTTTGCGCCTGATGCAGCTGGTACTCCATTACTGCTGCCTGCTGCTCACACAACCTCTCCAACATATGTAACGTTGAATTCCACCTGGTAGGTAGGTCACATATGATGCAGTGTTCCGAAAGGCGGAATCGGCACTGCAGAGCTGCAATGCGCGATCTTGCCATGCTGGAACGCCGCAAGTGAGCGCACTCTATGCGAACCTTGTGCAGCAGTGCATCAAGATCCGGATAGTCCCTCAAAAAACTCTGCACGACCAAGTTGAGCACATGTGCCAGATATGGGATGTGAGTGAGGTTGCCTAGGCCTAGAGCTGCCACCAGATTTCGGCCATCGTCACACACTACCATGCCAGGCTGGGGATTCGCTGGCACAAACCACACGTCGCTCTCCTGCTTGAAGGCATTCCAGAGCTTCTGCGCTGTGTGGCTTCAATTCCCCAAAGAAATTAATTTCAATACGGCCTGTTGACGTTTGGCCACGGCTGTGCTCATATCGGTCGTAACAGGTAAGCATTCACAGGTCCACGTGGAGGTAGACTGTGACGGCTCCTGCAGCGCTGATTCAGAGGAAATGGAGTATGAGGAGTCAATGTGTACAGACTGGATTCCTGCAATCCTTGGAGTTGGCAGAACACGTACAGCGCCACTCTCAAGATATGTACCCGGCTCCACAACATTTACCCAATGGGCAGTGAGGGACAGATATCGTCCCAGTCCATGGTTACTGGTCGACGCATCGGTGGTAAGGTGGACCTTGCTACTGACGGCGTTTAGTAGCGCATGTTTAATTTTTCCCTCCACATGCTTTTGCAGGGCAGGGACGGCTTGCCTGCTGAAATAAAAGCGGCTGGGCACGTTGTATTGTGGGACTGCCAATGCCTTGAAGTTACGGAAGGTGTCAGTCTCCACCAGCCTGAATGAAAGCATTTCAAGGGACGGTAGTTTTGCAGCGCCAGCATTCAGAGCCTGTGCTCGGGGGTGGTTTGCCGAGTATGGACGCCTTTTCTCCCAAGCCTGTGCCACCGATGGCTGTAGACTGGCCTGGGAGTGTGAGGATGACAGGGAACGTGGTGCTGTGGGTGGAATGACACTGTGTCTCTGTACAACAGTGCCAGAGGTTCTTCCATGGCGATCCTGTGAGGAAGCCGAACCAGCTGTGTGTGAGCTGGAGGAAGAGGCTGCAATACGAGCTGAAGAGGTGGTAGGTGGCGCTGTAGGTTGGCCTAGGTCTTAGGTGTGTCTTTGTAACTCCACCACATGCTTGGTCTGCACATGTTTCCACATATTTGTGGTATTGAGGTTGCTGACACTTTTCCCTCTTTTCACTTTCTGATTACACAGCTTGCATTTGTCAAAGCAAATGTCATCTGCAACTGTGTCAAAAAAAGCACCAGGCACTGCAAGTCTTGGGAGCGCCCGTTTTGAGTTTTGGAAGAGGCATGCTCCTAATGGGTGCGGAAGTGGAGGCTACAGACAACCGAATCTGCCCCCTCCCTCTCCCTCCTTTTTTGGCCATTCGGGGAATCTCTTCCTTAGAGCTGCTCCCACCACCTTCCTGTACCTCACGCCATGATGGGTCAAGGACCTCATCATCTACACTACCCTCTTCATTTGACTGCTTCTCCTGGGTAGTCTTGACAGCACAGTATGCACCAGAAAGTGGCACCTGAGTCTCATCATCAGATGCGTACTGAGGTGTGCTGACCATAGGCACTGGCCCACCCGCCTCTTCAGATTCAGAGAGACAAAGCTGTTGCGCATCACTGCATACTACCTCTTCTTCAAATTCTCGAATGCTGCTTGGCTGGCCCCCTCTTTCCAAGCCAACAGATTCAGAGAACAGAAGTAGAGATGGCTCCTGTACAGGGCTCTCTGACTGCCTGGGCAATTTGGCAGGTGGTGAAGAGACAGATGGGTGCTCTTCAGTGCTGTGGACCTGAGAGGATCTGGAACTAATTGAAGTCGATGCGTTAGCTGCCTTCCATCCGACATCGGCTTCAATTTGTTCATCCTGCATCAGTGGGGTACGGCAAGCTCCTACAAAGCTGCGCATAAAGGACTGTTCGCTGGGAAAACTGGGGGATGCTGAGTCACTAGTGCCCGCAGCAGGCACAGAATCCCCACGGCCTCTCCCTGCAGAAACTCCACGCCCACGACCATGTGCCTTACTCCCTGCCTTCTTCATCTTTGTAGACTGATAAAGATAGGCAGAAAATTACTAAGGGCTTAGTGTGCTTATTCCAGAACAGCTGATAACAGGTATAAGAAGCACTAATTTTATAAAGTGTGGACTAGACTTTAATATGAGCTAATGTGGCCTACACAACTGTAAAGTGGAGTGTTTGGTGAACTTTATTAACTTTTTTTTTTCACAAAAAGACACTGGATGTGCCCAAAGATGTAAAACCGATAGTATCACAAAATTTTTGCAGCTATTACAATGCAGGAAGGTAACCTACAATGCAATAGATGAGGCTCCAAAAATAGGCTAATACTAATCTGGCTGGGGCTGCAGGGCACAAGCCAGCAGAAAGGCTCCTCTATCTACTCCTATATAGTGTTTGCAAATATTCTAGCTGGATACGGATGGAACCACACTAATAGGAGAAATCTGGAAAAATGAGCAGCACTAATGCCAAAAAGGACAATGTATGAGGCAGTGACGCACGCTGAGTGGACTACAACCGGAGGTGGCTGCAGAACACACTACAGCGTGAGCTGCACTCACAACACAGACCTCGCAGACAGCCGTGAACAGCGCTGCAAGGCAAAAGAAAGCTACAGCGGTTGATAAAGTAGCCTTTGTAAAGCACAATATAGCAAATCGCTAGGTCACACTGTCCCTCAGAACAGCAGCGTCCTATCTCTAACTGAATTCACAGCAGAGTGAACCCAAAATGGCGGCGGCGGCTTTTATAGTGCATCATGACATTATTTCAGCAGCCAATCACAGCCATGCCAGTAGTTACATGCCTAACATGCTCTAACAGGATGTGCCAACACTTCTTAGGATCCTCATTGGCTGAATAAAATCAAACTGGCTCATTGCATTATGGGAACTTCCGATTCCGGTATTCGATATACTAAAAGTATCGGAACTCAGTATCGGAATTCCGATACAGCGAATATCGGCCAATACCCGATATTGCAGTATCGGAATGCTCAACACTAGTCATTATCAAAATTTGAAATTCTGAGGTAAAATCTGTATTCAGTGGAGACAGACTCTCCCATTACTGAGATAGGAGATGGCAGTTGATACTGATGATCAGATTCTATCTAGAATAAAGAAAGAGGAGGAGGGGAGGGAGGAGCTAGGCCTCTAGCTCCTCCCCTCTACATAGAATCTCATCAATAGCAGCTGACATCTCATAATTCATATGAAAATCTGTCTTTCCCAGATAAGATATTTTTCAGATAAGATATAATGCAAAGTTACTTATTTTCATGTATACTATTGATTTATGGAATACAAATTAAAATGACTGTTACTCTTTAAGCTTTGCATCTTTAAACGCTAAGACACATCCCTCTGTTTGAATCCATACCCCTTATTGAGTCAGTAAAGGGGTATTCTCAAGTTCTTATATTGCTTTAATTAGTTAGACAACATGAAAATAGTTAATTGACTTGCCTTTTCGGTCTGCTGTCATTATATTGTAATGACAGCTTATATCTTACACTAGCTATGAACCCGTTCTACGCCCAGGTGGTGAGCATTTTAATTGGTATATGGTCTCCCATCCTGGTATGTGCTGCCACCCTCCTATCCTGGTATGCATGGCACCCCTCAGTCCTATCCTGGTATGCATGGCACCCCATTCTTCATCCTGGTATGCATAGTCCTCTCATCCCCCAATCCTGGTATGCATGGTACCCCTCATCCCCAATCCTGGTATGCATGGTCCTCTCACCCCCAATCCTGGTATGCATGGTACTCACTCATCCCTATCCTGGTATGCATGGTCCCCTCACCCCCTATCCTGGTATGCATGGTACCCCTCATCCCCCAATCCTGGTATGCATGGTACCCCTCATCCCCCAATTCTGGTATGCATGGTCCTCTCACCCCCCAATCCTGGTATGCATGGCACCCAATTCTTCATCCTGGTATGCATGGTCCACTCAACCCCCAATCCTGGTATGCATGGCACCTCATTCTTCATCCTGGTATGCATGGCCCCCTCACCCCCCAATCCTGGTATGCATGGTCCTCTCACCCCCCTATCCTGGTATGCATGGTCCTCTGTCCTCTCACCCCCCTATCTTGGTATGCATGGTCCTCTCACCCCTCCCTATCCTGGTATGCATGGTCCTCTCACCCCCCTATCCTGGTATGCATGGTCCTTTCACCTCCTATCCGGGTATACATGGTCCTCTCACCCCCCAATCCTGGTATGCATGGTACTCCCTCATCCCTATCCTGGTATGCATGGTCCCCTCAGCCCCTATCCTGGTATGCATGGTACCCCTTATCCCACAATCCTGGTATGCATGGTCCCCTCATCCCCCAATCCAGGTATGCATGGTACTCCCTCATCTCTATCCTGGTATGTATGGTCCCCTCACCCCCTATCCTGGTATGCATGGTACCCCTCATCCCTCAATCCTGGTATACATGGTACCCCTCATCCCCCAATCCTGATATGCATGGTACTCTCACCTCCCCTATCCTGGTATGCATGGTACCCCTCATCCCCCAATCCTGGTATGCATGGTACCCCTCATCCCCCAATCCTGATATGCATGGTCCTCTCACTCCTATTAAAACTACACACATACAAAAAAAACATTTATACTCACCCTTCTTTCCTGTGCTCCAGCGCTGCCACCACGTTCTGCTGGAGGCCGGGGAGGAGTCTGGCACCGGAGTACGTGCATGCCCATAGCGCTGTCCGGTGCCATATTGCTGAAGACACACTGCAAGTTTGTCTTCAGTAAAATGGCACTGGATCGCGCTATGGGCATGCACGATTCCGGCCGCACTCCCGCCCCGGTCTCCGGCCGAAGAGAAGCGCCGCGGCAACCCTCCTCTCGGTCAGGTAAGTATGTAAGTATGGCGTCGGAGATGGCGGTAAGCAGTGTGTACGGTACCGCCATCTCCGGCGCCATACACACTCCTCACCGCTGGCTGCCTCATTCTGTCTGGAGCCAGACTGCGCAGGCACGTCGCGCTTGCGCAGTCTATAAAGGCTTCGGACAGAGTGACGCTTACAGCGTTATATTATAGATAGCGCACAGCTGGTTTCCATGGAGCTCGGCCACTAGTGTGCCTGACCCAGGCAGAGAGTGCGCAGTAGCTACATTCCAGGTAGAGGTATTAATTCTTAACATCCTAGTCAGCCATCTCTAGCCCATTGATTTCTAAGCAGCAGTTAGCTGTCCATCCTCCTTCCCCTCCTTCTCAACTTCTGTAGAAATGGTGTTATAAGTTTCAAAATCACAAACCATAGCTTTTACAACAGCGTTTCTAATCTCAGAGAACCTGTAGATCTGCAGCAGACAAAACTGTTTTTAATCAACACTTCAGTACCCAGTAAAGTAAGTGACACATTGCTGCAATCAGGGTCTTTGCCCCTTAACTTCTTGCTCTCACATGGAGTAGCAAAAACCTGGTAATATTTTCCCTTTAATTTTCATTTACAGTGTTAATTGTGGCCTATAGATGCTACTGTACTGGAGTGGAATATGAAGTGAGCTGTGAATTAGGAAGCAAGTGTGTGGCTGAGGCCACGTGGAGTGCTTAGGGAGACTTTATAGAGGAAATAAGATCCTAGAGGAAACGCAACAGATTGAAGCTGCACTGAAGAACAACCTAATTGAACAGAGGCAGGATGGAGTGAAGTACACTGGGTCAAGCTAAAGGAGGCAAAGAAAAATGAGCTTAAGGCCAGGGTCACACTTGCGAATGTGATGCGAGAAACTCGCACGAGTCTCTCGCATCAATACCCGGCTGCAAACTCCGGTCCCGAGTGCCAGCGGCAGTGCCGGGTATTGATTTGAGAGACTCACGCAAGATTCTCGCATCACACTTGCAAGTGTGACTCCAGCCGTAGATGTGAACAGGCATCTTGGGTGAGGTGTAGTATTGAGCATTCCGATACTGCAAATATCGGGTATCGGCCGATATTCGCTGTATCAGAATTCCGATACCGAGTACTGATATTTTTACAATATCGGATACCGGAATCGGAAGTTCCCATAATGCAATGAGCCAGTGTTGTGGCTGTGATTGGCTGCTGAAATGATGTCATCATGATGCGCGGTCTGTGAGCATCATGATGTGTGGTCTGTGCGGGCCTGCCGGGGGTCTGTGCGGGCCTGCCGGGGGTCTGTGCGGGCCTGCCGGGGGTCTGTGCGGGCCTTCCGGGGGTCTGTGCGGGCCTTCCGGGGGTCTGTGTGGGCCTGCCGGGGGTCTGTACGAGCCTGCCGGGGGTCTGTGCGGGCCTGCCGGGGGTCTGTGCGGGCCTGCCGGGGGTCTGTACGGGCCTGCAGGGGGTCTGTGCGGGCTGCCGGGGGTCTGTGCGGGCCTGCCGGGGGTCTGTATGGGCCTGCCGGGGGTCTGTGCAGGCTCCCGGAGGTCTGTGCGGGCTGCCAGGGGTCTGTGCGGGCCTGCCGGGGGTCTGTACGGGCCTGCCGAGGGTCTGTATGGGCCTGCCGGGGGTCTGTGCAGGCTGCCGGAGGTCTGTGCGGGCCAGCCAGGGATTGTGTGTGTGTGTGTGTGCAGGCATCGTCCGATGGGACTGCAAGTCCCATCGGGCTATTCCTGCTACAATGACAGTGATTGACACATTAGTCAATGATGGGACAGTAGTAGTCCCATCATCCGGCTAATGTGTTGAATGTAAAAAAAAAAGAAAAAAAAACATACATACTACATATACACAATATTCATACAACATACATACTACATATATACTACATAGATACTACGTTCATACAACATACATATATACATACTACATATATACTACATTCATACATACATACATACTACATATATACTACATTCATACAACATACATACTACATATATACTACATTCATACATACTACATACATACTACATACATACTACATACATACTACATATATACTACATTCATACAACATACATACATACTACATACATATTACATATATACTAAATTCATACAATATACATACTTACATACTACATATATACTACATTCATACAACATACATACATACTACATACATACTACATATATACTACATTCATACTACATACATACTACATACTGTATATACTACATACATACATACATACTACATATATACTACATTCATACATACATACATACATACATACATTCATACAATACATACATATAGACATACAGTACATATAACATAGAGTACATACTCACCATCACTTGTCACTTTGATCCCCGAAGCCAGTGTCATCTCTCTGTAAAAAATATTAAAATAACAAACAAGCAAAATACTCCCTGATCCGCAGAAATCCATGAGTGTCCCATGACGATCTCCTGCAGTGCATCACTGAGAGGTTACTATAGTTCACTGGTCTCACTTTATGGCAAAAGCTGCGTGGGAACTTTCTCACACAGCAATGCCAAAAGTGAGACTAGGGACTATTTTTTTACAGTGGCAGAGGAATACAGTGCGGAAGGATACCTACCTTCCATCATTGTGTTCCTGGGGCCCCTATAGAGCGGTGGCATGAGCTGATGCTGCTGTTCTCCACGGGAGATCGTCGTGGGACACTCGTGGATTTCTGCAGATCAGGGAGTATATCGGTTGTTTGTTATTTTAATATTTTTTACAGATGTCTGTATGTATTATATGAATGTATTGCATGTAGTATGTATGTAGTATGTATGTTGTATGTCTGTAGCATGTTTTATGCATGTAGTATGTATGTAGTATGTACTATGTATGTTTGTTGTATGTATGTTGTATGAATGTAGTATATATGTAGTATGTATGTATGTATGTTGTATGAATGTAGTATATATGAAGTATGTATGTAGTATGTACACTCACTGGCCACTTTATTAGGTACACCTGTCCAACTGTGTGTTAAGACTTAATTTCTAATCAGCCAATCACATGGCGGCAACTCAGTGCATTTAGGCATGTAGACATGGTCAAGACAATCTCCTGCAGTTCAAACCGAGCATCAGTATGGGGAAGAAAGGTGATTTGAGTGCCTTTGAACGTGGCATGATTGTTGGTGCCAGAAGGGCTGGTCTGAGAATTTCAGAAACTGCTGATCTACTGGGATTTTCACGCACAACCATCTCTAGGGTTTACAGAGAATGGTCCGAAAAAGAAAAAAAATCCAGTGAGCGGCAGTTCTGTGGCCGGAAATGCCATGTTGATGCCAGAGGTCAGAGGAGAATGGGCAGACTGGTTCGAGCTGATAGAAAGGCAACAGTGACTCAAATTGCCACCCGTTACAACCAAGGTAGGCAGAAGAGCATCTCTGAACGCACAGTGCGTCGAACTTTGAGGCAGATGGGCTACAGCAGCAGAAGACCACACTGGGTACCACTCCTCTCAGCTAAGAACAGGAAACTGAGGCTACAATTTGCACAAGCTCATCGAAATTGGACAGTAGAAGATTGGAAAAACATTGCCTGGTCTGATGAGTCTCGATTTCTGCTGTGACATTCGGATGGTAGGGTCAGAATTTGGCGTAAACAACATGAAAGCATGGATCCATCCTGCCTTGTATCAACGGTTCAGGCTGGTGGTGGTGGTGTCATGGTGTGGGGAATTTTTTCTGGGCACTCTTTGGGCCCCTTGGTACCAATTGAGCATCGTTGCAACGCCACAGCCTACCTGAGTATTGTTGCTGACCATGTCCATCCCTTTATGACCACAATGTACCCAACATCTGATGGCTACTTTCAGCAGGATAATGCGCCATGTCATAAAGCTCGAATCATCTCAGATTGGTTTCTTGAACATGACAATGAGTTTACTGTACTCAAATGGCCTCCTCAGTCACCAGATCTCAATCCAATAGAGCATCTTTGGGATGTGGTGGAACGGGAGATTCGCATCAGGGATGTGCAGCCGACAAATCTGCGCCAACTGTGTGAGGCCATCATGTCAATATGGTCCAAAATCTCTGAGGAATGCTTCCAGCACCTTGTTGAATCTCTGCCACGAAGAATTGAGGCAGTTCTGAAGGCAAAAGGGGGTCCAACCCCTTACTAGCATGGTGTACCTAATAAAGTGGCCAGTGAGTGTATGTATGTTGTATGAATGTAGTATATATGAAGTATGTATGTAGTATGTAGTATGTATGTTGTATGAATGTAGTATATATGAAGTATGTATGTTGTATATATGTAGTATGTATGTATGTAGTATGTATGTTGTATGAATGTAGTATATATGTAGTATGTATGTAGTATGTATGTATGTTGTATGAATGTAGTATATATGTAGTATGTATGTAGTATGTATGTATGTTGTATGAATGTAGTATATATGAAGTATGTATGTAGTATGTATGTATGTTGTATGAATGTAGTATATATGAAGTATGTAGTATGTAGTATGTATGTTGTATGAATGTAGCACATATGAAGTATGTATGTAGTATGTAGTATGTATGTATGTTGTATGAATGTAGTATATATGTAGTATGTATGTAGTATGTATGTATGTTGTATGAATGTAGTATATATGAAGTATGTATGTAGTATGTATGTATGTATGTTGTATGAATGTAGTATATATGAAGTATGTATGTTGTATGAATGTAGTATATATGAAGTATGAATGTAGTATATATGAAGTATGTATGTTGTATGAATGTAGTATATATGAAGTATGTATGTTGTATGAATGTAGTATATATGAAGTATGTATGTAGTATGTAGTATGTATGTTGTATGAATGTAGCACATATGAAGTATGTATGTAGTATGTAGTATGTATGTATGTTGTATGAATGTAGTATATATGTAGTATGTATGTAGTATGTATGTATGTTGTATGAATGTAGTATATATGAAGTATGTATGTAGTATGTATGTATGTTGTATGAATGTAGTATATATGAAGTATGTATGTTGTATGAATGTAGTATATATGAAGTATGAATGTAGTATATATGAAGTATGTATGTTGTATGAATGTAGTATATATGAAGTATGTATGTAGTATGTATGTTGTATGAATGTAGCACATATGAAGTATGTATGTAGTATGTATGTATGTTGTATGAATACATCTGCTGATCTTATTCTTTAATGCTGTCATCAGATCTGTGATTTGTTCCTCTCTGATAGTCTGGTATGGGGGAGCCACTGCGCATGACAAACTCCGCTTACAAAGGACTTTCAGAACAGCAGAGAGAGTTATAGGTTCCCCCTGCCTAAAATCCAGGATCTTTATGATAAGAGTATTCGATCCCACGCATTGAAAATTTCATCCGATCCCTCTCACCCGGGACACTCCTCATTCCAACTACTCCCTTCAGGACGTCGCTTCAGAGTCCCCAAATGCAGCACCAACCGCCATATGAACAGCTTCTATCCACTCTCTGTTCAACAATTAAATCGTCATGTGTAGACTATATACTGTATCTGTCTTGTTAGATGTTACTTGTTGTATCTGTTGTTATATATTATGTTGCCTCTTTGCCACAAAGAATTCCTTGTATATATGTAATATGTACTTGGCGATAATAAATTTGATTGATTGATTGAATGTAGTATATATGTAGTTTGTATGTTTTGTTTTTTTTTTTGTTTTTTTTACATTCAACACATTAGCCGGATGATGGGACTACTACTGTCCCATCATTGACTAATGTGTCAATCACTGCCATTGTAGCAGGCATAGCCTGATGGGACTTGTAGTCCCATTGGACGATGCCTGAACACACACACAACCCCCGGCAGGCCCGTACAGACCCCCGGCAGGCCCGTACAGACCCCCGGCAGGCCCGTACAGACCCCCGGCAGGCCCGCACAGACCCCCGGCAGGCCCGCACAGACCCCCGGCAGCCCGCACAGACCCCCGGCAGGCCCGCACAGATGCCCGGCAGGCCTGTACAGACCCCCGGCAGGCCCTCACAGACCCCCGGAAGGCCCTCACAGACCCCCGGCAGGCCCGCACAGACCCCCGGCAGGCCCGCACAGACCCCCGGCAGGCCCGCACAGACCCCCGGCAGGCCTGCACAGACCCCCAAGAGGCCCGTACAGACCCCGCCCGCACACACAGAAACGCACAGTGTCCGCCCACGCACCGCCCACATTCTTCCCCCCTCCCGAACTGGATGTACAAGTAAAGAAAGGGGTTTTTTTAATTCCGATATTTCTGTCCCATTGACTTGAATGGGGTTTCCGGTATCAGAATAGGCGATACCCGATACTTTTTGGGTATCGGTCCGATCCAATCGATCCGATATTTCTCAATATCGGAAAGTATCGCTCGACACTAGTGAGGTGGGCACAAAAGGAAACGGCAGAAATACTGTGATTTGCCATTGCAGACTTGTCTCCCCACCACCGACATGGCACATGATGGCTATTTTTCAATCCTACAAGACATAAAAATTTGTTTCAAGCCTCACCCCGCATGACAAAATTAAAAGTGCTGCAGAAAGAGCTCACATCTATTGCTTCTACAACTTTTTACACATGAGACACTACATTTTTTTTACTCATACTGCTCCCTGTCCCACATAGGGGTTTACTAATTTCCTATCAGAAGAGATAGGAGATGTTCAAGATGCTGGAAAAGAGCCCATTACCATACACACTGCGCCATAACTAATCCCCACGTCTTTGCAGTCAGTCGGGCATTGCAATTTATATTTTGATAAAATGAGCTTTCACAAAACTAAGGCAGTATTTATAATGTGTTCAATGCAATTACAAGTTGTTACATGCTTGGCAGATTTTACTGAGTTGCAAATGCATCTGATGTATCAAATATTTTGTATGTTTATTCACTTCTAGATTTATAATCTGAGCAACGCGAAAAATACAATCTGACATAATATGTCAAGAAAAATGGGAGATGCGGGGATGTAAAGTGCATAAAAATGATAAACTCATGGAGAGATAGATAGAGAAAAAAAATCCAAATCTACAGGTCCCTCTGTAAAAAAGTGATTGCCCCCTAAAGCTAATAACAGGTTGGGCCACCTGTAGCAGCAACAACTGCAATCAAGCGTTTATAATAACTGGCAATGAGTCTTACTCAAAGCTCTGAAGGAATTTTGGCCCACTCATCTTTGCAGAATTGTTGTAATTCAGCCACATTGGAGGGTTTCTGAGCATGAACTGCTTTTTTAAGGTCATGCCACAGCATCTCAATCGGATTAAGGTCATATCTTTGACTAAGCCACTCCAAAGTCTTAATTTTGTTTTTCTTAAGCCATTCAGAGGTGGACTTGCTGGTGTGTTTTGGGGTAATTGTCCTGCTGCATAACCCAAGTACCCTTCAGATTGAGGTCACGAATAGTGATAGGCGAACCTAAACAGTAAAGTTCAGGGTCCATACCGAACACCTACTATTTGGGCACGGGACCCCAAATACGTACTTCTCCAAGAAGCTTGTGATGCTGTTTGGATTCAACAGCACGAGAAACACAGGCATGTGACAGCATTAGTTAGCAGCTGTTACCGGAGATAAAAAGTTTACCTCCAGTCACAGGCATCAGCTAATGAAAGAGTACTACTGCCATCAGCCTATGCCTGTGACATTGAGGTACTGCGAGCGCTGCCTCAGTGACTAGTGGTGATGTCATCGAGGTTATTGCAGGCATACCCAATGATTGGATTAAATTGGCCAAGTCTGCCTTTATTTCAACAAATGTAACAATAAATAATAACTTTATGTTGAAGTAGGTTCTTGGAGCTCCAAAGGCCTGAAGGTACCCAAATATTGTAATCTTCCAGCATTAACCCCAGCCATGACCACCGGCTAAAGAGTCTCGCTCTGACGCTCCATAGACTTACATTGTAAAATCCACTTTTGGGCCACTCAGAGTTTGGTGTGACCCAGAAAGTCTGCAGAGTGGTGATATCAGAGAGAAGAAGAGTAGAATGGAGCTGGATCCTGGAGAAAGTGGTTATAGTGAAGTACAGGTACTTCTCACAAAATTAGAATATCATCAAAAAGTTAATTTATTTCAGTTCTTCAGTACAAAAAGTGAAACTCAGAAATTATTAACAGAGTGATCTATTTCAAGTGTTTATTTCTGTTAAGGTTGATGATTATGGCTTACAGCCAATGAAAACCCAAAAGTCATTATCTCAGTAAATTAGAATACTTTATCACACCTGCTTGAAAAATTAATTCTAAGATCCAAAATGTATGTTCAGTAAATACATTCAATACTTGGTTGGGGCTCCTTTTGGCATCAATTCCTGCATCACTGTGGCGTGGCATAGAGGCGATCAGCCTGTGGCACTGCTGAGGTGTTATGGAAGCCCAGGTTGCTTTGATAGCAGCCTTCAGCTTGTCTGCAATGTTGGGTCTGGTGTCTCTCATCTTCCTCTTGACAATACCCAATAGATTCTCTGTGGGATTAAGGTCAGACGAGTTTGCTGGCCAATCAAGCACAGTAATACTGTTGTTTTTAACCCCATAACGACCAGAGCTATTTTTGGGTTTGTATTCTCATTTTTTTGCTCCCCTTCTTCCCAGAGCCATAACTTTTAGATTTTTTGGTCAAAATGGCCATGTGAAAGCTGTTTTTTTGCAGAACGAGTTGTACTTTTGAATGACACCATTGGTTTTACCATGTCATGTACTCCAAAACAGGAAAAAAATTCCACACGCGGTGAAATTGCAAAAAATGCAATCCCACTGTTGTTTTTTGTTTTTTTTCCACCATGTTCACTAAATGCTAAAGCTAATGTGACTAGTGTTGAGCGATACCTTCCGATATCGGGAAACATCGGATTGGATCGGACTGATACCCAAAAAGTATCGGATATCACCGATTCCGATACCGGAAACCAATGCAAGTCAATGGGACAGAAATATCTGAATTAAAATAAACCCTTACTTTCCTTGTAGGCTAATTCTACATGAAGGAAAACAACTAAGAATAATGTTGAATGTATTGGGGGAGGTGGAGGAGACATTAAAGGCATAGAGGTTTAGCCCAATCAAATGGAATAGCAGGAATTAATTTTTTTTTAAGATGCTCGGAGTTGCAAAGATATTGACTATGTTAAAGGGGTTGTGTAGCAATAGAGGGAGACGTTCAGAAAAGGCACATGTTGGCTGTTCAAAACAGCTGACATGTACTGGGAAAGATGTGGGACCATCACCGGAGCCCACATCAAAGGGAGGGAGTCCAACTCTGGCGTACTATTATGCCTGATGACGAAAGGGGTATTTGTACTGTTGGCAGTGTGGACAAGTGCCAAGTCCTGCTGAAGAATGAAATTTCCATCTCCAAAAAGCTTGTCTGCAAAGGTAAGCATGAAGTGCTCTAAAATTTCCTGGTAGATGGCTGCGCTAACTTTGGTCTTCATAAAGCACCGTGGACCTACACCAGCAGATGACATGGCTCCCCAAACTATCACTAATTATGGAAACTTCACATTTTTGAATGGCCTTTTCTTAACAATCCTTTCAAGGCTGCAGTTATCCCGCTGGCTTGTGCTCCTTTTTCTACCACACTTTTTCCTTCCACTGAACTTTCCATTAGTGTGCTTGAATACAGCACTCTGTTAACAGCCAGCTTCTTTAGCAATGACCTTTTGTGGCTTACCCTCCTTATGGAGTGTGTCAATTACTGCCTTCTGGACATGTGTCAAGTCAGCAGTCTTCCCCATGACTGTGGAGCCTATTGAAACAGACTAAGTTACCTTTTTAAATGCTTAGGAAGCCTTTGCAGGTGTTTTTGTTAATTTACTGAGATAATGACTTTTGGGTTTTCCTTGGCTGTAAGCCATAATCATCAACATAAAAAGAAATAAACACTTGAACTAGATCACTCTGCTTGTAATGACTCTATATAATGTATGAGTTTCACTTTTTGTATTGAAGAACTGAAATAAATTAACCTTTTGATGATATTCTAATTTTGTGAGAAGCACCTGTTTATTAACCCCTTTCTGCCATTAGACGTACTATTCCGTCCATGTGTCCTGGGACTTAATCTCCTTGGACGGAATAATATGTCAGATGCGATCAGCCGCGCTCACGGAGGGAGCGTGGCTGATCGCGGCCGGGTGTCAGCTGATTATCACAGCTGATACCCAGCAATAAGTGCCAGGTGCAGTCGCGGACTGCTCCCGGCACTTTAACCCCCAGAACACTGAAATCAAACATGATCAGAGCTTTCCGGGAACAGGCAAAGGGGCTGTCAGCTGTGACAACCCCTCTTCCTTTGGATCGGAAACCCAACGGCATGACGCGGGGTCACGATCGCTGCCATGGAGACCCGATGTCAGTACAATGACATCCGGTTCTCCACTGCTGAGAGACTTCCTGTTATGCGCAGTGATGACCAGGAAGTCTCTCCGGTCAGTGTGCAACTCTGTGCAGCGCTGACAGCTTCTACAGCATGCAGCTCTGCATGTTATAGAAGCAATCAGCCTGCACAAAATGAGTGGGACACAGTGCAAAAGTAAGAATTAAATAAAAAAAAATTTTTAAAATAATTGTAAAAATATTGAAAAAAAATAATAATAATAAAAAGAAACAATATTTATTCAATAAATAAATATTTAAATTAAAAAAATCTACACAATAAAAGTACACATATTTAGTATCGCCACGTCCGTAACGACCCACTCTATAAAAATATCCCACTAGTTAACCCCTTTAGTGAACACCATAAAAAAACAAGGAAAAACAACAATGCTTTATTATCATACCGCCGAACAAAAATATGGAATAACACGCGATCAAAAAGATGCAAAAAACAAGCCCCCATACAGCGTACATAGCAAAAAAATAAAAAATTATTGCTCTCAAAATAAAGCTATGCAAAAATAATTTTTTATGTAACAGTTTTTATTGTATAAAAGCGCCAAAACATGAAAGCATATAAATGAGGTATTGCTGTAATCGTACTGACCAGAAAAATAAAACTGCTTTTATCAATTTTACCACACACGGAATAGTGTAAACGCTCCCCCCAAAAAGAAATTAATAAAATGCTGGTTTTTGTTCATTCTGCCTCCCAAAAATCAGAATAAAGAGCGATCAAAAATGAGATGAGCCCGAAAATGGTACCAATAAAAACGACAACTCGTCTTGCAAAAAACAAGACCTCACATGACTCTGTGGCCCAAAATATGGAAAAATTATGGCTCTCGAAATGTGGTGATGCAAAAACTTTTTTTTTGCAAAAAAAACTGTCTTTTAGTGTGTGACAGCTGCTAAACATAAAATCCCGCCATAAAAACCCTCTATAAATAGTAAATCAAACCACTCTTTATCACCCCCTTAGTTAGTGAAAAATAATAAAATAAAAAAAGTATTTATTTTTATTTTCATGTTAGGGTTTTGGTTGGGTTAGGGTTAGGGCTAAAGTTAGGGTTAGGGTTGGAATTAGGGTTAGAGGTGTGTTGGGGTTACGGTTGCAGTTAGAATTGGGGGGTTTCCACTGTTTAGACACATCGGGGGCTCTCCAAATGCGACATGGCATTTGATCTCAATTCCAGTCAATTTTGCATTGAAAAGTCAAATGGTGCTCCTTCCCTTCCGACCTCTGCCATGCGCCCAAACAGTGGTTTACGTGCATATATGGGGTACTAGCGTACTCAGGAGTCAGGACAAATTGTTCAACGACTTTTGGGGTCCAATTTCTCCTGATACCCTTGGTAAAATAAAACAAATTGGATCTGAATTAATTTTTTTGTGAAAATAAGTTAAATGTTCATTTTTATAATCATTCCAAAAATCCTTGTGAAACACCTGAAGTGTTAATAAACTTCTTGAATGTAGTTTTGAGCACCTTCAGGGGTGCTGTTTTTAGAATGGTGTCACTTTTGGGTATTTTCCATCATATAGACCCCTCAAAGTGACTTCAAATGTGATGTGGTCCCTAAAAGAAAATCGTGTTGTAAAAATGAGAAATCACTGGTCAACTTTTAACCCTTATAACTTCCTAACAAAAAAAATCTTAGTTCCAAATTTTGCTGATGTAAAGTAAACATGTGGGAAATGTTATTTATTAAATATTTTGTGAGACATATATCTCTGTTTTAAGGACATGAAAATTCAAAGTTGGAAAATTGTGAAATTTTCATAACTTTCTCCAAATTTCAGTTTTTTTCACAAATAAACGCAAGTCATATCAAATAAATTTTACCACTATCATGAAGCACAATATGTCAGAAGGAAACTTTGTCAGAATCACCGGGATTCATGGAAGTGTTCCAGAGTTAATACCTCATAAATGGACAGTGGTCAGAATTGTAAAAATTAGCCTGGTCATTAACATGCAAACCACCCTTGGGGGTAAAGGGGTTAATATACTTGTAGGAAGGGGCCAGGAGTGAAGTCATGGTCAAGGACACTCTTGGATTGGTGTCCTGGCCTTTTCCCACAAATATGTATTCTGCACCTGTCTGCATACCTTGTGCTTAAACTGGGACGCCATCAGTGGTTCCAGGAGCTCGGTTTTGCATTCAGTTGCTGAATAATGGAGGCAGAAATGGTGGTCAATGCAGAACTTTCAACTTTACTGTGTCCTTCAGTGAAGGCAGGCACATTACAAGACATGCACGGCAGCATTCTTCCTATACTTTCCCTACTTCTACTTCCTGCCGGACTTCACGTACATTCCAGGGTAGTAGCGCCTTAGGTGGTACCGCATTATCAGGGCTGTACATTCTCACCACGTAGGGTAGACGGCCTGTCCGTTTCGCCCCAGATCTTGCCTCAGCCCCTGTGATTGAACTGCCATATCGTAAACTCCTGCGCCCTGCACGTCTCTAGGTCCGGCTGTTCCAGCTGTAGTCTGCTATTCAGCTGCAGCACCTTCTATCTTTATTGCTGCCCTGTACCCGGCTGCCTTTCCTGAATTTCTCTTACTTCTTTTCAACATTTCGTAGCTGCTGTGCAGTCCTGGGCTTAGTGCCCTTGTGGACACTTCGGGCGTGCTCGCCCTTCTGCTCTACTTCCTACACTCTTCACTGTCTTATTCCACACCTACTCCTCCGTGATTAACCCTAAGCTAACTCTATCCACTAACTGTAACTTGTGTGTGCTAGGATGCCCCCCATCTAGTGGCCAACCTCAACACTGCACTCTCCCTATCTAACACAGAAATACATACGGTATGTATACATCATACTTTACATACACTCTCTTGTGTAGCAGTACCATGGTGTTAAGACGGTAGTACACATATACATGTAGCAATACCGACAGTCGCATAAGCAATTTACAATACAGGGGAAACACAGAAAAATATGTATAATGTGGGAGGTATCGGAACGACGGACAAACGGTGGGCACACGGAACACAGCCCATTCCCCTACATAGTCAAACTACATACAGTACACCTATACACAGATTTAGAGGAGAAAAAAGATAATGGGATGGCTTCATTAAATTTTTGAAAGTAGGGCATGCCCATGCAATAGTCATTGGCTACACAGCCATTTCTGCAGACTCCCCTATATACTTGAATGCTCAGATTGGCTGAAATGTGTTTCCAGTGGGGAGAGAGGAGAAACTTAATGCCAGGCAGCTCCAGTAGCAATTTTGGCAGAGAAAACGGTCAGGCTTTTACATTCGGCCTCTAGAGACCCCAATACACATTAGTAATTCCAGAAATTTTGGCAGGATAGGAAAAATGTATTGTGGACTGGGGTTCTAAAATCAAGCTTAGTCAGAGCTAAACCTACAATACAGTACAGTACCAGATAAGGAACACCGTTTGATTTATGTATTCCATGTATGACAAAACATAAGAAATTAATAAGAAATATATATTTTACGGAAAGATTCTGATGAAGCAGAGACTTTTTCTTCTAAATACGTGCATTTGCCTGTAACATATTTATTTAAATTGAGAACTATGTTCTTTACTGACACTGAGATGGGAAATAATAATCCCTTGTACTCGGCAATCACCGACTAATACAGGAAGCAAAGTGTTAACAATCTGGTGCCACAGACCATCTGGCAGCGAAAAGGTTAAGTAAGGAGTGGATGCGTTTCCCTTTCTCTCCCCTGAGACAAATGGTGCCATGTCAGGCCTATTTTTAACAAATGAATTATTGACTTAAACTGGCACAATTAATCACAATATAATGGGATCAGAGGATGTTAGAGGCCCATTTATCACAAGAGAAGATGGGTGCCGAGCCTTCCGAGAAATGAGGCTCTTTAATCACTCCCAGATTAAGCATTGCAAGACTTCAATCATCACAAACAGGCAGAGAGAGAAAAAAAGAGAGAGGATGAGACATCGGAGACTAGAGAAAAAGAGACCGTACATAAGGTTCCGCTTCGGAGTAACGTTACAGGAGACATAGATTATATACCACATGCTGAACATACACACTTACCGCAAATGATAGCATGGCTCAGGCCGCAGGGGTCACATATTAATACTACAATTTTCAGAGCAAAATGGGGTGGTTTATTAAGGGGAGAAACCTTGTTAAAGTTTTATTCACAATCAGTGTCGGACTGGAGTACCTTGGGCCCACCAGGGAAAAATCATTCTTGGGGTTCACCATGCAGTTATATAGAAATAATACCAATTCTGATGCAAAGTGAGGTAATATCAAACAAAGTGTTTATTCGCCTACCACCACGGTAACCTTCAAAAGGAACCTGAAGACCCACCTCTTCCGACAAGCCTACAGCCTGCAGTGATCCTCGGTTTACTGAACCACCGCACGACCAGCTCTACCCTCTCCTACTGTATCCTCACCCATCCCCTGTAGACTGTGAGCCCTCGTGGGAAGGGTCCTCTATCCTTCTGTACTTGTGTGTGTCTTGTATTGCTCATGTTTATTGTACTTGCCTATGTATGCCTCTTTTTCACATGTAAAGCACCATGGAATAAATGGCCCTATAATAGTGAATAATAATAATAATAATTAGCCAATAAATAACCAATTTAACTTAATGTATAAATAACTAACTGAAGAAACACTCCAGGCAAAAAAAGTAACACTCCATGTCTCGTTCAGGGCCTGTTGGAAAGTTGCATAACACAACAATAAATACTTTCAAGTGTACATTTCCTTAAAGTATAAGTCCCAGAAATGGAACTTGCATCTATTTGCGCGTACAGTAGATGTGCAGGAGTCGCCTGTGTTTTACCGTTGATGCTCCACTATGATGGGGATTACAGCTAACAGGCATCTACATACAGCTGTACAGTGGGCCCCTAGGGTCTATTCCTCCTGTGGGCCACAGACACCCCAGTCCAACTTTGCTCATGCCTCAGCTTTCATAGAATCATAGAATCATAGAATGGTAGAGTTGGAATGGACCTCCTGGGCCATGTGGTCCAACCCCCTGCTCAAAGCAGGATTCGCTAAATCATCCCAGTCAGATGGCTGTCCAGCCTCTGTTTGAAGACTTCCATTGAAGGAGAACTCACCACTTCTCGTGGCAGCCTGTTCCACTCATTGATCACTCTAACTGTCAAAAAGTTTTTTCTAATATCTAATCTGTGTCTCCTCCCATTCAGTTTCATCCCATTGCTTCTAGTCTTTCCTTGTGCAAAGCTTTGAAATACCTCATGCTCAACCCCAAAACAACTGATACCTCAAGTTCAATATACCTCATGCCTCAACCCCGAAACACCTCATACCTCAACCAGAAAGACCTCAGCCTCAAAAAACCTCATGCCTAAACTTTGAAACACCCCATGCCTCAACCCAAAACTACCACATACAAATGCTATGGATCCAATTCATTATTTGCAGTTTTTTTTTTTTCAAGTCACTTCTCTTTTTTCATCTTGTGGTATTCGCTGATGCTTTTTGCAACTAATTCATCAAAATGGCACATACTGTTCATTAAGTCAAAAATTGTCTTCTTTTTTTCTTTCTTTAATCACTGTTGCAACTTTGTAAACCAAAAAGTTACATGTTTTTCAAAATGTTGCAAAAATGGTTTACCAAATGTTGGTGTACATAAGATCACTCTGTGGGGAGGAGGGACTGGAGTACATTTGCAGCAAATTTTGTGACTATTTGAAAAGTCGTAAGTGATGAATCAAGCTGCTGCACCTGGAAACCTTAACCTGCTCCCACTGAAAAAAAGAAACAGGCAGTGAACATATATAAAATAGACATCTAAAAGGTACAAATGAAAAGTTGAATTTGGTTCAAAAAGAGGTGCAAAACACCAAAAACTCAGTGGAAAAAACAGGCCAAATGTGATAATAAATCAGGCCCCATATTTGCAGTTTTTGACAGTTAGGCCATAAATGTGGTTAAAGGGAATCTGTCATCATAAATACCAATGTAAATCAGCACAACAACATTATTAACCTCTTTGTTTACAGTATAAACCCTCTTGAGTGTAAGGGGGTGAAGAGGAATAGTATTGCTTCGGACTGAAATACGCTCTGGAGCCGGAACTCTCGGGGCCATCACTACTGTTGAAGGGGGTGACTTGCCTGATGTGCCTGACTTGCCTGGGTGGAAAGGGCTCGAGCACCTGACTGAAGGGGGCGGGGGGATTTAAAAGGAGCAGAGCACGGGAAGGAGAGAGACTTGGCAGGAAGGCGACTGCAGAGCAGGACGAAGGTTGACTCCCTTTCCTCAACTACTGTCACTGACGTCAGCCCTTTACAGACTGTAACCCTCTTGAGTACTGCATCCAGTGCCTCCCCATGAACGAGACCCCTAATTGGTAGTGCAGCAGACTTACCGACCTTTCCTGGAGACTTACTGACCTTTCCTGGACGTTGTGATTCTGTACGAGGCCTTGTCATCCCTGTGGCCTGTACAACATCGTGCTCCCGGCGTGTCGTGTCACACTTCGACAACCCAAAGCAGGAACTTTATCCCAAGTTCAAAGGACCCAAGTTCAACGGACTCAAGTTCAATGACCCCTAGAACAACGGATCGGGATACTTCAGCACCGTCAGGAGACAGTGCATCTCATTTTAACGCCACAAAGCCAAAGACTTTGTTCACGGCCTGCGATGCCATCGGGAACTGTACAAACCATTCTCCAATAAGATCTTTAATTGATAAGTCCTTATCTTCACTTTTACTCTTTTGTTGTGTTTTATTGTATATTTCACTGTCTGTCTCAACATCTCCCTGCGCAGAAGGTTTCCTTGAATTCATATTCATTAATTGCTTTAGTAAACTTTGTTAACCCCTTCTCTGCATCCTGCTGGTCACTACATCTGGTGAACCTTTACATGAGCACACCTGTGGCCCCGCATAGCTTAGAAAAAACTGTTTGGCATGGTATGAAGATGAGAACTGGATGGTTAGATTGGCATCTCTAAAGTCATCCTCCTGCCCCCTCTGTGTCCACTGTGTGGTGTGGGTGATGTCTACATCAATTATAGAGCCAGATAAATCTTGAGGCTGAGATGTTGATCAGAAGATCAGTGCAGAAGATCGATTTTCAATTTCCTGAACAGAGAAGAGAGAGTCTCACATCCACTAACCTTCTGATCAACATCATTAGCGCAAGATTTGGCTGTCTCCGTGGATGACATTGGGCTGCTCGGTGCTCAATATCTAAAGCCCCTGTTACACATAGCAATATCACTAGCAATATCGCTGTAACGTCACCGATTTTGTGACGTAGCAGCGATATTGCTAGCGATATCGCTATGTCTGATACTTACCTCAGATCGGCTCCCCCGCTGCTCATCGCTGGTCGCGCGAGAACGTCCTGGACCATTTCTCGTCGGCGCTTCCTGCTGGGCTTCCTGTTTCGCCGACAAGCGACGCGTGGACGCGGGTGGGAGGACGTCATGATCGCCGCCTCTGACATGTAAGTAGCAACCCCCGACCCTTGCGATGTCGCTGGTGAGATCTGCCTGTGTGGCAGCTCACTAGCGACCACTTAGCGATACACCAGTGATCCATATCGTTGTCGGGATCGCTGGTGCATCGCTAAGTGTAACGGTACCCTTACCGTGCAGGACAATTTCAAACTTTTTACAAGCTTGCCACATACTGCCATATTACACTCCTCAATACTGAAATGGCAACATCATAAAGGAAAAGTCATGGAATTGCGGAAATCACAGGATGGAGAGGCATGTTAATGAAAGGCAAATGATGAAAAAATAGAATAACATTTTTTAAACATCTTGATTTATTCAGTATTAAGTCTGAGCACCACATGCAGACTTGGCTGCTATCAATGAGGTTAGTAATGGTTGTCTGAGGAACGTCTGGCCACGCTGAATGCACTTGGGAAAATCATCAAGATCCACAGATGGCAGATGAATATTGAATAGAGGTATTTTGAAAAATTGTGTTAGATTTTTTTCATCATTGAACTTTTGATTTCCATAATGACATGACTTTACCTTTTTGGTGTTACAACTTCAATATTGTAGAATGCCACTGTGTGATGACAGCGACTTTACGGTATATACTGTACATAATGAGTTTGTGATTATCTGTTTGTAGGAATCCCATCACTCCGCTCACTCTACATGTCCTCGAGTCTGGTTATTGTATCTTTTACTCTCTTTACTGTATTGTTTGGCATTCTGCAAGCTATAAAGTATTGATATTTTAGTGCATATATGAACTACTGTAATGTTGATAGATTTAGACAGGTAAAACCTGATAACCGGTCACATTTAGGGTATGACGCAATATTTTTTTCAGGCAGATTCCTCTCTGAAACCAGATTGAAAAAGTGTTAAACACACAAAAGAATGAACATATGTAATTCTATGTAAAAAAAAGACTTGCTGTTCAAATGTTGAATCATTTCATCGTCTTTTACCTGATTCAGGTTTCCAAAGAAGCCAAACGGTAGAAATAAGTGACCTGTCCATTCTTCAGGTGTTTTCCACATGGACAATGTTTTATACTTTACAATACTAGTCAATGAGAAGGCTCAAAAGATGCCCGTACGTCTTTTTGAGTTTTGCCAGTGTGTTGGCGCTAGTAGTTTCTTCCTTGTTCGAGTAAAAAAAAATATCTGGAAATGCTTCTAAAATACTGGAAAACACTTAAGAAATACTACAAAAAAACATAAGAACCCCCCTCACCTTCTAAAAAAGAATAAAAAAAAACCCCAAAAAAACAATAGCAACTTGTGTTAAAACAGCATAACCATCTGTAAAGATATTCATGTTATAGACAAAGTAAATCTATCTTGTCTATGCAAACCCATTTATAAATACTGCAGTGATTTACGCTCTGATAAAGCCCGGCTTGTTTTCTGATGAAATAAAAATAATAAAAAGTCTTCATTAAAACATAACTAATTACAATTCACTTATAATATTATCCATCATCACTCATCTGTGGGAGCGTATGCAAAGTTTGGATAAAAATGGAAAAAATTATTTATGTGGAACAAGTAGATGAGAAAACAGTCAGTGAACATTACAAAAATATTCTGGAATTGGAAGGCCGTGTGCCCTGTCAACTCGGATAGGGACTTGTATGCATTATAATGGACTTTGGGTCATACAGTGGTAATATGGCCACACATGATAAGAGCGGTGAATATATGCTTTTTGGAATTTACTCTTTCATATACTCGAGTCTAAATTGATATTATTGTTGGGGCTAGCTGCACACAGACACAGACCAGACACAACCGACGAACAATAGTAGCACTGTTACTGGGAAAAGATCTGAAGAAGGATATCTGCAGTGCCCCACAGGGCCGGGGAACTTGGCACCGGGCCGGACGGTTCCCCAGGGGGTTGTCACGGCAGCAATGACTCGGTCCGTGGCCCTGGGCGTGTAATGAAATAAAGATGGGGAAAGTTAAAGGAGAAAGTTTGTAACGCCACCCGGTGTGTTCAGCAATAAGAAGATGGCCGCCGCTGCGAATCAGATCCACTGGGGCAGTTGGTGACACAGCAGAGATGTTACAACTCTCCACGGGTAGAGCTAGGCCCCAGGGCAGTCAAAGCGTTAAAGGTGATGGGAATGATTATAGTGCAGGGCAGATGACGCAGTAAATAAATCTGAGGACACAACTGGGTGCAGTCTTCACACATTTACTTATGGTCTATCAAGTTACAATTCCCAGCCGGGGTGCTGTGTCCTCTGGGTCGGTGGTCCAGCCAGCTCTCGGGTAATTTGGGGTACACTTTACCAGAACCCCCTTCTTACTGCATGTTCCCTCTTTGGTCATTTCTCTGCACTGGCTCCTGCCTCTCCTGCCCTGTGCCTCACACACAGTGCCCCAAGCCAGCAGCCTCGGATCCAGTCAGGCTATGTCCTCCTGGTCCCCTTGATCCTATGTGGCTGCCTTTTCACCGAATGTGTGTGGATTTGGCTGTCGCACTTATAATAATATAATAATAATCTTTATTTATATAATGCCAACATATACCGCAGCGCTTTACAGTTTAACAGTTTCAAAACACAAGTCATAAGTAACAATGTTAGCAATACAATAATTAAAGCAAAATAAGATGACCCTGCTCGTGAGAGCTTACAATCTGCAATGAGGTGGGGGAGATACAAAGTACAGGTGTGTATTTACAGCATTTGCAGCATATATAATGGTGTATAGTTATTTCAACTTACCCTGCTTGTCCCCATATGCTATTGAGGTCAAGTAACTTTTCATAGTGGTTTATGATCCATGTAGGCCTGGACACTTGTTTATCTGCTAAATACATTTATTGTGTCCTGCTGTCTTAACTTAGTTTGATTGATTGCTAACGAGTAAGGAGAGAGGGAAAAAAAAGGAGGATCTTAGAACTGGCCTTCTATAAATTCAGAGCTAGCCTGGGGATGTATTTATGCAGGGGGGCATTTATGTACATGTAATCGAAGTACATGTATGAAAATGCGCTGGCAGTTATAACATGGCAGTTAGACAGGACAGGAGACAGGTAAGACAAATAAATCTATTACCTGTACATTTGGACTACCACAAATATTTACCATATGCATTTGTATAACTTATATCCTGGCTGCTGCATTCACACACACACACCGCCCTTGCATTAACTCTTTACTCTCCATTCATATCGGCCCCTCTGTCCTTTCCTCTCCTATGTATAGCACTCAGGCTCTTTTCACATTGCTAAACAGCACTGATCCATTCACTCACACCATCCAACACAAGAGACGCTCTCACAAATCACTTAACCATCTGTTCACTCTTTCTATCCTCCAACTGTTACACTTAGAAACCCCTCTAATCTTATTAATATTGCCTGCATGCCTTCTATCTCTTTTAATTGTGCCCTTTGGAATTCTCGCTCAGTGTGTAATAAACTCTCCTTCATCCATGACCTCTTCCTTTCAGATTCTCTTAACCTTCTGGCTCTTACTGAAACCAGGATCCAGCAGTCAGACACCACCGCTGCTGCTGCTCTTTCATATGGTGGACTACACTTCTCTCATACCCCAAGATCAGACAACAGAGCAGGTGGAGGTGTTGGTTTGCTCCTATCACCCTAATGTACCTTTCAGGTTATCCCTCAAGTACCCTCACTTGTCTTCCCTTCTTTTGAGGTCCATGCTGTCAGACTCTGTGTCCCCTTCTCCATGCGAGTGGCAGTGGTGTATCATCCTCCGGGCCCCTCCCATCAGTTTATGGATCACTTTGCCACCTGGCTTCCACACTATCTCTCCTATGACATCCCCACCCTCATCATGGGAGACTTCAACATTCCCATTGCCCTTCCCCTCTCAATATCTGCTTCTCACCTCTTATCTCTAACCTCCTCTTTCGGCCTCTTGCAGCATACTAACGCCCCCACGCATGAAGACGGAAACTCCCTCGACTTGGTCTTCTCCCGGCTTTGCTCAGTGGATGATTTCACAAACTCCCCTCTCCCGCTCTCTGACCACAACCTTCTATCATTCTCTATCAAGAACTGCCATCCTGCCCAGGTCACCCCCACTTTCCACACTTTTAGAAACATACAGGCCATTAACACCCAGAAACTTATGAAGAACTTGCAGTAATCATTGGCCCCTATCTCCTCCCTCTCGTGTCCTGATTCTGCACTGAAGCATTACAATGAAACACTTCAAAGTGCCCTGGATGAAACTGCACGTCCTATACATAGAACAACTAGGCACAGACGGCGAAAACCCTGGCACACGCTGTGAACACGCTTCCTGCAGAGGTGCTCCAGGTGCGCCGAACGTCTGTGGAGAAAATCCAATCTACCTGAAGATTTCATCCATTATAAGTTTATGCTTAAAACATACAACACTGCCCTTCACCTTTCCAAACAAAGCTATTTCAACTCCCTCATCACCTCACTATTCAATAACCCGAAACGTCTCTTTGACACTTTTCATTCCCTACTTAACCCAAGAGTGCAGGCCCCAACCACGGATCTCCATGCTGATGATCTGGCTAATTATTTCAAAGAAAAAATTGACCATATCCGACAGGAAATTATCTCCCAATCACCTCATACCATGCACTGTCCTCCCTTTCCCACTGCATCTAGCTCATTCTCTGATTTTGAACCAGTCACAGAAGATGAAATAATCAGGCTCCTTGTATCTTCTCGCCCTACCACTTGCACCAGTGACCCCATCCCATCACATCTCCTCCAGTCCCTTTCCCCTGCTGTCACCACTCACCTAACAAAAATATTCAACCTCTCACTCTCTTCTGGTATCTTTCCTTCCTCATTTAAGCATGCCATCATACAACCATTACTTAAAAAACCATCCCTTGGCCAAAACTGTGCCGCGAACTATAGACCTGTCTCTAATCTTCCCTTCATCTCTAAACTCCTGGAACGCCTGGTCCACACTCGTCTTATCCGCTATCTGTCAGATAACTCTCTCCTTACCTTCTCCAATCTGGTTTCCGCTCTTTACACTCTACTGAAACTGCCCTCATTAAAGACTCTAATGATCTTCTAACAGCTAAAGCTAATGGTCACTGCTCCATGCTAATTCTCTTGGATCTCTCTGCAGCATTTGACACTGTGGATCATCAGCTCCTCCTCACTATGCTCCGTTCCATTGGCCTCAAGGACACCATTCTCTCTTGGTTCTCCTCCTATCTCTCTGACCGCTTCTTTACTGTATCTTTTGCTGGTTCCTCCTCCTCTCATCTTCGCCTTACTGTTGGGGTTCCTCAAGGATCGGTTCTATGCCCCCTCCTCTTCTCTTTGTATACTGCCCCTATTGGTCAAGCAATCAGTAGATTTGGGTTCCAGTACCATCTCTATGCCGATGACACCCAATTATACACTTCTCCTGATATCACTCCTGTCTTTTTGGAAAACACCAGTGATTGTCTTACTGCTGTCTCTAACATCATGTCCTCCCTCTGTCTGAAACTGAACCTGTCAAAAACTGAACTCCTTGTGTTTCCTCCCTCTATTAACCTACCTATGTCCGACATTGCCATTTCTGTGTGTGGTTCCACCATTACTACCCAGCAACATGCCCGCTGTCTTGGGGTCATACTTGATTCAGAGCTTTCAATCATCCCCCACATCTGATCATTGGCTCGCTCTTGTTATCTGCACCTCAAAAACATTTCTAGAATTCGACCCTTTCTTACTTTTGACTCTGCAAAAACTCTTACTGTTTCTCTTATTCATTCTCGTTTTGACTATTGTAACTCTCTACTAATCGGTCTCCCTCTTAACAAGCTCTCCCCTCTCCAATCCGTCCTGAATGCAGCAGCTAGGATTATATTCCTCACCAATCGTTATACCGATGCCTCTACCTTGTGCCAGTCCTTACACTGGCTACCAATCCACTCCAGAATTCAGTATAAACTTATTACCCTCACCCACAAAGTCCTCCATGGCTCAGCACCACCCTACTTCTCCTCTCTCGTCTCAGCCTACCACCCTACCTTTGCCCTCAATTCTGCTAATGACCTGAGGTTAACATCCTCATTAATCAGAACCTCCCACTCCCTTCTCCAAGACTTTTCACGAGCCGTGCCAATTCTTTGGAATGCACTACCCAGGCTAGTCCGATTAATCCCCAAACCCCACAGTGTTAAGCGTGCCTTAAAAACTCATTTGTTCAGACTGGCCTATCGCCTCAACGCATTAACGTAAATATCCCTGTGTGGCTCATTTCAAAATTTTTTACCATAACCAGGTTCCTCGCATCATGTTATCACATGCTTTTTGCATTTAATAGCCCTCTGTGTCTGTACTGTCACATATTTAGACTGTTAACTGGTTCATGCAGCAACAGGAACACTTGATTCTTACACTAGGGAAGGTCCAAACCGTAAAAACAATAAAAGCAATTGTTACCATCCACCTTTTGCGCCTCCCCTTTTCCCTTATAGATTGTAAGCTTGTGAGCAGGGCCCTCATTCCTCTTGGTATCTGTTTTGATCTATGTGTTTATTGCTATGCTATGCTATGCTGTAATGTCTATTGTCTGTACAAGTCCCCTCTATAATGTAAAGTGCTGCTGAATATGTTGACACTATAGAAATAAAATTATTATTATTATTATTACAATGATGTATTTACAATGATGGTTCAGCCATCTTGCGGGAGTGAGGGATGGATGGAAATAGTGAATGGGCTACACACTCACACTTACACATTGAATGACTTTGATTAGTGAACGTAATAGGCCACACTTCCATCACTACAGCCTCTGGTTTGCTAGCTGAGTCTTACAGTATCTCCACTAGTCTGGAGCTGATCCCCTACTGAGACCTGGTCCCTCCACCCAACTTCAGTCAGCGTGGATTCGGGCACCACGGGTAGACTCCTCACTTTCTGTGCCCCTAGGACCCTTCTTACTCTCTGGAGCCCTTCTCTGACTTTTTTGTCACTCTTCTATCCTCTCTTGTCCTGGGATGAGCTCCTCGCTTTTCCAGTCCCTTCCACCAACTGTCCTCCCTCTCCCAACTGTCACTAAATATAACTCCCCCCCCCCCCTTCTCGAGTTCCTCTACCCACATGCTATACCAAGCTCCTTCATGGCCTGGAGAGGTCTAGTGTTTTGTGCTAGTGTGTGGGTCCTGGGTAGTGCCCCCCTCCTAACCCGAGAGTGGGGTACCACACTTCTGGCTGAGGTGCAGTACCTCTGTGGCGACTGGACCCTCAGGAGCTCCACATACCCCCTGTTAAACACAGTACATCCTCAGGCTGGAACAGAGCAAAACAGATATTAAGAGCATGCAAATAATTTTCATTTCAACAGAGTAAACAGTTAAACAGGTAACTCTTACTTAGTTTTATGGGAGGTACTTTTACTTGAACGTTGCATGTAACTACTAGAAATATAAAACAGCTGTAATATAAATAGAACTATACTAGAAATAAGAAATCTAGATTTACTATAAATAAATCTTTCTCTATCAAGTTCAACAGGTTTCAGTGTTTTTAAGTGCAATATGGGGGAACGTGTCTCAAACCCCCAACGTTGGCCCAGGGTGTGACTACAGGGCATAACCGATTAACTCCTTGGACCACTTTTCGGCCACGCCAGACGATTTTTGTTCTGTGGTATAGTGCAGAATATAGAGTGTCACTCACACTCTCAAAGGTTACTGCAAAACCAATAAGGAGCACATTAAGTGCTAACTATATACAGGAAAACTTCGAGCCATTCACTTTCCATGACTATATTGTCTTTAATTTAACAAGTTCTAACCAAGTCAGTTAACTATTCACATTACTTTTTTTTTCACTTTTTACATCCTCTTCCAGGGTCGGGGATGCTGGTCACGAGGCCACCCACCGCCCGGACACTTTCTCCAGCAGGGCCACTTTCCACCTCGACACCGCTGTGATCTGCGACCTTAGGAGCTGGCGGCTCAGCTCCTCCACGTCAGCTCCAAGGAACTCCGGATCCACTGCAGGCACCTGGTCCAGGTTTCCATCCCGTTGGCTGGTGGAGCCCCCCGCTTCCACTCCATGCTCCGGATCTTTCCAACTACCACTTGCCATGATGTGCACCGGATTCCTTGTCGCACACTCCTTCACATGCAGCGTCTGCGCTCTCCTGCTTGGGCGGTTCCGTTTTCTTTTTCTTTTCCCGCCACCCCAGGCCAGGAGGCAGATCCCCCTGGCCGACGTACATGTTCTAATTGCATAGAAGTATTCACAATGGGCGGGCATGGTTTTCGCACCTTTCAGCAACCCAGCCCACAATGGGAAGCTACACCACTCCCTTTTGTATTATCTCTGGGCGCACAAGACCTGGTTTAGTGGGTCAGTACATCCTATTCATGATGCCAAAATGCAGCGCCCCACAGGGTCGAGGAACTCGGTACCGGGCCGGACCGTTCCCCAGGGGGTTGTCACGGCAGCAATGACCCGGTCCGTGGCCCTGGGCGTGCAATGAAATAAAGATGGGGAAAGTTATAGGAGAAAGTTTGTGACGCTACCCATGGTGTTTGGCAATAAGAAGATTGCCGACGCTGCGATTCAGATACACTGGGGCGGTTGGTGACGCAGCAGAGATGTTACAGCTCTCCTCGGGTAGAGCTAGGCCCCAGGGCAGTCATTGCGTTAATGGTGATGGGAATGGTTATAGTGCAGGGCAGATGACGCAGTAAATAAATCACTTTTACTCATGGCCTTTTTAAGTCACAATCCTTTTTTAGGGGTTTTTGGGTTGCAAAGGGCCCATAAATTGTTCTTGCACAGGGGTCCTGTCTGTATTCGCCAGTGAGCTAGGTGATATTTAATATAATATGTATTGCATATCCCTCCCCCGTAAATTAATCCAGTTCATTACGCAGGCCGTCTTGCATCAACTAAGCTATCAATAAAATATTGTATAAATTGTAGCTATCATTTTTCAGCTACAAGCTGTCTTTGTGGCTTTAAATATGAGACATCCACTAATGATGATGGAGAAGTTGTTTCATGGCTGACTGCTTTCATTTCAGTGCAGCATATGTTACCAAATAAGACTTCACCTTTACCTCATATACATTCTTTATATCAATTACAGAGAAATGAAAGACAAATGGCACCAACGTAAATGTGATTTAACTTTCCTACCAGAGGATGGGTTGGGGTCTAGGCGAGGTCTGCAGATCATCTCACCTATCTGAAAGAAGTCTTCTGTTTACGAGGGGGTAAACTGATAAGCTTCTCACCAGAGATTCATAGCGCTGAAGCTTCTGCAGTAATTTCATTATGTCTCATGTATTCATCCTCAGAGTTATGGGTCACTTACCCAATTAATGTAACGTTCCAATTTTCATAAACTCATTTATTACTGTGGGGTAGTGACAGCCCCACATGAATCCTGACAGGTTATCAGTCACTATGTGCCTGGCAAACCACAAGTATCAGCGCACAGCAGGCTAGTTCCAATCTATGCTCCTTAAAGGGGCTTTACACATAGCGTTATTGCTAGCAATATCGCTAAAGCGTCACCGATTTTGTGACGCAGCAGTGGTATTCCTAGCGATATCGCTATGTGTGATACTTACCTCCGACCGGCTCCCCCGCTGGCTATCACTGATTGCGCGAGATTGTCCAGGACCATTTCTTATTGGCGGCTTCCTGCTGGGCTTCCTGCTGGCACCGACGAGCGATGCGTGGACGCGGGCGGGAGGACGTCATAATCGCCGCGTCTGAAAGGTAAGTTAACGACCGCTGCTGCGTCGCTGCATCGCTGGTGAGATCTGCCTCTTTGGCAGCTCATTAGCGACCATTTAGCGATGCACCAGCGATCCTGACCGGGTCATATCGTGGTCGGGATCGCTGGTGCATCGCTAAATGTAAAGAGGCCTTAACGCTGGGTGACAGAAGGCCTAGATGAGTGCGATGGCTGTAAGCTACCCAAGGCTCAGAGATGGTGAAATAAAAAGACAAATTGGGAAAAAATATACACAGTAAGGTATTAGAAATTCAATAGAAGCTTTCATTGTGTTTCCGCATATCATACTGGCAGGTGAGTTGCCATATTGATTTCTGCCAGAATATGATGGGATGTTATGGCAGATCACAATCTCATATATCATTTTTATTGGACAGGATTATTTATTAGTGTGTGTTGAATGTCTAGTGAAGTCCCTGCTCAGTCACTTTACTGCAAATCTTTTCCACAAAACATCTAGTATTGTGAGGAAAGAGGGAGACACAAGCGCAACATAATGTCTTATCCCACAAATAAAGTAAGCGGTTTGACAAAAAACTGACTGCTCACCTGGTAGTAGGTATTCAAAGCATGTATAGGTAAGGGCTGCTGCAGATCCACAAGTCGGTCACCAGCAGTCGACTATCTGAAACAGAGCTCTGCAAAGGAATACGTGGATTACGTCCGCGCTGCCCAAATGATGAAATTCCAGAAGGTTAATAAAGTTTGACAGTGGTTTATTCTGCGTGTTTCAAGGTTTTTTGCAACCTCTTCTTCAGGAAATACCACCCAAGTGGGTGCCGGGTATCACTGAACGGTGTTTAAATGTCTAGACATTTTTGAGGTCGCTGGTCTCCCGCTGGTCAGCATGCATTGCTGCGTGTGACAGGTGGGAGACGAGCAACCAGTGAGCAGGAGCTGGTAACTAAGGTACACATTGGGTTTCTTAGGGGGCGCGCTGCGCCCTGAAACCAAGTGTGCACCATAGTTACCAGCGCGCTGATGCAGGGAGCTGGTAACCAAGGTACACATCGGGTTTCTAAGTGCTGCGTGCCCCTGAGAACCCCGATGTGTACCTTGGTTACCAGCTCCCTGCATCAGCGCGCTGGTAACTAAGATACACTGTGGGTAACTAAGCGACGTGCGTCGCTTGTTACCCGCGTGTTGCTGATCGCTAGTGAAGCTGCCTGTTTGACAGCTCACCAGCGATCACATAGTGACTCACCAGCGATCCTGACAAGGTGATATTGGGTCGCCCTCCCAGGGCTGTGGGGTACTCGGTACCGGGCCCGATGAGCTTCAATGGGAGATGTCACGGCAGCTGCGACCCGGCCCGTGGCCCTGGGCGCCCATTGTAAAAGGGAAATGTTCAGTGTGCTTATGATGAGTGATTCATGACACCACCTGTGGTGTTCGGCAATAGAGATGTAAGCCGATGCTGCAGACAGATCCTCTGGGACAGATGGTGTGGTGCAGCAGTGATGTTATAGCCCTCCACAGGCAGGGCTGTAGTCCCAGGGCAGTGTAGGTGAAGTGACACATAGATGGTGTAGTGTCAGGCGCACGGGATGTAGCTGTGCTAGGCAGGTTGGCGCAGGAAGAAGTGGAGGACACCAGGGCATGTAGTTGCAAAGCTTTACTCACAGTCTGTTGCAGGTACAGGTGCCCGCATCCGTGCCATGTCCTCCGGGTCAGGAGCTCAGCCAACTTCCAGGCAAGATGAAGTACTCCTTTCCAACACTCCGCCAACATATGTGCCTTTTCTGAACCTCTCCTCTTATAGCACCTTTGAATGAAGTACTCCTAGTACTGAGTTACACTGGAGTTCCTCCTGTCAGATGTTCCTATGAACTCTACTTGTACGGCAGACAGCTGTAGCCTGCTTCGGGGACTCCTTGCTACTAAGTCCCGGCTCACTAATATGTTGCTGTTGTGTCCCCAAGTCTTGTGTGGGAATAAAGTGGTCACTACTTCTATTCTTCCGGTGTCTGCTGCAGGACCAATAGTATCCGTACAACCTCGGGGACCGGACCCCGGCCTTGCGCTTAGAACTTGAAAAGGGTTCTCCTCTAACCCTGGTCCTTGTTTTCTTATTCTCCTCACGTTCCGTGCTAATCCTTCTTCCCAATGGAGAATCAAGCTTCCTTTCTCTGTCTCTTTCCTGTGCCAGCAGACCCAGATCACTGTGGCCTGCTGCAGCAGCAGCACTTCCTTCTTCCATCCCTCTCCTGGGGATCTTCTCTTTCTCACACTCTGTCCTTTTACATCCTCACTCACTGACTGAATGAAAGACTGACTGAACTCTCACTCAACTCCCCAGCACGTTTTGTGTTCCAAGCAGGGAGCCACCAAGTTGTGCTATGCTGCAATCCAAGCAGGGAGCCGCCAAAGGTGCTTTGCTACACTACTTTGTGGTGTGGGGTGCAGGTGTTGGAGTGTGGTCAGGTGTCTCCACCTTACCTGGATGGTAGGGCACCACACCTCAGGAGGAGGTGCAGTACCTCTGTGGCGGCTGAACCTTCAGGGGCACCACAATATTGTTGTCGGGATCGCTGGTGAGTCGCTATGTGTGATGGGGACCTTACTCTCTGAAACACTCTAGCATTTCAAAGAAACTATACTTTACAGATCTGGATCTTCCCAGTGATGCTGCAGGTGAATGACAGGTCTCTTTCTTGTGTAAGTGTAAGGGGAAGGAACTAGTTAGGCATGTCTCCTCCGTGATGGGTCTGGAACCGTCGGGGCTATCGCCTAAGTGACAGGAGGTAAAAACATAAAGCGCGAGAGCACTCCCTGTACTCGAGTGAAGGGGCGTGGTCAAGCTTAGAGAAGGTTCGAGAGGGAGGATTCAAACAGTTTGGGCGGGAACGTTGAGCGCACGAGAGACCTGTGAGGTAAAATCAGCTGAGTGGCGACTGGGCAGATTGGAGCAAAGCCTGGGACGGCAGAGCGCTTTGACAGGAGATTACCAACTGAGTATCGCTGAGACACCGCTGTCCCCGCTGACATCTCTGCCCTCGCTGAGACTGCTAACAACTCTGCCACAGCCGCCCCCACCGACAGCACTGACCATGAGAGACAAGGTCTGTGAACTGGACTTAGGCGTGTGTCTATTTGACACAGTGAACCGGGCTACCCATTGTAAACTGTGTTTGGGCAGTGCTGCAAGTCTCCATAGTGTTGGGACACTCACCACTGAGGAAAAAGACATTTCCCCCTTCATCACTTCAACTTCTGGACCCAAGTCATGCATCAGGATCCTGAGGAGTCGCCGCCATCGTCAGGACCATGAGAGGACACCGCCATTGTCAGGATATATTATACCAGCTTCCTCAGGACTATGTCAGACCTCCACTGCGACGCATCCTAAGCGGCTCCAGTCATGGTCAGGAGTTTAACCGTTACTGAGACACCTGAGGGCTAAGAAGTATTTAATTGTACTGTCTGCCTTACTTATTCTTGTGCCTTAAGTTATCCCCAATAGTCATTCACTATATTATTGAATAATATCCCTCCGTTTTCTTCCTGCGTGGATTATTCTGTTGTAAAATAAACCCCTATCTCCCTTGGTCTGTGTACGGTCTGTTACTGCATCCTATGTGCCTGCAGTCCCCTCACATAAGCATAGGGAAAAACATGTCAATCACTGCTAGTGGCACTGAGAAGAGCCGGCCGGGAGCCGCACGGGACTAGTCTTGCATCTAGCTAAGGTCAGCACTGCTGCAAGTGATTGACATGTCTCTCCTATGTACACAGGAGGGAGAGACCCGTCATTCACCTGCAGCGCCGCTGGGAAGATCCTGGCCTCCGCTGTCTCCAGACCTCCGTCTTCAGGAGCTGCCGCACACAAGTCAGGGAACACCAAGTTCATTTTAACAATCCGTAGTTTACTGGCTATTTCATGCCCACTAGCTCCATCAGCCCTAGGGATGTCCTGTCCGTTTCCGCAGTGCACCCAGGATCCGCTACCTTCCTTTCACACGGTTCTGTGTCCATCTTTTCCTGTGGATCAGAGCACATGATGCACCTTTTAGCACCTCTGATGGGCCTTGAACTCCTGACTTTACCAAAATGTCCACTCGGGATTCTGTTATGACCTCCCGCTGCCTTGAACAATAGGTACATGCTGGCTCTAGCCGCACACTGCACTTTAACTTGTCCTTGTTACTGTACTTCCCTATCTCCCAAACATCAGGAAGTGAGTCCCTTTTCTAAACTTGCTGCCCTCTTCCCACCATAGGCCAGATAAAAACATTAACTGTGTCTTATCTTACGTCTTATACAGCTGCCACGCACTATGCATTTTATGCATCACATTACTATATCAACAGTATTTATACTATCCCATATCAAAGGCTATTTACAATATACACTAAAATCACGGTACATAGTTAACATGTCACATGATTCCATATATATATATATACACACACTTATATATAATGCATGACAACATTCACATTACGTATTATTGACGCAATTGATGTATTTAGGGGTGAGAACACAGGAGGACAGTCCACCACTCTTTCATGCATACAAATTTTTTCACACAACTTTTTTCTCTAGAAATATGGCATATTTTAATTATCAATGCAATTTTTCTTTAATATATATATTCATCCAGTTCAAACAAGAGACGGTGCACTTGATGGAAAGGTAATTAATAGAGCATTACAGTAGTCCAGGCAGGAGTGGATCAGGGCAACAGTGAGTGTTTTTGTTGTTTTCATGTTGTATCCATTCCATGTGAATGCAGACAACACCTGTACTGTGCAAAACTATAAAAATGACCAGGAACATGTGTTGATATAAGTTCAATGTGTAGGTGCATGTTCACACTGTGGACATTTAACAGACATAACCTAAGATATTTGAGCCTAAGGTATTTGCATATGATCTTTACAGATGTAAAGTGCTGCCTGGGAACATTTTATCTGATTTTCCCAGGGAATCCCAGTCCTACTGACCTCATAATAAATCTACAAGTCTCCAGCTCTGCAAGATTACAAAGGACAGGGGCCTACAGGAGGAATTGACCCTAGTGGCCCACCCTATAGCTATATGCAAATACCTGGTATCCCTGTTATAGTGGAGCGTTGACTGTAAAATACAAGCAGCTCCTGCACATCTACTGTGCACCACCATTTCTGGGATGTACAATTATGGATTATGGTAGTTTGCATTAAGGGGATTCTTTGATGAAAACAAGTTATTATCCCCGATCCATAGGTTAGGTAGGTGATAACTTATTAATCAATGGAATCCAACCATTGGAAACCACAATGATTTGAACAATGGGGAATTTTTATCCTTGACAGGACACTTTTATCCCCATTTTAAAATGAAGTGGCAGGTGGGATGTCTGACCACAGCTCCATTCATCCTCTTTGGGGGCGTCCAGAAAAAAACAAATGCAGCCACTTGAGGAATGAGTGGATCATTACTTCTTCCAGCCAGGACTCGTCTCTGCAGAAAATAATACTCAGTTATCTATAGCTGATGATCACTTCTACAGCACATTCCTCACTTTTTCCATGTATTGTCACGAGTGTGTCACGCGAACCTGGGACATCTGGGGGTAGAAGATAACTGCGTATTGTGAATTGCAGATCATCAATTCATCTATTCAGCCAGCGTGTTTGGATCCCATATTAAATGAATTTGGTTTCATTTTAGTGCTGAAGAGGATAACACATAACAACCCTTTTATGCTGGTCAGAAACTTGCAGCTCTATTTCAGCTGCTTCTGATCCAGGGACAGTTGGAGGGCCCTCTTCCTTACCGAAGACCATCACACGTCCTGGAACCCCTTTATTTAATAATGTTCCCATCCTGGAACCCCTTTATTTAATAATGTTCCCATCCTGGGACCCCTTATTTAATAATGTCCCCATCCTAGGCCTCTTTAATAATGTCCCTATCCTGGTCACCTTTTTTAAATAATGTCACAGATTCGGGGAGCCTTTATTTAATAATGTCCCCATCCTGGCACCCCTTAATTTAATAATGTTATCTATCCTCTGTCACCTATCCCCCATCCTGAGTCCCTATTTCCTCCATTCCGAGTCTCTATGTTGCCTCATCCTGGACCTCTATGTTATACATCTTAGGTTCTTATGTTGCAATATCCCAGGCCCCTGTGTTCCTCCATCCTGGTCTCATATGTCCCCCTGCCCTGGGCCCCTATGCTGCCCCATCCTTAGCCCCTATATCCATTACCTTGCCCATTCACAGAGAGTAAAAATAAAGATTATTGTCACCTTCCTGTGCTGCACTGGCATCCTCTTGCGGCTCATTAAAATGGCTACCAACCAATCAGAGGCCATGTGCTGACATCAGTGCATGGTGGATAGCAGTGATGTTAAAAGGCTAGCGGCCTATCATCAAAGGCTGCACGCTTCATGACGGCAGCCATTTAAGCTCCTTCTATGTGGTGTGCACTAAAGACAGTGACCGGCAAAGAGCAGTGACATTCAATGGCCACCGGCCTATCAGAGGCCGAATGCTGACGCGTAAAGCCTTTTAAAGTCATCCACTGTAACATCACTACCATGCGCCACATGCCTGATAGGCCTATGATTGTTCTACTGATCATGGATACCGGCGGACCGCCCTTATTATTCAGCATGGGGATCCAACGAGGACCTCCGGAGGATCGTCCAGGGTCCCGCCAGGCCAATCCGATGCAGGCAGTAATTAGCATATGTAGAAAAGTTCCTTCCTCGGACATATACTAATCAGTAGATACTTGAATGTGATGTTGTTGTGGCAGTCGATGTGATGTTGTTCACTTCATCACTGTGAGGACTTACATTGATTACACATCTCGTCCTCTGACAGTCAATCTATAGAACACAATTATGTTAGACGGCAGACATCTGTCAATCTTCGTCCTTGAGTATTTGAAAGAGACTTTGTTGCTTGAGTGACTGCTGTAAAGAGCACAGAAGACAGAAATCGTGCACTGACTGAAAGCCAGCTATAATATATTGATTGAGGATTACCTTTTGTATGTAACCAGCCCGTCGCTGGGAATGTCAGACAGACTCTGGAGAGAGCAAACATATGTTCTAGCCACACTTTCCCAGCTTGTTTCTGTCAATAACATTTTGTAGCCGTGTGCTTAAAGAGCAAGTAAAACTGCTAACAAACATTAATATCTATCAAACCCCATGTGTTACTGAGCTAAACGAGATCAGAATTTTAGTGGTTGGAATTATTGCATTTTACCACTACGGCCATGGGGTTGTATCCAACCAAGATCATATATAACTGAGTTTCCATGTTCTCCTTGAATTTGAATTATATTACTCCATGTTTTCTGGTTTTCTTTCACACTTTATTAGGCCTGACAAACGATCACCTGATTTCTGAAACCCTCTGCATGTGAAATGCAATATTGAAAATGATCAAGACGCTTCTTAGTTAAAATGTATCAAAAACTTTATAAAACATGATAAAAATTGGCGGTATCAGTACATCCAAGCAGTGTGCTATTTTTCTTATCCCACGCATTTCAGACTACGAATAACTACTTAATTAAAGACTTATTTGTAGTCTGAAACTTGTCTAAAAAGGAAAATTGCATATTGCTTGGATGTACTGATACTGCCATTTTTTTAATCATGATTAAAAATTTTTATACATTTTAGCTAACGAAACGGATGGATAATCTTCCATTGTTATTTAGCCTTTGGCTACACCGGGCATCAGTGGTGTTTCTGTGCCAAATCCACTCAGAAGCCTCTTTTTGGGGGAGCTGGACAACATCTGAAGAAATGTAATATTACCTGGAGGTACTGTATATACTATCCATGTATTCCATACAGCATACGCACACCTGTAAGTGGGTTAGATATTGTGTAACAATTGAACAGCCAATTCTTGAAGTTGATGTGTTGAAAGCAGGAACAATGGGCAGTTGTAAAGATCTGAGCAACTGTGACAAAAGCCAAAATGTGCTGTCTAGATAACTAAGTCAGAGGATTTCCAAAACTGTAGGTGTTGTTGCATGTTCCCAGTGTGCAGAAGACACCAAAAGAGGTCCATGAAAGGACACACGGAGAACTGGTGACAGCCAGGGATGTAACGACCAAGGTTGTAAAGGCTGCAACCACGATCGGGCCAATACGGGTGGCGGCCTGCCGATGCCAGTACAAACTTCAACTGGATGTGCGTACTCAAACACACATTTCTCGGAAATGTATTGCATTGCAGAGACCTGTTGGGTATGTGGACAGCAATACACACTACCCGCCAGCAGCTGACGTGCACAAAGGGCGCTTGTGAGTGACATCATGTGTTTCCGTCGCTTGCACTCTGAAATCAGCTGCCGGCTTCAGAATAGGATGCCGCATGGTGGTGGAGCAGATGGGAGGTGGGTGAAAAAAAATTTTCTTCTATGCATTAAAATCCCTGTTAAAATGGAGTGACAGTGTATATGCTCCACCACCAATCCATTCATTCTCTATGGGGTGCCAGAAAAAGTCAAGTGCAATGCTCGACAGCCCCATTGAGAATGAACCAATCAGTGATCGGGCATACGCACTGCCGCTCCATTCTGATAAAGTGGATACATTTCACAGACATTATGGTGATTTATACTGTAGATATAGGTCAAATAGCCACAACTATGATTGTCATGGCTAGTTTCCGACATTTCTGTTGTATTAAAGTACAAAACAGTATGGTCCAAACGTAGATATAAGGGCTGGCCATACACATTAGATGGCTGTCAGCTGAAGGATGCATTCGCAAGTCATTCAGACAATTGCCATCTCAGCCAACACTCCTATGCACAGGTTAACTCGCTTGGTTGTGCGCTCTTGTGTTCTTTATGAGAAAGCTGCTGACTGAGATGCGGCTTATCTCCATGAGAATAATGCAATCTGCAGTTCCAAAATCAAGCATGCATTATAGTCATCTTTCCCGATCATCTGCCGGCTGGTGACCTATACATATTAGACCGCCAACCAAACCTGTTGATAGCGGCAGGTTCAGTTTACATTAGTCTAATGTTTATGGGGGGACTTTAGGCTGGATTATAGAAATTTAATAAAACAGATTATATGGTAAACATACACACTGAGACACAGCAAAATACGTTTATTTGAATTTTATTCAATTGTTTATGAGATTAAAATTTGCATAATCTCATAAGTGCTCGAAATGTCTTCCATAAAAGTTTCAACATTTCTATAACTACTTTTGGGCCACCCTGTATGACGGACAATTTTGACCATTTTGGAACAAGTGAAGAAGGCGTATCAAATATAGAACATCAACCTTTAAGAAGCTTTGCAAAAGGTCTCATACTTTTTGTGTGGTCTTTCAACACTTGAAGTCCAGTTTGGCTGTTGCCTTAAGGGCTTCCTGTGGCGCCGACGAGCGACGCGTGGACACGGGCGGGAGGACGTCTTCATCTCCTCGTCTGACAGGTAAGTAGCGACCGCCGACCGCTGCTATGTTGCTGGTGAGATCTGCCTGTGTGGCAGCTCACTAGCGACCACTTAGCGATGCACCAGCGATCCTGACCGTGTCGTATCGCTGGTCAGGATCGCTGGTGCATCCCTAAGTGTGACAGTACCTTTACTGTCTAAATGACCATCATTTGACCTCAAGAAATTAAACATTCACAGGTGCGGGCGTACCGTCAATAGCAGTCGCCTTCTCTTCCTGTTATCACAATGTCAGCGATATCCACATTGTCATGATGTGGATACCATTTGCTAGAACTGTATATCATGGTTACAGAAGCTCGGTGAGCCACCATTCAGCCTGCATATGTGAGCCTGAGACTATACAGCTGCAATGACATCACTACATTGCTATTGTAGTGTGGAGCCTCAGTGCCAGGGGAAAAGGGATAGGTGATTAAAAAAACACTAAAGTCAGTAGTTGTTGGGGGCATGACACTGAATAGGGGGATGGTGAAAGCCAATCATACTGAATGGGTGACTGGTATGGGCTAATCAAACTAAATGGGGGGCAGGTAGGGGACAATCATGCTGATTGGGGGCTGGTATGGGCCATAATGAGTGGCAGTTGGTGGGCGCCGTAATAATGAGTGGGTGGCTGGTGGACTATAATAATTAATGAGTGGGGGTATGGTAGGGGCCTTAATACAAAGTGGATGGCTGGTGAGAGCCATAACTCTGAGTGGATGGCTGATGGGTGTTATAATACTTAGCAGGGGTCTGGTGGGGCCATAATACTGAGTGTGGGGTTTGGTGAGTGCAATAATAATGAATGAGGGCTAGTGTGCGCCTTAATAATGAGTGGGGGGCTGGTGTGGACCATAATAATGCGTGGTAGTTGCCACAATACTGAGTGGATGGCTGGTGGGAGCCATAACTCTGAGTAGGGGGAAGATGGGGGCCAAAATAGTGAATGGGGAACTGTGGGGGCAATAATACTATGTGAGGGGCTATATGGGACTGTGTGGGCCCCCATACTGAGCAGGTGACTGTGAGGGCCTCCATACAGAGTGGGGTTCTTCATACTATGTGGTGTACTGTGGGGGTCCTCATTCTATGTGGGGGTAGCTGTGGTGACCCAACCCTCTGTCAGGGATGGTTGGGGGCATCACAGTGAGTAAGGAGTTGTGGGGACAACTTTACTGACTGGGGGGCTATGGGGTCCATCATACCAAGTTCAGGACTGAGGGGAGTCCTATACTGAGTGGAGTACTTTGGGGGTTGCCATACTGAGTGGTGGTCTGTGGGGGCTTTCATACTGATTGGGGACCATCATTCTCTTGTGGGGGGCTGGGTATGCCTTTATTCTGTGTGATGGGCTGTGGGGACCCTCATTCTGTGTATCTGGGTGTGGGACCCTCATTCTGTGTTGAGGTCTGTGGAGGTCCTCATTCTGTGTGGGAAGTTGTGTGGGGGTCCTGTTGAAGCCTCCAAACGATCTGAGGAGCTGTGGGGGCATACAACTGAAAGCTACTCTACACTGTGTGTATGGGGTGAAACTGTGTGGGGAAATTTACTGTGGAGATACCATAGACAGCGTGCGTGTGGGTGGGGACATATTATGGAGCATCATATTCTAAAATGGCCATAAAAGTTTATAGCTGGTGAGAACACTAAGGGGCATAATAAATACAGTATTTATATTTTGTAGGGTTTTTTTTTAGGGGGGAGAGGTAATCTGGAACTTTTAAGATGGGGTTATGTGATTTCTACAACACTGAGGACATAGTTGTGATAAACACTCCGTAGCAAAACCAAAGACAAGACAAAACCCGCTCTCACAGACCAAACCATGCTACGTCACCTTTTTTTTCTCCTGCAAGAGACAAAAAGGCACTAAAAAGTTGTGTTTACAATATCCTTAGATGGGAGTTTTAACACCAGAAGAAACTCATTTATATTTTTTTCATGGACCTCTCTTCTGTATATGCAATGCTTATACTTACCAACATTATTATATTTACCAACATTTAGAACACCCCAGGAACATTTACGCTATGCCGAAGGAACTTCAGGTACTTTCAGGTATAGTTTTATTAGGCCCCAACATTTTTGTAGTCCAGTTTGTGGGATTGTCCCCATAAAATAAAGACTGTTTGCAAGTATGGCCTGTAAAGGAACGCTAAAGAGTCATAAAGGACAGTTATTGAGTCATCCTCCTCCATTACAGGGGCATATATACTACAAAGATTTGTCTTCTGGGTAAATTTATTGGTCTACCCAGGTAAGTATTACGAGGTTGTCGATACATTACTTTAGCACATCACTACTTTTAGACCAGCTTAATAATGTACTAATAGGTCCTGTCTTTTTGTTCCTGCTTTAGTCCATTACTTTGGTACTCTCAGCCTGGAACATTTATAGAATATATATATCTATATGTATATATAAATATACTGTATATAACTACACACATACATGTATATAAATTACATAGTCTCCTTTATTATGTATATTGCCATCCCTTATTATACAGTGTGCTCTCTTGTTATGTACAGTACCGTGCCTTACATATTGTATTATGTAGAGCCCTGTTTTTTATTACATACCGTCCTGTCTTGTTAGCTGTATATTGCAATGTTGCTGATGGAGCATGGGAAAGCTTCTGTTCTAATGGAAGAGCTGATGGACTGGTCGTTTGGTCACCGGCTCCTCATTTTATGTCTAAAAAGAGAGCGGACTATGTAATTAAAGAGGGCACTGTGAATAACAAAATTAACAAGAATACACTATGTAAGAGACAGCACTGTACATAACAGCAGAGGAAGCTATATAATAAGGGACGGCACCATATATAACTAGAGAGGATGGTTCGCAATAAGAGACAGTGATATACATAATAAAAGAGGAAACTATGTAATTAAGGATGATGTTATACAGAATTAGTGAGTACACGATATACTAAGGGACTGTGTTATACATAATAAGCACATACACTATATACTAAGGGACTGTGTTAGACATAATAAGTGAGTACACTATATACTAAGGGACTGTGTTAGACATAAGTCCATTATAAGTCCATAAGCCCACCTTCCTCCCATCCCAATCCCCCACACCCCTCATTGTCCTCCTCCCCCACATCCCATTATTGTCCTCTCCCCCAACACATCAGTGCCCATTCCACCACCTCCATCATTTCCTCCTCCCCCACCACCTCCCATTATTGCCCATTCCACCACCACTATCATTGCCTTCTCCCCTACCATACCATCATTGTCCTTTCCACCACCACCATCATTGCTTTCTCCCCCACCATCCCTATCATTGTTCTTTCCACCACCTCCATCATTGCTTTTTCTGCCACCACCCCATCATTACCCTTTCCACCACCTCCATCATTGCTTTCTCCCCTACCACCCCATCATTGCCCTCTCCATCACTCCCATCGTTGCCCTTTCCACCACCTACATCATTGCCTTCTCCTCCACCACCTCCATCATTGACTCCTTCCCTACCTCTCCCATCATTGTCTTTTCCACTACCACCTTCATTGGCTTCTTCCCCACCTCCATCATTGCCTTCTCCCCCACCCCCATAATTGCCCTTTCCACCACCTCCATCATTTCCTTCTCCCCCACCATCCCCATCATTGCCCTTTCCACCACCTCCACTATTGCCTTCCTTCACCTCCATTATTGCCTTCCCCCACCACCATCATTTTCTCCTCCCCCACCATCCCCATCCTTGCCCATTCCGCCACTTCCATCATTTCCTCCTCCTCCACCACCCCCATCATTGCCCTCTCCATCACCCCATCATTGCCTTCTCCCTATTACCCCCATCATTGCCCCCTCCTCCTCCTACACACACACAGACATACACAGCACCATTCACCTCTCTACACATTCACCTGCAGCGCTATGCATGCACGCACATGTAATAATGTGCAGGAGTTGAGTATGTCACCACGGAATAGATGGACCAACAGTTTTGGGGAGGTTTATTTACAGTGAATAATACTGACAAAATAACAGTGCAAATATTAATATTGTGAGAACAAGTTCTGAAAGCTTAAACAGTATTAAACAGTAACATAGTAACATAGTTTTGAAGTCTGAAGGAAGACCTTATGTCCATCTAGTTCAGCCTATTTTTAGTGCAGCTGTTCTGCATTGTTGATCCTGGGGAAGGCAAAAAACCCACAGAGTAGAAGCCAATTTTCTCCATACGGAAAAAAAATTCCTTCCCCTAGCTGGGTCAACCATCTACCTATAATATTCTGTTATTCGTAACCTTCTATACTGTTACTCACAAGAAAAGCATCCATTCCTTTCTTAAATTCATTCAGTGAGTTTGCCATCACCACTTCCTCAGGAAGAGAACTCCAGAGCCTCACTGCTCTTACCGTGAAGAACCCTCTTCTATGCTGGTGCAGAAATTGTCTTTCCTCCAAACGAAGAGAATGCCCCCTTGTTCTTGTCACAGTCCTTGGTACAAACAGTTCATTGGAGAGATCTCTGTATGGCCCTCTGATCTACTTGTACATATATATTAAGTCTCCCCTAAGTCTTCTCTTTTCTAGAGTAAATAGACCTAATTTTGATAACCTTTCTGGGTATTATAGTGAATCAACTCCATTTATCATTTTAGTAGCCCGCCTTTGAACCCTTTCAGTTCAGTTAGGGGTGATCTTATTACAATGTATAAATATATGCGGGGACAATACCAAGACCTTTCTAATGATCTTTTCACTCTTAGACCTGTGACGGGGACAAGGGGGCATCCTCTATGTCTGGAGGAAAGAAGGTTTAAGCATAATCGCAGACGCGGATTCTTTACTGTACGAGCAGTGAGACTATGGAACTCTCTGCCATATGATGTTGTAATGAGTGATTCCCTACTAAAATTTAAGAGGGGACTGGATGCCTTTCTTGAAAAGTATAATATTACAGGGTATATACACTAGTTTCCTTAGTGTTGCGTTGATCCAGGGAGCTAGTCTGATTGCCGTATGTGGAGTCGGGAAGGAATTTTTTTCCCCAATGTGAAGCTTACTGTTTGCCACATGGGTTTTTTTTGCCTTCCTCTGGATCAACATGTTAGGGCAAGTTAGGATAGGATATGGGTTGAACTAGATGGACTTAGGCTACTTTCACACATCAGGTTTTCGGCGTCAGGCGCGATCCGGCGTCGTGCCGGAACGCCGGATCCGGCAAATGTTTAGTAAAACCGGATGTGACGGATCCGGTTTTCTGCCGGATCCGTCTTTTTCTTGACAGACAAAACCGGATCCGTCTCATCCGGTTCATCCGTTTTTCTATCCGTTTTTCGACGGATTACGCCGGATCCGGTTTTTAAAATTGACCCTTGTGGCCTTCCGAACGGGATTGGCTACTGGAAAACTATATATAGAGTGTTCCTACAGCCCTTCTTTGACAGGTTGTCGAGGAGAAAGTGCAGGTTGGAGAGAAGAGCAAGTTACTGGCGAAGATGGATGTTGTCATTGGAAATATTTTGAAGAATTTGGCGGATTTTATAGCGGAGGCGAATCGTTTGAGGGTGATTGTTCTGGAGAAGGAGAGAGCGAGACAGCAGCGCATCAGGCATCGTAGACGACGTTTGTGGATCCACCCCATCACAGCTGAGAGAATGACGCGTGGGGTCTATTCTACACTCTGCATGGACCTTCGACGAAACCCGGATAAATTTTTTGGATATGTTAGGATGAAAATGGAGAATTTTGATTACTTGGTAGAGCGCATTGCACACCTCATAAGAAAAGCGGACACCTATTGCCGCTTCTCTGTTTCACCCGCAGAGCGTCTGATGGTGACTTTAAGGTAAGCCACATTTATTGGATGTGATCGCATCAGAGCACACTTTCACTGCAATCTTGTTGGTGGTAGTTTGTATCTCCAAGTGTTATAGCTCAGTTTTGGTATGTAATTCTGTGATTTAAAACTAATTTATTGTTTTTTAATTCCCCACAGATTTCTTGCAACTGGAGAATCCCTTTCGTCACTGCATTTCCAGTACAGACTCGGGATTTCCACCATATCTGGAATTGTGAAGTACACATGCCGTGCACTGTGGGACTCCTTAGCTGAAGAGTTTTTACCAGAGCCCACAACAGAGAGGTGGATTGAAATTGCTGACAAGTTTCAACAGATATGTCAGTTTCCCAACTGCTTGGGCGCTGTGGATGGGAAACATATCCGCATTGTAAAGCCAGCTGGATCGGGATCGGAATATTTCAATTACAAGAAATATTTTTCAATTGTCCTCATGGCCATCGCTGACGCGGAATACAAATTTATTGCGGTTGATATTGGGGCCTATGGCCACTCCAATGACTCTCAAGTTTTCAAACTGTCTGCCATGGGGCGTAAACTGTATGGAAACACCTTCCAGTTCCCACCACCTAGACCGCTGCCGCAAACATCTGGTCCACCTATGCCATTTGTCTGTGTAGGGGATGAAGCCTTCCAGCTGTCAGAACACCTTTTGAAACCGTACTCTAGCAGAGGATTGACAAGACCAAAACGCATTTTTAATTACCGCCTCACAAGAGCAAGAAGAATGGTTGAATGTACCTTTGGTATTCTGACAGCCAAATGGCGGGTCCTATTGACTGCGATCAACCTCAAGACAGAAACTGTGGACGAGGTGATCAAAGCGTGCGTGGTACTCCACAATTTTGTTATCTGCAAGGAACCCATTTCCATTGAGGACACCTCTGAAGAAACCACCTTGCAAGATTACCATGACATTACCACTAGAAGTTCTGTGACGGTTTCAGTAATGAGGGACAATTTTGCACTATACTTTATGTCACCTCAAGGCAGAGTACACTGGCAGGATGACAGAGTGTGAAAGATTTGTGCCCTAACCAAACTTGTGTACCTTCTGTACCAACAGTATATACCTTTGCCAACCAAAGTTGGCTATCTTGTCATGGTCTCTATTTTTAGCTTTAGGCCACAGGTGTGTACCTGGTTGTGTTTTATGCAAAGTATTTCACCTTTTAACAAAAGTTGTGTACATTGTTAGGAAATCACCAACAATAAACACAACTTTTTAGGTGAAATACTTTGCTTCAAACACAACCAGGAACACAACTGTGGCAAAAAGCTAAAATTTACCCACAGTTATATACCTAGTTTTGAATACCATTTCACCTTTTAAATACCCTGTATTTAACCTTTTTCGCCGCAGAAAGAAATGACAGACAACCAGTGTAAAATAATTTAACTTTTATTGAAAAATGTTTTTTTTAGTAAACTTTTTTAAAATTTTAATAAACTTGTTTAATAAAGCTTTGAAACCATAAAACTGGTCATTTTTATTTAAATACACACATTATAAATCTGTGTAGTGTGTGGTGGAAATACTGCTGGAGGGGCTGCGGGACACTTCGACACTGGGAGTGTGGAGAGAGGACTGGGATCGTGGTGGGGAAGGAACAGTTAGAGGTGAAGGTGTGGAAAAAACTACAGAATGGGTGGACATGTGGGAAGCAGAAGAGGTGGTGGGTGGTGGAGTGGAGGGTTGGGCAGGGACTGTAGGAGCAGATGATGTTGATGGCAAGTTGTATGGGGAAGGAGTTTGGTACGGGGCAGGTTGCTGGAAGTGGGGAGATGTCTGGTACGGGGCAGGTTGCTGGAAGTGGGGAGATGTCTGGTACGGGGCAGGTTGCTGGAAGTGGGGAGATGTCTGGTACGGGGCAGGTTGCTGGAAGTGGGGAGATGTCTGGTACTGGGGAGGTTGCTGGTACTGGGGAGTTTGCAGGTACTGGGGAGGTTGCTGGTACTGGGGAGGTTGCTGGTACTGGGGAGGTTGCTGGTACTGGGGAGGTTGCTGGTACTGGGGAGGTTGCTGGTGCTGGGGAGGTTGCTGGTGCTGGGGAGGTTGCTGGTGCTGGGGAGGTTGCTGGTGCTGGGGAGGTTGCTGGTATGTAATAGGAGGGGGAGGATGGAAAGTGGCTGGAGGGGGTGTAGATGTAATAGGAGGGGGAGGATGGAAAGTGGCTGGAGGGGGTGTAGATGTAATAGGAGGGGGAGGATGGAAAGTGGCTGGAGGGGGTGCAGGTGGAGGAACTACTGTGGTGGGAGGAGGAGGTTGGGAGGTAACTTGCTGGAGAGCAGCGTGGCATGAATGCATTACATGCATCTGCTGGGCAGGAGAGAGCGTTTCCATGCGCTCCACAACAGACCTGAAAAAGGTGTGGTTTGGCGAAGATCTTGCTTCTGAATGCATGGTTTGCAGAAGTGTCTTCACCTCCAGAATGCTGGAGTTGATCTGCTGATAGCCTACGGAGATTTGCTCTGACAAGACTTTTAGACAGTTCTGGAAAGATGCATTCAGATGCAAGAACTCTGGCGCATAAGTCTTTTCCTGACCCCTCTGCCGCTGCCGCCCAGTACCCGCAGGTGTACTAGAGGTGGCAGGGGCAGAAGGGTGGGGTAAAGGGAAAGCGATCTCCTCACCGGCAGCTTCATGTAATGTAGGCGGCCACGATGCTCCTGTGCTGGTGGATGGGACAGATGGGTCGAATGTGTGGGAAGGCTGGGAAGGTGCAGATGTACCGGGGCGGTCGAAGTGTCCCTCGGTGCCGGTCTCCTCAGGGATCGCCTCAGAAGGGTCCAATCGTGCAGGCTCCCGAGTGCTGCTCACCGTGCTGTGGAATAAAGAGAAAAAAAAACAATTAAAATAGTGACATGGTATGGCCCTGGCTGAAAAAAAAAAGTTACATCTAAACATTTTTTTGTCACATGTGGTGTGTAATATTTACCTTCTGGTGAGCATTGTCTCCCGGAGGAACGACAGGGCTCGTGCGTACTTGTACTTGCTCCTGCGTCCTCCAGATCCACTCGGGGCCCGCATCTCTTTATTGAACTCCTTCTTGAAACGATCCCTCACAGACCGCCACCGCTTCACAATTCTCTCCCCTGAAACGAGAAAGGACAAAGTGGTTAGTATACAACATCAGTGTTTCCCAAACTCCAGTCCTCATGGTCCCCAGGGGTCATGTTTTCAGGATTTCCAAAGTAAATAGAAATCCTGAACACATGATCCGTGGGGACCACGAGGACTGGAGTTCGGGAAACACTGGTTTAAGTCAAGCAACCGGTACTGTATATACTTACTCTCTTTAATCTGGGCCCGAGCTTCGAGGTCCTCCCAGCGGTCCACAAGGAGCGAACAGATTTCCTCCCAGAGTCATCGGGTAACGATCAGGTCAGCGTGGCGGCGGTCAGCCATATTCCAGAGCGGCTCCCTTTCTCTGATGAGATCGATGAGGCGGTCCACATCAATCCCTCCATCCTCACCGTCCGAGTCGGGAGCACGCTGTGAAGGCTGTTAAAGAAAAAGACAAAAATAACATAATTAGCCTCCACAAAAGAAATGAAATAAAAAGTGCAAAAAAACCAAAGCAAAAATATTTATACTTACACGCTGGTGACCGCCACGTTGCTGTCGCTGACGACCCTGGGAGGCACTGCGAGGACCTCTTGGCCGAGCACCAGATTGGGAAGACTAGGGAAGAAAACAAAAAATGTTATGTCTTTTGGATGTAGGCATTTGTTTGCTGTGTGTGGTCTGCAGAACATTATTTTCTATGTGTTGTGTGTAGTGTGATGTTGTGTTTCTGCGTTTGATGCAAAAAACTTACCAATTGTGAGCCCACTCCAAGTGTCTGTCCACCCCTTCCTTCTTCTTCTGGGAGCTCCTCTTCATCTTGTGATTCCTGTTTTGAAATAAAAGGCAATGAATACACATATATTACAGAGATGATGGATTTTGGAAATAAAAACTTACCGTCAAACGCTGACGATGCGAGGGAGGGCTCCCAGAAGATGTGCTGTCTTCCTCATGGCCAGACTCCATGGCTGTGGGTGGTGTTTCTGCTGCTGCCATTGCTGCTGCTGCTGCTGCTGCTGCATCTATTGGGCGGCTGTTGAATAAAGAGAAACAAAGGGCCAATGAATATCTTGATATTCCATAGCCCTAGTTTGGAGGAATGGGGGATTTGATAATTACCGTCTCTCATCTGCTGCTGGACTCTCCTCCCGTTTTTCAGCATGCTGCTCCATTTGGGGTGGTGCTGATGGTGCTGCTGCTGCAGATGTCTGCTGCCTTCTCCTGCTCCTGGTTCTTGGCTTGGGTGGCATGTTGGGTGTGGCTGAGGGTCCCATTGTCTTGCTTTTATATATGTCCTGTGGGCAGAGCTACTGAGCATGCTCAGACCAAAGAAACCGGATCCGGCCGCCGGATCCGGCTGTCGCCGGATCAGGCGCATTGCGGCGCTCATAGGCTTTCATTGTATGAAAAAGCCGGACACGCCGGAGACAAAAAAGTTACAGTAGCCGTTTTTTCCAGACGCCGGATCGCGTCACATTGCCGGATCCGGCGAAAATCGGATGAAACGCATGGCCATCCGGCTCGATCCGGCTCTAATGCAAGTCAATGGGGGGGAAACCGGATCCGGCATTGCATTTCGCCGGATCCGGTTTTAGTCAAAAGCGCCGGATCGCGCCTGACGCCGAAAACCTGATGTGTGAAAGAGGCCTTAAAGTCTCCCTTCAACCTTAATTACTATGTTACTATGTTACTATGTTAGTAATGTCTTTCTTGAGCACCGGCGTCCAAAATTGCACACAATACTCCAAGTGTGGTCTGACGAGTGATTTGTACAGAGGGAGAATTATGTTTTCATCTCGTGTCCCAAGACCTCTTCTAATGCATCCCATGACCCTATTTGCTTTGGTGGCAGCTGCCTGACACTGGGCACTCCAATTTAGCTTCTTATTGACTAAGATGCCTAAGTCTTTTTCCATGTCTGATTTCCCCAGCAGTTTCCCATTTAGTAAGTAATTGTAGCATCTGTTTCTCCTTCCCATGTGCATAACCTTACACTTATCTGTGTTAAACCTCATTTGCCATTTTTCAGCCCAATTCTCCAATTTACTCAAATCTGTCTGTAGTTGCAAACTGTCCTCCTTTGTGTTAACTACCTTACATAGTTTTGTATCATCTGCAAATACTGATATTTTACTGTGTAAGCCATCCACTAGATCATTAATAAATATATTAAATAGTAGGGGGCACAATACAGAACTCTGTGGTACCCCACTAGTAACCCTGGCCCAATCTGAGTATGCACCATTAATAACCACTAGAATTGAGCGAAACGGGTAGAAAAATTTCAAAAGTCGCCGACTTTTGGCAAAGTCGGGTTTCATGAAACGAAACCCGACCCTAGGATGAGGTCGGCCACGAGGTCGGCGACTTACGCGCCAAAGTCGCGTTTCAAAAGTTTGTTTTGCGCTCTTTTTCAGCCAATCAGGATCCACGGACACTGTGGGCAACGTGATGACATAGGCAGGGGTCACCACCATCTTTCAGAAGGGCATGCAAGTGATTGGCTTGCTTTGGTGGGCGTCACAGGGGGTATAAAAGGGCGTGCACGCCGACCGCCATCTTACTTCTGCCGATCTCAGTATAGGGATAGGTTGCTGCTGATTCTGTAGGGAGAGCGTTAGGCAGGGAAGAAGACAAAAAAACTGCTTCTGCTGCTAGCGATTTGGTCTGCACAACACACAAGTCACTGTGTGTGCAGTGCAAGGGGAGGCTATATTGTGGTGTATCAGTGGTGTTGGTTGTTGGGCTGCCTTCTAAGGCTTCCTGACAGGCTGGCATTGCTGTATACCCACTGCTCCGCAAACTGCTTTTTTAAAAGCAATCCCAATTTTTTTTTTTATCCTGCTGAGAAGAAAAAAAAACTGCTTCTGCTGCTAGCGATTTGGCCTGCACAACACACCAGTCACTGTGTGTGCAGTGCAAGGGGAGGCTATATTGTGGTGTATCAGTGGTGTTGGTTGTTGGGCTGCCTTTTAAGGCTTCCTGACAGGCTGGCATTGCTGTTTACCCACTGCTCTGCAAACTGCTTTTTTAAAAGCAATCCAATCTCCCTTATCCTCTAGTCACTTTTGTCACAGCTGTGCCATCGAGCCTGTCACATAGCGCTCAGATATTCATTGGGCCTCACACAATCCAAAAGTGTCCAGTGTCCAAAAGTGTGTGCAGAGATTCAAAATCTCCCTTATCCTCTAGTCACTTTTGTCACAGCTGTGCCATCGAGCCTGTCACATAGCGCTCAGATATTCATTGGGCCTCACACAATCCAAAAGTGTCCAGTGTCCAAAAGTGTGTGCAGAGATTCAAAATCTCCCTTATCCTCTAGTCACTTTGGTCACAGCTGTGCCATCGAGCCTGTCACATAGCGCTCAGATATTCATTGGGCCTCACACATTCCAAAAGTGTCCAGTGGCCAAAAGTGTGCAGAGATTCAAAATCTCCCTTATCCTCTAGTCACTTTGGTCACAGCTGTGCCATCGAGCCTGTCACATAGCGCTCAGATATTCATTGGGCCTCACACAATCCAAAAGTGTCCAGTGTCCAAAAGTGTGTGCAGAGATTCAAAATCTCCCTTATCCTCTAGTCACTTTTGTCACAGCTGTGCCATCGAGCCTGTCACATAGCGCTCAGATATTCATTGGGCCTCACACAATCCAAAAGTGTCCAGTGTCCAAAAGTGTGTGCAGAGATTCAAAATCTCCCTTATCCTCTAGTCACTTTTGTCACAGCTGTGCCATCGAGCCTGTCACATAGCGCTCAGATATTCATTGGGCCTCACACAATCCAAAAGTGTCCAGTGTCCAAAAGAGTGTGCAGAGATTCAAAATCTCCCTTATCTTCTAGTCACTTTTCGTCACAGCTGTGCCATCGAGCCTGTCACATAGCGCTCAGATATTCATTGGGCCTCACACAATCCAAAAGTGTCCAGTGTCCAAAAGTGTGTGCAGAGATTCAAAATCTCCCTTATCCTCTAGTCACTTTTGTCACAGCTGTGCCATCGAGCCTGTCACATAGCGCTCAGATATTCATTGGGCCTCACACAATCCAAAAGTGTCCAGTGTCCAAAAGTGTGTGCAGAGATTCAAAATCTCCCTTATCCACTAGTCACTTTTGTCACAGCTGTGCCATCGAGCCTGTCACATAGCGCTCAGATATTCATTGGGCCTCACACAATCCAAAAGTGTCCAGTGTCCAAAAGTGTGTGCAGAGATTCAAAATCTCCCTTATCCTCTAGTCACTTTTGTCACAGCTGTGCCATCGAGCCTGTCACATAGCGCTCAGATATTCATTGGGCCTCACACAATCCAAAAGTGTCCAGTGTCCAAAAGTGTGTGCAGAGATTCAAAATCTCCCTTATCCTCTAGTCACTTTTGTCACAGCTGTGCCATCGAGCCTGTCACATAGCGCTCAGATATTCATTGGGCCTCACACAATCCAAAAGTGTCCAGTGGCCAAAAGTGTGTGCAGAGATTCAAAATCTCCCTTATCCTCTAGTCACTTTGGTCACAGCTGTGCCATCGAGCCTGTCACATAGCGCTCAGATATTCATTGGGCCTCACACAATCCAAAAGTGTCCAGTGTCCAAAAGTGTGTGCAGAGATTCAAAATCTCCCTTATCCTCTAGTCACTTTTGTCACAGCTGTGCCATCGAGCCTGTCACATAGCGCTCAGATATTCATTGGGCCTCACACAATCCAAAAGTGTCCAGTGTCCAAAAGTGTGTGCAGATATTCAAAATCTCCCTTATCCTGTAGTCACTCTTGTCACAGCTGTGCCATCGAGCCTGTCACATAGCGCTCAGATATTCATTGGGCCTCACACAATCCAAAAGTGTCCAGTGTCCAAAAGTGTGTGCAGAGATTCAAAATCTCCCTTATCCTCTAGTCACTTTTGTCACAGCTGTGCCATCGAGCCTGTCACATAGCGCTCAGATATTCATTGGGCCTCACACAATCCAAAAGTGTCCAGTGTCCAAAAGTGTGTGCAGAGATTCAAAATCTCCCTTATCTTCTAGTCACTTTGGTCACAGCTGTGCCATCGAGCCTGTCACATAGCGCTCAGATATTCATTGGGCCTCACACAATCCAAAAGTGTCCAGTGTCCAAAAGTGTGTGCAGAGATTCAAAATCTCCCTTATCCTCTAGTCACTTTTGTCACAGCTGTGCCATCGAGCCTGTCACATAGCGCTCAGATATTCATTGGGCCTCACACAATCCAAAAGTGTCCAGTGTCCAATAGTGTGTGCAGAGATTCAAAATCTCCCTTATCCTCTAGTCACTTTTGTCACAGCTGTGCCATCGAGCCTGTCACATAGCGCTCAGATATTCATTGGGCCTCACACAATCCAAAAGTGTCCAGTGTCCAAAAGTGTGTGCAGAGATTCAAAATCTCCCTTATCCTCTAGTCACTTTTGTCACAGCTGTGCCATCGAGCCTGTCACATAGCGCTCAGATATTCATTGGGCCTCACACAATCCAAAAGTGTCCAGTGTCCAAAAGTGTGTGCAGAGATTCAAAATCTCCCTTATCCTCTAGTCACTTTTGTCACAGCTGTGCCATCGAGCCTGTCACATAGCGCTCAGATATTCATTGGGCCTCACACAATCCAAAAGTGTCCAGTGTCCAAAAGTGTGTGCAGAGATTCAAAATCTCCCTTATCCTCTAGTCACTTTTGTCACAGCTGTGCCATCGAGCCTGTCACATAGCGCTCAGATATTCATTGGGCCTCACACAATCCAAAAGTGTCCAGTGTCCAAAAGTGTGTGCAGAGATTCAAAATCTCCCTTATCCTCTAGTCACTTTTGTCACAGCTGTGCCATCGAGCCTGTCACATAGCGCTCAGATATTCATTGGGCCTCACACAATCCAAAAGTGTCCAGTGTCCAAAAGTGTGTGCAGAGATTCAAAATCTCCCTTATCCTCTAGTCACTTTTGTCACAGCTGTGCCATCGAGCCTGTCACATAGCGCTCAGATATTCATTGGGCCTCACACAATCCAAAAGTGTCCAGTGTCCAAAAGTGTGTGCAGAGATTCAATATCTCCCTTATCCTCTAGTCACTTTGGTCACAGCTGTGCCATCGAGCCTGTCACATAGCGCTCAGATATTCATTGGGCCTCACACAATCCAAAAGTGTCCAGTGTCCAAAAGTGTGTGCAGAGATTCAAAATCTCCCTTATCCTCTAGTCACTTTTGTCACAGCTGTGCCATCGAGCCTGTCACATAGCGCTCAGATATTCATTGGGCCTCACACAATCCAAAAGTGTCCAGTGTCCAAAAGTGTGTGCGCAGAGATTCAAAATCTCCCTTATCCTCTAGTCACTTTTGTCACAGCTGTGCCATCGAGCCTGTCACATAGCGCTCAGATATTCATTGGGCCTCACACAATCCAAAAGTGTCCAGTGTCCAAAAGTGTGTGCAGAGATTCAAAATCTCCCTTATCCTCTAGTCACTTTTGTCACAGCTGTGCCATCGAGCCTGTCACATAGTGCTCAGATATTCATTGGGCCTCACACAATCCAAAAGTGTCCAGTGTCCAAAAGTGTGTGCAGAGATTCAAAATCTCCCTTATCTTCTAGTCACTTTGGCCACAGCTGTGCCATCGAGCCTGTCACATAGCGCTCAGATATTCATTGGGCCTCACACAATCCAAAAGTGTCCAGTGTCCAAAAGTGTGTGCAGAGATTCAAAATCTCCCTTATCCTCTAGTCACTTTTGTCACAGCTGTGCCATCGAGCCTGTCACATAGCGCTCAGATATTCATTGGGCCTCACACAATCCAAAAGTGTCCAGTGTCCAAAAGTGTGTGCAGAGATTCAAAATCTCCCTTATCCTCTAGTCACTTTTGTCACAGCTGTGACATCGAGCCTGTCACATAGCGCTCAGATATTCATTGGGCCTCACACAATCCAAAAGTGTCCAGTGTCCAAAAGTGTGTGCAGAGATTCAAAATCTCCCTTATCCTCTAGTCACTTTTGTCACAGCTGTGCCATCGAGCCTGTCACATAGCGCTCAGATATTCATTGGGCCTCACACAATCCAAAAGTGTCCAGTGTCCAAAAGTGTGTGCAGAGATTCAAAATCTCCCTTATCCTCTAGTCACTTTGGTCACAGCTGTGCCATCAAGCCTGTCACATAGCGCTCAGATATCAGTGGGCCTCACACAATCCAAAAGTGTCCAGTGTCCACAAGTGTCTGCAGAAATTCAAAATCTCCCCTGTCCTATAGACACCTTGTACCTTGTTTTACATTACTATATAGTTTGTTGGATTTTGTCTACATTTCTACTAAAAATGAGGAAGGCTGGTGGAAGAGGCCGTGGAATTGGGCGGGGGTTGGCAGCTGGTAATGATGGTGTTGGTGGTGGATCTGATGGTAGTGGCAAGAGCAAAATAGGACCGAATGCAGGAGGTGTTGAGCCTGCGTCATCGTCTGGCTACATAAGGCCTCGAACGCTTAGTTTTCTAGGAGTTGGCAAACCGCTTTTAAAGCCAGAGCATCAGGAAAAAGTTTTATCTTACATTGCTGACTCAGCCTCCAGCTCTATCGCCTCCTCTTCTTCAGTTGTAAAAAGTAAAAGCACTGAGTCGTCATTGGAGGCTCATGTTCATGAACCACACCTTTCCTTGTGTCCTTCACCCCAACCAAGATTGAAGGATGACGCAGGCCATACTACTGATTACTCCATGGAGCTGTTTTCACATACCATGCCTGGATTATCAAGTCAAATGGTGAATTACCCAGGCCAAGATGAATCTGACATGGAGTGCACTGATGCACAGCCGCTGATGGATGATTCTGCTGGTACATTCACTCAGAGCACTACATTGTCCTCGCAGTGTACAGAGCCAGATTCTGACCCTGATGAGACTCAGGTTCCCCTTCCCGCACACTATACCACCATACACGGTGACACAGAGGAAGGTGCACATGACATAGAAGAGGAGGTGATGGATGACCCAGTTGTTGACCCAGATTGGCATCCATTGGGGGAAGAGGGTGCTGCTTCCAATAGCTCAGATGAGGAGCATCCACAGCAGACATCGACATCGCAACAGCTGTTATCTGGCAGGCCCGGAGCACTCCAAAGACAGGTTCCAAACATCAAAAGAGTTGCTGGACAGCTTGTCCAGAGGGTCAAAAGATCACAGCGTGCTAGGCCGCAAAATGTCTGCCAAAGTAGGAAGAGTGCAGTGTGGCACTTTTTTGAACAAAATCCTCATGATCAGGCCAAGGTTATCTGTAAGAAGTGCGCAAAGACCTTTAGCCGAGGGAAAAATCTGAAAAATTTGAATACCAGTTGCATGCTTAGACCTTTAACCAGCATGCACTTGCAAGCGTGGACACAACTCCAAACCTCAAGTGCCACATGTGCAACTGATCACAACGAAGGTAGTCAGCAACGCTACATTGTTTCCCCCACTGTAAGCCCACCGGTTAGCACAGCAGCAAATGTTGAGGTGTCGTTGCAAGGCCACAGCAGTCAGGGAATCCCACTGTTATATCAACGAAAGACTGATTCTAGGCCATCAGAAAGAACACCAACTCCATCACCATCATCAACCCTCTCTCAGTCCGCCCTGTCCACCGCTACTTCCACCATATGCAGCTCTCAAGTCCAGCTCACCCTCCCAGACACTATGAGTAGGTCAAGAAAGTACTCAGTCTCTCATCCGCGTACACTGGGTTTGAATGCCCACATTGCCAAACTAATCTCGTTTGAGATGATGCCCTTTCGGTTGGTGGAAAGCACAGCTTTCCGCGAACTCATGGCCAATGCAGTACCACGCTGTGACCTACCCAGTCGCCACTTCTTCTCTCGCAAAGCCATCCCAGCCCTCCACCATCATGTGAAAGACCGCATTGTCCATGCACTCAAGCAGTCAGTGAGCGGAAAGGTGCACTTCACAACTGATGCATGGTCCAGTCGGCATGGCCAGGGCCGTTACGTGTCCATCACTGCGCACTGGGTTAATGTGGTGGATGCAGGGTCCACAGGGGACAGCGGTGGTGGGACAGTGCTGCCTAGCCCACGGTATAGGAAACAGTTGACTGTAGGCGTTCGACGCTCCTCCTCCTCCTCCTCCAGAAGCGAAAGCTCGTCCACAGAGCGCAGTCGTACGAGCACTCCATCTGCAGCTGCCACTGTTGCACACGATGTGTCCCCCTATCGAGCAGCTAGTGGAAAGCGTCAGCAGGCTGTGTTGCAGATGATGTGTTTGGGCAACAGACACACCGCCGAGGTGCTGGCCGAGTACTTGAAGCGACAAACTGAGTCATGGCTGGGCAGTGTACATCTTGAGGCAGGCAAGGTAGTTAGTGATAACGGCCGTAATTTTGTGGCAGCCATAGCCCTTTCAAAACTCAGCCATATACCTTGCTTGGCTCACACCTTGAACCTGGTGGTGCAGTGCTTCCTCAAAAATTATCCGGAGTTAACAGCCCTGCTCCAGAAGGTGCGAAGACTGTGCGCGCACATCCGCCGGTCGCCTGTACACTCCGTTCGTATGCAGAAGCTGCAGCGATTGCTCCACCTTCCCAACCACCGCCTCATTATCGACATTGCAACAAGGTGGAACTCCACCCTGCACATGGTGGAGCGGCTGTGCGAGCAGAGGCAGGCCATAATGCATTTGTGGGAGGATACACGGCCAGGCACTTTGAGAGCAGACATGGAGTTGACAGGTGTGCAGTGGTCGAAGCTGAAAGACCTCTGTAAAGTCCTTCAGTGTTTTGAGGAATGCACACGGCTGGTAAGCGCAGACGACGCCATCCTAAGCATGAGCATCCCACTTATGCGTCTGCTCATGCAAACTTTGACGCACCTTAAGGAGCAGGCGTCTGCAGCCAATGTTGATGAGGAGGAAGAGGAGGAGGGAATCCTTGATGACATTCAGCCATTGTCTGCTCATGGACCTCTCCTGGACGAGGTGGAGGAAGAAGAGAAGGAGGAGGAAGATGATGGGGATGATTACTTAGGGGAGGAGGATGCATCTTGTGGGGCAAGTGAAAATGTTGGCGTGGCAAGGTCTGGTACAGGGTTTGTGCGTGACTGGAGGGATGTGGATTTGCCAGAAAGTGCTCCTCCAACCAGCACTCGCAGTGCATCATTGACACCGGGAACATTGGCCCACATGTCAGATTATGCCTTGCAGATCCTAAAAAGGGACCCACGCATTGCCAAAATGATGAACGATGCTTGAGGCATTCCCAGCACACAGCAGCGGTGATTAGAGTTGAGCGACTTTTGTTTTTTTAGGGTCGCGTTTCGTTTCGTGAAACCCGACTTTTCCAAAAGTCGGGTCGAGCAAGATCGTCCGATTATAGGGAAAAGTCGGGGTCGTCCCGAAACACGAAACCCAATGTAAGTCAATGGGGAATAAAAGTCGGCAGTGAGAGGAGGACAGGAAACACACCTACAGTGCCCATTTGAATGCCAAAAGCATCAATTCTTCTTACTTAAGCTTGTCAACCTTAATTAACTTCATAATACAAGTTACGCACTGAAAAATGGGGGTTATTTGGCTAAAGTTGTGGGGGGGGGCTGGCTCCAGGTTTTCATGTGCCCTGGGCGAAAGAGCGCCCCTTTAACACATACCAAAACTCATCATGCTCCGATACGGCAGAGAAATAGCGGTATAGTACAATGAAAAATACTTCACTTTTTACATCTCATGACGAGGCCCATCTATTTCTCCATACAGAATCATTGGTCCCATATAATGTTTGAAACAGTATATGATGAGCTCCACATAATGCTACAGTATATGTTGGTCCCCATGGATGAAGCTCCACTGTCTTATTTGCCCAAATAATGCTCCAAACATAATGGGCCCCATTTCTAATGCTCTAGTGTATAATGGGCCCTGTAAATGCTGCTCCAGTGTCTGATGTCCACCCTTGGAATGTTCCAGTGTATAGTGGGCCCCATCTATCATTCTCCAGAGTAACGTGCTCCCCAAAAATTGCTGTCCCAACATTGAAAACAATCAAATAAGTCTCCTCGCTAGGGAATCCCTGTACTAGTCTGGACTCCTCGTCGTCCCCATCTTCCATCTCACTGCACAGTATTTCAACCTTGCAAGTGCTGTGATCCTGAGCAAGCAGGGGGGGCCCACTCGTTGGCGATGGCACTGGCACAGGGCCCCTGATAGTACGTGGTGTGTCTGATGGCGGGTGGGCCGAACCTGCACTTTCATCTGCAGCTTCCTCTTTGTCACCGTGTAAGATGGAACTGTATATGGGAAGGGTAACCTGAGTTTCATCAGGGTCAGATTCAGGCCGTGTAGCGTGCGAGGGGAATGTAGTGGTCTGGGTCAATGTACCAGCAGATTCATCGAGCAGTGGCTGGGCATCAGTGCACTTGTGTCGCCCCCAGGAGTACGGTCGCCACAGTGGCATTACCTTCCTCCTAGGGAGTGTGATGTCATGCTTGGGAGCAACGAAGGATCTCTCTAGCAGGTTAACTGATTGGGCGGCGTTATTCCCACGAGTCATGACCCTCCAAACAGCGTTCATGAAGGCAAATTGTTTGTTTTACGTGGGCAGTATGGTTGCAAAGCTGAACCTTAAAGGAATGTCCAGAAGGGCACCACCAGGAGTGGAGCCTACGGTTAAATTCGACTCCACCTGGGAAACCTCAACCATGCCAGCTACAGAACAGATGCACACATTGCAAGCTTAATTCCGTTAACGAACGAGACTCCGTCATGCCCCGCGGTCCGAGTCCGGCTTACTAGAGGGACACGTGAGGCTCTGGAACATGAGATTGGCCAATAACTGGTGTGTCATGCCCTTACATGTCCGTGGCTGCATGTGCGCTACACTGAAAAGGCCAGCGTTTGTCGCTTCCAGGTGCAGATAACCGGCTTAACAACGTTAGTGATGGGGATCACTGATTACAATTATTACCCGAACAATGATTTCCCAGTAAGTGCAGGTCAACTGCAGTTCCGGAATTAAGCCTAACCGTCATTCCTGAAAAAATGAAAAACTTACGGGTGCAAACCACAGGTGCTATATCTTGCTTAACAGCTCGCCAGCCATTCTCATGCCCAGTATGGATTACACGTGATTGCACAAAGGTTAGAAAGGGTACCGTATCCCCAGATAACATGTATGGATAGCGTACACATTCAAAATATATGTCTCAGGAGGCAGGCTCAGACGGTGTTAGGCCCAGTATGGATTGCACGTGATTGCACAAAGGTTAGAAAGGGTACCGTTTCCCTGGATAACATGTATGGATAGCGTACACATTCAAAATATATGTCTCAGGAGGCAGGCTCAGACAGTGTTAGGCCCAGTATGGATTGCACGTGATTGCACAAAGGTTAGAAAGGGTACCGTATCCCCGGATAACATGTATGGATAGCGTACACATTCAAAATATATGTCTCAGGAGGCAGGCTCAGACGGTGTTAGGCCCAGTATGGATTGCACGTGATTGCACAAAGGTTAGAAAGGGTACCGTATCCCCGGATAACATGTATGGATAGCGTACACATTCAAAATATATGTCTCAGGAGGCAGGCTCAGACGGTGTTAGGCCCAGTATGGATTGCACGTGATTGCACAAAGGTTAGAAAGGGTACCGTATCCCAGGATAACATGTATGGATAGCGTACACATTCAAAATATATGTCTCAGGAGGCAGGCTCAGACGGTGTTAGGCCCAGTATGGATTGCACGTGATTGCACAAAGGTTAGAAAGGGTACCGTATCCCCGGATGACATGTATGGATAGCGTACACATTGAAAATATATGTCTCAGGAGGCATGCTCAGACGGTGTTAGGCCCAGTATGGATTGCACGTGATTGCACAAAGGTTAGAAAGGGTACCGTATCCCCGGATAACATGTATGGATAGCGTACACATTCAAAATATATGTCTCAGGAGGCAGGCTCAGACGGTGTTAGGCCCAGTATGGATTGCACGTGATTGCACAAAGGTTAGAAAGGGTACCGTATCCCCGGATAACATGTATGGATAGCGTACACATTCAAAATATATGTCTCAGGAGGCAGGCTCAGACGGTGTTAGGCCCAGTATGGATTGCACGTGATTGCACAAAGGTTAGAAAGGGTACCGTATCCCCGGATAACATGTATGGATAGCGTACACATTCAAAATATATGTCTCAGGAGGCAGGCTCAGACGGTGTTAGGCCCAGTATGGATTGCACGTGATTGCACAAAGGTTAGAAAGGGTACCGTATCCCCGGATAACATGTATGGATAGCGTACACATTCAAAATATATGTCTCAGGAGGCAGGCTCAGACGGTGTTAGGCCCAGTATGGATTGCACGTGATTGCACAAAGGTTAGAAAGGGTACCGTATCCCCGGATAACATGTATTGATAGCGTACACATTCAAAATATATGTCTCAGGAGGCAGGCTCAGACGGTGTTAGGCCCAGTATGGATTGCACGTGATTGCACAAAGGTTAGAAAGGGTACTGTATCCCCGGATAACATGTATGGATAGCGTACACATTCAAAATATATGTCTCAGGAGGCAGGCTCAGATGGTGTTAGGCACAGTATGGACTGCACGTGATTGCACAAAGGTTAGAAAGGGTACCGTATCCCCGGATAACATGTATGGATAGCGTACACATTCAAAATATATGTCTCAGGAGGCAGGCTCAGACAGTGTTAGGCACAGTATGGATTGCACGTGATTGCACAAAGGTTAGAAAGGGTACCGTATCCCCGGATAACATGTATGGATAGCGTACACATTCAAAATATATGTCTCAGGAGGCAGGCTCAGACGGTGTTAGGCACAGTATGGATTGCACGTGATTGCACAAAGGTTAGAAAGGGTACCGTATCCCCGGATAACATGTATGGATAGCATACACATTCAAAATATATGTCTCAGGAGGCAGGCTCAGACGGTGTTAGGCACAGTATGGATTGCACGTGATTGCACAAAGGTTAGAAAGGGTACCGTATCCCCGGATAACATGTATGGATAGCGTACACATTCAAAATATATGTCTCAGAAGGCAGGCTCAGACGGTGTTAGGCACAGTATGGATTGCACGTGATTGCACAAAGGTTAGAAAGGGTACCGTATCCCCGGATAACATGTATGGATGGTGTACACATTCAAAATATATGTCTCAGGAGGCAGGCTCAGACGGTGTTAGGCCCAGTATGGATTGCACGTGATTGCACAAAGGTTAGAAAGGGTACCGTATCCCCGGATAACATGTATGGATAGCGTACACATTCAAAATATATGTCTCAGGAGGCAGGCTCAGACGGTGTCAGGCACAGTATGGATTTGACGGCCCAGATTACACAGCGGAGGAGCAGGGAGAGGTAAAGATTGCAAATGCTGGGGCCCTGCCCAAGCAAGGGGGGCCCACTCGTGGGCGTCGGTACTGGCACTGGGCCCCTCATAGTACAGCGGTGTGTCTGACGGCGGGTGTGCACGACCACCGTCAGAGACACTTGATTGCACTATGAGGGACCCTGTGCCAGTGCCCGCGCCCAAGAGTCGGCCTACCCACCTGTCCAGGGCAACGGCACTCGCACGGTGTCGTGCGCTAGGTGGTGACCCCGGCCATGGGGGGGGAGGCAGCACAGTTAGGGAGTTTTAGAAAGTGGCATATGTTGATGTTGGACATTCAGCTGATGCAAAAGGCGAAATAGGTGAAGTCCCAGGAAGAGGTGGACCAAAGCAAGCCATTTTTCTGTCACCCTATGTGTCATCAGGGGAAGGTGGGACAAAATCCTTGGAAACCCATGCATGGTTCATTTTAATGAAGGTTAGATCATCCACATTTTGGGTTGACAGACGGGTCCTTTTTTCTGTCAGGATTGATCCAGCTGCACTGAAGACTCTTTCCGATAGCACACTTGCAGCAGGGCAAGCGAGCTCCTGTAAGGCATATTGGGCCAATTCAGGCCAGGTGTCCAGTTTAGCGGCCCAATAGTCAAAGGGGAATGACCTGTGTGGGAGAACATCGATATGGGAGGAAAAGTAGTTTGTAACCATGGTTGACAACTGCTGTCTCCTGTCACTTTCCATCGATGCAGTATTACCAGTTGTGTGAGCGGTATTTGAAAAATCAGTCCACAACATTGTCATGAAACCCCTGTCTCCAACGCCACTTCTGCTGTGTGCACCACGAACACCTCTGCCAAGCTGCCCCCGGCCCGTACGGCTCGTGTGAGAACCATCACCGCTGCTGTGTGCTGGGAATGCCTCAAGCAACCGATTTACCAGAGTTGCTTGTTTATTAGCCAATATTAGGTCAAGGTTCTCCTGTGGCATGATATTTTGTAATTTGCCTTTATAGCGTGGATCCAGGATGCTGGCCAACCAGTAGTCGTCATCGTTCATCATTTTGGCAATGCGGGGGTCCCTTTTTAGGATCTGCAAGGCATAATCTGACATGTGGGCCAATGTTCCCGGTGTCAATGATGCACTGCGAGTGCTGGTTGGAGGAGCACTTTCCATCCCCATCATCATCCTCCTCCTCCTCTTCTTCCTCCACCTCGTCCAGGAGAGGTCCCTGAGTAGACAATGGCTGAATGTCATCAAGGATTCCCTCCTCCTCTTCCTCCTCATCAACATTGGCTGCAGACGCCTGCTCCTTAAGGTGCGTCAAAGTTTGCATGAGCAGGCACATAAGTGGGATGCTCATGCTTAGGATGGCGTCGTCTGTGCTTACCAGCCATGTGCATTCCTCAAAACACTGAAGGACTTTACAGAGGTCTTTCAGCTTCGACCACTGCACACCTGTCAACTCCATGTCTGCTCTCAAAGTGCCTGGCCGTGTATGCTCCCACAAATGCATTATGGCCTGCCTCTGCTCGCAAAGCCGCTCCACCATGTGCAGGGTGGAGTTCCACCTTGTTGCAATGTCGATAATGAGGCGGTGGTTGGGAAGGTGGAGCAATCGCTGCAGCTTCTGCATACGAACGGAGTGTACAGGCGACCGGCGGATGTGCGCGCACAGTCTTCGCACCTTCTGGAGCAGGGTTGTTAACTCCAGATAATTTTTGAGGAAGCACTGCACCACCAGGTTCAAGGTGTGAGCCAAGCAAGGTATGTGGCTGAGTTTTGAAAGGGCTATGGCTGCCACAAAATTACGGCCGTTATCACTAACTACCTTGCCTGCCTCAAGATGTACACTGCCCAGCCATGACTCAGTTTGTCGCTTCAAGTACTCGGCCAGCACCTCGGCGGTATGTCTGTCGCCCAAACACATCATCTGCAACACAGCCTGCTGACGCTTTCCACTAGCTGCTCGATAGGGGGACACATCGTGTGCAACAGTGGCAGCTGCAGATGGAGTGCTCGTACGACTGCGCTCTGTGGACGAGCTTTCGCTTCTGGAGGAGGAGGAGGAGGGTGGAACGCCTACAGCCAACTGTTTCCTATACCGTGGGCTAGGCAGCACTGTCCCACCACCGCTGTCCCCTGTGGACCCTGCATCCACCACATTAACCCAGTGCGCAGTGATGGACACGTAACGGCCCTGGCCATGCCGACTGGACCATGCATCAGTAGTGAGGTGCACCTTTCCGCTCACTGACTGCTTGAGTGCATGGACAATGCGGTCTTTCACATGATGGTGGAGGGCTGGGATGGCTTTGCGAGAGAAGAAGTGGCGACTGGGTAGGTCATAGCGTGGTACTGCATAGGCCATGAGTTCGCGGAAAGCTGTGCTTTCCACCAACCGAAAGGGCATCATCTCAAACGAGATTAGTTTGGCAATGTGGGCATTCAAACCCAGTGTACGCGGATGAGAGACTGAGTACTTTCTTGACCTACTCATAGTGTCTGGGAGGGTGAGCTGGACTTGAGAGCTGCATATGGTGGAAGTAGCGGTGGACAGGGCGGACTGAGAGAGGGTTGATGATGGTGATGGAGTTGGTGTTCTTTCTGATGGCCTAGAATCAGTCTTTCGTTGATATAACAGTGGGATTCCCTGACTGCTGTGGCCTTGCAACGACACCTCAACATTTGCTGCTGTACTAACCGGTGGGATTACAGTGGAGGAAACAATGTAGCGTTGCTGACTACCTTCGTTGTGATCAGTTGCACATGTGGCACTTGAGGTTTGGTGTTGTGTCCACGCTTGCAAGTGCATGCTGGTTAAATGTCTAAGCATGCAACTGGTATTCAAATTTTTCAGATTTTTCCCTCGGCTAAAGGTCTTTGCGCACTTCTTACAGATAACCTTGGCCTGATCATGAGGATTTTGTTCAAAAAAGTGCCACACTGCACTCTTCCTACTTTGGCAGACATTTTGCGGCCTAGCACGCTGTGATCTTTTGACCCTCTGGACAAGCTGTCCAGCAACTCTTTTGATGTTTGGAACCTGTCTTTGGAGTGCTCCGGGCCTGCCAGATAACAGCTGTTGCGATGTCGATGTCTGCTGTGGATGCTCCTCATCTGAGCTATTGGAAGCAGCACCCTCTTCCCCCAATGGATGCCAATCTGGGTCAACAACTGGGTCATCCATCACCTCCTCTTCTATGTCATGTACACCTTCCTCTGTGTCACCGTGTATGGTGGTATAGTGTGCGGGAAGGGGCACCTGAGTCTCATCAGGGTCAGAATCTGGCTCTGTACACTGCGATGACAATGTAGTGCTCTGAGTGAATGTACCAGCAGAATCATCCATCAGCGGCTGTGCATCAGTGCACTCCATGTCAGATTCATCTTGGCCTGGGTAATTCACCATTTCACTTGATAATCCAGGCATGGTATGTGAAAACAGCTCCATGGAGTAATCAGTAGTATGGCCTGCGTCATCCTTCAATCTTGGTTGGGGTGAAGGACACAAGGAAAGGTGTGGTTCATGAACATGAGCCTCCAATGACGACTCAGTGCTTTTACTTTTTACAACTGAAGAAGAGGAGGCGATAGAGCTGGAGGCTGATTCAGCAATGTAAGACAAAACTTTTTCCTGATGCTCTGGCTTTAAAAGCGGTTTGCCAACTCCTAGAAAACTAAGCGTTCGAGGCCTTATGTAGCCAGACAATGACGCAGGCTCAACACCTCCTGCATTCGGTCCTATTTTGCTCTTGCCACTACCATCAGATCCACCACCAACACCATCATTACCAGCTGCCAACCCCGGCCCAATTCCACGGCCTCTTCCACCAGCCTTCCTCATTTTTGGTAGAAATGTAGACAAAATCCAACAAACTATATAGTATGTAAAACAAGGTACAAGGTGTCTATAGGACAGGGGAGATTTTGAATTTCTGCACACACTTTTGGACACTGGACACTTTTGGATTGTGTGAGGCCCACTGATATCTGAGCACTATGTGACAGGCTCGATGGCACAGCTGTGACCTAAGTGACTAGAGGATAAGTGAGATTTTGAATCTCTGCACACACTTTTGGACACTGGACACTTTTGGATTGTGTGAGGCCCACTGATATCTGAGCGCTATGTGACAGGCTCGATGGCACAGCTGTGACCTAAGTGACTAGAGGATAAGTGAGATTTTGAATCTCTGCACACACTTTTGGACACTGGACACTTTTGGATTGTGTGAGGCCCAATGAATATCTGAGCGCTATGTGACAGGCTCGATGGCACAGCTGTGACCTAAGTGACTAGAGGATAAGGGAGATTTTGAATCTCTGCACACACTTTTGGACACTGGACACTTTTGGATTGTGTGAGGCCCAATGAATATCTGAGCACTATGAGACAGGCTCGATGGCACAGCTGTGACCTAAGTGACTAGAGGATAAGGGAGATTTTGAATCTCTGCACACACTTTTGGACACTGGACACTTTTGGATTGTGTGAGGCCCAATGAATATCTGAGCGCTATGTGACAGGCTCGATGGCACAGCTGTGACCTAAGTGACTAGAGGATAAGTGAGATTTTGAATCTCTGCACACACTTTTGGACACTGGACACTTTTGGATTGTGTGAGGCCCACTGATATCTGAGCGCTATGTGACAGGCTCGATGGCACAGCTGTGACCTAAGTGACTAGAGGATGAGTGAGATTTTGAATCTCTGCACACACTTTTGGACACTGGACACTTTTGGATTGTGTGAGGCCCAATGAATATCTGAGCGCTATGTGACAGGCTCGATGGCACAGCTGTGACCTAAGTGACTAGAGGATAAGGGAGATTTTGAATCTCTGCACACACTTTTGGACACTGGACACTTTTGGATTGTGTGAGGCCCAATGAATATCTGAGCACTATGAGACAGGCTCGATGGCACAGCTGTGACATAAGTGACTAGAGGATAAGTGAGATTTTGAATCTCTGCACACACCTTTGGACACTGGACTCTTTTGGATTGTGTGAGGCCCAATGAATATCTGAGCGCTATGTGACAGGCTCGATGGCACAGCTGTGACCTAAGTGACTAGAGGATAAGGGAGATTTTGAATCTCTGCACACACTTTTGGACACTGGACACTTTTGGATTGTGTGAGGCCCAATGAATATCTGAGCGCTATGTGACAGGCTCGATGGCACAGCTGTGCCTAAGTGACTAGAGGATAAGTGAGATTTTGAATCTCTGCACACACTTTTGGACACTGGACACTTTTGGATTGTGTGAGGCCCAATGAATATCTGAGCGCTATGTGACAGGCTCGATGGCACAGCTGTGACCTAAGTGACTAGAGGATAAGGGAGATTTTGAATCTCTGCACACACTTTTGGACACTGGACACTTTTGGATTGTGTGAGGACCAATGAATATCTGAGCGCTATGTGACAGGCTCGATGGCACAGCTGTGACCAAAGTGACTAGAGGATAAGGGAGATTGGATTGCTTTTAAAAAAGCAGTTTGCGGAGCAGTGGGTAAACAGCAATGCCAGCCTGTCAGGAAGCCTTAAAAGGCAGCCCAACAACCAACACTACTGATACACCACAATATAGCCTCCCCTTGCACTGCACACACAGTGACTGGTGTGTTGTGCAGGCCAAATTGCTATCAGCAGCAGAAGCAGTTTTTTTTTCTTCTCAGCAGGACAAAAAAAAAAAATTGGGATTGCTTTTAAAAAAGCAGTTTGAGGCCCAATGAATATCTGAGCGCTATGTGACAGGCTCGATGGCGCAGCTGTGACCAAAGTGACTAGAGGATAAGGGAGATTGGATTGCTTTTAAAAAAGCAGTTTGCGGAGCAGTGGGTAAACAGCAATGCCAGCCTGTCAGGAAGCCTTAGAAGGCAGCCCAACAACCAACACCACTGATACACCACTATATAGCCTCCCCTTGCACTGCACACACAGTGACTGGTGTGTTGTGCAGGCCAAATCGCTAGCAGCAGAAGCAGTTTTTTTGTCTTCTTCCCTGCCTAAAGCTCTCCCTACAGAATCAGCAGCAACCTCTCCCTATGCTAAGATCGGCAGAAGTAAGATGGCGGTCGGCGTGCACGCCCTTTTATACCCCCTGTGACGCCCACCAAAGCAAGCCAATCACTTGCATGCCCTTCTGAAAGATGGTGGTGACCCGTGCCTATGTCATCACGTTGCCCACAGTGTCCGTGGATCCTGATTGGCTGAAAAAGAGCGCAAAACAAACTTTTGAAACGCGACTTTGGCGCGTAAGTCGCCGACCTCGTGGCCTACCTCATCCTAGGGTCGGGTTTCGTTTCATGAAACCCGACTTTGCCAAAAGTCGGTGACTTTTGAATATTTTCGACCCGTTTCGCTCAACTCTAGCGGTGATGGTTCTCACACGAGCCGTACGGGCCGGGGGCAGCTTGGCAGAGGTGTTCGTGGTGCACACAGCAGAAGTGGCGTTGGAGACAGGGGTTTCATGACAATGTTGTGGACTGATTTCTCAAGTACCGCTCACACAACTGGTAATACTGCATCGATGGAAAGTGACAGGAGACAGCAGTTGTCAACTATGGTTACAAACTACTTTTCCTCCCATATCGATGTTCTCCCACACAGGTCATTCCCCTTTGACTATTGGGCCGCTAAACTGGACACCTGGCCTGAATTGGCACAATATGCCTTACAGGAGCTCGCTTGCCCAGCTGCAAGTGTGCTATCGGAAAGAGTCTTCAGTGCAGATGGATCAATCCTGACAGAAAAAAGGACCCGTCTGTCAACCCAAAATGTGGATGATCTAACCTTCATTAAAATGAACCACGCATGGGTTTCCAAGGATTTTGTCCAACCTTCCTCTGATGACACATAGGGTGACAGAAAAATGTCTTGCTTTGGTCCACCTCTTCCTGGGACTTGACCTATTTCACCTTTTGCATCAGCTGAATGTCCAACATCAACATATGCCACTTTCTAAAACTCCCTAACTGTGCTGTCTCCCCCCCATGGCCGGGGTCAACACCTAGCGCACGACACCGTGCGAGTGCCGTTGCCCTGGACAGGTGGGTAGGCCGACTCTTGGGCGCGGGCACTGGTACAGGGTCCTTCATAGTGCACTCAAGTGTCTCTGACGGTGGTGGTGCACACCCGCCGTCAGACACACCGCCGTACTATGAGGGGCCCAGTGCCAGTACCGACGCCCACGAGTGGGCCCCCTTGCTTGGGCAGGGCCCCAGCATTTGCAATCTTTACCTCTCCCTGCTCCTCCGCTGTGTAGTCTGGGCCGTCAAATCCATACTGTGCCTGACACCGTCTGAGCCTGCCTCCTGAGACATATATTTTGAATGTGTACGCTATCCATACATGTTATCCGGGGAAACGGTACCCTTTCTAACCTTTGTGCAATCAAGTGCAATCCATACTGGGCCTAACACCGTCTGAGCCTGCCTCCTGAGACATATATTTTGAATGTGTACGCTATCCATACATGTTATCCGGGGATACGGTACCCTTTCTAACCTTTGTGCAATCACGTGCAATCCATACTGGGCCTAACACCGTCTGAGCCTGCCTCCTGAGACATATATTTTGAATGTGTACGCTATCCATACATGTTATCCGGGGATACGGTACCCTTTCTAACCTTTGTGCAATCACGTGCAATCCATACTGGGCCTAACACCGTCTGAGCCTGCCTCCTGAGACATATATTTTGAATGTGTACGCTATCCATACATGTTATCCGGGGATACGGTACCCTTTCTAACCTTTGTGCAATCACGTGCAATCCATACTGTGCCTAACACCGTCTGAGCCTGCCTCCTGAGACATATATTTTGAATGTGTACGCTATCCATACATGTTATCCGGGGATATGGTACCCTTTCTAACCTTTGTGCAATCACGTGCAATCCATACTGGGCCTAACACCGTCTGAGCCTGCCTCCTGAGACATATATTTTGAATGTGTACGCTATCCATACATGTTATCCGGGGATACGGTACCCTTTCTAACCTTTGTGCAATCACGTGCAATCCATACTGGGCCTAACACCGTCTGAGTCTGCCTCCTGAGACATATATTTTGAATGTGTACGCTATCCATACATGTTATCCGGGGATACGGTACCCTTTCTAACCTTTGTGCAATCACGTGCAATCCATACTGGGCCTAACACCGTCTGAGCCTGCCTCCTGAGACATATATTTTGAATGTGTACGCTATCCATACATGTTATCCGGGGATACGGTACCCTTTCTAACCTTTGTGCAATCACGTGCAATCCATACTGGGCCTAACACCGTCTGAGCCTGCCTCCTGAGACATATATTTTGAATGTGTACGCTATCCATACATGTTATCTGGGGATACGGTACCCTTTCTCACCTTTGTGCAATCACGTGTAATCCATACTGGGCGTGAGAACGGCTGGCGAGCTGTTAAGCAAGCTACAGCACCTGTGGTTTGCACACGTAAGTTTTTCATTTTTTCAGGAATGACGGTTAAGCCTAATTCCGGAACTGCGGTTGACCTGCACTTACTGGGAAATCATTGTTCGCGGGTAATAATTGTAATCAGTGATCCCCATCACTAACGTTGTTCAGCGGGTTATCTGCACCTGTAAGCGACAAACGCTGGCCTTTTCAGTGTAGTGCACATGCAGCCACGGACATGTAAGGGCATGACACACCAGTTATTGGCCAATCTCATGTGCCAGAGCCTCACGTGTCCCTCTAGTAAGCCGGATTCGGACCGCGGGGCATGACGGAGTATCGTTCGTTAACGGAATTAAGCTTGCAATGTGTGCATCTGTTCTGTAGCTGGCATGGTTGAGGTTTCCCAGGTGGAGTCGAATTTAACCGTAGGCTCCACTCCTGGTGGTGCCCTTCTGGACATTCCTTTAAGGTTCAGCTTTGCAACCATACTGCCCACGTAAAACAAACACTTTGCCTTCATGAACGCTGTTTGGAGGGTCATGATGACTCGTGGGAATAACGCCGCCCAATCAGTTAACCTGCTAGAGAGATCCTTCGTTGCTCCCAAGCATGACATCACACTCCCTAGGAAGAAGGTAATGCCACTGTGGCGACCGTACTCCTGGGGGCGACACAAGTGCACTGATGCCCAGCCACTGCTCGATGAATCTGCTGGTACATTGACCCAGACCACTACATTCCCCTCGCACGCTACACGACCTGAATCTGACCCTGATGAAACTCAGGTTACCCTTCCCATATACAGTTCCATCTTACACGGTGACAAAGAGGAAGCTGCAGATGAAAGTGCAGGTTCGGCCCACCCGCCATCAGACACACCACCGTACTATCAGGGGCCCTGTGCCAGTGCCGTCGCCAACGAGTGGGCCCCCCCCTGCTTGCTCAGGATCACAGCACTTGCAAAGTTGAAATACTGTGCAGTGAGATGGAAGATGGGGACGACGAAGAATCCAGACAAGTACAGGGATTCCCTAGCGAGGAGACTTATTTGATTGTTTTCAATGTTGGGACAGCAATTTTTGGGGAGCACTATACTCTGGAGAATGATAGATGGGGCCCACCATACACTGGAACATTCCAAAGGTGGACATCAGACACTGGAGCAGCATTTACAGGGCCCATTATACACTAGAGCATTAGAAATGGGGCCCATTATGTTTGGAGCATTATTTGGGCCCATAAGACAGTGGAGCTTCATCCATGGGGACCAACATATACTGTAGCATTATGTGGAGCTCATCATATACTGTTTCAAACATTTAATGGGACCAATGATTCTGTATGGCGAAATAGATGGGCCTCGTCATGAGGTGTAAAAAGTGAGGTATTTTTCATTGTACTATACCGCTATTTCTCTGCCGTATCGGAGCATGATGAGTTGTGGTATGTGTTAAAGGGGCGCTCTTTCGCCCAGGGCACATGAAAACCTGCAGCCAGCCCTCCCCCCCACAACTTTAGCCAAATAACCCCCATTTTTCAGTGCGTAACTTGTATTATGAAGTTAATTAAGGTTGACAAGCTTAAGTAAGAAGAATTGATGCTTTTGGCATTCAAATGGGCACTGTAGGTGTGTTTCCTGACCTCCTCTCACTGCCGACTTTTATTTCCCATTGACTTACATTGGGTTTCGTGTTTCGGGACGACCCCGACTTTTCCCTATAATCGGACGATCTTGCTCGACCCGACTTTTGGAAAAGTCGGGTTTCACGAAACGAAACGCGACCCTAAAAAACCAAAAGTCGCTCAACTCTATCAGCAACATATCCTGGGTCAAAGTCTGTCTCTGTGAGCCAGTGGGCAATTTGCCGGTGGCCACCCATCGGCGCAGGAGTCCAATCTCTCCATCCTCTTGTTGCTGCTGAATCCACTTGTCGCGTGGCTGTTCTAATATTCCCCCTAAGGGTCCCGGATGGGGCGCTTCCTGCAAATTAGCAGTAAGCGCAGCGCTGGTGAGGGCGAACAGCGTCTCTTTCCCTTCTAATTCGTCATCTCGATTCCTCCCTGGGGTGGTGTGTCGGATTCTGGAGAGTGGGTCAACGTGCACGTTTTCAGCTCCCCGTTTGTAGATGATCTTGTAGTTGAACTTGGCCATCCGAGCCACCCACCACTGCTCTAGGGCTCCCAGTTTGGCATTCTCCAAATGGGCTAATGAGTTGTTATCAGTCCGCACCACCACCTCGGAACCAGCCAGGTACTCTGCGAACCGCTCCGTCATTGCCCACACTACCGCGAGGAGCTCGAGCTTAAAGGAGCTGTAATTGTCCGGGTTTCGTTCGGAGTCATGCAGCAACCAGCTACCATAGGCGATCACTTTCTCTCGGCCGTCCTGCACCTGTGACAACACAGCTCCTAGCCCCTGGATGCTCCCGTCGGTAGGCAGGATGAACGGTAGCGACTCGCGAGAAATCCGCATATGCCAATACCGGGGCATCCGAGAGTGCAGCTTTGAGATCTTGAAATGCATCCTCTTGCGGTTGTTGCCACTGGACCTTCCGTCCATTCGACCCGGCTGGAGTCCCCTTCAGCAGGTCCTGCAGGGCTCGGGCTCGGCATGCAAAATTCTTCACGAACCGACGGTAGTAGCCGGCCAACCCCAGGAAGGCCCGCACGTCTTTCACCGTCTCGGGGGTAGGCCACCCCTGGATGGCAGCAACCTTTTCCAGGGATGGTCTGACACCCTCTGCCGAGACGGTATGCCCCAGATATTCGATCTGGGTGTGGAACAGGTGGCATTTCTGGGGCTTTACCTTCAACCCGTACTTCTGCAGCCGGCCGAGCACCTGCCCCAACCACCGCAGGTGGTCTTCGAACGTGGCGGAATAGATCATGATATCGTCCAGGTATATCAACGTGACTTCAAAGTTGAGGTCTCCTAGACACCGCTCCATCAGCCACTGGAAGGTTCCTGGGGCATTGGCCAGCCCGAATGGCATCCGATAAAACTCAAACAGTCCCATGGGAAGGATAAATGCCGTCTTGGCTGTCTTCCTCCGACATCGGCACCTGCCAGTATCCACTGGCCAGGTCTAAAGTCGAAAAGTATGTCGTGTTCCCCAAGGCGGACAGAGATTCTTCTATGCGGGGCAGTGGATACGAATCCTTGATGGTGCAGGCGTTCAACTTTCGATAATCGACACAAAAACGCAGAGTGCCATCTTTTTTACGAACCAGAACAATGGGGGCTGCCCAGGGGCTCTGGCTTTCTTGTACGACCCCCTTCCGAAGCCTTTGGGCTAATAGAGTTTTCACTTTCTGGTTTAGCTGCGGTGGTATTTGCCGATATTGCTCCTGGATGGGGGCCGCCCCTGCCGTGGGGATCCCATGCGTGATGGCCATGGTGCATCCAAAGTCATCCTCATGACTGGCGAATACACTGTAATATTGTCCAATAAATGTCTCTACCTGGAGAAGTTGGGCTGGCGCTAGGCCGTAAAGTTCGGCCCGCATTCTCTCCAGGATGGCTCGAACTCTCTCCTGGGTCGAGGATACGGCAGTCTGTTGGGTTTGTACCGTTACTGCCCAAAGATCTTCGGGCTGCACCTTCAACTGGACTGTGGGGTCCGGCAGCATCTCCTCCAAAGGCCTCACTAGTTTGGCCATTTCGGCCCGCGGCTTCAGGGCGATATCTTGGTCTTCCAGGTTGACACAATGCACCAGGACGGTCTCCTCCCGCACCGTGGCCAGGGAGCGAGCAACCAACAGTATGCCAGGGTACAGGCGCTCTGAGTAGCAGGGTTCCACCTGCACCTCCACACCCTCCAGTGGCATCGGGGCGCGGATCGACAGGGCCGCCACCGTCTGCCCTGGAGGAAGCATGAGCGGGGGAGCCGCCGGCGTGACGACTTTGCCCAGCGCCTCACCCTCCTGGCACTCCTGGAGCACTCGCGCCTCCCGCACCAACCGCTGGAAGACCTGCCCTTGGGCCGTGCGAGAATCCCCAGTGGCTCAGATTCTCTTGTGTGGGCTCATTGAGGAGGACATTGCCGAACTCTTGTAGTATGTTCATACCCAGGGTAACCTTATGTTTGCTGCTTGTGTCTCCCTGGGTCAAGACCACTCCCCGGCAGCCGAGTGATTTGCCGCTTAGCGAAACCTGCATCTAGGCTACTCCGACGACAGGAATTGGTAGCTGGTTGGCGGCTACCAACTTTATCACGGTCCCCCACTGAGGTCTCCCTGCCTCTGGAAAATGCTGCCGAAAGTAAGTCTCTGGCATGGTTGTTACTTGCGAGCCCGTATCTACTAGGCATCGTATGGCACGGCCTTCGATCTCTGCCCATACCACTGGGCACCGCGCAGCCAGGTCTTCATGACTCTCTCCACCCCGTGTGGTGGGCTCCGGCTCCTGGCGGCACCTCCACAGCTCAGGGTTTTCTACTCTTCTTAGCCAGCGGGCCGAGTTCCCTCTGGAACGCCGGCACTCTCGGGCGGAGTGCCCCAATTCTCCACAATCGTAACAGACGAATGGTCACGGGGACCAACTTGGACGAGGGCCGCGATGGTTCATGCCTCCTTCACCCGGCCCTGGCTGACTCCTTGTGGCCACTTTCTTGGCCTCGGCCAGTTCACCTTTAATACTCTGTATCTCTTGCTTCACCTCTTGTTCCCAGTGGGGTTCGCTCAGGGCGCTTACGGATGTTTCGATACTCCGAGCCATCCCCACAGGGACCATCACCTCTTGCTCCTGTTCCCGAACCCGTGCCTCCTTCCCTATTTCGGAAAAGGTCAGATGTGGGTCCACTCGCACCTGCTCTCGCAAAGCCTGTCTTGTCAAGGTGTCTCGTAACCCGGTCACTAACAGGTCACGTAATGTTACGTCCACGGTCCCCACACCGACTCCACCCTTCCTTTCATTGGCTAAAAACAGTTCCTGCAAAACATTCATATACTTGGTCACTGTTTCCCCTTCTTCTGCATGCGTCTAAACATCTGGGTTTTCAGTTCCCCCACATCGGTCGGGTCCCTATAGGCCTCTTCTAAGATCTGTAGCACCCTGACGAAGGTGTTTCGCTGCCCCTGGGGCCTCAACATTATGGTATCCCGGGATTCCCCGTCCAACGCCATGAGGGCCACCTCTGCCTCTAGGTCAGGGGCAAGCGGATGCATCCAAAATAACCCACGCATCCGCTCCGTCCAGTTCCACAGCATAGTATTGCTGCCGGAGAACCTGGGTAGATTTCTTAGCATAGCCCCCAAAGAAATACTGGGCCAGGGGCCCTTGTTGTCCGCGCTCGGAGACTGCATCCTGTCGACTACGCCAAATGTGGTGCTTGCAGGTACGCAGGATGCAGTGACGTGTCGCGAGACAATTTGGTGCTTTCTATAGTAACGTTTATAAGACTAGAGGGAACTTTCCTCAGTCATGGCCTGATCGACAAAAGGGGTAACACGGATTTCCCTCACAGGGGCTCTATACAAGCAAACACAAACGGGTAGAACACGACTACTTCCGGCAGTAGCCGGTCACTATAGGGCCGCGGTATGGCCGACTACGGGTCCTTAATTATATAGTCAACTTAGCCGTCCAGACGTCCCTCGCCATTCGGGATTGTGGTCTTTCGGTGTAGTAGTCGCTGGGCCCAGTTGCTGAGGCGTTGACGAAGTCTTCACGCGTTCCGGCGTGCTGATGACACTGGAGCCCCACAGGCCCCGGTGGAGTCTTTGGACGGATGGGCCGCAGCCCCTGGACTGGGGCAAGTGGCAGTGATGCAGGGTGGCGGGTGATAGGCCACCTGTGCAACTAGCAGCTGAGACGGGGACTCGGCGGTGAGCAAAGGCCTGGCCCTTGCCGCGGACCGGAGCGGGACAGTGGTGGCCCCAACGGCACTGGACTTGCCGTGGCCCTGGGTGAGAGCAGGGTGGCTGCTGGTGGCGGGGGACAGGCCGCAGCCGCTAGCTGGGGCGAGGCGGCAGCGGCCGCGAGCGACCGTGGGCAGGCCGCAGCCGCGGGCTGAGGTGAGGCGGCAACGGCCACGAGCTGAGGTAAGGTGGCAGCGGCCGCAGGCTGGAGCGGGGCAGCAGGTCTCGGATGGTCATCCCGGCGACGTCCCTCTGATGTCCTCCGTGAGCGGCTCCCCTGGCACTGGTAAGTCGCTCTGGCTCTCAGTCGCTCCCACGGTCTCCTGCTGCTTCTGTCCCAGTCTGACTCATCATCCCGGGAATTCCCCGCCTCCTTTATAATGGTCCCTCCCCCAGCCCATCTGTTTGTCACAACGGTCCGTCCCTGTACTCTGTCCCCCGGGGACAGTTTCCCCCAGAACCTAGATGACGGCTCCCTTGGTTCCGGCCCGGACACTCGACGGGGGCCGTTCCTCCCACACTAGCACAGCTGAAAACAGTTTGGCTGATTGGAGAAGCTATAAACCTGACCTTCCTTTGGAGCTAGTTGAAAATCTGGAGCATTACATTTGTTGGTTCCATTAAACTCTCAAAATGGCCAGAAAAAAAGAACTTTCACGTGAAACTCGACAGTCTATTCTTGTTCTTATAATTGAAGGCTATTCCATGTGAGAAATTGCCAAGAAACTAAAGATTTCCTACAACGATGTGTACTACTCCCTTCAGGGGAGAGCACAAACAGGCTCTAACCAGAGTAGAGGAGAAGTGCACAACTGAGCAACAAGACAAGTACATTAGAGTCTGTAGTTTGAGAACTCGACACCTCACAGGTCCTCAACTGGTAGCTTCATTAAATAGTACACGCAAAATGCCAGTTTCAAAGTGTACAGTGAAGAGGCGACTCCGGGATGCTGGCCTTCAGGGCTGAATGGCAAAGAAAAAGCCATATCTGGGAATGGCTAATAAAAGGAAAAGATTAATATGGGCAAAGCACACCTCCAAATTATGCAAGAACTACTTAGGGAAGAAGCAGGCAGCTGGTATTCTATCTGTAATGGAGTGGCCAGCGCAGTCACCAGATCTCAACCCCATTGAGCTGTTGTGAGAGCAGCTTGACCGTATGGTACGCAAAAAGTGCCCATCAAGGCAAACCAACTTGTGGGAGGGGCTTCTGGAAGCATGGGGTGAAATTTCTCCAGATTACCTCAGCAAATTAACTGCTAGAATGCCAAAGGTCTGCAATGCTGTAATTGCTGCAAAGGGAGCATTCTTTGACGAAAGCAAAGATTGAAGGGGAAAATTATTATTTCAAATAAAAAGATTTTTTTTGACCCTTGTCAATGTCTGGACTAGATTTTCAATCCATTTGGCAACTCATTTGATTAATAAAAGTATGAGTTTTCATGGAAAACACCAAATTGTCTGGGTGACCCCAAACTTTTGAGCGGTTATTGGGATTTTATGTGACATACCAACACAAAGTAGCAAGTATGTGTAAAGGAAATGTACCGTATTTTTCAGACCATAAGACGCACTTTTTTTCCTCCAAATTTGGGAGGAGAGTGTGGGTGCGTCTTATGGTCAGAATGTAGCGTGTGGGGAGGGGGCAGCGGGGAGTGAGATCGCACTGGGATAGCAGGAGGCAGGAAAATGTTGCCTGCTGCAGAAATCCAGCTGCTGGGGAAACCATGTGCGCCTGATACTTAAAGTGAAGTGAAAATTCATGAGCTGCTTTCCCACTCTCCTGTCAGCTGAGCAGTGAGCGGGGACCAGCAAATGACAGACCCACATGGTTTCCCCAGAGGATTCATGCAGCAGCTGAGGAAGCAGAGTGCAGAAGGAGAGATCGCCACCTACCTGACAGGTAGCGCCAGCACAGCCTGGGCTTGATGCTGAATGCTCTGTGGAGGACCTGTGGTGAGAACTTGAACAGGGCAGGCTGGAGCATCACATGACCGCACAAAGCCCTGCCTCTTCATGATGTCATCACGGGTCCTGCAGACGCTGCATGTCCTCTTACATGACCTGTGGTGAGGTCATAAGAAGGAGGGCACTGTGCGGCCATGTGATGCTGCATTACCCTCACCACAGCATGGCTTGCAGGCTGCAGGACCTGCACTGAGCAGCAGCCTGTACAAGAATTAATTATAAGGTTAGTAATTGCAGCACATAAAAATCACTCTGCCACTCCTGTGGTGAACTATAACTCCCAGCATGCCATATGATCTGCAGGACATGCTGAGAGTTATAGTTCTCCCTTGGGAACTTAAAGTAGCACTCCAGTGTTATTTTTCAGTGCTGGAGAGGTGCTTTAAATATAAGCCCAGTGCCCCCATTCTTGTACTCACCATCCAGCGTCTTCATATAGTACTTTACAGACACCACACTGGTCCCCCAGCACCATCTTCTACCCGTAGCTTCCAACATAATAACATACTATTATACTGTACATATTAACACCACATATAATAGTATGATATTTATGTTATTAAATATTTTACCACTTTTTTTGGTTCAAATATATTTTTCCCTATTTTCCACCTCCAAAACCTGGGTGCATCTTACAGTCCGAAAAATACGGTTATTGTTTTAAAAATGTGAATCTTAAAATTGTGATGTGCATTTGTATTCAGCACACGAGTGAATATTTTGCAGGACCATCTTTCGATGCAATTACTGCTGCAAGTCTTTTGGGGTCTGTCTCTACCAGTTTTGCACATCTAGAGGCTGACATATTTGCTCATGCTTTTTTGCAAAACAACTCTATCTCAGTGAGATGGAGGGAGGCGTCTGTTAACAGCAATTTTCAATTCTTGTCACAGATTCTCAATGGAATTTAGGACTAGACTGTGTTGAAGTCATTGACACATAAGAATATGCTTTTATCTAATTCATTCCATTGTAGCTCTAGCAGTATGTTTGGGGCCATTGTCCTGCTGGAAGGTAAAACTACCCCCCAGTCTCAAGTCTTTTGCAGCCTCTAACAGGTTTTCCTCTAGGTATTTAGCTCTACTCATCTTCCCATCAACTCTGACCAGCTTCCTTGTCCCTACTGAAGAAAAGCATCCCGACAGCATGATGCTGCCACCGTCATGTTTGAATTTGGGAATGGTGTTTTAAGTGTGATATGCGATATTAGTTTTTCGGCATTCATAGCAATTTGCATTTAACCCTAAAAATTATTTTTTAGTCTCATCTGACCAGAGCACCTTCTAACACATATTGTAGAATTGTAGGTTGTGTTTTATACATTGTACACTTGTTTATTTTTGCAATTTGATTCCTTGCAGCCTACTTAGTATTGTGTTGATCCATTGTCTTACTAATAGTCAGACTTTAGGCGGGTGTGGTTACTCAGCGCAGACATATTGTAACAATTTTTAATATTATTAACATTTCAGTACTGTAAATTTGGTGTGGGGGGAGGGTTCTTATTAAGTTTGGAAAATTACATTTCGTAATTACTAGTATGGTGACAATGTGTAGAGAAATCTCACATTTTAGTTGGCATTCAGCTGCATTAACAATGAAAAGCATAACATAAACCTTGGGAAACCTGTGAATGGGAGCATAACATTATGTCTACATTCAACAGGTAAAATGTTTATCAACCCCAGAAAGAGACAAAGTAAACTAATTGGTTTCGGGTTGACTTGATCCAATCAGCCCGAGAAACTGTGAAAGTGTCTCTCTCTGATGTCAGTGCTATGTGATATATGAAAGAGAGTCTTGTTTCTCTCTCTTTCTCTGGCTGTCATCATATCCCATCAATCCTAATTTATCGCCCCAGGAAACAGCACAATTATGGTAATAAATAATAATAGGATCCTGTAAAACCTGAGTGATGAGGCTTCTCAGAACACATTCCCATCGCTTTGTGTGGCAACAGCAGGCTCTGAAATGCAATGCCAAGCAAATCAGAGACACTGAATGCTGAAAGACGACTGGCACATAGCATAGGCAATAAATCACCCTGGCACACATGCCATTCCTGACAGGCATGGCAGCAATGTGGTAATTGCCAGTAATGTATTAAAATGTCCCAGATAAAACCATACTTAGTAACATTTCATAAATCTGAAAGTTGAAGGGGAGTGAGATGAATAATATTGGATGTAAAAGTTCACCGTGTCTCTCATTCTGTCCTGTGGAATATCACACAATAATGTGATCCGAGACTTTAGGGTGGATCGTTACCTATCGGATTACAGGTACTGAACTGTGCAACAGGGAGGTCGTACTCAGCCCCCTGGGCATCAGAGGGAGGTTGGCATGACAGGGTTAATGTGGGAATTATTGTGAGCTGTAAGGTTATTAGTGTTGTCATAGTTGTCAGGGGATTGGAGGTGGGCAGGTTAGTTGTTACTAAGGGGTGGGGACATCTATGAGGGAGAGAGTAGAAATGGCCATGTGTGGATGGGTAGCCATTTTATGTTCCCACCCACCTTCCTTTTATTTATGTCATGGAAAAGATGTATGGGTCATCGTATTGTCGAGCGTTTTGTTTACTTATTTAATTTGCTAATTAATCAGTAATTTTTGTAACATTTTCATGGCAGCAGGCATGGCAGGAGATCCTCGAAGTTGATAGATTTGGTTAATGATGTATTGGTTGGGGGAAGGAACCTTGGGAGGTTCTGGACCCCCCTAGGTGGAATTAAGTGGTGACAGGTGTTAAATCCCGGGGAAGGGATTGGAGGACCCGGGGACATTGGCTTCTTAGTTTTTTGGCCTGGTTGTTCAATTGGTGCCTCCGAGCTGGTCCATTGCGGCTGGAGGTAAGATGCAACCTGGGCAGAAGCCGAAAATAAACCAGACCTGGTTTTTGTTAAATTTGAAACTTTGAGGACCGTCCTTCTCCGAAGTTGTTTATAATGTTTTCTATTGTTCACAAAAGGCTGCTATGGCCAATTAATTCCAATATTCAAGTGTGGTGTGGTTTATTTCAGACGATACTGTATATGGAAAGGTGAATGGGCGTTATGGATGAGAGCTCACTTGACTCGTTTATAAACCCATTGTCATGTCCAAGACCAAAGAAAAGAATAAAAGTTGCAACAATGTCTTAATGTTTTAGCTACAGTGACCACTATTTCACTGGCATTTGTGTTAATCTTTTTGCAGTAAGCTAGATGCTAAGAAGAGGGACAGTTTCATTTACAAAATTAAAGGTCAATAAAGGTGTGCAAATTGATTGGAATCAAATCAAATTCAATAATTCAGATTAATCAGGATTTGATTTTTTGCAATTCATTCAAATACAGCCAAACGGCAGCCAGCCTTCCAGCCAACATTTGGCTAAATTTCTTTTAGAGCAAGGTTGGGGTAAAAAAATAATTTTTGCTCACTTTGCCCTGGCCCTCAATAGTCCCTCCACGAACTTTACTGACCAATCTTCCACAAACCTAACTCCCTGTAGCCTCCGACATCCAATGAGTGAGTCTCACTTTGTTACAGGCTGGCGGAATGCACCAAATAAATAAAGATGAAATAATATAAGGGGTGCGTTCGCAGCCCAGGCCCACCATGCAGAGGTGACCAACTGCTGCTAAATAATGAAGGGAAGGCGTGTAGGAGAAAAGCCGGACACCGGTAGGTAACCCCTGACCTGGTGCTAGCAGTCACGAACTCTGTTGCTTCACGTAGCATGTGCCAGCCAGCGAACAACCGCAACCTGTTTACGTCACAGTAGTGTGAACCACTGCTTATGACCGGTGCAATGTCCGCCCTGACGGACACCACTAACCAGCCTAACAATGGTGCTGGAAAGCGCACACATGGTGCACGGCATTACTGTGGCGGACACTGCGGTAGCAGTGTCGAGGAGGCCAGTACTGGCGGACGTCCTAGGCGCTGAAGGTAGATGAGGATAACACTGCGGCGCTGTGCAGTGTCCGAGCTATTGAGCTGACTCTAATTCCTAACCCTAACTCATGCGTAATATCCAAGGAGGGGGAATTATAATGCATCAGTCACCAAGCTCATTCATCCATCATCACACATACACTAAGTACTACAGCCTCAGTGTCTATCATAGCACATGGCGGGGCGGCCATGCGAACCTTTTATTGCCGTGCCCCTCCGGGACCTTCCTGATCCTCCAGATTGACCAATCAGAACTGGAGAAAGACCTTATTATGTGATTCCTGATCCCCAATGGGAGATCATCTCATGAGCATGCTCAGTGGACCGAAGGAAGGAGTTAGACTCTGGAGTCTTTTGCTGCTGGCCAGGCTGCATTGCCATAACTTGGACCAGAGGTGGCCACGGCAACCGAATACTGGTGTGGGCAGAATGCCGGGATCGTGGAGTCTGCTGAGCAGGCTCCACTGCGGCCGGATGGGAATGGGAGACCGTCGATGGCAAGGGTCAGGATTCCATCTGTGCAGCGCCCGGAACCCGACGCCTAACATTACCCCCCCTTCCTAGGGCCCCCTCCCCTCTGAGCCTCGCTGCACTCAAATGCCGCAATAAGGAGCGGGGCATGGATATTCTCCACTGGCTCCCAGGTCCGAGCCTCAGGACCATGACGCTTCCTGTCCACCAAATAAAATTTTTGGCCACTTACCACCCTGCATCCCACAATGGCATTGACCTCGAACTCGTCCGAAGACAGGTCCCGGCAGATGACTTGGAAAACCGGGACAAGTGAGCAGGCTTAAGGAGGGACATGTGAAAGGTGTCAGAAATGGCCAAGTGGGGAGGAAGAGACAGGCGATAGACCAAAGGGTTGACCGGCTCCAGGACCTTGAAGGGACCAATGTATCGCGGCGCAAACTTGGTGGACTCGGCCCGCAGCCTGATATTTCGGGCAGAGAGCCACATCAAGTCACCAGGGGAAAAAGTTGGAGCGGGATGCCAATGCGTATCAGTGGACGCCCTCATTAGAGACTCGGATGCCATCCTGAGAGCGATCCCAAATGTCACGAGCCTCCACTGCCCAGTCTGCCACCCTGAAATCAGTGGAAGACACTGGCATCGGGACGGGGACGCATGGATGCTGGCCGCAATTAAGGAGGAACGGGGTCTGACCAGTGGAGTCAGCTTCCGCTTTGTTCAGAGCAAATTCTGCCCACGGTAGTAAGGATGCTCAGTCATCCTGCCTGGGCAAGACAAATTGTCGCAGGTATGTGACAAGAGTTTGGTTAGCTCTCTCAACCAGCCCCTTCGTCTCAGGGTGATAGGCAGAGGACAAATTTAGCTCTATGCTGAGCAGACTGCAGAGCTCCCTCCAAAACCGAGACACAAATTGGGGACCCCAGTCACTAACTATCTTGTCTGGCATACCGTGCAAATGAAATACGTGCTTTATGAACAGCACAGCGAGACCACGGGAAGAAGGTAGCCGCGCGAGTGGCACCAGATGCACCATTTTAGAAAAATGATCGGTGACCACCCAGATGACCGTGCTGCCACTGGATTTGGGCAGGCCAACAACAAAATCCATGCCGACCATCTCCCAGAGTCTGTCTGCCGCCGGCAAGGGGTACAGTAACCCTCTGCCTAGGCCTCTGCTTAGAGACCTGTTCCGAGCACAGGAGACGCATGCCTGATTGTATTCTCTCATGTCCCGAGCCATGTACAGCCACCAATAAGTCCTTGCCAAGAGTTCCATGGTCTGCCTAGTACCAAAGTGACCACCCACCCTGGACGTGTGCGCCCACGTGAGAACCTCTGGCTGCAGGCGGGGAGGAACAAAGGTCTTTCCCAGCGGCACTGACTCAAGAGCGACCGGAGCCACGGTCCTCAGACTCTCAGAGGGGACGATTAGCCGAGGCTCAGCCTCCTCCTCCTCCGCTGACACCACCGAGTGAGAGAGAGCATCAGCCCGGATGTTCTTCTCACTGGACAGATAGTGCAAGGTGAAGCGGAAGCAGGAGAAGAAGAGCGACCACCTGGCTTGGCGAGAGTTCAACCACTGGGCCATTTATAAGTACACCAGGTTTTTAAGGTCGGTGTACACCTGAAAGGAGAACCGGGCTCCCTCCAGGAGATGTCTCCACTCGGAAAAGGCCAACTTCATTGCCAACAGCTCCCTGTCCTCGATGGTGTAGTTTCTCTCTGCCGGTGAGAAGGTCTTGGAGAAAAAGAAGCAGGGATGCTTCCGACCTTGAGCATCCTTCTAGAAAAGGACTGCTCCTGCACCGACTGACGAGGCATCTATCTCTAGGCTAAAGGGTTTATCCACATCGGTACGATGGAGGATAGGAGCGCCAGCAAAATGGGTCTTAAGAGACGAGAATGCCGCGGAGACTTGTTCCGACCAAACCTTAGGATTAGCTCCCTTTTTGGTGAGGGAGACCAAAGGAGCCACCAGTGTGGAGAAGTGGGGAATGAACTGGCGGTAGTAATTAACAAACCCCCAAAAAAGCTGCACCGCTTTAAGAGAGTGGGGCTCCTGCCAGTCCATTACCGCCTGCCATTTGGCAGGATCCATAGCCAACCTCTGGGCCGAGATGATATAGCCCAGGAATGGCAAAGACTCCTGCTCAAATTGACACTTCTCCAACTTGGCGAAGAGAGAATTTGCCCGCAAACGGTCGAAGACCTTGCAGACGTCTCTCCGGTGAGAGGCCAAATCTGGAGAGAAGATGAGAATATCATCCAGATAGACCACCACTGAGGTGGAAAGCATATCGTGAAAGACATCATTCACGAAGTCCTGGAAGACAGCTGGTGCGTTCCAGAAGCCGACGGGCATAACCAGATACTCATAGTGGCCATCCCGGGTATTAAAGGCTGTCTTCCACTCGTCCCCTTCACATATGCGGATCAAGTTGTAAGCCCCCCGTAGATCTAGCTTATTGAAGATCTGGGCACCTCAGATACCTGTCGAACAGCTCAGAGATCAGAGGAAGAGGATATTTGTTTTTGACGGTTATGACATTGAGACCTCTGTAATCAATGAAAGGGCGCAGCTCTCCACTCTTCTTCTGTAGAGATGAGCGACTTTGCCTTTTTTAGGGTCGAGTCGGGTTTCATGAAACCCGACTTTCTCAAAAGTCGGGTCGAACGAAATCGGCCGACTAAAGGGAAAAGTCGGACGCCGACTGAAACACGAAACCCAATGCAAGTCAATGGTGAAGCAAAGTCGGCAGCGAGTGGAGGACAGTAAACACACCTACAGTGCCCATTTCAATGCCAAAAACATCAATTCTTACTACTGAAGCTTGTCAACCTTAATTTACTTCATAATAATAGTTACGCAATGAAAACAGGGGGTTATTTGGCTAAAGTTGTGGGGGGGTAGGGCTGGCTCCAGGTTTTCGTGTGCCCTGGGGGAAAGAGTGTCAGTGCGCCCCTTTAACACATACCACAACTCATGATGCTCTGATACGGCACAGAACTATAAGTATAGTACAATGACAAATACTTCACTGCTTACATGACATGACTGATCTATTTTAAATTGTACAATAGCTCAAAAAAAGGACAGTATATTACTCCATACAGTATTATGGCCACCACATTGTGCGCCATACAGAATAACGAGCCCCATATATTTCTCCATACAGAATAATTGGCCACATATAATGTTCCATACAGTATATGATGAGCTCCACATAATGCTACAGTACTGTATATGATGGTCCCCATGGACGATTCTCCAATGTGTTATGGGCCCAAATAATGCTCCACATATAATGGGCTCCATTTCTAATGCTCCAGTGTATAATGGGCCCTATAAATGCTGCTCCAGTGTCTGATCTGCCCCATTTGGAATGCTCCAGTATATGATGGGCCTCATGGATGATGCTCCAGTGTATGATGTGCCTCATGGATGATTCTCCAGTGTATAATGGGCCCTAATAATGCTCTATATATAATGGGATCCATTTCTAATGCTCCAGTGTATAATGGGCCCCGTAAATGCTGCTCCAGTGTCTGATATGCCCCACTTGGAATGCTCCAGTATATGATGGGCCTCATGGATGATGATCCAGTGTATGACGGGCCTCATTGATGATGCTCCAGTGTCTTATGGGCCCTAAAAATGCTCCATATATAATGGGCCCCATTTCTAATGCTCCAGTGTATCATGTGCCCCATAGATGCTGCTCAAGTGTCTGATCTGCCCCATTTAGAATGCTCCAGTATATGATGGGCCTCATGGATGATGCTCCAGTGTCAGATGTCCCCCATTTTGAATGCTCCAGTATATGATGGGCCCCATTTTCAATTAATCCTGGCATGGTATGTGAAAAGAGCTCCATGGAGTAATCTGAAGTGTGTGCTGCCGCATCCTTCACTTTTGGTGTGGTGAAGGACACAAGGAAAGTGGCTGCTCCTGACCAAAAGCCTGCACTTACGACTCAGTGCTTACATTTTTTTAAAACTTCAGAAGAGGAGGCGCTAGAGCTGGAGGCTGTTTCAGCAATGTAAGCCAAAAACAGTTCCTGATGCTCCGGCTTTAAAAGCAGTCTACCTACTCCCAGAAAACAGAGCCTTACAGGCCTTTCAGAGCTACACCATGACGTAGGCTCAACACCACCTGCCTTAGCTGCTATTGTGTTTTTGGCACTACCAGCAGATGCACCACCACAACCATCAGTACCAGGTGGACCCACACGCCCACGTCCACGTCCTCTTCCACCATACTTCCTCATGTTTTAGAAAATTGACCCAAAATACCAGCAGATATATGGTACTGTAGCAGAAGCATACAGCTCTATACCGTCTAGGCATAACAGTAAATCTCCGTATATATTTCATTAGTCATACACAGACGCTCACAGGCTCAGTATGGATTACCCAATAAATTAAAAAGGTGAAAAAGGGTACAGTACAAGGTATATATAGTATAGTGTAAACATTCTGAATCTCTGTATACATTTCAAGAGGCAGACACAAACGCTCTCAGGCCCAGTATGGATTACAAAAGAATATGAAAAGCTGTAAATAGGTAATGTAATACAAGCGTACAGATGAATACAGTGTTTCCCAAATTTGAAATCTCAGTATATATTTCTGGAGTCACCCTCAGATGCTCACTCAGTCAGGGTTTGACCATAATAAAAAATGTTGTAAAAAAGGTACTGGATAGCAAGATAGCAAGTATATATTATAGGGTACAATTGAAATCTCTGTATACATAGTCCCGTAGTCAGTCTCAGACTCTTACTCAGTATGGATTTGACCGTAATTATTATTATTATTTATTGTTATAGCGCCATTTATTCCATGGCGCTTTACATGTGAGGGGGTATACATAAAAACAAGTACAATAATCTTAAACAATACAAGTCATAACTGGTACAGGAGGAGAGAGGACCCTGCCCGCGAGGGCTCACAATCTTCAAGGGATGGGTGATAATACAGTAGGCGAGGGTAGAGCTGGTCGTGCAGCGGTTTGGTCGATCGGTGGTTACTGCAGGTTATAGGCTTGTCGGAAGAGGTGGGTCTTCAGGCTCTTTTTGAAGGTTTCGATGGTAGGTGAGAGTCTGATATGTTGTGGTAGAGAGTTCCAGAGTAGGGGTGATGCGCGAGAGAAATCTTGTATGCGATTGTGGGAAGAGGAGATAACCCTCTTATAGAGAGAGAGAGTAGAGAAGGAGATCTTGTGAGGATCGGAGGTTGCGTGCAGGAAAGTACCGGGAGACGAGGTCACAGATGTATGGAGGAGACAAGTTGTGGATGGCTTTGTATGTCATGGTTAGGGTTTTGTAATGGAGTCTCTGGGCAATTGGGAGCCAGTGAAGGGATTGACAGAGGGGAGAAGCTGGGGAATAGCGGGGGGACAGGTGGATTAGTCGGGCAGCAGAGTTTAGAATAGATTGGAGGGGTGCGAGAGTGTTTGAGGGGAGGCCGCAGAGCATGAGGTTGCAGTAGTCAAGGCGAGAGATGATGAGGGCATGGACTAGGGTTTTTGCAGATTCTTGGGTGAGGAATGAACGGATGCGTGAAATATTTTTGAGTTGAAGTCGGCAGGAAGTGGAAAGGGTTTGGATATGTGGTTTGAAGGAGAGATCAGCATCAAGGATTACTCCGAGGCAGCGAGCTTGTGGGACTGGGGAGAGTGGGCAGTCATTTACTGTAATTGATAGGTTCGTAGGGGGGGTCACGTGAGATGGGGGAAAGATGATGAATTCTGTTTTGTCCATGTTGAGTTTCAGATATCTAGTGGAGAAGAAGGATGAAATAGTGGACAGACATTGAGGGATTCTGGTTAGTAGGGAGGTGATATCTGGTCCAGAGATGTAGATCTGTGTGTCATCAGCATAAAGATGATACTGAAAGCCATGAGATTCTATGAGCTGTCCCAGGCCAAAGGTGTAAATAGAGAACAGCAGGGGCCCTAGGACTGAACCTTGTGGGACTCCGACAGATAGGGGGCGAGGTGAGGAGGTGGTGTGTGAGTGGGAGACGCTGAATGTCCGGTCTGTTAGGTATGATGAGATCCAGGAGAGGGCCAAGTCTGTGATGCCGAGGGATGAGAGGGTCTGTAATAATAGGGAATGGTCCACTGTGTCAAAGGCAGCCGACAGGTCCAGGAGGAGGAGGACAGAGTAGTGTCGCTTGCTCTTGGCAGTTAAGAGGTCATTGGTGACCTTAGTAAGGGCAGTTTCAGTGGAGTGGTGTGACCGGAAGCCAGATTGTAAGCGGTCGAAGAGGGAGCAAGAAGAGAGATGGGAGGACAGTTCAAGGTAGACGTGTTGTTCCAGTAGCTTGGAGGCGTATGGGAGAAGTGATATAGGGCGATAGCTAGATACAGAGGATGGGTCAAGAGAGGGCTTTTTGAGGATAGGTGTGATGGAGGCATGTTTAAAGCTTGAGGGGAAAACACCAGTTGTTAGTGATAGGTTGAAGAGATGGGTTAGGGTTGGGATGAAGACTGTGGTGAGGTTTGGGATGAAGTGGGATGGGATCGGGTCGAGTGCACAGGTGGTGAGATGTGATCTTGAGAGTAGAGTGGAGAGTCGATCTTCTGTAATGGTGGAGAAGTTGGTTTTGAAGGTGGAGGGCTGGGAAGTCGGGAGGAAGGGCTCTGGGGGTTGTTGACCAAAACTGTCCCTGATGTTATCAATTTTCTGCTTGAAAAATGAGGCAAAGTCTTCAGCTGAGATGAGTGGGGAGGGAGGAGGTGCTGGGGGGCGGAGGAGAGAATTGAAGGTGTTGAATAACTGTAATAATAAATGTCGAACAAAGGTACTGTATAACAAGATACAAGCTGTATCGAGTATAGGGTAAAAATTTGTATCTCCGATTCACCGTATATATAGAAGGCGTAAACCACACACGCTCACTCACTATGGATGATACCGTAATACAAAATTTTGAACAAAGGTACTGTATCAGCAAATACCAGGTGTATCCAGTGTAGGGATAATTGTAAATTTCCGGCTATACTTTCGGAGTCAGACACAGACACTCACAGGCTCAGTATTTATTACATCACAATTTAACAAGTAGAAAAGGGAAAGGTAGTCGAAGCATAAAACAGTATACAGTGTTGTGGTACTTTTAAATCTTCGTATATATTTCAATCTCAGTAAGCCTGTCCAGACTCTCCGCTACTGGAAACTACATGGATATAAGTACAGACGGAAAGTCGAGTGTTAGCAGAAATTTGGGAATTACTCATCGTGGGAAAACCTCCCGGTACATGTTGCAGAGGCGATGCAGACCCTCAATTACTGAGTCTGTGGAGACAGTGAAAACGGTTCTTTGTGAAGAAAGGATTGCTTTATCGCAGCAGCGTGGATCACATCACCGTTACTCATCTCCATCAAATTGTGATCACAGGGAGAGATGTAGACATGGTCCTCACTGACTATCATGATGTGTCTGGTCATTTTGGAATGCAAAAGACAGAAGCCACAGACCGTAGGCAATTCTATTGGATTGGCATGAGAGGAGACATTGAAAAATGGTGGCAGGAATGTCAAACGTCTGTGACTATCACAACTGTGAAAGGTGATCATAAAGCACCACTGCATCCACTTGTAAGTTGACGTCCATTACAAATGGTAGCCATTGATCATCTGAAGGTAGAGGCCAGCAGGACAGGGCATAGCTACTTCTTAACCATCATCGATCAATACACCAAATTTCTAGTGGCCGTCCCTGTGAAGGATTTAACTACCCAGACTACACAGCGGTTGAGCAGGGAGAGGTAAGTATTGCAACTTGCAAGTGCTGTGGCCATGACCAAACAAGGGGGGCACACTCGTGGTCGACGGTACTGGCACAGGGCTCCTCATACTACGCTGGTGTGTCTGACAGCGAATGGGCCTCCCACCATCAGAAACATTGTATTGTACTATGAGGGGCCCTGTGCCAGTGCCGTCGGCCATCTGTGGACCCATCCACCTGTTCAGAGCAACGGCACTTGCCCGGGTGCACCAGGTGTTGACCCCAGCCATTGGGGGGGGTGGGCAGCCCACTTAGGGAGGTTTAAAAAATGGCATATGTTGATGTGTTGGCTGGACATTCAGCTGCTGCAAAGGGCGGAATTGGGCAAGTCCGAGGAAGAAGAGGACAAAAGCGAGGCAGTTTTATGGCAACCTATGTGTCAGCAGGGGAAGGTGGGACAAAATCCTTTGAAACCCATGCATGGTTCATTTTAATGAAGGTTAGATCATCAACATTTTGGGTAGACAGACGGGTCCTTTTTTCTGTCAGGATTGATCCAGCAGCACTGAAGACTCTTTCAGATAACACACTAGCAGCAGGGCAAGCGAGCTCCTCTAAGGCATATTGTGCCAATTCAGGCCAGGCGTCCAGTTTAGAGGCCCAATAGTCAAAGGGGAATGACCTGTGAGGGAGAACATCGATATGGGAGGAGAAGTAGTTTGTAACCATAGTTGACATAGTTGTTGTCTCCTGTCACTTTTAATCGATGCAGTATTAGCAGTCGTGTGAGCGGTATTGAGAAATCATTCCACATCATGGTCATTAAACCCCTGTCTCCAATGCCACTTCGGCAGTGTGCACCACGAACACCTCTTCCATTGTGCCCAATACGGCTTGTGGGAGAACCAGCACCACTGCTGTGTGCTGGGAAACCCTCAAACAAATGGTTTACCAGAGGTGCTTGTTTGTTAGCCAGTATTATCTCTATGTTCTCCTGTGGCATGATGTTGTGTAATTTGCCTTTGTAGCGTGGATCGAGGATGCTGGCCAGCTAGTAGTCGTAATCCCTCATCATTTTGGCAATGTGGGGGTCCCTTTTTAGGATCCGCAAGGCATAATCGCACATGTGGGCCTATGTTCCAGGTGTCAATGATGCACTGCCAGTGGTGGGTGGAGGAGCACTTTCTGGCAAATCCACATCCCTACAGTCACGCACAAACATTGTACCTGACATTGGAACGCCAACATTTTCTCTTGCCCCCTGAGAAGCATCGTCCTGCCCAAAATAGTCATCCCCCTCATCCTCCACCTCTTCTTCCTCCACCTCGTCCAGGACAGTTCCCTGACCAGACAATCGCTGACTGTCATCACGGCTTCCCTCCTCCTCCTCCGCTGCAGACGCCTGATCCTTAATGTGCATCAAACTTTGCATGAGCAGACACAAAAGTGGGATCTCATGCTTATGATGGTGTCATCTGCGCTTACCAGCCATGTGCATTCCTCAAAACTCTGAAGGACTTTACAGAGGTCTTTCAGCTTTGACAACTGCACACCCGACAATTCTATGTCTTCCCTCAAACTGCCTGCCCGTGTATCCTCCCACAAATGCATTACGACCTGCCTCTTTTCGCACAGCCTCTCAACCATGTGCAGGGTGGAGTTCCACCTTGTTGTAACGTCTATGTTTAGGCGGTGCTTGGGGAGGTGGAGGAATCGCTGCAGCTTCTGCATACGAGTGGAGTGGATGTTTGAGCGACGCATGTGCGAGCACAGTCTTCGCACCTTATGGAGCAGGGATGTTAACTCCGGATAATTATTAAGGAAGGACTGCACCACCAGGTCCAAAGTATGAGCCAGGCAAGGTATGTGTGTGAGTTTTGCACGGGCTATGGCTGCCACAAAATTACGGCCATTATCACTGACTACCTTGTCTGCCTCATGATGTAGACTGCCCAGCCATGACTCAGCTTGTCGCTGCAAGTAATCGGCAAGTACCTCCGCGGTGTGTCTGTTGTCGCCCAAAGACATCATCTTTAACACAGCCTGCTGACGCTTACCACTAGCTGTTCGATAGTGGGACACCTCGTGTGCAACACTGCCAGCTGCGGATGGAGTGCTCGTGCGACTGCGCTCTGTGGACGAGCTTTCGCTGATAGAGGAGGAGGAGGATCGAAAGCCTACAGCCAACTGTTTCCTATACCGTGGGCTAGGCAGCACAGTTCCACCGCCGCTGTCCCCAGTGGAGCCTGCATTAACCACATTAACCCAGTGCGCAGTGATGGACACGTAACGGCCCTTGCCATGCCTACTGGTCCATGCATCTGTTGTGAGGTGCACCTTTCCACTCACTGATTGCTTAAGTGCATGGACAAAGCGGTCTTTCACATGTACGTGGAGGGCTGGGATGGCTTTTCGAGAAAAGAAGTGCCGACTGGGTAGGTTATAGCGTGGGACAGCGTAGGCCATGAGGTCGCGGAAAGCTTCGATTTCAACATCTCTAATGTGATTAGTTTGGCAATGTAGGCGTTCAAAGTGTATGCGGATGAGAGGATGAATACTTTCTTGTCCTACTCAGAGTGTCTGATAGAGTGAGCTGGACTGGAGAGCTGCATATGGGGGAAGTAGCAGTGGACCGGACGGAGTGAGAGGGGGTTGGTGATGGTCTAGATTCAGTGTTGTGTTGCAAAACCATTGTGATTCCCTGAGTGCTTTGGCCTTGCGATGACACCTCCACATTTAGTGCTGGTGGTGTGCTTAACGGTGGAGGTGGTCTTACAGTGGGAGAACCGATGGAGCGTTGCTGGCTACCTTCAGTCGGAGCATGTGCACATGTGCTACCTGAGGTTTTGTAGTCCGTCCACGCTTGCAAGTGCATGTTGATTAAATGTCTAAGCATGCAACTGGTATTCAAATTTCTGAGTTGTTTACCTTGGCTAAAGGTCCTTCCGCACTTATTACAGGTAACCTTTGCCTCATCGGTAGGATTTTGGACAAAGAAGTGCCACACTGCACTCTTCCTACTATGGTTTACATTTTCTGGCCTTGCACGCTGTGCTAAGTTGACCGTCTGGCCAAGCTGTCCTGCAACTCTTTTAGTTTTTGGTCCACGTTTTTAGACAGCTACAGGCCTGCCAGATAACCACTGCTGCGATGTCAATGCCTGCTGCGGATCCTTCTCCTTATCTGAACTATTGCCAGCGCCACCCTCCTCCCCCAATGGATGCCAATCCGGGTCAAGAACTGGGTCATCCATCACCTCCTCTTCAAAGTCATCTGCACCTTCCTCTTTACCCTCCTCTGTGTCACGGTGTAAGGTGGTATAGTATGCGGGAAGGGGCACCTGAGTTTCATCAGGGTCAGATTCTGGCTCAATAGACTGCGAGGGCAATGTAGTTCTCTGGGTCGATGTACCAGCAGAATCATCTAGCAGTGACTGTGTATCAGTGCACTCCATGTCAGATTCGTCTTGGACTGAGGAATTCTGGATTTGACTGGATAACCCAGGCATGGTATGTGAAAAGAGCTCCATAGAGTAATCTGAAGTGTGGACTGCCGCATCCTTAACTTTTGTTGGGTGTGAAGGACAAAAGGAAAGGTGTTTTTCCTGACCAGAACCCTGCACTGATGACTCCGTGCTTGCAGGTTTCAAACGTTCAGAAGAGGAGGCAATAGAGCTGGTGGCTGTTTCGGCAATGTACGCCAAAACCTGTTCCTGATGCTCCGGCTTTAAAAGCGGCTTTCCTACTCCAAGAAAAGGCTACCTTACAGGCCTTCTTGGGCCAGATGATGACACAGGCTCAACACCTCCTGCCTTAGCTGCTATTGTGCTTTTGCCAGAACCAGCCGATGCACCACCACCATCAGTACCAGCTGCGCCCCCCTGCCCACGTCCGCGGCCTCTTCCACCATACTTCCTCATGTTTGGGAAAATGTACCAAAAATACCAGCGGAGAGATGGTACTGTATGAGGAGCGTCCAGCTGTGTAAGGTGTATTAAAAAAATTAAATCTACGTATATATTTTGTTAGTCACAGACGCTCTAACAGTATGTATTGGACCGTAATCCAACAAGCAGACATACGGAACTGTATCAGAAGTGTACAGCTGTATACGTTTTTTGTGTAACTAACAATCTCCGTATATGTATTTACGGAGTGTCACACACACTCTGACTCTGTATAGATGGGACTGTAATGCGAACGGCAGATATACAATACTGTTTGAGAATCGGACAGCTCTATACGGTGTGTGTATGGAAAATTGTCAATCTCCGTCTATTTGTAAAAGGACTGACACACGCTGTCTCTGTCTAGTTTTGACCGTAATCAAACAGCAGATATACGAAACTGTTTGAAAAGCAGACAGCACTCTAAGGTGTAGTTCTGGAAAAACGGAAAAATTCCTCTGCTTTTTTTTTCCAGAGTCACACACAGATAGCTTCTATTTGTCCGTGATACAAGGCGGTACACGGTAGTGTGTGAGGAACGTACACCGCTATACGGTGTGTGAAAAAATGAACGCTCAGTAACTCACCAGGACAAAATAATAAAAGTTGGAGTGCTTTGAAAAAAGCAGTTTGAACAGCAGTGTGCACACAGCAATGCAGCTAGCCTTAATTAAAAGGCAGCCTAACCACCACCAGAGCTGCTGCACACAGCAAAAATTTTCCCTGCCTAACACTCTCCCTGTTCAGAATCAGCAGCAGCAGCACCTCTCCCTATTCTAAGATCAGCAGAAGTAAGATGGCGGTCGGCGGTCACAGCCTTTTATACCCACTGTAACGCCACACAAAGCCAGCCAATCACTTCAATGCCCTTCTCTAAGATGATGGTGGACGCTGCTCATGTCATCGCGTTGCCCACAGTGTGAGTCCTCCATCATTGACTGAGAAAAGGCGATGGAAGCATTATTTGAATAGCGACTTTTGCGCTCTGATCGGCGACCTCATGGCCAACCTCACGCTATGGTCGGGTTTCGATCGGCGAAACCTGACTTTAGCTAAAGTCGGCTATTTTTTAATTTGACCGACCCGTTTCGCTCAACTCTATTCTTCTGTATGAAGAAGAACCCTGCCCCCGGTGGTGACACTGACTTACTAATAAACCCTCTTGCCAGGTTCTCCTGGATGTATTGTGACATGGCCTCTGTCTCCGGGAGGGACAGCAGATATACGTGACCTCAAGGAGGCTCCGCGCCTGGCAGGTCTATAGGACAGTCATAGGGACGATGGGGTGGTAGAGTCTCTGCAGGTTTTTTTAGAAAACACGTCCGCGTACTGCTGGTAGTGTCTGGGGAGTGTGGAGAGATCCGCAGGCACCTCGGTGGAGGCTACCTGAATGCAGTCCCTCATGCATCTACCCTCACAGGACTTGCTCCAACCCAGTATTCTCCCCGAGGACCACTCTATATGAGGAGAATGGCAACGGAGCTAGGGAACTCCTAGAAGAACCTGGTCGATGCCCTCAGGCATAATGAGCAGAGACAACGTCTCATGGTGGGACGGCGAGATTGAGAGCCCAAGGGGAGCTGTCTGGTGTGTAATTTGGGATGGTAAGGTCGAACTGTTGAACACCCTGATGGTCATTGGGTGAGGAAGTGACACCAAGGGAATTGCGTGCCATTGGGCGAAGGCAGAGGACATAAAGTTTCCCTCTGCCCCGGAGTCCACACAGACCTCTACCTCCCAGGTGGAAGCACAGCTCTCTAACGTCCCTCAGAAGGACAGTTTGGAGGAGAACGTTCCAGTGTCTAGTAGGCCTCCTCCAACTACCACTAGATGCGATCGTTTCCCGACCGCTGAGGGCACCTGTTGGCCAGGTGACCAGGCTGTCGACACCGGAAACAGCACGCAGAGATACGCACCAGGCGCGACTTGGAGCCAGTGCGAGACACCTCCATGGCCTCCGGGGGCATGACTCCCAGAGCGGGGGGTTCAAGTGGTTTAGAGAAGGCGGGAGCTCCAACCGGCGCTTCGTAAAATGGACATCTATCAGGGTGGAAACTGTAATCAGCTCCTCAGACTAACGGGAACCTCCCTGGTGGCTAGAGCATCTTTAACGTGCTCTGCCAAGCCTCTCCAGAACACAGGGATGAGTGCTTTATCAGGCCATTCCAGCTCGGAAGCCAGTGTCCAGAAGCAGACGGCATAATGGCTGACCGCGAGGGATCCCTGTGTTAGTGCCAACAACTGGAGACAAGTGTCGCATGTGACCCGCGGCCCCAAGAAGACCTACTTTAGGGAGGTCAGGAACTGAGCAGCACTCAGAAACATGGGGTCACCATGCTCCCACAGTGGAGTGGCCCATTCCAAAGCCCTGCCCAACAGGAAGGAGATGATGAACCCCACCTTCGCCCGCTCTGAAGGGAATCGCGTGGCCAGTAACTCAAGCTGGATAGAGCACTGGCTCACGAAACCCCTACAGGTGGCGCTGTCGCCCGAGAACTTGTTGGGTAATGGGAGACGGGACAATGTCGGGACGGGAATGGATGTAGAGGCGCGGGAGAGCGCCTCTGCTGCCGCCTGGACGGCGACTGCAGTGATGTCCGCAGCTGAGGCTGAGCGCTCGAGAGCAGACAACCTGCCCTCCAGCTGCAGGATATATCACTGCAGGCGCTGCTCATCCGTCATTGTTAGCCAGGCCCCGGCACTATGATAATGTTACGGGCTGGCGGAACGCACCAAATAAATAAAGATGAAATAATATAAGGGGTGTGTTCGCAGCCTGGGCCCACCGTGCAGAGGTGACCAACTGCTGCTAAACAATGAGGGGAAGGTGTGTAGGAGAAAAGCCAGACACCGGTAGCTAACCCGTGACCCGGTGCTAGCAGGCACGAACTCTGTTGTTTCACGTAGCACGTGCTAGCCGGCGAACAACCGCAACCTGTTTACGTCACAGGTCACGGTAGTGTGAACCACTGCTTATGACGGGTGCAATGTCCGCCCTGACGGACGCCACTAACCAGCCTAACAACGGTGCTGGAAAGCGCACACATGCCGCATGGCGTTACTGTGGCGGACGCTGCGGTAGCAGTGTCAAGGAGGCCAGTACTGGCTGACGCCCTAGGCGCTGAAGGTAGATGAGGATTACACTGCGGCGCTGTGCAGTGTCCGAGCTATTGAGCTGACTAATTCCTAACCCAACTCATGCGTAATATCCAAGGAGGGGGAATTATAATGCATCAGTCTCATTCATTCATCATCATGCATACACTAAGTACTATAGCCTCAGAGTCTATCATAGTGCATGGCGGGGCGGCCATGCAAACCTTTTATAGCCGTGCCCTTCCGGGACCTTCCTGATCCTCCAGATGGACCAATCAGAACTGGAGAAGGACCTGAGCATGTGACTCCTGATCCCCAATGGGAGATTGTCTCATGAGCATGCTCAGTGGACCGAAGGAAGGACGTAGATTCTTAGACTCTGGAGTCTTTTGCTGCTGGCCAGGCTGCATTGCCATAACTGGACCAGAGGTGGCTGCAGCAACTGAACCCACAATGCTGGTGTGGGCAGAATGCCAGGATCGTGGAATCTGCTGAGCAGGCTCCACTGCAGCCGGAGGGGAATGGGAGACCGTCGATGGCAAGCCTCGGGATTCCCGCTGTGCAGCGCCCGGAACCTGACGCCTAACACACATGACACCAAGACAAACATCATCCCACCATCTCATGACGCTTGAGTCATGATAAGACCACACACCATGCCATCATGTGCACCACCTTGTGACAGCATGATATTATGCTAGGCCTGGTGAGCTCCAGAAGCACCAAAGAGCGCTGTGAAGTCAAAATATATTGTCGGAGAGAGTACCAGGCAAAGAATTGTGCAGAAGAACAGCTGAGGGCCAAGGTAAGTATAATAATTTTCGAAAGGGAACCTATCACCAGATTTTCCCAATATAAAGTACGGCCAGCACCTTTAAGGGCTTTTTTACAGTCTTCTAGTAAGCTGTATGTAAGTCTCCAATCCCCTGTGCATAGCACAAAAAATAACTTTTATTCTACCCATGGATGGTGTGGTCTGGTCCGGTGGCTGTCACTGGTCTTGATTCTACGCTAGGTGCGGTCTTTCTGCCCTGCTTCATGTGGATGAGGCATCCTACGCCATCTGCAGAGCAGTCCAACATATTCCACAGCAATTTACAGTTCAGAGGGGAAATGTATGAACTATATAGGACATATACTATAGAAAAACCTTGGCACACAATATTTATTGAATCCAATGTTTATTAATCCAAAATTGATGAAATCGGACCAAAAATATGTAATACAGATAATCAATTGTCAATTGTGCCGAGGTTTTTCTATAGTATATTGCATGTTTTTTTTTACCTCTGAGCACCTGATAGAGGCAGTGAGCACCCCGATTATCTACAATATATGAACTACTGTATATAGGACATTACACAGCAATACCTTATTCAGTAACTCATAATAATAATTGTGAAAAGTGTCAAAGAGACATTTTGGATTGTTTGAAAGTATGATGATGAGGGTGGTAGGTAGCAGGAAGTAGATATGTAACTCGGGAGTCACCAGTAATTGACTGTAAAATTATTGATCACCTGGAATATCCTCTAAACTACAGGATAGCTAAGGATGTTCTCTTGCTAGCCAAGAATGACCAATGAACCCTGTTGACTAGGTAATTAAAGATAACAGGGATGGAAGCTAAGCCGCTATCTCATTAGAGCTGAACCCTTGAGTAACTGTAGTACAGTACCATTGGCATTGTAGTTCTCCATCAAGAAAACAAAGGAAGAAATTCTGTTAGACTATCTGATGTACTTATACCTAGAGCAAGGCATTTTGCTGTTCATCTCAATGCCCACTTTACAGTAAATGGTGGTTTGTTTTATAACAATATATTGGAACAATTCTTTAATTAAAGGGAATCTGTCAGTAGGGTCACCCCTCCTAAGCATCTATATGGGCATGTAGTTCATAAGAAGATTAATAAAATGACACCTTGATATCTGAGATCTGATATCTTATTCCAGGGAAATCTATGCTTTTCTTATAGGTAAATTAGCTGTTAAGATCTATAGGCCAGGCATAGATCTCCCTGAGAATCTGCCTCCTGAGATTTGAAATTAAATGAGGTGTTACCATTGTGATGTGTAGTGACTTACAGTCTCCTCTCCTGATCTACATGTCTCACACTGGTTACTTGTTACATTTCACTTAAAACAAGCTCTGGAGGCAGATTCTCAGGGAGATCTATATCCGGCCCATTTTTCTTAGCAGCTCATTTTTCATGCTGAGAAAAACTTGGATTTCTTTAGAATAAGACATATTATCAGAGTTGTCAAGGTATCATTCAGCTTCTAGTGATGAGCGAGTGAGTGCGCTCATTACTCGAGATTTCCGAGCATGCTCGGGTGATCTCCAAGTATTTTGGCGTGCTCGGAGATTTAGTTTGTGTCTCCACAGCTGCATGATTTGCAGCTGCTAGACAGCCTGAATAAATGTGAGGAATGCCTGTTTGTTAGGGAATCCTCACCTGTATTCAGGCTGTCTAGCAGTGGCAAATAATGAAGCTACAGGGACAGAGACTAAATTTCCGAGCACGCCCAAACTACTCGGAGATCACTCGAGCATGCTCGGAAATCTCGTGTAACGAGTATACTCGCTCATCACTATCAGCTTCCTATGACCAGCATGTGCATTTTAGATGGCTTGAGAGGGATGATCCCACTGATATAGTCTCTTTAAACTACTAAACCTTCTACACTGGGGGAGTATTTTGGACCATGTGCAACCCGCAATAATTTTGTGTACTTTTTGGATTGGAAAAAGGGCCTCAGTGGCTAGTGTGCATAATGCAACATTTTTATGCTTTTTCTAACACAGACATGTTTTATAAAAAAAAACAAAACAAAAAAAAAACAATAAGATGACACTACCACTTCTAACCATTGAACATATGAGGAGTAGTATCCAGAGGCAAACCGCATAAGGCTGCAGACACTTGCAACATGTGAGCAGAATATAGTGAAGGGATACTACCTGAACCATGCGTGAAGGCAGCGAAATCTGGCACATTTATTAATATAATCATGCTAGATGCTATTTTTAATATAGTATTATAAAGTTTCCAGTAATTGTAAAATGACGCAGCAGTCTGATAAAATATTCGGATGACTTTAATGAAAACTAAACCTTTTGTTGTACATTTACATGTTCTAGCTCTCCCAATGCAAAATATACAGCACAGGTTCATTTACTATTGACTCTGCAAAAGCAGATATTAAACGCTCACGATGCTGTCAATAACCCTACACTTAATAGTCGGAATTATACGATATCACTGCTGTTCACAGCAGGCTGTAAAATGAACTTATTTTCTCCACCAGTCTAAAGTATAGTTTTATGCACTGACATCTAGTGGCCAACAGTATAAACTGCAAAATATCAGTCTTGCTTAGTTATGTTGAAATAAAAGACCAAGGCTGGGTTCACATTGCATCTCGGCAGTCCGTTAACGCTGCCATTGCCCTCCATTGTCGGGCGCATCGCGATGCATGCCGTAAAGCGGCACGTGTTTGCGATGTGCCGTCATTCAGTGATGGAGCCTCGGACGCGGGCTACAGCGTCTGAGGCTCCATCACCGCTAGCACAGATACAGCATCTGTGCTAGCGGTATAGCATAACGCATATCGCGTTAAGTTATGCTATAGCGTTAACGCAGCCCGTCAACGCTATGCGTTGAACGGGCTGTGTTAACGCAATGTGAACCTGGCCTAATCCTGGAGACCAATAAACAAAAAACAAAATGTTATATTTGAAATATGAAACTTTTTTATGTAGTAGTTTGGCACAATGTTAAGTACTAAGGAGGCAAAGTGCCAAGGTAGTCCTAATATGCCCTGAAAATGGTGGAGGTCATGAGTCAGTGACCTCAATATACAGTATGTAATAAATTAACAGGTTATTCTGATCTAAAGCTACAAGTCTGCAGTCACTCTGTGACTGCAGACTTGTGAATACTAACAGCGCACACTGTGAGGATTCTCCGGTGTCAGCACCAGGAGCAGGTGGTCATGTGACTACAAGCATGTGATCTGCATATTTCCATTCACATTCAGACTAGACTGTTACCAGCATCAATCAATACACTTGCATTGAGCGAGGCTGCACCCATCTAGTTGGAATGTGTCTGGGAGTATGCATATCGTGTACTTGCCGTCACATGACCGCTGCTCTCAGTGCTGGCACCGGAGAATGTTCACAGCATGCATTGCACGTAATATAAGGATGCACAAGTCTGCGCTAACATAGTGACCACAGACTTGTGGCTTTAGACCAGACAACCCCTTTAAGATAATGAAAACATGAAGATTTAGATTTAACTCCTTTATGACCAATGATGGACATAGCATGTAATGAGCAGATATCAGTTCCCACACCATGATGTGCTCTGCCAGTCATGACTTTGAACTCTAACTACCTGTAAACACTAAGTGACAGTTCAGTACCAACAGATGTCATTGACAGCTGAGCGGCACGGGAAGAGGTGTGAGGACCCATGACGTCGGTCCTTGCACTCAGATCACTGTGATCGGTCAGTCAATCTGACTGACCGATCACAGCATGATCACACAGGAGGTGCTGAAGGATCAGTAATTCCCGCCCGATTGGGTCGCCCTCCCAGGGCTGGCGGGGTACTCAGTACAGAGCCCGATGAGCTTCAATGGGAGATGTCACGGCAGCTGGGACCCGGCCCTTGGCCCTGGGCGCCCATTGCAAAAAGGTGAATGTTCAGTGTGCTTGTGAATGAGTCGTGACGCCACCTGTGGTGTTCAGCAATGAAGATGTTAAGCCGACGCTGCAGACAGATCCTTTGGGACAGATGGTGTAGTGCAGCAATGATGTTATAGCCCTCCACAGGCAGGGCTGTAGTCCCAGGGCAGAGTAGGTGAAGTGACATGTAGATGGTGTAGTGTCAGGCGCAGGGGGAATGTAGCAGTGCTGAGCAGGTTGACGCAGGAATAAGCAGAGGACACCAGGGCATGTAATTCCAAAGCTTTAATCACAGTCTGTTGTGGCACAAGAGCCCGCATCCGTGCCGTGTCCTCCGGGTCAGGAGCTCAGCCAACTTGCAGGCAAGATGAAGCACTCCTTTCCAACAATCCGCCAACATGTGCCTTTTCTGAATGTCTCCCTTATTGTGCCTTTAGTGAAGTACTCACAGTACTGAGTTACACTGGAGTTCCTGCTGTCAGATGTTCCTATGAACTCTACTTGTATGGCAGACAGCTGTAGCCTGCTTCGGGGACTCCTTGCTACTAAGTCCCGGCTCACTATCGTTGCTGTTGTGCCCCCAAGTCTTGTGTGGGAATAAAGTGGTCACTACTTCTGTTCCTCCGGTGTCTGCTGCAGGACCATTAGTATCAATACAACCTCGAGGACCGGACCCCGGCCTGCGCTTAGAACTTCGGAAGGGTTCTGCTCTAACCCTAATACTCAGTCCTCCTCTTATCCTCACGTTCCGTACTAATCTTTCCCTTCTTATGGAGAGTCAGGCTTTCTATCACTGTTCCTTTCCTGTGCCAGCGGACCCAGGTCACTGAGGTCGGCTGCAGCACTTCCTTCCATCCATCCCACTCTGGGGATCTCCTCTCACAGACTGACCTAGTTAGACTGACTCAATCCTAAACTCTTCCCGCTCTTTTGAGTGCAAACTAAACTCCACCCGCGTCCCAGCACGCTTCGTGTTCCAAGCAGGGAGCCACCAAAGGGTGCTTTGCTACACTACTATGTTGTGTGGGATGCAGGTGTTGGAGTGTGGTCAGGTGTCTAGCGACTGAACCCTCAGGGGCGCCACACGATCACATAAGGCGCTCGGAGCTGCTAATGACTGAGCTCCTGCAATAACAGCCAGTGATGGTGCCAGTACCATCCCTGGATGTTTAACCCCCCTAAATGCTGCGATCAAGAATGATCACAACATTTAGGAGGCAGACAGAGGGACGGGAGCTTCCTCTGCCTTCAGATCGGCACCCCGAGAGCATCATCACAAGGTCCGATCGTTGTCATGGAATGCATTGTACCTGCAATCAAAAAGTAAAATAAAGTGAAAGTCCCACAGTAAGTAAAAATTGTTTCAAAAGTTAAAAAGTGAAAATACATTTTAAAAAATTACAAAATATAAAAAAAAAAATTATACTAATAAATACACATTTTAATGTAAAAAAAAAATAAAAATGAACAAAAAAAGTACACATATTTAGTATCTCCACGTCCGGAACGACCCGATCTATAAAACTATCACACTAATTAACCCCTTCAGTGAACCCCTGTCCTCATAAAAAGTGGCAAACTATGCTTTTACATCATACCACCGGAAAAAAAGTGTAATAAAATGCAATCAAAAAGATGATTATGAATAAAAATGGTATAGCTGTAAACGAAATCTTTTCCTGCAAAACACAAGCTACCATACAGCTCCATCAGCTGAAAAATTAAAAAGTTACAGCTCTTTGAAAATACAAATGCAAAAATAATATTATATAAAAGTTTATTATGTAGAAGCAAAAAAAAAAAATGACCTAAATGAGATAACGATGTAATTGTACTGACCTGAAAAATAAGGTTGCCTTATCAATTTTACCACATGCAAAACGGCATAACCCCACCCACAAAACAAAACAATACCTGAATTCGTGGTTTTTGTCCATTCTGCCACCAAAAAATTGGAATAGAAAGTGATACAAAAAATTATGTCCCCAAACATGGTACCAATAAAAATGTCAACTTGTTTCGCAAATAATATGACTGTGTCGGCAGAAATATAGAAAAATTATAGCTCTCAAAATATGTTTTTTGCAAAAGAAGTGTCCTTTAGTGTGTGACAGCAGCCAAACATAAAAATAGATCTAAATCTGTAATCGCTGTAATCGCACAAACTTGAAGAATAACGTTGTCTAATCATTTATGCTGCATGAGGAATGGCGTAAAAAATATATAAAACCAATTATTCACCTGCTGTTGATTTTTTCGTCTGCCTCCACAGATCGCAGTAAGTCTCGGCGCACAGTCATCTTGTGCTCTACGCTGAGCACTTACACCAAGGTTTCCATGTAAGTCTCTGAAATATGTGATTCAGACAGAAGCCCTGGTGGACATTTCCCTATAACGAGGCAGAAGGAAGCAGTGTGGACACCATCAGGCCTATAATTTGGCTGCGTCCATTCTTTTTAGGATTGCATAAAAGCGCGGTCCACCACAATTTTGTGCACTTCTCAAAAGAATGACACCTCTGAACAGAGGCCAGACAGAGTCCAGAGTAACTCTGCTGCCTCATAATAGTGAATCGATCTCTTGGGGGTTTCATCTGAATCACGTCACTCGAAGATTTAGATGGAAACCCGTAAGTGCTCAGTGTAGAGTGCAAGATAAATGTGATCCCAAACATCATGTAAAATGTTCCCAATAAAAGCTTCAACTCAGGGGCTCTCCAAAGGCGACATGGCATTCACTCGAATCCAGCCATTTTTGCTTTCAAAAAGTCAAACGGTGCTCTTCCCTTCCGAGCCCTGCCATGCACCCAAACAGTAGTTTTCACCAACGTATGGGGTATTGGTGTACTTGTAAGAAATTCCACAACAAACTTTTGGTTCATGTCTCCTGTTAGCCTTGTGAAAATAAAATTATTGTGGCTAAAGTAAAATTTTGGTGAAAAAAGTTAAATGTTAATTTTTTTCCTTCCACATTCCATTAATTCCTGTGAAGCACCTGAAGGGTTTATAAACTTCTTGAATGTGGTTTTGAGCACCTTGAGGTGTGCAGCTTTTAGAATGGTGTCACTTTTGTGGTCCCTAAAGAAAATGTAGAAATGTTTTGTAAGTTTTATTGAAAAAATTAGAAATTGCTGGTCATCTTTTAACCCTTCTACCTTTCTAACAAAAAATGATATATCAAAAAATGTGCTAACGTAAAATAAACATGTGGGAAATTATATTTATTTACTATTCTGGGTGATATAACTCTCTGGTTTAAGGGCTTACAAATTACAGTTTTGAAGATTGTGAAATGTTCAAAAATGTTGCCAAATTTCACAAATAAACGCAAGTCATATCACACAAATTTCAAACATATCAAACCACTATCATGAAGTACAATATGTCGCAAAACAAAACATCTCAACATCAGTGGGATCTGTTTAAGCATTCCAGACTACCGTAATTGCCTCGTAAAGTGACACTAGTCAGATTTAAAAAATGAGGCTCAGTCATTAACCTACAAATTAGCTTGGTCATTAAGGGGTTAAGGGCAATCGTCACTGTTTTATTGTTTGCTGTTGTTTCGTTTTATTTAGCTGTAGTTTCTCATAACAATAATGCCTCCTTGCTTCCCCTATAATGAGAGTGAGTGCACTGCTACTGTTTACAGCGCAGCAAACAGTTTGGCCTGCAGTCGGACCGGTCCAGCTGGCATTTGCAAGAATTGCCAGATGGTCAGTCCGGCCCTGTCTGTTCGGTACAGTTGTCACCCACATGTGAAGGCACAGACAAAGCTCCTTAGCTAGTGCCATCACTATATCATCACTAGTATAACGGCTTGTAGGTACTTCAGAGTTCTATTGTGCTGTTGATATGAGGCAGAAAAGGATTTAAGCAGATAGAAAAACATATTTTGTTTTTTTTTTTGACGGACCATCCTGAGGCTGCAAAACGTCTTAAAGTCATTTTATGAATTCTTCCCCATCAGACAAATAATCTGATAAACCAGCAGCCTTTAATGCCATATACCATGCATAAGAAGGCTTTGTATGCACTTTAAATATTATATACAATTATATGTCATATAAATAGTATAGAAATATTACAAAAATGTTGGTATTAAAGATTTTTTTTTTGCAAATTCTTTTCCTATATTCTTCTCCAGCATCCACACCCTCAGAATGGAAGCCAAGAAGCTTCTCAACACTAGAGGAAATGAGGTTTTGGGGCTAGCAGGATTGTTTATTAGGTTCTCAGATATAATCAGCCTTAAGTTACATCATGTCAGGGCAGCTGCCATGTGCACTAAAAGCAGCCTGGCAATTTTACCCAGACTGACAGCCTAAATCAGAAACAGAAAAATCAACATGTCAATGATTGAGCTGGCCATGATGGATGTATTATGCAGCATGTGGTAGACTCTGGTTTGCATTAGGCCGAGACTCTGCTGCTCTGCGCTGTCAAGGGAACATAGGCATGGCCTCAAAGGGATAACTAGCACATACGGACCACCGTTTATAGTCACATAACCCCTTCTCTGCCGACACAGCAGAATCCGGCCAGCTTTGTATATATTCACTCCGGATAGTTTTTTGTTTTTATTTATTGACTGTCCTATTAATCTCCTTTTAAAATAAACTTATTTATTTGGTCCGGACACCAAGTGATTGATATGATGCTGTATACCAAGAGGAGTTGAAGCATTAAAATTTCAAAATAAATAGAAGTGATGTAATTAAAATGCATATTTCTAAGTGAATTGTTCTTTCCTTGTTCCATCTGTTACTGCACAAACAATGATTTTACTGTGATATCATCAAGCCATGCATTAACACGCGCCACAGCAAACCCATACAACTGCACATGCTCCTTTGTAGTAAAGCAAACAGCTACTTGTGTGATGAAAGCTGGAGCAACAGAGTTAAGATTTGTATGTATTGCTAGCAGCCAGCATGCTCGGGGTTGGACATACCATTGGTGAAATCTGTGCAGCCGCACAGGGGCCCAAGGATCTAGGGGGGGCCACTACCATTTCCAAAGCAGGTGGAATTGTGAACTATGATGAGTAGTGTTGAGCGATACCATCCGATATCGTGAAATATCGGATCGGATTGGATCGGACCGATACCCAAAAAGTATCGGGTATCGCCGATTCTGATCCCGGAAGCCCCATTCAAGTCAATGGGACAGAAATATCGGAATTAAAAAAACCCTTTCTTTCCTTGTAAGTTAATTCTACATGAAGAAAAGCAACTAAGAATAATGTAGAATGTATTGGGGGAGGTGGAGGAGACATTAAAGGCATAGAGGTTTAGCCCAATCAAATGGAAAAGCAGGAATTAATTATTTTTTTTAAAGACGTTCGCAATAACAAAGATATTGACTATGTTAACCTTTTTTATATTTTGTCAGATATGTATGTTTCACTACTTCCATGCTCTTCACCTTCTTTTTTACTTCTCCCACATTCCTCCTTCATGATCCTCAGCAGCAGCAGCATCTTTTTCATCAACTTCTTCTTCACCTTATTCATCTTCTTCTTCTTCACCTTCTTCCTATTATTCTTTTTTTGTACATTATTCATATTCTTCTTATTCAACGATTATTCTTCTTCATATTCTACTTCTTCATCTTCTTCCTATTCTTCTTCTTCATCATATTCTTATTGGTGACAGGCATTCCTGTAGTTGTTATCTATAAAAGTTTGACAATTACACCTTCCGTTCTGCCTGTCACAAAAGATTTACAACATGATTTGTCCACGTTCCGTTTGGCCTGCAGCAGCAGTCATTTTCCAGGGGCACCATGAGGAGGAACGGACTCACCCCCATACACTTCTTAGTCTTCTTCTGCTTATAATTTGGATAATATCTTCTGCTCTGATTTTTAGTCTTATGCTTAATGTTCTTCTACTTTTGGTTCTTCTGCTTTTTGTTCTTCTGCTTCTTGGTCTTCTGTCTCTTGTTGTTCTGCAACTTGGTGGTTGTCTTCATGTTCTTTGTCCTCTTGGTCATCTTCTTCAGGGTCATCTTTTTGGTCTTCTTCGGTGTGGTCTTCAGGGTCGTCGTCTTCAGGTTCGTCATCAGGGAGATCCAGAATGAGAACCAAAAACCATTTCCAGAAGCTTGAACTTGGAAAAGTAGCAGAAGGTACAAGAAGGCTGAGGAACTGCTGAGAACCAGCTGATGGTACTGGAACCCAGATGGGTAGCAGAAGGAACAAGAGCAAATGGAACTAGTGAGGACCAGCTGACGGTGCTGTAACCCGGAGGGGCAGCAGAAGGAACAAGAGCCACTGGCACAACAGTGGACCAGCTGACGGTGCTGGAACACGGTTACTAAGCAGGAGGTATCTGTGCTAGAAAGCACTACCAAGGACCAGCAGACGTTGCTCTAACTCGGATACTGAGAAGGAGGCACCTAGGCCAAAGGCACTGCCGAGAACCAGCTGACGGTGCTGGAACCCGGATGGGTAGCAGAAGCTGCAAGAGCAAATAGAACTACCAAGGACCAGCTGACGGTGCTGGAACCCGGAGGGGCAGCAGAAGGAACAAGAGCCCATGGCACAACCGTGGACCAGCTGACGGTGCTGGAACACAGTTACTAAGCAGGAGGTACCTGTGCTAGAAAGCACTACCAAGGTCCAGCAGACGTTGCTAGAACTCGGACACCGAGAAGGAGGCACCTAGGCCAAAGGTACTGCCGAGAACCAGCTGACGGTGCTGGAACCTGGATGGGTAGCAGAAGCTTCAAGAGCAAATGGAGCTAGCGAGGACCAGCTGACAGTGCTGGAACCCGGAGGGGCAGCAGAAGGAACAAGAGCCAATGGCACAACCGTGGACCAGCTGACGGTGCTGGAACAAGGTTACTAAGCAGGAGGTACCTGTGCTAGAAAGCAATACCAAGGTCCAGCAGACGTTGCTGGATCTCAGACACCGAGAAGGAGGCACCTAGGCCAAAGGCACTGCCGAGAACCAGCTGATGGTGCTGGAACCCGGATGGGTAGCAGAAGCTGCTAGAGCAAATGGAACTAGCGAGGACCAGCTGATGGTGCTGGAACCCGGAGGGGCAGCAGAAAGAAAAAGAGCCAATGGCACAACCGTGGATCAGCTGACGGTGCTGGAACACGGTTGCTAAGCAGGAGGTACCTGTGCTACAAAGCACTACCAAGAACCAGCAGACGTTGCTGGAACTCGGATGCCAAGAAGGAGGCACCTCAGCCAAAGGCACTGCCGAGAACCAGCTGACAGTACCCGGATGGGTAGCAGAAGGTACCCATGAAACACAAAGTTGCAAGGCCGCAAGCCTGCCGCAATTACCAAAACCCACAGTCCTACAGGAGGTGCTTGTCCTATTGGCACTACAGAACCAGCCTTTATTACCAGAACCCGCAGCCCACATAGGAAGCACCGAAACTGCAGGCACCATAGACTCGGCTAACCCGACCGCAACACGACAGGACAACGTACTGGTGCCAAAGTGACGTTGACACTACCCAGAACCAGCAGGCGTGCTGGAACCAGGCTGGGCAGGAGGGAGTACCCGTGCCAAAGACACTTCTGAGCAGTAACTGGCGATGTTGGAGCCCAGGGTCAATCAGGGTGTAGGCTGAGGTCTAATTTCATCAAGTTTAATATCTGTTGTAGACTAGAGTTGAGCGACTTTTGGTTTTTTAGGGTCGCGTTTCGTTTCGTGAAACCCGACTTTTCCAAAAGTCGGGTCGAGCAAGATCATCCGATTATAGGGAAAAGTCGGGGTCGTCCCGAAACACGAAACCCAATGTAAGTCAATGGGGAATAAAAGTCGGCAGTGAGAGGAGGACAGGAAACACACCTACAGTGCCCATTTGAATGCCAAAAGCATCAATTCTTCTTACTTAAGCTTGTCAACCTTAATTAACTTCATAATACAAGTTACGCACTGAAAAATGGGGGTTATTTGGCTAAAGTTGTGGGGGGGGGAGGGCTGGCTGCAGGTTTTCATGTGCCCTGGGCGAAAGAGCGCCCCTTTAACACATACCACAACTCATCATGCTCCGATACGGCAGAGAAATAGCGGTATAGTACAATGAAAAATACCTCACTTTTTACATCTCATGACGAGGCCCATCTATTTCTCCATACAGAATCATTGGTCCCATATAATGTTTGAAACAGTATATGATGAGCTCCACATAATGCTACAGTATATGTTGGTCCCCATGGATGAAGCTCCACTGTCTTATGGGCCCAAATAATGCTCCAAACATAATGGGCCCCATTTCTAATGCTCTAGTGTATAATGGGCCCTGTAAATGCTGCTCCAGTGTCTGATGTCCACCTTTGGAATGTTCCAGTGTATGGTGGGCCCCAGCTACCATTCTCCAGAGTATAGTGCTCCCCAAAAATTGCTGTCCCAACATTGAAAAGAATCAAATAAGTCTCCTCGCTAGGGAATCCCTGTACTTGTCTGGACTCCTCGTCGTCCCCATCTTCCATCTCACTGCACAGTATTTCAACTTTGCAAGTGCTGTGATCCTGGGCAAGCAGGGGGGGCCCACTCATTGGCGACGGCACTGGCACAGGGCCCCTGATAGTACGGTGGTGTGTCTGATGGCGGGTGGGCCGAACCTGCACTTTCATCTGCAGCTTCCTCTTTGTCACCGTGTAAGATGGAACTGTATATGGGAAGGGTAACCTGAGTTTCATCAGGGTCAGATTCAGGTCGTGTAGCGTGCGAGGGGAATGTAGTGGTCTGGGTCAATGTACCAGCAGATTCATCGAGCAGTGGCTGGGCATCAGTGCACTTGTGTCGCCCCCAGGAGTACGGTCGCCACAGTGGCATTACCTTCTTCCTAGGGAGTGTGATGTCATGCTTTGGAGCAACGAAGGATCTCTCTAGCAGGTTAACTGATTGGGCGGCGTTATTCCCACGAGTCATGACCCTCCAAACAGCGTTCATGAAGGCAAAGTGTTTGTTTTACGTGGACAGTATGGTTGCAAAGCTGAACCTTAAAGGAATGTCCAGAAGGGCACCACCAGGAGTGGAGCCTACGGTTAAATTCGACTCCACCTGGGAAACCTCAACCATGCCAGCTACAGAACAGATGCACACATTGCAAGCTTAATTCCGTTAACGAACGAGACTCCGTCATGCCCCGCGGTCCGAGTCCGGCTTACTAGAGGGACACGTGAGGCTCTGGCACATGAGATTGGCCAATAACTGGTGTGTCATGCCCTTACATGTCCGTGGCTGCATGTGCGCTACACTGAAAAGGCCAGCGTTTGTCGCTTACAGGTGCAGATAACCCGCTGAACAACGTTAGTGATGGGGATCACTGATTACAATTATTACCAGCGAACAATGATTTCCCAGTAAGTGCAGGTCAACCGCAGTTCCGGAATTAGGCCTAACCGTCATTCCTGAAAAAATGAAAAACTTACGTGTGCAAACCACAGGTGCTGTAGCTTGCTTAACAGCTCGCCAGCCATTCTCACGCCCAGTATGGATTACACGTGATTGCACAAAGGTGAGAAAGGGTACCGTATCCCCAGATAACATGTATGGATAGCGTACACATTCAAAATATATGTCTATACATCAGGAGGCAGGCTCAGACGGTGTTAGGCCCAGTATGGATTGCACGTGATTGCACAAAGGTTATAAAGGGTACCGTTTCCCCAGATAACATGTATGGATAGCGTACACATTCAAAATATATGTCTCAGGAGGTAGGCTCAGACGGTGTTAGGCCCAGTATGGATTGCACGTGATTGCACAAAGGTTAGAAAGGGTACCGTATCCCCAGATAACATGTATGGATAGCGTACACATTCAAAATATATGTCTCAGGAGGCAGGCTTAGACGGTGTTAGGCCCAGTATGGATTGCACGTGATTGCACAAAGGTTAGAAAGGGTACCGTTTCCCCGGATAACATGTATGGATAGCGTACACATTCAAAATATATTTCTATACATCAGGAGGCAGGCTCAGACGGTGTTAGGCCCAGTATGGATTGCACGTGATTGCACAAAGGTTAGAAAGGGTACCGTATCCCCAGATAACATGTATGGATAGCGTACACATTCAAAATATATGTCTCAGGAGGCAGGCTCAGACGGTGTTAGGCCCAGTATGGATTGCACGTGATTGCACAAAGGTTAGAAAGGGTACCGTATCCCCAGATAACATGTATGGATAGCGTACACATTCAAAATATATGTCTCAGGAGGCAGGCTCAGACGGTGTTAGGCCCAGTATGGATTGCACGTGATTGCACAAAGGTTAGAAAGGGTACCGTTTCCCCAGATAACATGTATGGATAGCGTACACATTCAAAATATATGTCTATACATCAGGAGGCAGGCTCAGACGGTGTTAGGCCCAGTATGGATTGCACGTGATTGCACAAAGGTTAGAAAGGGTACCGTTTCCCCGGATAACATGTATGGATAGCGTACACATTCAAAATATATGTCTATACATCAGGAGGCAGGCTCAGACGGTGTGAGGCACAGTATGGATTTGACGGCACAGATTACACAGCGGAGGAGCAGGGAGAGGTAAAGATTGCAAATGCTGGGGCCCTGCCCAAGCAAGGGGGGCCCACTCGTGGGCGTCAGTACTGGCACTGGGCCCCTCATAGTACAGCGGTGTGTCTGACGGCGGGTGTGCACCACCACCGTCAGAGACACTTGATTGCAATATGAGGGACCCTGTGCCAGTGCCCACGCCCAAGAGTCGGCCTACCCACTTGTCCAGGGCAACGGCACTCGCATGGTGTCATGCGCTAGGTGGTGACCCCGGCCATGGGGGGGGAGGCAGCACAGTTAGGGAGTTTTAGAAAGTGGCATATGTTGATGTTGGACATTCAGCTGATGCAAAAGGCGAAATAGGTCAAGTCCCAGGAAGAGGTGGACCAAAGCAAGCCATTTTTCTGTCACCCTATGTGTCATCAGGGGAAGGTGGGACAAAATCCTTGGAAACCCATGCATGGTTCATTTTAATGAAGGTTAGATCATCCACATTTTGGGTTGACAGACGGGTCCTTTTTTCTGTCAGGATTGATCCAGCTGCACTGAAGACTCTTTCCGATAGCACACTTGCAGCTGGGCAAGCGAGCTCCTGTAAGGCATATTGTGCCAATTCAGGCCAGGTGTCCAGTTTAGCGGCCCAATAGTCAAAGGGGAATGACCTGTGTGGGAGAACATCGATATGGGAGGAAAAGTAGTTTGTAACCATAGTTGACAACTGCTGTCTCCTGTCACTTTCCATCGATGCAGTATTACCAGTTGTGTGAGCGGTATTTGAAAAATCAGTCCACAACATTGTCATGAAACCCCTGTCTCCAACGCCACTTCTGCTGTGTGCACCACGAACACCTCTGCCAAGCTGCCCCCGGCCCGTACGGCTCGTGTGAGAACCATCACCGCTGCTGTGTGCTGGGAATGCCTCAAGCAACCGATTTACCAGAGTTGCTTGTTTATTAGCCAATATTAGGTCAAGGTTCTCCTGTGGCATGATGTTTTGTAATTTGCCTTTATAGCGTGGATCCAGGATGCTGGCCAACCAGTAGTCGTCATCGTTCATCATTTTGGCAATGCGGGGGTCCCTTTTTAGGATCTGCAAGGCATAATCTGACATGTGTGCCAATGTTCCCGGTGTCAATGATGCACTGCGAGTGCTGGGTGGAGGAGCACTTTCTGGCAAATCCACATCCCTCCAGTCACGCACAAACCCTGTACCAGACCTTGCCACGCCAACATTTTCACTTGCCCCACGAGATGCATCCTCCTCCCCTAAGTAATCATCCCCATCATCATCCTCCTCCTCCTCTTCTTCCTCCACCTCGTCCAGGAGAGGTCCCTGAGCAGACAATGGCTGAATGTCATCAAGGATTCCCTCCTCCTCTTCCTCCTCATCAACATTGGCTGCAGACGCCTGCTCCTTAAGGTGCGTCAAAGTTTGCATGAGCAGACGCATAAGTGGGATGCTCATGCTTAGGATGGCGTCGTCTGCGCTTACCAGCCGTGTGCATTCCTCAAAACACTGAAGGACTTTACAGAGGTCTTTCAGCTTCGACCACTGCACACCTGTCAACTCCATGTCTGCTCTCAAAGTGCCTGGCCGTGTATCCTCCCACAAATGCATTATGGCCTGCCTCTGCTCGCACAGCCGCTCCACCATGTGCAGGGTGGAGTTCCACCTTGTTGCAATGTCGATAATGAGGCGGTGGTTGGGAAGGTGGAGCAATCGCTGCAGCTTCTGCATACGAACGGAGTGTACAGGCGACCGGCGGATGTGCGCGCACAGTCTTCGCACCTTCTGGAGCAGGGCTGTTAACTCCGGATAATTTTTGAGGAAGCACTGCACCACCAGGTTCAAGGTGTGAGCCAAGCAAGGTATGAGGCTGAGTTTTGAAAGGGCTATGGCTGCCACAAAATTACGGCCGTTATCACTAACTACCTTGCCTGCCTCAAGATGTACACTGCCCAGCCATGACTCAGTTTGTCGCTTCAAGTACTCGGCCAGCACCTCGGCGGTGTGTCTGTCGCCCAAACACATCATCTGCAACACAGCCTGCTGACGCTTTCCACTAGCTGCTCGATAGGGGGACACCTCGTGTGCAACAGTGGCAGCTGCAGATGGAGTGCTCGTACGACTGCGCTCTGTGGACGAGCTTTCGCTTCTGGAGGAGGAGGAGGAGGGTCGAACGCCTACAGCCAACTGTTTCCTATACCGTGGGCTAGGCAGCACTGTCCCACCACCGCTGTCCCCTGTGGACCCTGCATCCACCACATTAACCCAGTGCGCAGTGATGGACACGTAACGGCCCTGGCCATGCCGACTGGACCATGCATCAGTTGTGAGGTGCACCTTTCCGCTCACTGACTGCTTGAGTGCATGGACAATGCGGTCTTTCACATGATGGTGGAGGGCTGGGATGGCTTTGCGAGAGAAGAAGTGGCGACTGGGTAGGTCATAGCGTGGTACTGCATAGGCCATGAGTTCGCGGAAAGCTGTGCTTTCCACCAACCGAAAGGGCATCATCTCAAACGAGATTAGTTTGGCAATGTGGGCGTTCAAACCCAGTGTACGCGGATGAGAGACTGAGTACTTTCTTGACCTACTCATAGTGTCTGGGAGGGTAAGCTGGACTTGAGAGCTGCATATGGTGGAAGTAGCGGTGGACAGGGCGGACTGAGAGAGGGTTGATGATGGTGATGGAGTTGGTGTTCTTTCTGATGGCCTAGAATCAGTCTTTTGTTGATATAACAGTGGGATTCCCTGACTGCTGTGGTCTTGCAACGACACCTCAACATTGCTGCTGTGCTAACCAGTGGGCTTACAGTGGGGGAAACAATGTAGCGTTGCTGACTACCTTCGTTGTGATCAGTTGCACATGTGGCACTTGAGGTTTGGTGTTGTGTCCACGCTTGCAAGTGCATGCTGGTTAAATGTCTAAGCATGCAACTGGTATTCAAATTTTTCAGATTTTTCCCTCGGCTAAAGGTCTTTGCGCACTTCTTACAGATAACCTTGGCCTGATCATGAGGATTTTGTTCAAAAAAGTGCCACACTGCACTCTTCCTACTTTGGCAGACATTTTGCGGCCTAGCACGCTGTGATCTTTTGACCCTCTGGACAAGCTGTCCAGCAACTCTTTTGATGTTTGGAACCTGTCTTTGGAGTGCTCCGGGCCTGCCAGATAACAGCTGTTGCGATGTCGATGTCTGCTGTGGATGCTCCTCATCTGAGCTATTGGAAGCAGCACCCTCTTCCCCCAATGGATGCCAATCTGGGTCAACAACTGGGTCATCCATCACCTCCTCTTCTATGTCATGTGCACCTTCCTCTGTGTCACCGTGTATGGTGGTATAGTGTGCGGGAAGGGGCACCTGAGTCTCATCAGGGTCAGAATCTGGCTCTGTACACTGCGAGGACAATGTAGTGCTCTGAGTGAATGTACCAGCAGAATCATCTATCAGCGGCTGTGCATCAGTGCACTCCATGTCAGATTCATCTTGGCCTGGGTAATTCACCATTTGACTTGATAATCCAGGCATGGTATGTGAAAACAGCTCCATGGAGTAATCAGTAGTATGGCCTGCGTCATCCTTCAATCTTGGTTGGGGTGAAGGACACAAGGAAAGGTGTGGTTCATGAACATGAGCCTCCAATGACGACTCAGTGCTTTTACTTTTTACAACTGAAGAAGAGGAGGCGATAGAGCTGGAGGCTGAGTCAGCAATGTAAGACAAAACTTTTTCCTGATGCTCTGGCTTTAAAAGCGGTTTGCCAACTCCTAGAAAACTAAGCGTTCGAGGCCTTATGTAGCCAGACGATGACGCAGGCTCAACACCTCCTGCATTCGGTCCTATTTTGCTCTTGCCACTACCATCAGATCCACCACCAACACCATCATTACCAGCTGCCAACCCCCGCCCAATTCCACGGCCTCTTCCACCAGCCTTCCTCATTTTTGGTAGAAATGTAGACAAAATCCAACAAACTATATAGTAATGTAAAACAAGGTACAAGGTGTCTATAGGACAGGGGAGATTTTGAATTTCTGCAGACACTTGAATGTGGAGGCAGCAGGAGATATTGCCGTCCACACAGCAGGGGAGCAGCTGGCATTACTGAACCCCACTAACACAGGAGCTAATGTTTTTCTCTGTGCGGAAGGCACTTCCGAGCAACAACTGGCGATGTTGGAGCCCAGGATCAATCATGGAGCAGGCTGAGGCCTACTTGGAGCAAGTAGAAAATCGGATGTAGTTTGAATGTGGAGGCAGCAGGAGACTTTGCCGTCCAAACAACAGGGGAGCAGCTGGCGTTACTGAACCCCACTAACACAGGAGCTAGTGTTTTTCTCTGTGCGGATGGCACTTCCGAGCAACAACTGGCGATGTGGGAGCCCAGGGTAAATCAGTGTGTAGGCTGAGGCCTAATTTCATCAAGTTTAATATCTGTTGTAGACTACTACTGATTTTAAACGTGCTCCAACTAGGCCTCTGGCTCCACTCTGTCTCTAGTATTTCCCCTGGCCTCCAACCCTGCCACTTGCTGCTCAGAAGTGGCGTCTGCACAATCAACACTTGTTCCTGTGTTACTGGGGTTCAGCATCGTCAGCTGATCCCCTGATGTGTGTCCGGCAATGTCTCCTGCTCTGTCCACATTTCCACTACTATTCCCACTGGTCGTTTCTCAGGCACTGCAGCATGAAATCAACCATGTGCTGCAGACTCCCAACTGCCCAAAAAACGCTGTCCCCTGCTTGAGGCGTCATCTCTGCCTGCTCTGCATCACCCCACCCTCGCTGTACATACTGACTAGAGCATTGTGTACCTCCCTCCTCTGGAGAGATGTCTTCCTCCTCCATTGACTCCTCCTCATCCTCCTCACAAAATGTCCCCTGCCTAGGCCTTTGTGGTGAACCACGCAGTGCAGACTGTCCAGAAGCAGATGGCATTTGTGACTCCTCATCCTCCACCTCTTCCAAAACCTCCTCCCTTAGTGCTTGCAGTGTTTTTTGAAGCAGGCAGATAAGGGGGACAGTCATGCTGACTAGTGCATCATCTGCACTCGCCATCCGCGTGGAATCATCGAAGGCACGCAAAACGAGGCAGATGTCCTTCATAGAGGCCCACTCAGTGGTGCTGAAGTGTGACCGGCGCACAGTGCGGCTTGTTTGCGCCTGATGCAGCTGGTACTCCATTACTGCTGCCTGCTGCTCACACAACCGCTCCAACATATGTAACGTTGAATTCCACCTGGTGGGTAGGTCACATATGATGCGATCAGCTCTCTGTCCCAGGATAGTGATGTCCCCCATGGGACATTATAATAAAGTTAAAATAATTAAAACAAATCGCTAAATAAATTAAAGAAAAAAAAAATATTCCCTAATAAATTCATTTTTTGAAAATAAAAAACAAAAAAGCAATAAAAGTACACATATTTGGTATTGCCGCATCCGTAATGACCCACCCTATAAAACTGTCCCATTAGTTAACCCCTTTAGAGAACCCCTTAAAAAATAAATATAAAAAACGAAGCAAAAAATAATGATTTATTATCATACCGCCGAACAAAAAGTGCAATAACGCGCGATCAAAAAGACGCATATAAATATCCATAGTACCGCTGCAAACGTCATCTTGTCCTGCAAAAAACAAGCCACTACACAGCGTCATCAGCAATAAAATAAAAGTTATAGCTCGCAGAATAAAGCGATGCAAAAATAATTATTTCTTTATAAAATTGTTTTCATTGCATAAAACCGCCAAAACATAAAAAATGACATAAATGAGGTATCGCTGTAACCATACTGACCCGAAGAATAAAATCGCTTTATCAATTTTACCGCACGCAGAACGGTGTAAACACACCCCCCAAAAGAAATTCATGAAACGCTGGTTTTTGTTCATTGTGCGTCCCAAAAATCGGAATAAAAAGCGATCAAAAACTGTCACATGCCCAAAAATGGTACCAATAAAAACGTCAACTCGTCCCGCAAAAAATGAGACCTTAAATGACTCGGTGGGTCAAAATATGGAAAAATTATAGCTCTCAAAATATGGTGATGCATAAACTATTTTTACAATAAAAAGCATCTTTTAGCATATGACAGCTGTCAAAAATAAAAACTCGGCATATATATAGTAAATCAAACCCCCCGTTATCACCCCCTTAGGCTGGTTTCACATTTGCGTTTTTTAGCGCTGGAAAAAAACGCATACCTGCGCATGCGTTTTTTCCCCTATATTTAACATGGGTGCGCATACCTGCGCGCTGGTAAGCGCATGTATGCGATTTTCATGCGCTGCGTTTTTTTGGGGTGTGCGTTGGTATTTTCCAGACGCAGCATGTTGCATTTTTTGGCCCTGCAAAAAAGCGCATGCGCACATATGCGCACGTTTTGCGCTAAAAATGGCCATTATAGCCTATGGATGCGCATATGTGCGCACTGGCATGCTCATGTATGCGTTTTTTTGCATATGCGTTTTTTTTTTTTAACCATGGAATTTAGGGGTTTGGGTTAGAGTTAGGGTTAGTTAAGGGGGTTTAGGGTTAGGGTTAGGGTCAGGGTCAGGGTTAGGGTTGGGGTTTGGGTCAGGGTTAGGGTTAAGTATGGTTTGGTTAAGGGTTAGGGTCAGGGTTAGGGTCAGGATTAGGGTTAAGTATGGTTTTGTTAAGGGTTAGGGTCAGGGTTAGGGTTAGGGTTAGGGTTAGGGTTGGGGTCAGGGTTAGGGTTAGGGTCAGGGTTAGGGTTAAGTATGGTTTTGTTAAGGGTTAGGGTCAGGGTTAGGGTCAGGATTAGGGTTAAGTATGGTTTTGTTAAGGGTTAGGGTCAGGGTTAGGGTTAGGGTCAGGGTTAGGGTTAGGGTTAGGGTCAGGGTTAGGGTTAAGTATGGTTTTGTTAAGGATTAGGGTCAGGGTTAGGGTCAGGATTAGGGTTAAGTATGGTTTTGTTAAGGGTTAGGGTCAGGGTTAGGGTTAGGGTTAGGGTCAGGGTTAGGGTTAGGGTCAGGGTTAGGGTTAGGGTCAGGGTTAGGGTTAAGTATGGTTTTGTTAAGGATTAGGGTCAGGGTTAGGGTCAGGATTAGGGTTAAGTATGGTTTTGTTAAGGGTTAGGGTCAGGGTTAGGGTTAGGGTCAGGGTTAGGGTTAGGGTTAGGGTCAGGGTTAGGGTTAGGGTCAGGGTTAGGGTTAGGGTTAGGGTTAGTTAGGGTTTAGGGTTTGGGTTAGGGTTAAGTATGATTTGGTTAAGGGTTAGGGTCAGGGTTAGGGTTAGGGTCAGGGTTAGGGTTAGTAAAGTCATGGTTTGGGTAGTGTGAGGGGCCACCTAAAAATGTTGGAAAAAAACGCAAACGCGGTAAAAACGCACTAAAAACGCATACAAACGCATAAAAACGCTGCGTTTTTTTCATGCATGCTCATAAAAATGCTTGAAAAAAACGCAGCAGTTGTATGCTTATGTATGCGTTTTTTCAATGCGTTTTTTTGCGGGAAAAACGCGCTGCAAAAAAAAGCAAGTGTGAAACTAGCCTTAGTTAGGGAAAAATAATAAAATTAAAAAAAAATTATTTATTTCCATTTCCAATTAGGGCTAGGGTTAGGGTTAGGGTTGGAGTTAGAATTTGGGGGGTTTCCACTGTTTTGGCACATCAGGGGCTTTCCAAACGCGACATGGCGTCCGATCTCAATTCCAGCCAAAAAAGTTAAATGGCGCTGCTTCCTTTCTGAGCTCTGCCATGTGCCCAAATAGTGGTTTACCCCCATATATGGGGTATCAGCGTACTCAGGACAAATTGCACAATAACTTTTGGGGTCCTGTTACTCTTGGGAAAATAAACATTGGGGGTGAAAAGATCATTTTTGTGGAAAAAAATATGATTTTTTTAATTGTATGACAGTACGTTTTAAACTTCTGTGAAGCCCTTGGGGGTTCAAAGTGCTCACCACATATCTAGATAAGTTCCTTTGGGGGGTCTAGTTTCCAAAATAGGGTCACTTGTGGGGGGTTTCCACTGTTTAGGCACATCAGGGGCTCTCCAAACGTGACATGGCGTCCGATCTAAATTCCAGCCAATTTTGCAATGAAAAAGTCAAACGGCGCTCCTTCCCTTCTGAGCTCTGCCATGCGCCCAAACAGTAGTTGCCCCAACATATCAGGTATCGGCATACTCAGGACAAATTGCACAATAACTTTTCCAGTCCAATTTCTCCTGATACCCTTGGTAAAATAAAAAAATTGAACCTGAAATAATTTTTTTTGGGAAAAAAAGTTAAATGTTCATTTTTTAAAACATTCAAAAAATTCCTGTAAAGCACCTGAAAGGTTAATAAACTTCTTGAATGTGGTTTTGAGCATCATGAGGGGTGCAGTTTTTAGAATGGTGTCACTTTTGAGTATTTTCTATCATATAGACCTCTCAAAATGACTTCAAATGTGATGTGGTCCATAAAAATAAAATGTTGTAGTAAAAATGAGAAATCACTGGTCAACTTTTAACCCTTATAACTTCCTAACAAAAAAAAATTTTGGTTCCCAAATTGTGCTGATGTAAAGTAATCATGTGGGAAATGTTACTTATTAAGTTTTTTCAGTGCCATATCTCTGTGATTTAAGAGCATAAAAATTCAAAGTTGGAAAATTGCAAAATGTTCAAAATTTTTGCCAAATTTCCATTTTTTTCACAAATAAACACAAGTTATATGAATGAACTTTTACCACTAACATGAAGTACAATATGTCATGAGAAAACATTGTCAGAATCACCAGGATCCATGGAAGCGTTCCAGAGTTATTACCTCATAAAGGGACAGTGGTCAGAATTGTAAAAATTGGCCTGGGAATTAACATGCAAACCACCCTTGGGAGTAAAGGGGTTAAAATTAACAGTTGCTGTTTGGTTACAGCCTATGAATGTTCATTATGTTAACACTCCTACATAGAATGGTGAAAATGTGTGTGTTTATGTGTTTGTGTTTACTTATTGGCCTAGTAATGAGGGTGTGGAGCTGACACCTTTTCATTACTAAGCCTAGGGCTAGGTGTCAATGACAGTTGCTGACATCAAGCCCTAATCCCATTACCCTGATGCCAGACTGCATCAGCATGAAAAAGGTGGTGTTAACCAAAAAATTTACATCACAAAACATTTTAGAAAATATCTTTAGCTAAAAAAAACTTCATTGCTGTACAAAAATAAATACAAAAAACATATACAAAAATGCAGAAAAAATGCACCATAAACACGCATTTTTGCAGCAGCATTTTTCCTGCCAAGAGATGCAGAAACCTTTCAGAAATTTCTGCAAGCTGTTAGAATCTGCTCAGTTTGTGACTATCCGCCATTTTCTTGTAGTGTTCTGGCTGCTGGTCTTTTTCCCCTGGTGCTGGGTTTGCCTTTGTTCAGGTGATTGTATCACCCTTTATTAACCTACACCTGTCTCCCAGTCCTTGCTGGACAACAGTGTTAATCCGCTTGAAGTCTGGCTTGGAGCCTTGCTTTGCCTTCTGTGTGTTTAATTAGTGCAGTTCTGGGACCTCTGGTTCTGCCAGTCTTAGTTTCTGTTTGCAGTTTGTTTCTGCAGCCTTCTCTGCGTTTCTATTAGGAGGTGACCCGTTTTTGTACCCAGTCCTTAGATCTTTCAGGGACCCCCTTCCCCCTATCTATAGGTCTTCTCTGAGATTAAACTAGGATCATCGGTGGGTCTATTCACGAGGAATGGGTCGCCCACTCCATCGTAGGGTATCAGCCTAGTCACAGTGCAGGGTCAGTTTTCCCCCATATTACCCTAGTCCTGTGCTGCAGTACCATAACAGTTTGTCCAGCCCGAGAAAGTGTAAATAAAAAAAAGCCCTAACGCATTTCAGCAATATGAACAGCGTTCAAGATCTCGCTCAATGCTTGCAACAGTTAACGTTGGAAGTTTCCAGTTTACAACAGCATGTGAGTAACTGCCCAGGGGTCCGCCCTGAAGAGCCGAAGGTGAGTTTGCCTGAATATTTTTTTCGTAAACGGCAGGAATTTTTTTAGTTTAAAAATGCATCTTTACTTTATTTTCGGCTTAGACCCAGGTCTTCAGAGGCTGAATTACAGCGTGTGGGGATTGTTATGTCCTTATTGCGAGGGGGCCGCAAGTTTGGGCATTTTCATTGCGCCCAAATGACCCTTGTTTGATGTCAGTAGAAGCATTTTTTTCTGCTATGGGGTTAATTTATGACGATCCGGATCAGGTCGCTGCAGCCAAGGCTAACCTCAGACAGCTGACACAGGGTTCTGGTGACTCTGAGGGATATTGCACCCAGTTCAGACGATGGTCTGCAAAAATCAGCTGAATGACCCTGCACTCAGGAGTCAGTTTTTGGCAGGTCTGAATGACAGGGTTAAAGACTTACTCATTGCATACCCTGCATCTGATATACTTGAGGCTGCAATGCAGTTAGCCATCAGGGTGAATAGAAGATTGAGAGGCAGAATGAGGATTCAATTCTGCTGGGTCCTGTCTCTCAAGAGACCCCAGTGGACTACCGGAAACTGATGCAACTTGGTGCAATGTCCTCTCGTTCCCAGGAAAGGGAGAGAAGGTTCTCCGGGGGGCTATGCCTTTATTGTGGTAAGACTGGCCATTTTATCAAGCAATGTGAAGGTTGCAGAAATCAGGAAAAGGAAAAAAAAGGGCTCAGAGCAACCCTCCCGTTCGTATTGCATTTTTATGGTCCACAGGCAGGGCCGGCGTTAGGGACAGGCAGACCAGGCAGCTGCCTAGGGCCCCCGCTCCACCAGGGGCCCCCAGCCAGCGGCACATCACACAGCCGCTATGGGGCCCCTGTGAGGCCGGGGGGCCCGCCTGCCCCCAGCGCCGACTCCCGTCGCCGCATTGAAGGAGGCAGTAATGGAGGAGAGCGCGTCAGCTGACGCTCCCTCTCCCATCATCCCCCGCTCTGCCTCTGACACAGCGGGGGCGCGATGACATCATCGCGCTCTCACTGTGTGCCAGACAGAGTAGGAGGAGACAGGAGCAGCCAGCAATGCAGGCACGAGGAGAAGGTGAGGAGTTTTTTTTTTCTATTGTGAGTACTGGACTGTGGGGCCACCCTGGGGGGACTATATAAAATGCTCGGGTGTATCATACCATGCTGGGCCGTATTATACCATGCTGGGCTGTATTACACCATTCTGGGGGGACTATATACCTTGCTGGACTGTATTATACCTTGCTGGGCTGTATTATACCATTCTGGGGGGGGATATACACCATGCTGGGCTGTATTACACCATTCTGGAGGGGCTATATACCATGCTGGTCTGTATTATACCATGCTGGGATGTATTATACCATTCTGAGGGGGCTATTTACCATGCTGAGCTGTATTATACCGTGCTGGGCTGTATTATACCATTCTGGGGGGCTATATAACCATGCTGAGCTGTATTATACCATGCTGGGCTGTATTATACAGTTCTGGGGGGGCTATACAGTTGTGGCCAAAAGTATTGACACCCCTGCAATTTTGTCAGATAATACTCAGTTTCTTCCTGAAAATGATTGCAAACACAAATTCTTTGGTATTATCTTCATTTAATTTGTCTTAAATGAAAAAACACAAAAGAGAATGAAGCAAAAAGCAAAACATTGATCATTTCACACAAAACTCCAAAAATGGGCCAGACAAAAGTATTGGCACCCTCAGCCTAATACTTGGTTGCACATCCTTTAGCCAAAATAACTGCGACCAGCTGCTTCCGGTAACCATCAATGAGTTTCTTACAATGCTCTGCTGGAATTTTAGACCATTCTTCTTTGGCAAACTGCTCCAGGTCCCTGATATTAGAAGGGTACCTTCTCCAAACTGCCATTGTTAGATCTCTCCACAGGTGTTCTATGGGATTCAGGTCTGGATTCATTGCTGGCCACCTTAGAAGTCTCCAGTGCTTTCTCTCAAACCATTTTCTAGTGCTTTTTGAAGTGTGTTTTGGGTCATTGTTCTGCTGGAAGACCCATGACCTCTGAGGGAGACCCAGCTTTCTCAAACTGGGCCCTACATTATGCTGCAAAATTTGTTGGTAGTCTTCAGACTTCATAATGCCATGCACACGGTCAAGCAGTCCAGTGCCAGAGGCAGCAAAGCAACCCCAAAACATCAGGGAACCTCCGCCATGTTTGACTGTAGGGACCGTGTTCTTTTCTTTGAATGCTTTTTTTTTCTCCTGTAAACTCTATATTGATGCCTTTGCCCAAAAAGCTCTACTTTTGTCTCATCTGACCAGAGAACATTCTTCCAAAATGTTTTAGGCTTTTTCAGATAAGTTTTGGCAAACTCCAGCCTGGCTTTTTTATGTCTTGGGGTAAGAAGTGGGGTCTTCCTGGGTCTCCTACCATACAGTCCCTTTTGATTCAGACGTCGACGGATAGTACGGGTTGATACTGTTGTACCCTCGGACTGCAGGGCAGCTTGAACTTGTTTGGATGTTAGTCGAGGTTCTTTATCCAACATCAGCACAATCTTGCGTTGAAATCTCTTGTCAATTTTTAATTTCTGTCCACATCTAGGTAGGTTAGCCACAGTGCCATGGGCTTTAAACTTCTTGATGACACTGCGCACGGTAGACACAGGAACAATCAGGTCTTTGGAGATGGACTTGTAGCCTTGAGATTGCTCATGCTTCCTCACAATTTGGTTTCTCAATTCCTCAGACAGTTCTTTGGTCTTCTTTCTTTTCTCCATGCTCAATGTGGTACACACAAGGACACAGGACAGAGGTTGAGTCAACTTTAATCCATGTCAACTGGCTGCAAGTGTGATTTAGTTATTACCAACACCTGTTAGGTGCCACAGGTAAGTTACAGGTGCTGTTAATTACACAAATTAGAGAAGCATCACATGATTTTTCGAACAGTGCCAATACTGTTGTCCACCCTCTTTTTTATGTTTGGTGTGAAATTATATCGAATTTGGCTTTAGGACAATTCTTTTTGTGTTTTTTTTTCATTTAAGACAAATTAAATGAAGATAATACCAAAGAATTTGTGTTTGCAATCATTTTCAGGAAGAAACTGAGTATTATCTGTCAAAATTGCAGGGGAGTCAATACTTTTGGCCACAACTGTATACCATGCTGGGCTGTATTATACCATTCTGGGGGGGGCTATATACCATGCTGGGCTGTATTATACCATTCTGGGGGGGCTTTATACCATGCTGGGCTGCATTATACCATTTTGAGGGGTTATATACCATGCTGGGCTGTATTATACCGTGCTGGGCTGTATTATACCATTCTGAGGGGGCTACATACCATGCTAGGCTGTATTATACCATGCTGAGGGGGCTATTTACCATGCTGGGCTGTATTATCCCATTCTGCTGGGCTGTATTATACCATGCTGTGCTGTATTATACCATGCTGGGGGGCTATATACCATGCTGGGCTGTATTATACCATTCTGGGGGCTATATACCATGGTGGGCTGTATTATACCATGGTGGGCTGTATTATACAGCCCACCATGGTATACAGGCTGTATTATACCATTCTCGGGGAGCTATATACCATGCTGGGCTGTATTATACCATGCTGGGCTGTATTATTCCATTCTGGAGGGCTATATACCATGCTGGGCTGTATTTTACCATTCTGGTGGGGGGCTTTATACCATGCTGTGCTGTATTATACCATGCTGGGCTGTATTATTCCATTCTGGAGGGCTATATACCATGCTGGGCTGTATTTTACCATTCTGGTGGGGGGCTTTATACCATGCTGTGCTGTATTATACCATGCTGGGCTGTATTATACAGCCCATTATGGTATACAGCCTGTATACCATGGTGGGCTGTATTATACCATGGTGGGCTGTATTATACCATGCTGTGCTCTATACCATGTGGTGCTGTGCTCTATACCATGTGGTGCTGTGCTCTATACCATGTGGTGCTGGGCTATATGCTATGGGGTGTTGGGCTATATACTATGCGGCTGTGTTATATACTATGGGGGATACATATTACATTCTATTCTATAGGGAGAGGCTGTGTTATATAATATGGGGGGATAGATTATATTCTATGGGGAGGTGGGCTGTATTATATTCTATTTGGGGCTACAATATATTCTATGGGGGGCTGTATTATATTTATTATATTCGATGGGGGCTGCATTATACTATATGAGGAGGGCTACATTGTATTCTATGGAGGGGCTGCACTATACTATATTAGGGGGTGGGGCTGCATTATATTCTATGGGGGGTTACATTATATTCTGTGGAGTGGCTGCATTATACTCTGGGGTAGCTGCATTATTCTCTAAGGGGTGGCTGCATTATACTATAAGAGGGGGACTGCATTATATTCTATGGGGGTTACATTATATTGTATGGCGGGGCTGCATTATACTCTGTGGGGTGGCTGCATTATGCTCTATTGGGTGTCTGCATTATACCATATGTGGGCTGCATTATACTGTATCGAAGACAATGGAGAATACATTATATGAAGAACTATGGGGTGCATTATGCTATGGGAAGTGAATTGTACTACATGGGTGACTGATGGTGCATTATACTATATGGAGGACAGTGTATTTTAATATATGGAGGGCTATGAGGAGTGTATTATACTATATGGAGGACTATGGGGCAGATTATATTATATGGAGGACTATGGGGTGTAAACTGTAGATGTGCTGCTGATAACATGATATTGTATGGTGATCTGTTAGGGTGTGTGCACACGTTGCGGCTTAGTCTGCGGCTTTTTCTGCAGAGAATCAATAACTCTTGGCAGAAACCGCAGGGTAAAACACATGCATTTTTCCTGTGGATTCCTAGCATGTGTACAGCAGAATTGATGGGTTCTAGTGCGGTTTGGCAGTGCTGATGAGAGAGAGATTGATTTGTATGTCTCGGAACGTACACTGCAGCTGCGGTTCTGCAAAAAAGAAGTAACTTGCTGCGGAAAATAAACCGCAGCAAATCTGCGTGGAATTTTCCGCAGCAGGTGCACGGCGGATTTGGTTTTCCATAGGTTTACATGGTACTGTAAACTGCATGGAAACTGCTGCGGATCCGCAGAACCAAATCCGCTGCGAATCCGCAGCAAAAACTGCAATGTGTGCACATACCCTTAGTGATCCATTAGTGATCATTCTGTTCCCATCATTCTTTCTCAGATGGTAGAAAGAGGCCGGGAAACAAGTGTTGAACAACTTCTTCAATTTTGTCGATCACACTCGTTTAGAGGCTTGAACTCAGCGCATGTAAATGCAATCAAGATGCTTCTGTGTGATGTGCAATATGTTAGCATTTGGGGCCCCATTTTAAACTTTGCCTAGGGCCCCACTTTGCCTAAAACCGGCCCTGTCCACAGGAGTTTTTTTTTTCTGGTAGTTCTATCTGTCATGGTCATACTATGGATTTTCAAGTGATGAATGATGGACTGTGGGTCTGCACTGAATTTGATCGATCAACAATTTCTTGACAAGTATAAGAGAGAATCTGTACCTTTGTCATCCCCTTTTCCTGTAGTGGCGATTGATAACACTCTGCTAGAGCATGGGTGCGTTTCCCGAAAGGTCACCGGGTTTCCACTCACTGTGAATATGGAGCACCAGGAATCTTTAGATTTGTTTGTACTTGATAAATTGCCTTTTCCAGTCATTCTGGGGTTACGATGGTTAAAAGTGCACAATCTTGTACTGGACTGGTCATCAAATACTATAAGATCCTGGGGTCAGGGGTGTTATGGGAAATGCTGTGATGTACACATCACTGCTGTGGTGAAAAATGAGCTACCTGAACCCATTTAGGAATTCTACAAAGTATTTTCTGAAGTTGAGTCACAAGCTCTGCCGCCGCATAGAGATTACGATTGCGCTATTGAGTTCGTTCCAGGTGCTACTCTCCCTAAGAGTCGTTTATTTAATCTGACGATCCCCGAGAGGGAGGCCTTAAAGGAATACCTGCAGGCTAGTCTTGCTGCAGGTCACATAAGACCCTCCAAGTCCCCTGTGGCTGTGGGATTCTTTTTTGTCAAAAAGAAAGATGGGGGGGTCTTAGGCAGAGTTTGGATTTCAGGGAGATAAACAAGATCACTGTACGCAATCCTTACCTCTTGCCGCTAATTCTGGATTTGTATAACCAATTGGTTGGAGCCAAGTGGTTCTCTAAGATTGATCTCCGTGGGGCATATAATGTGCTGCGAATTAAAGAAGGCGATGAATGGAAACTAGCCTTTAATACCACAGAAGGTCATTTTGAGTATCTAGTAATGCCTTTCGGCCTTAGAAATGCTCCGGCGTTCTTTCAAAACTTCATCAACGACATTCTGAGACCATTGATAGGTAGGAGTGTTATTGTTTATTTGGATGATATTTTGATCTACTCACCCGATCTGGAGTCGCATTGGCAGAGAGTCTGCGAGGCTCTGCAGATTCTGAGAGAAAACTCACTCTTTGCTAAACTGGAGAAATGTGAGTTTGCTACACAGAAAATTAGCTTTTTGGGGTACATTGTTTCCAGTGATGGGTTTGAGATGGACCCGGTGAAGTTTCAGGCGGTATTGGAGTGGCCAAGACCTGAATGCTTGAAGTCAATTCAGAGATTCTTGGGGTTTGCTAATTATTACAGAAAATTCAAAAATAATTTTTCTGTTATCACCAAACCCCTTACTGATCTGACTAAGAAGGGTGCCAATACTGTCCAATGGTCCCCTGAGGCTGTCAAGGCCTTTGAGCATCTCAAGGAGAAGTTTAGCTCTGCTCCTCTCTTGATCCAGACAGACGAGACTAAGCCCTTTCTGGTAGAGGTGGATGCCTCATCAGTAGGAGTGAGGGCTGTTCTGTCACAGGAGGAAGAGGATGGGGTACATCCCTGTGCATTCTTCTCTAAGAAATTTTTGGAGGCGGAGCTCAACTACGATGTTGGGAACCGTGAATTGCTGGCTATTAAGCTTGCGTTTGAGCATTGGCGACATTTTTTGGGAAGACGCTAGACATCCAATACAAGTCTTTACTGATCATAACCAAACGTTTGAATGCTTGTCAAGCTAGGTGGTCATTGTTTTTTACCTGGTTCCATTTTTCTGTGACCTATATCCCTGGGACAAAGAATGTTAAAGCTGATGCTTTGTCTCGAAGTTTTTCCCCAGTGGTTAATACTGAAAAGGAGGAATCTATTCTGCATAAAGAGGTGGTGGTGTCAGCTTTAGGTTTCGAGTTGGAAAATAGCATGACATTGGAGTTGGCGATGTGCGGTTGTATTACCTCTTCCAACCCCTAACCCCCTGGGAAACTCCCCCACCCACTTAAACTCCCAATAATAACAAGACACCCAAATGGAATATAATGGCCACAGCAGCCTTTTATTTAAATAACATACAGTAATTTGTAAATATATCGCAACCTTGGGGAGGGTCCTTGAAGCTCCAAATCTGGTGACCAAAACGTAAATAATACTTTCTGTGGACAAACACATACCATAAATTACTCCCAGCCGTTACCTCACTGGCTCTGGAGCACCAAAACCCCCATCGGGGTTACCCTGTCCACTTAATCCCTGGTTATCCGACCAACCACTGCCGGAAGTCCCCCCAACTCACCAGACCCAAACCACGGATAAACATTGAGGAATCCATATAACCAAAGATCCCCCAAAACCAATTTAGCACCAACTTCAAGGACCCCCTCCCCCCACACGCCACAACGAAGGCAATTGAAGACCTCGATTGCCTGAGACCCCCCCATTCCGAAAAGCCATGGCCCTCTCAATCCCATCCTGCAGCCCCAAAGCCCAAAGATCCATTCCCACATCATTTAAATGAACGCCGTCAGCCCGCCAAAACTCCCCCCTCCCTCCTTCCAAATCAAAATGCCGAACCACCACCCCCCCGTTCCTAACCACGAACGCAGACACTGCCCGATTGACCTTTATCCGTGCCTTATTTAACTTGATCACCGACCTCGCATGCCGCCAAGTCTTCCTCGGCACCATCTCCGACCACACCACAGTTAGCCCTTTAAACGATAACCACAACCGCAGAAGATCGTGCTTAATGTCCTTGACCAATTCACGGAAAGGACGGACCCCCAAATCATTTCCCCCGGCGTGCAGAACTAGAATATCAGGATCCCTGTCAAGCCTAGCGCTATTATGGACTTCCTGCAAAACCCTGTTCCAACCCATCCCCCTGAAACCCAACCATCTTACCACCGCCAAACTGCGCCCAAAACCCAATTGCCGCTCCTCCCGCCGAACATCCGCACGCCGAGCTCCCCAATACACAAAGGAATGGCCCAGGATCCACACCAGCAAAGGAGTGCAACCTGTAATGACAAAAAACCACTATTAGCCACCGCGCAAACAACTCACACCACGCCCTCCCCCTCACGCAATTCCGCATTCAAAGCCCCAACTCGAACGTACGACCTGTAACGACTCGATTCCCACCGACCAATCCGCTGTATCATCTTCGAACCCAAACCACCAGCAGCCGCCTCTGTGGCCGCCCCGATCCGAAAAGAGTGAGAAGCGAACCGAGACCCATCAATACCCAACCTGTCCAGGCCTTTACGCAAAACCGCCACGAACTGGAACCTTGACAAGAAGGAACCATCAACATGCCGCAGCAATGGCCCATCGCCCCTCTGCTGCTCTGACCTGTAAACCCGCAAGCATCGCACCGGGCACATCAGGGATCCAGGCACAGCGCCCAACACCACCCTTTTTCCCCTACCCTCCTGATCCGTTTTCGATCTCCGAATCCAAAACTCCAAGCCCTCGTCACCCACTAACACGTCCCTGTCCAACAAACCCCCACCCGAATACCGCCCTGGAGAGACCAACTCCCCCACCCTCAATGCCCCGAAAAAGGCAAGCGAAAAAGCTGCCCGAAAAAGAGAACACTCAAACCGTGACACACAAACCTCGTCCATCACAGCCCCCAACCGTTCAAGTATGCCAAATGACAGCGGACGCCGGCAATCCCCCCTACCGCCCCGACGTCGGAAACCCTTCATAGCCTGGCTGACCAAGAAACACTTAGTCAAATCAACCTGCCCCCGCAATTTAAATCCAAAGGCTAAACCAGCCCTAATCTGCCCCACCCTGGAGACCGACCACCCCTCTTCCGCCCCAAACCCCAACCATGCTAGCAATGCCCCCAAATGATCCTCCCTCGAGTTGCCACACAAACGTGCCCCCAACCAATTTTCCCAAGCGTTCCAAACCGCCTCGTAGGTCGACCAAGTACCAGCAGACAAAGAAGCCCGAATCAAAGGTTCTGCAGCCCTGAGACCACCTTCCAAAGCCCGGCAGGACACTCGAGACCCGCTTCCTCCACCTCTGGGGCCAAAGTCCGAAAGCGCTCCCACTGCAAACGAGACAAAGAATCAGCAATGGAATTCCTAACACCAGGCACATGAGAAGCCGTTACATGAGCATTGAGTGATAAACAAGTCAACACCAGTTGCCGCAGAACTCGAATCACCGGAGGAGAAGACGCCGTCAGGCTGTTAATGGAGCACACCACTCCCATGTTATCACAATGAAAACGAACTTTTTTATTCCGAAACTCCTCCCTCCACAAGTTCACCGCCACCAATATGGGAAAAAATCTCCAACAAAGCAATGTTCTTAACGAGGCCCAACTGGACCCACTCATCAGGCCACGCAGCTGCGCACCATTGGCCCTTAAAATACGCCCCAAAACCCACTCCACCTGACGCATCCGTAAACAGGTCCAACTCCCCGTTTGAAACTCCTTCATCCATGAGCAATGATCTTCCGTTATATTGCTCCAAAAACTTGTCCCACACCTCCAAATCTGCCTTATGATCACTGGTCAGTCGAACAAAATGATGTGGAGCCTTCACTCCCGCTGTCGCACTCGCCAGACGCCGCGAAAAGACCCTTCCCATCGGAATGACACGACAAGCAAAATTCAATTTACCAAGTAGCGACTGCACCTCTCTCAATGCCAATTTCTTCACCCGCCTAGCTCGAGCCACCTCCACCCGCAACGCCTCAACCTTATCATCCGGCAATCGGAACTCCCAAGCCACTGAATCAATCACAATTACCAAAAAGGACAGGCACGTACAAGGCCCCTCCGTTTTCCCCGGCGCAAGCGGCACGCCAAAACGCTCAGACACCCAGACCACGGCACTAAGCAACCTCTCACAACAACCCGAGTCCCCCGGGCCAATACATAAAAAATCATCAAGGTAATGAATCACCGACTCAAGACCCGAAATGTCACGGATGACCCATTCAAGAAAAGAGCTGAACGCCTCAAAAAACGCACAAGAGACCGAGCAACCCATTGGCAAACATCTATCAACCAAAAAATTCCCCCTCCCAAAAACAGCCCAACAACCTAACACTGTCAGGATGAACCGGAAGCAATCGAAACGCCGACTCGATATCCGTTTTCGCCAACAGTGCCCCCCTACCACACCTCCGTACCAAATTTGCCGCCTCATCAAACGACGTATACACAACCGAGCACAGCTCCGGATCAATCCCATCATTCACCGACCTACCACGAGGGAAAGATAGGTGATGAGTAAGCCGAAACTTATTCGGCTCTTTCTTCTGCACCACCTCCAAGGGTGAAACAACCAGATCCTCAAACGGAGGATCTTTAAACGGCCCCGCCATCCGTCCCAAACGCACTTCCTTGGCCAACTTTTCCGACACCACCGCCCCAGAAAGGTCGGCAGACCTGAGATTCTTCCACCCCCGAGGTATTTCAAAAGGAGGGTCAGGAATTCTAAAACCATCCGTAAAACCGGACACCAACAATGCCGCCTTTTCACCATCTGGGAACCTATTTAGATAAGGGGCCATCGCGGCCATTCTCACCGGCGTCTCCCCCTTTGGAATTACCACTCTCCCCCTTTCTTTTTTGCTTTTTAAAGCATTTTGAAGCCCCGTGCGAGGATCCGCTGCAATGGGAACACAGGTGCTTGAATCTACAGTTTGAACCGAACCTGCATTGCCCATCGTTAAACTGCCAGCAGAGACCCTGCCTCTGGACGGCCGCCTGACCACCTGCCCCCTGACCCCCACTTTGCCCATTGGATGAGCTAACCCCTCCAACCCCCCCTCCTCCAAGAAAGGAATGGCCAAATTTTGACTGCGTCATAACCCGTAACCACAAACTTATGTCCTTCTGATCCCACCGAATCGCCGGACGAATCGCCTTCCTTTGTCTAAATTGCTCGTCGTAGCGAAGCCAAGCCTGACCCCCATAAACCCAATATGCCTCCCCAATTGAATCCAGATAACAAAAAAGAGGAGAACAATTTTCCGGTGCCTTTTCCCCGATCACGCTGGCCAGGATTGCAAACGCCTGGAGCCAATTAGCAAACGTCTGCGGGATCAAACGCCATCTCCGTTTTTCCTCATCCTCTTTTTTGCTGTCATCCTTCCTGCCCTTATCCAAATTGAACTTCGCCAGCGGCAACAGGGAAAAGATCTCTACATATTCATCCTTCCAGATCTTTTCCCGCACCTCTTTTTTCAAATGAGCCCCCAAAGGGCCCTCAAAATACACGTACACCTCCCCGTGGGCCCTATCATCTAAATGGACCCGACATTCCTTCTCCTTTTCAGTCTGAACCGACACAGATACAGGGACCTCCCGACCCCCGAAACCCCGACAGCCGCCCCCGACGAGCCCGGCCCCCGCTCAGCTGGCCCTACCCATGCTGCCAGATGCGCCGATGGCTCTCTAACTCCCTCCATCCGTGCCAGCAAATCCCGTACGGATGACAACATGTCCCCAATCAGCGACGGGCCCCCTCCTCCCATAACGTGCCCCATCGCCCCGGTCCGGCCCTCCCCTTCGTACCCGACCGCAGGGGACCTCACTAAGGGTGATGACAGACAGGACATAGACGCATACTCACCGGGCTGCGAGGACGCTATGTCTCCTCCAGCCGCCAATCCTGAATCCCGCTGTTCATCATGTCTGGAGCTGCGCAGAAGACCCTCCGACCCCAGAGGTCTGAAACTGGCTGAGACCGGCACTCTTGATCCCGACGCACTCCCAGGCCGTTCTCTTCCTGCATCCTCCCTGCCGAGGCCAGCAGGTTGCACAGGCCCAGGGGCTGCAGCCTGTTGCCGCCCACTGCCCGCATCCCTCGCCGCGTGGCCGCCGTTCCGGCCGTCAGCGTCACCCCCTCCTGCTGGCCCGGTCCAGGGGGCTACAGCGCTGGAGGCACCAGCCCGCCCCGCACACCGGGGGCTGCCGCCCGATACTCTCCCCGCTCCGGCCATCCTGGCGCCTCCTCGCGCCGAAGAGGCAGGCCGCACGACTCCCTCGCGGCCTGCCGTGACATCATCATTCCGCGCCGTCCTGGCGCGCGCAGGGCCCAGCCTCCCGAGCATGCCGAGGCGTAGGCCTGCCGACCGCCGCTGCACCCCGGCCGGCCCTTGGATTCCTCCCGGCCCGGGGGCCGCCAGCACGCTCACCGGCAGGCACCCCGGCCGGAGGGTCCCGGGAGGGGCTCCGACGCCGGCGGCGGGTGCTCGGCGCCGCCCCCGGTGACAGGCGCTCCGGAGGCCTGACCCGCCTCCTCGTCCGGGGTGAATCCACCGGAGCCGATGGACCGCTGCTCCCACCAACAATACTAGCCACCTGCCGCTCCAGCCACCCGACCAGCTGCGCCTCGGCTGCCGCCTGCAGCCTCTCCAGGACCGCATCCACAGACACCATGGCACTGGATGGTCTTCTTCCGGACAATTCCTCGTGGCTCCAGGGCGGGAAGTAAGGTAACCGCCCCTGAAGCCCCTTAATATACCCCCCACCCCCCTCCTTCACCCTCTTGAAAACATTAACCCCTTCCCTCCAACCCACCGTCATGCAGGGCCTCCACTTAGCCGCTGTGGGGTGGGGGTTCCGCGGCTCGCTCCAGCCCTTGTCTTTCTTAAAGCCCAGGATGCAGCACCAACCGACACTCCATATGGGAAATTACTTGTGCCTAAAGCCCTGAGGAGAGCTTTGTTTACGAAATGTCATGAGTCTTGTCTGGGGGTCATCCAGGGATTGCCAAAACTAGAACGTCGATCGGTGAGAATTTCTGGTGTCTGGAGTGGCTATGAGAAATCAAGTGGGCGCGTCAGTGTATCGTGTGCGCTAGGTCTAAAGCTTCTCATGTTCCAGCGGCAGGGCTACTGTGCCCATTAGAGGTTCCTAGTTCCCATGGATGCATCTTGCAACGGATTTTATCACCGACCTGCCGGTCTCTGAGAGTTTTTCTGTCATTTGGGTTGTCATCCGGTTTAGTAAGATTTGTCATCTGGTCCCGTTCAATAAATTACCCTGCACTAAGACACTTGCCAGGGCATTTGTGAAAGAGATTGTCAGACTCCATGGTGTCCCCATGGACATTGTCTCCGATAGGTGACCACAGTTTGTGGCTCGATTTTGGCGTGCCTTTTGTGACAGACTTAAGTTTCTTTTGTCACTTTCGCCAGGATATCATCTGAAGTCCAATGGACAGATCGAGAGGAAGAACCAGGATGTTGAGCAGTTTTTGAGATGTTTTGTAGCAGACAATCAGGAAATGTTGTCGGAATATCTACTGTTAGTGGAGTTTGCTCTCAATAATCATACGTCTTCTTCGGGTGGGTTTTCTCCTTTTTTTTGTTGTACTGGGAAGCATCCATCTTTCAGCCCTTTTTCTAGGATTGGGGCAGCGGTGCTTGAGGAGGAGAGTTTTCTGGAGATTTGGAAAGGGTTTGGACCAGTGTATGCCATAATCTGAATCAGGCTAATAGGTGGTCTAAGAGATATTTTGACAAGAAAAGAAGGGAGGTGAGGTTTGTTGTTGGGGACATGGTTTGATTGTCCTCTAAGAATCTGTGTTTAAAAATCCCTTCTAAAAAGTTGGGGTCACTGGTGTAATTACTGGGGTAGCAGTCGAAGCGGTTGCTTTGGGGTCCGGCCCATATAGGGGCCCGGGTCCCCGGCTCCAATCGGCCCTACCTGGTAGTGCATTTGCCACTGCTCCAGTCCCGGCTTCAGCTCCAGTCTCTACTTGCCTCGCTGCGCGCTCCTCCCGATGCGCTCCTGCATCTCGGCGCGTCCCCGCGCCCGGCTTCCTGCTCTCGGCGTCGGGCACCTGCGCACTGCTTGACTCCCGGCGCGCAGCCTCCTGGGTAGTGTGATACGCTGGCCCCGTCCCCAACATGGCGGCGCCCACCGCTATATATGTTCGGCGTCTGGACAGGTAAGACGCCTGGGATGGGGGTTAATGAGGGGATGGGGTTAATGTGTGTGGGGGTTAATGAGTGGGGATGGGGGTTAATTTGTGGGGGAGATTAATGTGTGGGGGGTAAATGAGGGGATGGGGGTTAATTTGTGGGAGGGTTAATGAGTGGGGATGAGGGATACTTAATGAGTGGGGGGATTTGGAGTGGGGATGTGGTTAATGTGTGGGGGGATTTGGAGTGGGGGTACATAATGTGCGGGGGATTTGGGAGTAGGGATGGGGGGTTATTGAGTGGGGACGGTGGGTTATTTAATGTGTGTGAGGGATTTGGAGTGGGGATGGGGGTTATTTAATGTGTGGGGGGATTTGGAGTGTGGATGGGGGATTTAATGTGTGTGGGGAGATTTGAGGACACAAAATGAAGAGTATGTATGAGGAAACAGTATGGGGGATGGGTGCAGACAGTATGGGGAGCAAACGGGTTAATGTATGTGGACGCAGTATGGGGAGTGAGGGTGATGGGATGTGTGCAGACACAGTATGGGGAGTCAGGGGTATGTGTGAGCAGACAGTATAGAGAGTGAGGGGGTAAATTATATGAGGAGACAGTATGGTGAACAGGGGGATGTTAGAGGAGACAGAATGAGGAGGGAGGGGAATAGTGTGAGGAGACAGTATATTGCAGACATATTTATTTGAGAGCATTATAATGACACTTCTATCTTTAAGGGGATCGTGTGGAGATTTGCTGCAGAAGATGGGAGAAGATGGACGTCTGCAGAGACAGCTGTGGATGAGAAAACTCATCATGGGGTCTGGACAAGAAGAAGAAAAGGAGACCGACTGCAGAGACGATGTCATCTGTAAGGTACCTGGATGTAAATATTATTTGTGATACTGACTAATTCTCATGTTTTTATTTGTTAGGAACATTAAAGGGGTTGTCCAGGTTTGTGCTGTCTGCAGTCATTCTATGTGACTGCAGACTTCTGAATTCTCACAGTGCTCACTGAACACTGTCAGGATTCTCTCATGCCGGTAATTTACATACATACAGTCACATGCTGACTAGACATGTGTGGCCTCACTCAATGAAAATGAACAGAGCGAGGCCGGGCACGTCTAGTTGGAATGTGGCCAGAAGTATACAAATCAAATACTTGTGCTGACATGACTGTATATCGGCAAGGGAGAATCCTAAATGTGTGCAGTGCATTAGTTGTGAGAATTCAGAAGCTGCAATGTCAGGATTCAGCTCTGCAGGTTCCAGTGTCATCACATGGACACTTCACTCATATGCGATTTTCATAGTTATGGTCCTGTGACAACGAGCTTCTCTTCCTGCTTTCAGTTTTTTACTGAACATTGATAGGATTAGGGAGAGCAGCTCGTGGGTACATGACTAACTGTGCAAGTCGCATATGTACTTGGGGGGGCCGAACCAAATTCTTGCCCCGGGTGCCAGAAAGCCTAGATACGCCTCTGCGGTCGGTAGTGCAATTTAATTAAGTACATTACTGCGGCGCTCCGGCGGGTGCTGTGGGTGGCCAACGCTGTCTTGGGGGCCCGCCGGCCTTGTGCGTGTAGTGTAGGGGATCCGGGGCCCCGGCGGAAAAAAATGTACTTAATGTGACTCTAGTATGCATTATCGGTAAGAGGGTGCGTCTTGGAGGGGGCCCCATTTAAAAGTTTGCTATGGGGCCCAATCAGTTCTAGTTACGCCACTGGTTGGGGCCTAAGTTTGTAGGACCCTTCAAAGTGGTTCAGAGTGTCAACTCGGCAGCGATCAGGTTGGACATTCCTTCATCCTGGAAAATTAATTCAGTTTTTCATGTATCTTTGCTGAAGAAAGTTAACACGCCTGATAAGGTGGCTTTGCCATCTGCTCCTCCAATTGATGAGGACTGTGAGTTTGAGATTTCACGCATTCTTGATTCCAGGTGGCACAGAGGAGGCTTACAGTATTTCGTGTCCTGGAAGGGTTTCGGTCCCGAGGACAATTCCTGGATGAAACCTGTGGACGTCTCAGCTTCAGGATTAATTAAGGCTTTTCACAGGAGATTTCTGAATAAGGCATGGCCTAGAGGATCCGCGGGATCCTCGTTAAAGGGGGGGTACTGTTAGAATCTGTTCAGTTTGTGACTATCCGCCATTTTCTTGTAGTGTTCTGGCTACTGGTCTTTTTCCCCTGGTGCTGGGTTTGCCTTTGGTCAGGTGATTGTATCACCCTTTATTAACCTGCACCTGTCTCCCATTCCTTGCTGGACAACAGTGTTAATCCACTTTGCCTTCTGTATGTTTAATTAGTGCAGTTCTCAGACCTCTGGTTCTGCCAGTCTTAGTTTCTGTTTGCAGTTTGTTTCTGCAGCCTTCTCTGCGTTTCTATTAGGAGGTGACCCGTTTTAGTTAGATCTTTCAGGGGCCCCCTTCCCCCTATCTATAGGTCTTCACTGAGATTAACCTAGGATTGTCGGTGGGTCTATTCACAAGGAATGGGTCGCCCACTCCATCGTAGGGTATCAGCCTAGTCGCAGTGCAGGGTCAGTTTTCCCCCTCCTACCCTAGTCATGTGCTGCAGTACCGTAAGACAAGCAAATACTCAACGTGTACACATAGCCTCAGCGTCCAGATGTTACAGCAAAGTGGATGGGATTTCAAGAAATCCTATGTCCACTATGCATCCACAGAGGCCCATGGCTCACCCCCATGTAGACAGACATGTGATGTTTCTCTCCAGAACGCAGTATGTCAATTTCTCTTGCGGAGACACTAGTCTCTGCAAGTGAAATTTCACCCATACAATGTATTGGACACAGTGAATCCTCACAGTTCAGTGATCACATGCGGATTCACCTGTGTTCAATAGATGGCAGTGCTTTGGCGCAGTGAATATGCACTGCCTCCAAAGCGCTGCCACTTCTGGATCGAGGGCACATAGCCTAAAACATCTAAACTGTATCCTTTTTTCTTTCCTCTGTTTTACTCATTCACCCTTTCCTTTCCTTTCGCAGAAGAAGGGGCCTGCAACACTGAGAAGAAATAATGTGCTACTGGGAAATGTATTTTAATAGGATTAGGACTGCCCATTCAGTTATGCAAAGCTGACTGCACACAGGGGATGAAGGAGATGAAAAAAGTCACAAAGGAACAAGTACGAGACTATGTTGGGCTTGTACAGTATATCAACAATAGCCAGATACTGTGCTTTCAACAAAAATATTGCCGTTGTGGGAATAACCTTTTAAATAATTTATATGATCTTAATAAGTGTTTTTTGAAGCTAAGCTATTTTAATTAGTGAAGCACAGAAAAATACAGTAAAACAAACACAAAAATACCGTATTTTTCGGACCATAAGACGCACCGGACCATAAGACGCACCCTTATTTTCAGAAGGAAAATAGGGAAAAAAATAATAATGTGTCAAATGGGGGTCCGTCTTACTGTCCGAATTCAGCTTACCTGGGAAGGGATCCGGCACAGGTGGACAAGTAGTCACAGGGGTCATTCAGTGGTCCAGGCTCGTGCGGTGGCGGCAGCTCTGTGCTGGGGCAGCTGCACTGGGGTGGGTGGGCTGTGCTGGGGCAGCTGTGCTGGGGTAGGGGCAGCTGTGCTGGGGTAGGGGCAGCTGTGGCAGGGGCAGCTGTGCTGGGGCAGGTGGGCTGGGGCAGGGGCAGCTGTGCTGGAACAGGGGCAGCTGTGGCAGGGGCAGCTGTGCTGGGGCAGGGGCAGCTGTGCAGGGGCAGCTGTGGCAGGGGCAGCTGTGCTGGGGCAGGGGCAGCTGTGGCAGGGGCAGCTGTGCTGGGGCAGGGGCAGCTGTGGCAGGGGCAGGGGAAGCTGTGGCAGGGGCAGCTGGGCTGGGGCAGCTGGGCTGGGGCAGGTGGGCTGGGGCAGGGGCAGCTGTGCTGGGGCAGGGGAAGCTGTGGCAGGGGCAGCTGTGCTGGGGCAGGGGCAGCTGTGGCAGGGGCAGCTGTGCTGGGGCAGGGGCAGCTGTGGCAGGGGCAGCTGGGGCAGGGGCAGCTGTGGCAGGGGCAGCTGTGGCAGGGGCAGGTGGGCTCTGCGGTGCGGTGGTGGCAGCGGGCTGTGCTCCGGTGCAGGGGCGGCGGCTCCGCCGGCGTTTCTTCGCAGCCCGGAGGCCCCCGCACACCCCTTGCTGGGCGCCGCCATGTTGCGGTGGCCTCCGAGAGCGTGGACGCCGGCAAGATGGCCGCCGGTCCGGGGACAGCGCATGCGCAGCTTCAGATCTCGTGCCGAGATCTCGGGGGACGAGATCTTGTTGCCGAGATTTGAATCTCGTCCCTGAGATCTCGGCATAAGATCTGAAGCTGCGCATGCGCCGTCCCCGGACCGGCGGCCATCTTGCCGGCGTCCATGCTCCCGGAGGCCACCGCAACATGGCGGCGCCCAGCAAGGGGTGTGCGGGGGCCTCCAGGCTGCGAAGAAACGCCGGCGGAGCCGCCGCCCCTGCACCGGAGAACAGCCCGCTGCCACCACCGCACCGCAGAGCGCCGCCCGCTGCCACCACCGCACCGCAGAGCGCCCGCTGCCACCAGCGCACCAGGTAATACCGTGCATTGCGACCATAAGACGCACCCCCCACTTTCCCCCAAAATTTTGGGGGAAAAAAGTACGTCTTATGGTCCGAAAAATACGGTACTCTGTTGTAAAAAAGTAACTGTGAACAACAAGTGCTAGTAAAAAGATGATAACAAACAAGGTATTTAGTTGATACGTTTTTTGCAAAAAATATAAAAAATATATACTAAGCCGCTCTACCAAACGTCAAGGTATACCCATTTTAGAGCAGTCCTAACTGATGTATTTAAAAGCCTGATCATGTGTATAGTACCTGTATGAGCAGGATTCAGACAGGTAATGTCCGATGTGGACATGCAATGGAAGAAGGCTTTTGTGTGCACGGCCCATAAGAGAGAGGTGGAACCTCCCAGACTTGCAATAGCAAGAAACCAATTAGACACAAAAACACACATGGGCCATGCACACAGCAAACAAGTCTATATGACAGTGTTCACATCACCAAAAGACTGAAACACAGAAAAATACAGTAAAACAAACGTAAAAATACTCTGTTGTAAAAAAGTAACAGTATACAGCAAGTGCTAGTAAAAAGATAACAAAACCGGGCATACCTTGACATTTGGTAGAGCGGCTAAGAGTACCTTTTTTGCAAAAAACGTATCAACTAAATACCCTGTTTTGTTATCATCTTTTTACTGTTTATTCCAACATTGCTGTGGGTAAAGGCTCAAAACACTAGAAAATCATTGCAGACTCTGGTCAAATCAATGTAGCTATTCCTAAAGCCATACAGAGCTGCACATATGGCAGAGTTGCCAAACTTTAGGACGTTTTATGATTTTTATGATACATGTACTGTAAGGAATTGTCTGGCTTAGAAAACTCATTTTGCAATATTCTATTAGGACGTTTGGTTGGCAGCGTGGCATTCGGAGTTCTCTGCACTACTTGGATAGCCCATTAATTTCAAACACACTTGTGCAAAGTGTAATTTAATGTCATGGCAAAACAAGAGAATTGCGCACTTGCCACCAGAATACCCCACAAAATAAAAGTGATTACATGATGAACAAGCGATAGGACTCACTGTATCAGATCAATGTCAGAGGACCAGTCTAACAAATAGCGATTGCAGACATGCTTTTAAGACCTTAATCAAGATGTCCATTTAAAGCATAGCATTCAGTATATCATGGACAGACACCCAATCATGACATAGTAATGGCTTGTCCATAAAAAGGCAGATGGCTTGCCATTCTCATATGGGTCTTCTGTTCATCTTTTGACCTCATAAATATGCTACAATAGGTCCTCAACCATCAAAAAGATCATTTTGAGGGAGATTATTTTTTATTTCTGTGAGGACAATCTGTTACCAATTTTATATGATGGGACAATTGAATCTAGCATTAGGATCTGTACATCTAATAAATTATTCATCAGACACTTTAAATAGTACTTTACTAATGAATGGTACATCTCATATCTCACCTCCCTCAGACCACCAGAAAATAGTCATGTGTGTAAAATAGGTGGTGTACCAATCCATCAGTTCACAAGTGACAGTAGGCAAGTGCTCACCAATGCTGCTGTCCCCCTACACCTTGCAGCCTACTCTGAGTCAAAAACATGCACCTTGAAAAGCACAATAGCCACTGACTATAGCCAATGTCCACTTGCCATAAGCTTCCTAATCATAGAATCATAGAATGCTTGATTGAGAAAAGACCTCCAGGGTCATCATGTCCAACCCCCTGCTCAATGCAGGATTCACTAAACCATCTCAGAAAGATATCTGTCCAGCCTCTGTTTGAAGTCTTCCTTTGAAGGAGGACTCACCACCTCTTGTGGCAGCCTGTGCCACACGTTGATCACCCTCACTGTCAAAAAATGTTTTTCTAATATCTAATCTGTATCTCCTCCCTTTCAGTTTCATTCCATTGCTTCTCGTGTTTCCATGTGCAAATGAAAATAAGGATGATCTCTCTACACTGTGACATCTCTTCAGATATTTGTAGACAGGTATTAAGTCTCCTCTTAGCCTTCTTTTTTGAAAGCTAAACATTCCTATATCCTTTAGATGTTTCTCGTAAAATAAACTTTGCAGTCCACTAACCATCCTTGTAGATCTTCTCGGAACTTGCCTTTTTTTTCTGCTGCATCACACTGTTGACTCATGTGTAGTCTGTGATCTATTAGTATACACAGGTCTTTTCACACGTGCTGTTGCTTAGTTTTATTCTTCTCGTTCTGTAGTCATTTTTTTTTTTTTACCAAATATGGAAACTTGCATTTCTCCCTGTTAAATACAATTGCATCACTGCACCTGAGCAATAGGATGTCTAGCTACAGAAATCTGCAAAGCTGTTATCTCTCCTATTCTCTGTATTGCCTGAGCTGTTTATTTGTTTTCACCAGTCTTGATCTCTGCATGACTACGGGTTTGGGTCAAACCTTACCTAATATAACCAATGCTTGTATGACTATGGCTCATGTCTTCTGCCTTGGAACCATATAAAGGGTCTTCAGTCCTCCCACATATCAGTCACTACTGTTGGAGACTTACAGAAAACATAAGAAGGATCAGCATCCTTTCCAGGTGAAGAAAAATCTTTAGTTTTATTCTGCCATCAACAGATACAACGTTTCGACCATAGCATGGTCTTTATCAAGTACATCAAATAACAATTGGAGTGGCCTTAAATGGTGTGGACAAACCAATCACCATTAAGGAAACGCCCCTTAGTCAAAAGTACATATACATCTCCTCAAACAAGACATCAAATATAAAAACAATCAGTGCATTACATAAAATACAAAGTATAATCATATAAATATAAAAAATCACACAGACAGAGAGACCAATGTATTTATAAACAGTGTCCACAAAGCGATCACCCAATCCCCATATGGCATAATGATCACTATGGTGATAAATCACCAATCAATGTCCTCCATAGATAACCACCCTCCCCAGACAAATAAGAGCACTGTATAGCATTAGCCCCAAAACAAACACCCTATAGCTGCAGTCCATACAAATTGCAAGATGAAATAGCTACCGTAATTGTCTGTATAATGGCTCAGAGATAGCGTGCGATGGCGCCGCGCAGCCGCAGGGAGGGCAGAGACGCAGGCGAAACACCGCACATGCGCAGTGGCACAGGCAGGACGCAATCTGCAAAAGCCAGCCCCGCTCAGCCCACCCTCAGCTGAGCTTGCACAAAAGCCCACATCCTAACATAGAGCCCAGTATCGAACTCAGTCATATCAGTGCAGCCACGGGCATCCGTCAGACAGGGGAGGACTTCACATGACAGGTCACATGATCCGCCATGTAAACAAACCATTACCGCATTACATTCTTTATTGTATACCAACAACAAAATAATAGCATATTATTTTGTTGTTGGTATACAATAAAGAATGTAATGCGGTCGATATATGAGGCTTTTTTATGTATTGCCATTATATTATTGGCTATAGTAGCCCTGATTATGCCATGGATTTGGTAATATTAAATTCTCTGATCCCGCAGTCTGGCTATGCTTGTGGGTATTTTGTTAGCGGTGGCAGGTTTGTTTACATGGCGGATCATGTGACCTGTCATGTGACGTCCTCCCCTGTCTGACGGATGCCCGTGGCTGCACTGATATGACTGAGTTCGATACTGGGCTCTATGTTAGGATGTGGGCTTTTGTGCAAGCTCAGCTGAGGGTGGGCAGAGCAGGGCTGGCTTTTGCAGATTGCAGCATGCGCGGTGTTTCAGACATGGATGCAACGTGGGATTTCGCCTGCGTCTCTGCCCTCCCTGCGGCTGCGCAGCGCCATCGCACGCTATCTCTGAGCCATTATACAGACAATTACGGTAGCTATTTCATCTTGCAATTTGTATGGACTGCAGCTATAGGGTGTTTGTTTTGGGGCTAACGCTGTACAGCGCTCTTATTTGTCTGGGGAGGGTGGTTATCTATGGAGGACATTGGTGATTTATCACCATAGTGATCATTATGCCATATGGGGATTGGGTGATCGCTTTGTGGACACTATTTATAAGTTCATTGGTCTGTCTGTCTGTGTGATTGTTTATATTTATGTGATTACACTTTGTATTATATGTAATGCACTGATTGTTTTTTTTATATCTGATGTCTTGTTTGAGGAGATGTATATGTACTTTTGACTAAGGGGCGTTTCCTTAATGGTGATTGGTTTGTCCACACCATTTAAGGCCGCTCCAATTGATATTTGATGTACTTGATAAAGACCATGCTAAGGTCGAAACGTTGTATCTGTTGATGGCAGAATAAAACTAAAGATTTTTCTTCACCTGGAACGGATGCTGCTCCTTCTTACGTTTTCTGTGAGCTGTTGATCCCATTGGGTCCTGGGATCCTTGGGGCGTGCATTCTACAAGTCCGTGTGCTGTTGGCTGTAACCTTTATGCTCTACTATTGGAGACTTGTCTAAGTGGTAGGAACCTGATGCTTCCCTTTAGGCTGCCTATGTCCTAGTGTCGATGTCCTGCCCCATAAAAACATTGGTCAGCAGTCGGAGATTTTACACAGATGTGTGAATGCAGCATTAGACTTATATCCCTTGTTTAGCCCAAAAGCCAAATACGTGAGTGACCAGAGAATTTCAAGTTCAGAAAGGGACTTTTTGAATGTCATTGATGACTTTTTTGGGGCCCAAATGTAAAACTTTAATAAACAATTTACTTATTAGAAAATTCTAAAAAATTTTTATTATTTTTTCCAGATTGCAATACTTATGGCATACATTTTTTTTCCTCAAAAAGAGAGCAATAATAGGACCTGTGGAATGAAAGGAACAAGACATGTTCACAATGCATGATGTCTTTCTGGTTTAATATACTTTCAAGGGGCAGAACTAAAAATTACAAACCACCATATCTCTGCATTTGATTTTTCATTATCTCTCCCATCAAGGATTCCTCAACCCCATTAAATCCAGCACACGTTACTCATCTCTGGGTGAAGACAGAGGATTCACTTTCTTCCTGCAACTGGTGAAAGATGGATGCTTTTGTTCTTTGTGGGAACAGTCTAGTGCTGAATCCATCATGATGTTATAACACGGTGTCGCTTCCTTGCTCTGTACCACTGCGGAGATAACATGGCAAACAAGGAAATTAATTCATTTTAGGACTGATCAAAGCGATAGAGTGTGAGATTTCATTTTGTTTCAAGAAACATGTTGTATCCTTATGTTACCCAGTGGCTTCCGTACTGAGAGGACAACTAAGCAATTATCATTACTTGGAACTTGAAATGCAAAAAGTTGACAATTACTAAAATTAAGGGAATATCCTTTTATGTGACTTTTCATTTGAAAGATGCTGCATTTGTCTATCGATCATTTCTTTTGTGGATTTCTATGGCCTGTTCAGAATACAACTTAACAGAGACAATATTTTTATATACGGTAGTCATCACTGCTCACTGGGAAGTAAATAGACAAGTTTTAGTTTACATATTTTTTGTACATTATGCTTTTTGTAGATATGTGAAAGTCAATTTTATAAGATTTGGCATTGGTGCTTCATCTGAGAAGATGTTTACCATTGTTTCCTTTTTGTAGTCATTTTCTTCTTAGGGCCCACATACACAATAAACTAAAGTCAGCAAAAACCACCGATATTGGGATATCGATACTGATGACATCGAGGAGAGAAGAATCTGGCACATCCTTAATTTGAAGGTAAGCCACAGATCGGAGTCTGGCAGTTGCTCTCTCACAGAGGACAATGCAGGTTTGTCATGTCAAGCCAAGGGTTCCTGGGTAAGGGGAAGTGGAGAGGCTGTGGTTGGCCAAACACTACCTAACATGTATGGAGGGCTTAGGGCCCCGTCACACATATCGCTGTCGGGATCGCTGGTGAGTCCCTATCAACTTGTCAGGATCGCTGGTGAGTTGCTACATGATCGCTGGTGAGCTGCCAAACAGGCAGCTTCACCAGCGATCAGCACCAGCGACGCCGAGCGCGCGTCGCTGTGTACGTTAGTTACTGCGCAGTGCTTAGAAACCCTGCATTTACCTTAGTTACCAGCGTGCTGATCACTGATCGCTGGTCTCCCGCCTGTCACACGCAGCGATGCGTGCTGGCCAGCGGGAGACCAGCGGTCAAAAAAATGTCCTAGCTATTCCAGGATGATCAGCGATAACCGGCAGGGGGCCGGACGCTGGTAAGTGTCACACATAGCGATCTGGCTGGTGAGATTGCTGTTGCGTCACAAAACTTGTGACTGGGCAGCGATCTCGCTAGCGAGATCGCTATGTGTCGGGGGCTTTAGTTTATTACTGATGACAAAACATTCAGACCATTTGGTTGTGTCAGGCAGAAGACAATACAAATTAGTCTAAATTAGAATTTTTAGACTATTGCTGCTAGGCTAAAGCATATTTCCCCATACATCACCATATAGTTGCATGATTTGTTTGGGAAAGTTAAGGTAGATGGTTGGGCCAAAGATCAGAAGTTGTTTGGTCAGATCAAGCCATGAATAACTTAGAGCTAGCCAACACATCTGCCATGGGTCTTTTAGAGAGAAGGGGATATATTTGGCCAGTCCCATCCACACAGCTAGTAGGTAGCACAATCCTATGCAGGAACTTCATCAAGGACATAAGAAATTTGACAAACGTTAATTGAAAAGGCATGAATGAGGAATCAAATATTGGGCTCTTCTGTCTTGGGCAGCAAAACCAGGAACTGTAATATTCAGTCTTGGAATTGCTGCAGTGTATGGTGAACAGGTGAACAAGTACAGAGGAGCGTTCATTATATAGCTCACGGCAGTGTTTTAGGAACGTGCCTGTGAAGAGTTATATATATTTTACACTGTTTCTATATATGTACCGTATTCCCTCATGCATCTCTCAACCTCCATTTCCCTTTCCCGAGGCCGGCCAATAGGACCAGAACATCACACCCTTTCTCTTTTACATCTGCCTTATGAGAGTGCTTCTGTCATTTCCCCTTCCTCTTCCCAGCTTTCCAAAGTCCCAGAGGCCATTATTCCCACCTACCCTTCTTGAATTGATTTACTGAATTTCAACTTGTGAAGTGTTCATATGAAATGTCTTAGTTATAGTTGCACTCAGATAACAACTTGATTCTACGTAGTCTGACTTGCCCGCCTTGAGTCCAGTAGTTGGTATACCGCTTTGTACCATTGTTTTTGTTGCACTAGCCAATAACCCCTTAAAAATTATATAAATATACTGTATATATGTGCAAAATATCTATAACTGTGACCAACTTCAATCCATTAAAAGAATGTTGTAACAATTTTGTTTAATCTGTATTCATTGCATGGGGTTCATGATAAGTTGGGGTCTTAGCAGTAAGCTACAGTAGACAAAGGATTAATCAGAAATCAATGGCTAGCCTCTGGCTTCACAGATGAACAAGCAAATTTAATCTGGGACACTCTCTGATGGAGGAGAACAAGTCTAGATAACAGTTAGTTATGCTAGCAACAGATGAATGATTAAGTAGTGGGTCCAAGACAGGAAGTAGAATCAGGTTGTAGATGCCACAGGAGTTTGCAGAGAAGATTGCAGCTGAAAGAAAAATAGAATGTGGCAAACTATAAAGCACATGAAACATATCTTGCACAATACTTGTACACACAGGTGGCAGAATTAGCCTTAAAAGGCCTTGGGTGATGATGTCACTGAGGTACACTAAGCTACTTGTGAAACCCTACATTGAACAAAGAGCAGCAGTCATAGAGGACGGCAGCAGAGCCAAGTTCTGGAGCAGAGACAGGTGCATAACCAACATGACAAATATCATAAAGTGAGGTAACAAGCTATGACATCACAAGAGTGCCCCAACAAGTAACAAGTTGTGACATCATAAATGTTCATCACTTAGGTAAGTTGCTGTGATATCATGGGGGTGTTTATTAAGGCAAGCTGCAGCAACATCGCAATATTATACTTGACTAAGTTACAGTAACATCAGACACTATTTTCAGTCAGGTATTGCCAGAGGTACACATCATTCCTATCAATTTTTAGCATGTTCCAATCTGCAATGACCATAAGTGTTGTAACTTTCTGATTTAAGGTATAGATAAAGCCGAACCTGGGCAAAGTGCGTCCCACAGGCCACACCCAGCCTTCTTGCTGTTCTGGTCCAGCCCAAGGACGGAGACAGCCGTGTGGCTGGAAACAGTGGTCCTGTGCAAGCAGTAGTAAATGCATTGGTGGAGGAGGGGTTGGCAGCCCCTTCTTCCACCAATCAGCGTGAGAGAGAGCTGATGCGATGGCGTCATTTTATTGCGTCGGCTGTGCACTGCAGAGAGTGAGTTCATCAAAGCGAGCAGAGGCAGAATGGGAGCAATGTGAGTATGCTGTTTTTTGTTTTTGTTTTTTTCCATGTGTATGAGATGTTTGGCTGGACATGTGTGTCGCATGCTGGACATGTAGACAAGTAGAGGCTATAAGGTTCTCATGCTGGACATGGGTATGCTATGGGGGGTCTCATGCTGGACAAGAGGAAGCTATGGGGGTCTTAACCTTGACATGGAAAGGCTATGTGGGTCTCATGCTGGACAAGAGGAGGCTATGGGGCTCTCCTGCTGTACATGGGGAGGCTATGGGGCTGCTCTCATGCTGGATATGGGGATGGGAAGGCTATGGAACTCTCATGCTGGACGTGGGGAGGCTATGAGGCTCTCATGCTGGACATGGATAGGCTATGGCGCTCTAATGCTGAACGCGAGATGACTATAGGGCACTCATGCTGGACACAGGGAGACTATGGGGATATCATACTGGACATGGGGAGGCCATGTGGTTATCATGCTGGAAATGGGGAGGCTGTGTAGGTCTCATGCTGGACATAGGACAGCTATAGGGCTCCCATAGTGTACATGGGGAAGCTATGGAGCTCTCATGCTGTACATGGGGAAGCTATGTTGGGTGTCATGCTGGACATGGGGAGACTATGTGGGGTCTCATGCTGAACATTCGGAGGCTAAGTGGGTCTCCTGTTGATTATGGGGATGCTATGTGGGTCTCCTGCTGATCATGGGGAGGCTATGTGGGGGGGTTCTTACGTTATATAGGGGCTGTTTTTACTCATACAATGTATAGAAGAGGCTGTATGTGCTCTCATACAATATATAGAAGGGGCTGTGTGCGGGCTTAAACGGTATGTAGGAGGATGTCAGCATACTTAATTCTTCATGTTAAGTGATATAATTATTTTATATTAATATTAATTGTAATTAATATTATGTTAATAATAATGAGTAGAAAGGCTGAAATTATATCGATTTGGCCCTCCACAATAGTCATGGTCTTTCATGTGGTCTCTCATGTGGCCCCTTGGGATAAATTTATCCAGTAGGCAGAACATAGATGTCCCTACTGTACCAACAAAAATGTTGGCAAGTAAGGTAACACAAAAGGCATGAATTATTAAGACTGATGTTGCGCTTTTCAGTCTTAAGGAAGGTCTCTCTGGAGTACAATGCGCCTGATTCATTAACTTGCACATACCAATTAATGAATACAGCGCATCTTCTGTGGCATGCGTCTCTGTACTTCCCGCAAGAAATGCTACTCCAGTCAAGGACTGGGGTAGCAGTTCTGGGATAAGAAACTTGGGCACTTTGTTGAATTTGAGGATGTATCCACGCTCTTTCCCGACTCCTCCCAGCTACAGCCATTTTGGGGGAACTGCTTCAAACTCTCGTGAAAATTCCAAAAGTCACATAATTTTTTTCTTTACTTCGAATTGTGCAGAAATTTTGTGGCTTTCCAAAGTGTTTTTCTCCATTTTTCTGGCATAAAAGTGTTGATGAATCAAGGCCAAATAGCCTATTTACCATTGTAGCCCAGGGGTCTCTGTTCTTTTCGTCTTCCCCGTATGTTTCAATCATTTTAGGATGCACTGCTAATATTCTCTTCATTTAACAAGGCCTTAAACAGAGACTCAATTGTTAGGACATGTATCATTGCTCCTCCAGGAGTGACTGTGAGAGGGCTATCCCTAAGGAGTTAACATTTAGCGCTGCCATCATTACCTTCTCTGCTGGATTTTAGGTTGTTTACTACTGTTTACAATGTGATTGTTAGGCAAACACAGCTTCAAAGTGAGAATGTTATAAACTATCTTCTCTGGAATATTCAGGATTTGACAAGCATGTTTTATCACACCGGAGACAGAGTGATTTATTACATTCACTTTTTGCTAGACAAACAAACTCGGTATAGTGTATACCTCCATATCTGCAATTCCCAAACAGCAACATTACTGACATGGAGGTAGTTTATTTGTGATAGCTGTCACATGAACATACCCTTGCAGAAAAGGCAAATTTATGTCTGCGGTTATAGAAAGGTATTGGAGGTTATAATATCTCCTGCTGCAGTTTGGGATTCTAAACTGAAAGTCATGTACTATAAGATGTTGCTTCTCATTCCTAATTATAATGGGCTATATAACAGGTTTCCCAACCATTCTGGGAATAACAGGACAGTCTAGGATTTGGGAACCTCTCTCCGGGAGGTCAGCGACGTGTCATGCTTACTACAGTATCTGCATCAACAGACATGAGTCTCCAACCTTACTATGCTCCTATTAAACCCTGATCTTTCCCCACCCTTACACCATGAGGCTTGGGACAGAAAAGTAATATAAACAAGACACAAAAAACAAAACAGGGATAACAGAAAACCTATATCGTACAAATGCTCTAACCCACAATAGGGTGGATGATAGGGACAGGGAGGAATAAACTAAAAGGAAACAGGGACCAGGAGATAAACACACAAGCACTACTACAAACCACAGGACACTTCTACAATAACTCTATTCCAACCACTTAGCTTTAGCACTTAGCACAGGAAGACATATCTTTCACCAGCAGGGACAAGAAAGTCTGACCAGTTTGTATAAGAAGAGGTAATGACCAGATCAGAAGCAGCTGAAATGAAGCTGCATGTTTCAGATCAGCATAAAACTGGTCATTAACCTCTTCACCACTAAAAGAAACTAAATCCATTTAATATGGGACACACATCACATCAGACCTGCGATTCATTACCTGAGTGACCGTCTAACTTCTGGTCTTTCAGGGGGACGTGACACCCTCATGACATTTTCAGTGCAGGAAAAACAAAGTAAACATTTCTTAACAAAGTCATTTGAGAGACAGCCCAGGACACACAGACTGGAAAGTGCCCAGCATACCAGCTCAGTCTGGAGTCATCACACAGAAGACCTTTTCAACTTCAGATACAGACCATGTGACAAGCAAACAGACTCCATTTTACCCTGTGAATGAAATCCAGGATGGGTTATGTGGACAGCCAGACCCGCTGATCTCTCAAGCTGCATATAAAATCTGGCCCAGATGCACAAAACAAGCCTCTTAGTACTATGTACACTAGAGCAATACTCCAGGTTTACATCACAGATGACAACCACCTCTGTGATACACACCTCCCATCAACTATGTTGGTAGCCACCTTACAGGACCCATAGACTTGTATTGACCCATGTCATTCATGCTGCTGGAAAAAAATAGACATTTCTCTGTGTGTTTTGAACAGTCACACAGTCTGCATAAACACCTACATGTGTATAGCACCATACATTATAATGGGTATGTGTGGCATCCGTGAAAAAAAATAGATGACACTCACTGGAAACATGGACATGTGAAGGATTCCTAAATAGGTGTGTGGCGCCCCTGAGGCTCAGTTGCCACAGAGGTACTGCACCTTCTCCTAAGGTGTAGTGCCCCACCAACTAGGTAAGTTGGGAACTCCTTTCCACACGCCAACATCTGCATCCCACACACAGGATAGTTCAGCACTGATCACATTGCGGCTCATGCTTAGAGGGTAGTAGAGCACCTCTGGTGATTCCTTGCTTCGTAAAACGAGATGTGCTGGGAGGTGGGTGGAGTGGAGATCCATATAACAGAGTGGGAAGGTTTAGAATTGCAGGTCAGTCTGACAGGAGGTCAGGCGAGAGGAGTTCAGTTCTGAAGTTAGTTTTGAGTTCAGTTTGAGTTCAGTTTAGAAAGAGTGCTGCAGCTGCCTCAGTGATCAGAGCCAGCTGGCACGGGAAACAGAAGAGGAGAAAGACATAGATCTGCAACCTAAGCTTCCATAAGAGAGAGAAGAACAGCGCGGAAGGAGTAGGAGAACAGAGAGGAGTTGTGGGTTGGAAGAGGAACCCTGCCTATAGGTTCTCGGCGCAAGGCCGGGGCCCAGTCCCCGAGGTTGTATGGACACTTATGGTTCTTCAGCAGACACCCGTGGAGTAGTTGGCTGTAAATGCACTACTCCCATCTGAGACTTGGGACACAACAGCAACACGGATAGAGAGCCGCGATGCAGGAGGTCCCTGATCGGGCTACAGCTGTCTGTCATACAAGTAAGGTTCTAGGAACATCTGACAGGAGGAACTTCAGAGAACCACGGTACTGGAGTTCTTCACACTAAAAGGCACAATAGAGGAGTCGTTCAGGAAAGGCACATGTTGGCGGAGTGTTGGAGAGGAGAACCCTGACTTGCCTGGGAGGTTGATTGAGTCTCTACCCCGGAGGACACGGCACGGAGGCAGGCACCAGTGGGTACCACGAACTGTGAGTAAAGCTTTGAAACTACAAGCCCTGGTGTCCTCCATTCATTCGTCGCTAACACCTCCAGCACCGCTACATCTGGGTAACAGCATCTATACCATTCTGCGCCTCTCCTCGTACATTGCACCTACACTGCCCTGGGACTACAGCTCCACCTGTGGTGAGCTATACCATCTTTGCTGCAACATATCATCAGTCCCAGCGGATCTGCATGCGCTTAACATCTCCCTTGCCAAACACCATGGGTGGCGTCACAAACTATCCAAATAATCTATTCCTTTCCATACACTATTAACATCACGCCATTGATATTGGGCTTCCAGGTCCACGGACCGGGTCACTGCTGCGGTGACACATCCCCCTGACACCGGCCCGGTACTGGGTACCCTGCTGCCCTGGGTGTGAGGGCGACCCATGTGTACTTTGCCCACTTTCAGTTGATAGACAAAGGATCAAAAAAAATTTAGCTGAAACATTGCTACATACGACCTAACAAAGTCCTTTATTGGTGGTAATATTTTCTGGAGTGCTATATAGTTTTGGATTCATCATAGCTTTGCGCTAGAAATCTCGAATAAAACACTTTAAGAAGTTGCAATTTTTTTTGCAGAATGCAACTTGTGCCATTTTCTCTCCAGTTTGAAGCTACTACACCAAAAAGAGGATGAGCTCGGAAGAAGCCAGGACAGGACAAGGCAAGGATTCACCCTCTCTTCAAATTCAGCAAAAGTGATGGTGTTTTTTACACTAGAAATGCTACTCCAGTCTCTGACTGCAGTAACATTTCTGTTGAGGTGCACACACATTAGGTGGAGTGTTCCTCATATTGATTTGGGCACATCATACTCCATTGAGCCTTTTTCTTAAGACTGGCTTGCACAATTCCAGTCTTAATAACTTAAGGCCCCATTACACATAACGATGTCCCAGCGATCCCACCAACGATCCGACATGGATGGGATCGCTTTGACATCATTAGGCTAATCGCTGGTGAGCTGTCACATAGACAGCCCCTCCAGCGATCAGGACCAGCGAGCAAGCTGGTTTCCAATGTAAACAGGGGGTTTCTAAGAGCTGCGCGGCGTCGCTGATCGCTGGTCTCTCGCTGCCACACGCAGCGATGCGCGCTGGCCAGCGGGAGACCAATGATCAAAAAATGGCCCAGGACGATCAAGCGCAATCAGCGATACCCGGCAGGGGGGGCGGTCGCTGATCCCCGTCACACACAGCGATATCGCTGGCGACATCGCTGTGGCGTCACAAAATCAGCGATCCCGCTGGCAATATTGCTGTGTGTGACAGGGCCTTTAGCCCCTCTGTATTGTAGCCATTGTTCTGTGATGGGAGACGTGCACCCTTGGGGATCCTATTCTGTACCTGTGCTGATTTAATTCCTTGTTTAGACAGGTAGAGGGTCTTTTTGAATGAGAGTTGTCCACTCAATTCTATGGATGCGCAAAAAAACTCAGCTTCAATCAAGATCATCTGTACTGCATCTGATTTTTATGCATATATTGCAATTATTAACATTGGAACAGCATTTGGGCATGTCAATTTTTTTCACTGCAGAATACGGATGTCATATAATAATACAGATGAAAAAGTCTTCTTTTTATACAATTTTAAGAGAGATTGATACATAGATGACAGATAGATGCTTGATAGATAATAGATAGATAATAGCTAGGTGATAGATGAATAGATATAAATGGATAGAGTGATAGAGTTATAGATAGATAAAAAGATAATAGATAGATATGAGATAGACAGACACATGGATACATAGACCTCTTGATGTACTTATACTGTATCTCTGGTGCAATGTTACACTGATCAGAATGTAGTGTTTTCCTGATCTGAATAAAAGAACAATCTGTGCTGTATGTCGGCGATGTAATGTGCTGTATACACGCAGCGCTTCGGCTTCTCTGCCCGGCATGAATACATATGTGCAGAACACTGTACATTTATGTCATCTGTTCCGCAGTTACGGGAGCCCCCCTGTCTGTGCACGCCATATTCCTTCACCCCATGAGGTAGAGGCCTCATTAAAACCATCTTATGCCCCACATTTGCTATACCCATCAGTGTGGGCAGCTGGGAGCTTCAGATGTGACCTCTAGTATCAGGCTTTGTAGCTGAGCCTTTCCCAGCGCCCTCCCTCCCCTCCGCTCCTCATCACTGTGACCTTTAAAAAGCCTTGGTCCTTCCCTCCCCTCCATCCATCTCACAGTCCCCTGTCTACACCACTGAACTCCTGCTGCGAGATTAATTGTTCCCATCACCCCTAATCCATCACACTTCCCCAAGATTGTTTTGACATTTAGTTAATTTTTTGGCTGATGATTTATCAAATTCTTATTACCATGCTCTGAAGGGGTTCATTTATTGTGTTGATTCATGGTAATGCTAAAAGTGGAAGCCTGCGGAATTTTAAATACTTGTGCTGCCTCAGCGTGCTCGCTTCCCTTCTCTCTCATGCCGACGGTGGGGAAAAATACTGAGAGAATGTGGAGGCCTAGAGAGAAAACAAAAGCGAAATAAGGAAAAGCAAATGGAAATAACAAGGTAACAGAGGCAGAAAGAATCGCAGGCCGGCGCAGGACGGGCGCAGCGGGGGAGAGAGCGGCGAGGCACACGGGCTGTTATTTATTAGGACTGATGGGGTAGGATTAAAAATTAAAGAGCGTTTCCGACTAAAAAAGAAAGACATAAATAATGAGGTCTGGCGCTAGAGTCGAATTTATTGCAAAGTTTTGTAGTGCGTTATTCTGTAGCATTTTAGATGTATTTGTTTTTAAGGGAAACTGGGTGACAACCCATATGCATGTTACAGCAGAGGTTGTCAGACAGCTCACCCAGACTGATATATGACTGGCAAAATGGTGATGTGTAATGAAAAAAATATGAATCAATATGATCATACTTCTCAAATCCCAACTATTCCGGAATGTCTGGTAGGGCCGCCAGAAAAAGGGGAAACCTTCCGGTTGTACCTGAAGTCTACCACAAGTAACCAAACAGAACCTGTCTTTGAATGTTTCCTGTGCACCCGGATTTTCTGACATCAGATGAAGCCCTGTTATTTGGGGAGGGTATGTGTGAGGGACGACTCCATTTTGGATTTATTAATGCAGGCCCAATAGATTATCCAGAGATCTTCCTTCACCCCTGAAATGTGGCCCCCACCCTTGGGATAAGTACACAAAGCTTCACAGAGCTTCGAGCTGACAATCTGGCCAATTACTTCAAAGAGAAAATTGACCAGATCCGACAAGAAATTATCTCCCAATCACCTCATACCATGCACTGTCCTCCCTCCCCCACTGCATCTAGATCACTCTCTAATTTTGAACCAGTCACAGAAGAAGAAGTAAGTAGAGTTGAGCGAAATGGGTCGGTCAAATTCATAAGTCGACGACTCGCTAAAGTCGAGTTTCATGAAACAAAACCCAACCATAGCGTGAGGTCGGCCTTGAGGTCGGAGACCAGAGAGCCAAAGTCGCGTTTCAAATGATGCTTCCAGCGCCCTTTTTCAGCCAATGATGGAGGACGCACACTGTGGGCAGCGCGATGACATGGGCAGCGGTCACCACCATCTTTGAGAAGGGCATGCAAGTGATTGGCTTGCTTTGTGTGGCGTCACAGGGGCTATAAAAGGGAGTGCACGCCGACCGCCATCTTACTTCTGCCGATCTTAGCATAGGGAGGGAGAGGTTGCTGCTGCTGATTTTGAATAAGGGAGAGCGTTAGGTAGGGAAGAAGAACAAAAAAACTGCTTCTGCTGGTAGCAATTTTCACTGTACAACACAACAGTTTGTGTGCAGTGACAGGGGAGGCTATATTTTTGTGCATCAGCTCTGTTGGTTATTAGGCTGCCTTAAAAGGCTCCCTGATAGCTGCATTGCTGTTTGCACACTGCTATGTAAACTGCTTTTTTAAAAACAAAAATAGTTTTCTTCCTCTTTTCTGCACTGTTACCAAGCGTTCATTTTTCCACACTTTTGTGTGCAGCACTCCTGCTTATTGGGCTGCCTGCTGCCATACTTGGACTGAGAGCATCATTGTCAGCCTCCTAAAATCTCTAGGGAGATTCAAATTCTCCCCAATACTATATACACCTTGTACTTTGTCATACACCAGCCAATTTCAGCCTGTTAAATTGAGGTGTACTCTATAGTGGGCCTGAGATAATTGTTCAGCCTCCTAAAATCTCTAGGGAGATTAAAATTCTCACCATTACTATATACACCTTGTACCTTGTTTTACAGTACCATATAGCTGGTGGTATTTTCCCAAAAATGAGGAAGTATGGTGGTAGAGGCCGTGAACGTGGGCAGGATGTTGCCAGCTGGTACTGATGGTGGTGGTGGTGCATCTGCTGGTAGTGGCAAAAGCACAATAGCACTTAAGGCAGGAGGTGTTGAGCCTGCGTCATCGTCTGGCTCCACAAGGCCTCGAAGGCTCCCTTTTCTGGGAGTAGGTAAACAGCTTTTAAAGCCGGAGCTTCAGGAACAAGTTTTGGCTTACATTGCTGACACAGCCTCCAGCTCTATCGCCTCCTCTTCTGAAGTTTCAAAAAATAAAAGCACTGAGTCATCAGTGGAGGCTCCTGGTCAGGAACTACACCTTTCCTTGTGTCCTTCATCCCTACCAAAAGTGAAGGATGCAGCAGGCCACACTACAGATTACTCCATGGAGCTCTTTTCACATACCATGCCTGGGTTATCAAGTCAAATCGTGAATTCCCCAGTCCAAGATGAATCTGACATGGAGTGCACTGATGCACAGCCACTGCTAGACTTTTCTGCTGGTACATTCACTCAGTGCACTACATTGTCCTCGCAGTGTACTGAGCCAGAATCTGACCCTGATGACCGAGTTGTTGACCCAGAATGGCATCCATTGGGGGAAGAGGGTGCCGCTGCCAATAGCTCAGAAGAGGAGGAGGATCTGCAGCAGGCATCGACAAAGCAACAGCTGTTATCTGGCAGGCCCGTAGCAGTCCAAAAACGGGTTACAAAAACCAAAAGAGTTGCAGGACAGCTTGGCCAGATGGTCAAGCCTCAAAATGTCTTCCATAGTAGGAAGAGTGCAGTGTGACACTTTTTGGAACAAAATCCTAATGATCAGGCAAAGGTTATCTGTAAGGCCTCTTTCACACATCAGGTTTTCGCCGTCAGGCGCGATCCGGCGCTTTTGACAGAAACCGGATCCGGCGAAATGCAATGCCGGATCCGGTTTCACCCCCATTGACTTGCATTTGCGCCGGATCGCGCCGGATGGCCATGCGTTTCATCCGGTTTTCGCCGGATCCGGCAATGTGTCGCAATGTGTCGCGATCCGGCGTCTGGAAAAAACGTCTACTGTAACGTTTTTTGTCTCCGGCGAAAAAGCCGGACACGCCGGATCCGGCGCGTCCGGCTTTTTCACACAATGAAAGCCTATGAGCGCCGCAATGCGCCGGATCCGGCGAAAGCCGGATCCGGCGGCCGGATCCGGTTTTTTGGTCTGAGCATGCTCAGTAGCTCTGCCCACAAGACATATATAAAAGCAAGACAGTGGGACCCACAGCCACACCCAACATGCCACCCAAGAAAGCAACCAAGCAAAGCAGGAGAAGGCAGGAGACCACTGCAGCACCATCAGCACCACCACCACCCCAAATGGAGCAGCAAATAGAACATGCTGAGGAGGGGAGGCCAGCAGCAGATGAGAGACTGTAATTATCAAATCCCCCATTCCTCCAAACTAGGGCCATGGAATATCAAGATATTCATTGGCCCTTTGTTTCTCTTTATTCAACAGCCGCCAAAGAGATGCAGCAGCAGCACCATCAGCACCACCCCAAATGGAGCAGCATGCTGAACGGGAGGGGAGTCCAGAAGCAGATGAGAGACGGTAATTATCAAATCCCCCATTCCTCCAAACTAGGGCCATGGAATATCAAGATATTCATTGGCCCTTTGTTTCTCTTTATTCAACAGCCGCCAAAGAGATGCAGCAGCAGCAGCAGCAGAAATGGCATCACTGGCAGCAGCAATACCCACAGCCATGGAGTCTGGCCATCAACAGGACAGCACATCTTCTTCTGGGAGCCCTCCCTCGCATCGTCAGCGTTTGACGGTAAGTTTTTATTTCCAAAATCCATCATCTCTGTAATATATGTCTATTCATTGCCTTTTATTTCAAAACAGGATTCACAAGATGAAGAGGAGCTCCCAGAAGAAGAAGGAAGGGGTGGACAGACACCTGGAGTGGGCTCACAATTGGTAAGTTTTTTGCATCAAACGCAGAAACACAACATCACACTACACACAACACATAGAAAACAATGTTCTGCAGACCACACACAGCAAACAAATGCCTACATCCAAACTCATAACATTTTTTGTTTTCTTCTCTAGTCTTCCCAATCTGGTGCTCGGCCAAGAGGTCCTCGCAGTGCCTCCCAGGGTCGTCGGCGACAGCAACGCGGCGGTCACCAGCGTGTAAGTATAAATATTTTTGCTTTGTTTTTTTGCACTTTTTATTTCATTTCTTTTGTGGAGGCTAATTATGTTATTTTTGTCTTTTTCTTTAACAGCCTTCACAGCATGCTCCCGACTCTGACGGTGAGGAAGGAGGGATTGATGTGGACCGCCTCATCGATCTCATCAGAGAAAGGGAGCCGCTCTGGAATATGGCTGACCGCCGCCACGCTGACCTGATCATTACCCGACGACTCTGGGAGGAAATCTGTTCGCTCCTTGTGGGCCGCTGGGAGGACCTCGAAGCTCGGGACCAGATTAAAGAGCGTAAGTATATACAGTAACGGTTGCTTGATGTAAACCAGTGTTTCCCGAACTCCAGTCCTCGTGGTCCCCACGGATCATGTGTTCAGGATTTCTATTTACTATTGAAATCCTGAAAACATGACCCCTGGGGACCATGAGGACTGGAGTTTGTGAAACACTGATGTTGTATACTAACCACTCCTTTCTCGTTTCAGGGAACAGAATTGTGAATCGGTGGCGGTCTGTGAGGGATCGTTTCAAGAAGGAGTTCAATAAAGAGATGCGGGCCCCGAGTGGATCTGGAGGACGCAGGAGCAAGTACAAGTACGCACAAGCCCTGTCGTTCCTCCGGGAAACAATGCTCACCAGAAGGTAAATATTACACACCACATGTGAAAAAAATGTTAGATGTAACTTTTTTTTTTCAGCCAGGGCCATACCATGTCAGTATTTTAATTGTTTTTTTTTCTCTTTATTCCACAGCACGGTGAGCAGCACTCGGGAGCCTGCACGATTGGACCCTTCTGAGGCGATCCCTGAGGAGACCGGCACCGAGGGACACTTCGACCGCCCCGGTACATCTGCACCTTCCCTGCCTTCCCACACATTCGACCCATCTGTCCCATCCACCAGCACAGGAGCATCGTGGCCGCCTACATTACATGAAGCTGCTGGTGAGGAGATCGCTTTCCCTTTACCCCACCCTTCTGCCCCTGCCGCCTCTAGTACACCTGCGGGTACTGGGCGACAGCGGCAGAGGGGTCAGGAAAAGAGTTATGCGCAAGAGTTATTGCATCTGAATGCATCTTTCCAGAACTGTCTCAAAGTCTTGTCAGAGCAAATCTCCGCAGGCTTTCAGCAGCTCAACTCCAGCATTCTGGAGGTGAAGACACTTCTGCAAACCATGCATTCAGAAGCAAGATCTTCACCAAACCACACCTTTTTCAGGTCTGTTGTGGAGCGCATGGAAACGCTCTCTCCTGCCCAGCAGATGCATGTAATGCATTCGTGCCACGGTGCTCTACAGCAGGTTACCTCCCAACCTCCACCTCCCACCACTGTAGTTCCTCCACCTGCACCCCCTCCAGCCACTTTCCATCCTCCCCCTCCTATTACATCTGCACCCCCTCCAGCCACTTTTCATCCTCCCTTTCCTACTACATACCAGCAACCTGCCCAGTACCAGCAACCTCCCCAGTACCAGCAACCTCCCCAGTACCAGTCATCTCCCCACTTCCAGCAACCTGCCCCGTACCAAACTCCTTCCCCGTACCAAACTCCTTCCCCGTACCAAACTCCTTCCCCATACAACTTTCCATCAACATCATCTGCTTCTACAGTCCCTGCCCAACCCTCCACTCCACCACCCACCACCTCTTCTGCTTCCCACATGTCCACCCATTCTGTAGTTTTTTCCACACCTTCACCTCTAACTGTTCCTTCCCCACCAAGATCCCAGTCCTCTCTCCACACACCCAGTGTCGAAGTGTCCCGCAGCCCCTCCAGCAGTATTTCCACCCCACAGTACACAGAATTGTAATGTGTGTTTTTTGTAATAAAAATGCCCATTGGGTTTAAAACCTTTCTAAAAAAGTTTTTTTGCACTTTAAAAACATTTTACAAAAAAAAAAAAAAATTTAAATAAAAGTTAAATTATCGTTTCACAATGGTTGTCTGTCATTTCTTTCTGCGGCGAACTATGTTTTAAAAAAAGGTTAAATACAGGGTATTTCAAAGGTAAAAAGGTATTCAAAACCAGGTATAACTGTGGGTAAATTTTAGCTTTTTGCCACAGTTGTGTTCCTGGTTGTGTTTGAAGCAAAGTATTTCACTTAAAAAGTTGTGTTTATTGTTGGTGATTTCCTACCAATGTACACAACTTTTGTTAAAAGGTGAAATACTTTGCATAAAACACAACCAGGTACACACCTGTGGCCTAAAGGTAAAAATAGTAAGACCATGACAAGATAGCCAACTTTGGTTGGCAAAGGTATATACTGTTGGTCCAGAAGGTACACAAGTTTAGGGCAAAAATCTCTCACACTCTGTCATCCCAGTGTACTCTGCCTTGAGGTGACATAAAGTATAGTGGAAAATTGTCCCTGAAACCGTCACAGAACTTCTAGTGGTAATATTTCCAATGACAACATCCATCTTCGCCAGTAACTTGCTCTTCTCTCCAACCTGCACTTTCTTCTCTACAACCTGTCAAAGAAGGGCTGTAGGAACATGCTATATCTAGTTTTCCAGTAGCCAATCCCGTTCGGAAGGCCACAAGGGTCAATTTTAAAAACCGGATCCGGCGTAATCCGTCGAAAAACGGATAGAAAAACGGATGAACCGGATGAGACGGATCCGGTTTTGTCTGTCAAGAAAAAGACGGATCCGGCAGAAAACCGGATCCGTCACATCCGGTTTTACTAAACATTTGCCGGATCCGGCGTTCCGGCACGACGCCGGATCGCGCCTGACGCCGAAAACCTGATGTGTGAAAGTAGCCTAAGAAGTGCGCAAAGACCTTTAGCCGAGAGAAACATCTGAGAAATTTGAATACCAGTTGCATGCTTAGACATTTAACCATCATGCACTTGCAAGCGTGGACGGACTACTAAACCTCACGTACCACATGTGCACCTGCTCCGAATGAAGGTAGTCAGCAACGCTACATCGCTTCCCCCACTGTAAGCCCACTGGTTAGCACACCACCAGCAGCAAATGTTGAGGTGTCGTCGCAAGGCCAAAGCAGTCAGGGAATCGCAATGTTATTGCTACGAAAGACTGAATCTAGGTCATCAACAAAGACCACCAACACCATCACCATCACCAACACTCTCTCAGTCCGCCATGTCCACCGCTAGTTCCACCATATGCAGCTCTCAAGTCCAGCTCACCCTATCAAAGACTATGAGTAGGACAAGAAAGTACTCATCCTCTCATCCGCGTACACTGGGTTTGAATGCCCACATTGCCAAACTAATCTCGTTAGAGATGATGCCCTACCGGTTGGTTGAAAGCGAAGCTTTCCACGAGCTTATGGCCTACGCAGTACCATGCTATGACCTACCTAGTCGGCACTTCTTTTCTCGAAAAGCCATCCCAGCCCTCCACGTGCATGTGAAAGACCGCATTGTCCATGCACTCAAGCAATCAGTGAGTGGAAAGGTGCACCTCACAACAGATGCATGGTCCAGCAGGCATGGCCAGGGCCGTTACGTGTCCATCACTGCGCACTGGGTTAATGTGGTGGATGCAGGGTCCACAGGGGACAGCGGCGGTGGGACAGTGCTGCCTAGCCCACGGTAAAGGAAGCAGTTGGCTGTAGGCGTTCGACCCTCCTCCTCCTCCAGAAGCGAAGGCTTGTCCACAGAGCGCAGTCACACGAGCACTCCATCCGCAGCTGCCAGTGTTGCACACGAGGTGCCCCACTATCGAACAGCTAGTGGTAAGCGTCAGCGGGCTGTGTTGAAGATGATGTGTTTGGGCGACAACAGACACACCGCGGAGGTACTGGCCGACTACTTGCAGCTACAAACAGTCATTGCTGGGCAGTCTACATCTTGAGACTGGCAAGGTAGTTAGTGATGACGTCCGGAATTTGTGGCAGCCATAGCCCTTGCAAAACTCAGACACATACCTTGCCTGGCTCACACCTTGAACCTTCGTGGTGCAGTGCTTCCTCAATAATTATCCGGAGTTAACATCCCTGCTCCATAAGGTGCGAAGACTGGGCTCGCACATCCGAAGGTCGCCCGACACTCCAGTCGTATGCAGAAGCTGCAGTGATTGCTCCACCTTCCCAAGCACCACCTAATTATCGACGTTGGAACAAGGTGGAACTCCACCCTGCACATGGTTGAGAGGCTGCGCGAACAGAGGCAGGCTATAATGCATTTGTGGGAGGACACACAGGCAGGCAGTTTGAGGGCAGACATGGAGTTGTCTGGTGTGCAGTGATCAAAGCTGAAAGACCTCTGTAAAGTCCTTCAGTGTTTTGAAGAATGCACACGGCTGGTAAGCGCAGACGACGCCATCATAAGTATGAGCATCCCACTTATGCGTCTGCTCATGCAAACTTTGACGCACATTAAGGAGCAGGCGTCTGAAGCCGAGGAGGAAGAGGAGGAGGGAAGCCTTGATGACAGTCAGCCATTGTCTGCTCAGGGAACTCTCCTGGACAAGGTGGCAGAAAAAGAGGAAGAGGAGGAGGATGATGGGGATGATTTTTTAGGGGAGGAGGATGCTTCTCAGGGGGCAAGAAAAATGTTGGTGTGGCATGGTCAGGTACAGGGTTTGTGCATGACTAGAGGAATGTGGATTTGCCAGAAAGTGTTCTTCCACCCAGCACTCGCAGTGCATCATTGACACCTGGAACATTGGCCCACATGTGTGATTATTCCTTGCAGATCCTAAAAAGGGACCTCGGCATTGCAAAAATGATGAACGATGACGACTAGTGGTTGGCCAGCATCCAGGATCCACGCTATAAAGGCAAATTCCAAAACATCATGCCACAGGAGAACCTAGAGCTAATATTGGCTAACAAACAAGCAACTCTGGTAAACCGTTTGTTTGAGGCATTCCCAGCACACAGCAGTGGTGATGGTTCTGACATGAGCCGTAGGGGGCAACATGGAAGAGGTGTTTGTGGTGCACACATCCGAAGTGGTGTTGGAGACAAGGGTTTCATTACCATGTTGTGGACTGACTTTTCAAGTACCGCTCACACGACTGGCAATACTGCATCGATTGAAAGTGACAGGAGACAGCAGTTGTCAACTATGGTTACAAACTACTTCTCCCATATCGATGTTCTCCCTCACAGGTCATTCCCCTTTGATTATTGGGCCTGTTAACTGAACACCTGGCCTGAATTGGCACAATATGCCTTACAGGAGCTCGCTTGCCCTGATGCTAGTGTGTTATCTGAAAGAGTCTTCAGTGCTGCTGGATCAATCCTGACAGAAAAAAGGACCCGTCTGTCGACCCAAAATGTTGATGATCTAACCTTCATTAAAATGAACCATGCACGGGTTTCAAAGGTTTTTGTCCCACCTTCCCCTGCTGACAAATAGGTTGCCAGAAAAATGGCTTGCTTGTCCTCCTCTTCCTCGGACTTCTGCAATTCCTCCATTTGCAGCTGCTGAATGTCCAACATCAACATATGCCATTTTTTCAACCTCCCTAACTGGGCTGCCTCCCCCCCAGGGTCAGGGTCGCCACCTGGTGCACACACCCGTGCGAGTGCCATTGCCCTGGACAGGTGGGTGGGCCCACTCTTGGGCAACAGCACTGGCACAGGGTCCCTCATAGTACAATCAAGAGTCTCTGACGGTGGGGGTGCACACCCGCCGTCAGACACACCAACGTACTATGAGGGGCCCTGTGCCAGTACCGCCGCCCGCGAGTGGGCCCCCCCTGCTTGCTCAGGGCCCCAGCACTTGCAATACTTACCTCTCCCTGCTCCACCGCTGTGTAGTCTGGGCTGTTAAATCCTTCACTGGGACTGCCACTATAAATTTGGTGAACTGATAGATGATGGTTAAGACATCGCTATGCCCCGTCCTGCTGGGTTCTATCTTCAGATGATCAATGGCTTCCATTTGTTATGGACGTCGACTCACAATGATATGCAGTGGTGGTTTATCATCAGCTTTCACAGTTTTCCTACTCAAAGACGTGTGACATTCCTGCCCACATTTTTAAATGTGTCCTCTCATGCCAATCCAATAGAATTGCCTACGGCCTATGGCTTCTGTTTTTTGCACTCCAAAGTAACCTGACAGATCATGATAGGCAGTGAGGACCATGTCTACATCTCTCCCTGTGATCACAATTTGATGGAGATGAGTAACGGTGATGGGATACACGGTACTGCGATACAGCAACCCTTTCTTCACAAAGAACTGTTTTCGCTGTCTCCACAGACAAAGTAATTGAAGGTCAGCATCGCCTCTGAGAATTCTCCCGGGAGTTTTTCCCGTGATTAGTAATTCCAAAATTTCTGCAATCACTCGACTTTCCAGCTATACTTGTATCCATCTCGTTTCCTCTTGCAGAGATTGTGGACTGTCTTACTAAGACTGAAATATATATGAAGATTTAAAAATACCCCAACAGTGTATACTGGTGTACGCTTCGAATACATTACCCTTTTTCTACTTTTTAGATTCTTGTCTAATCGATACTGAGGTTGTGAGTGCCTTTGTCGGACTCCGGAAATATGCACAGAGATTTTTAATGTTTAAACTATGCTATATATATCTGTTATCTGATGATACTGTACCCTTTCTCAACTTTCTACAATCTTGTCGAATCCATTCTGGGCCTGAGACCATCTGAGTCTGCCTCCTGATTAGAGAAGAGTGGTGTTCGAGTCGAACTGTTCGCCAAGTTCAAATTCAAGCTGTTTTGGGCGGTGTTCGAGCCGTTCGTCGAACTCGAAAACTTTGCTTAAAATTCGGCTGTTCGAGGTTCCGTTCGAGAACGGTTCGTTCACCAAAAGAGTAACTTTATTTTCACATTAATAATGGATTTCAATGTTAATAGACAGTTTCATGGCATAGTAGCGGTCTCTGGTAGCCAGCGGAGTAGTACAACTGTCAAGGAGCTACACGTGTGTGTTTCTAATAATTTTTTACCGCATCTTGTCCAGAAAATTCTTTTGGGCCTTGTAGCACTGTCTGCTACTCAGCAGAGGAGCCCACCCGTGAACCTAGTTATGCCGCCTGTTTATGTAAGCACTGTCTGCTACTCAGCAGAGTTGCCCACCTGTGAACCAAGCTATGCCGCCCGTTTAAGTAAGAACTGTGTGCTACTCAACAGAGGAGCCCAGCTGTTAAGCAAGCTACAGCACCTGTGGTTTGGACACTTAATTTTTGCACATTCTTTCTGGAATGCCGGTTAGGCCTAATTCCGGAATTCCGGTTGACCTGCACTTACTGGGAAATCCTTGTTTGCGATGAAGAATTGGAATCCCAGATCCCCATCACTAACGGGGTTCAGTGGGTTATCCGCACCTGTAAACGACACACACTGGTCCTTTCAGTGTAGCGCCCGAGCAGCCCCGGATATGATCTCGCATGCCAGAGCCTCGCGTGTCTCTCTAGTAAGCTGGACGCGGACCACTGGGGCATGCCAGAGTCTCATTGGTTAACGGAATTAAGCTGACAAATCGCTAGCACAACTAAAAACGGCCATGCACCACCACCCACAGAATCGAGAAAGCTTGCAATCTGTCCATCCTTTCCATGGCTGGCATGGTTGAGGTTGCCCGTGTGGAGTCCAATTAAGCTGCAGGCTCCACTCCTTGTGGTGGTGCCCTTCTGGACATTCCTTTAAGGTTCAGCTTTGCAACCATACTGCCCCCGGAAACCAAACACTTTGCCTTCATGGACGCTGTTCGGAGGGTCGTGGGAATAACGCCTCCCGATCGGCAGTTGGCATAATTTATGGTGGTAAGTCTGACGGTATATGATCGTCTTCTATTTTAGAATTTTAGAATTTTGTTTGTATTTTAGATTTTTATTCCAGCCTTTCTTGACTTTATAAGGGCATGACATGCCTATATCTGTGTCTCCTCCTCCTCCTTTTACTCCTCCACCTCTTTTCTATATGTAGTTGCCCTTTTCCATATGTTATTTGTGTCTTCTGAGCATTTTGTCTGCTTTGGGACACCTTTTAAGGTGTTTTGTATGTGTTTTCTATGTGTTTGTATGTGTTTGTGTTTGCCTGCCATTGTTTTCAATGGGGTTCGACGGTGTTCAACGAACATTCGACGAACTTGCCTCCTGTTCGACAAACCGAACTCGAACACTAGCGGGGTGGTTCAACACCACTCCTGATATTTAGACGTACATTTTTAATATTTAAACTATGCTTTATATACCTGGTATCTGGTGATACTGTACCCTTTGTGTCAGAAAGTCCTCCTCCACCCACCACTCTAAGTGTATCATTGACACCTGGAACATTGGCCCACATGTGTGATTATTTCTTGCGGATCTTCTTTTTATATTATGGTGTGATCCATCCTGAGTGTGAGAGAGTCTGTGGATTACTCCTGCAATTTATATGTAGATTTACTGGTTTCTATATTCTGGTCTAATCCAAACTGACCAAGTGAGAGTCTGTTTCTGACTCTGGAAATAAATACTGAGATTGACAATGTATACAGCTGTACGCTTCAGATCCATTACCGTTTTATGGCTTTTTATATTGTGTTGTAATCCATACTGAGCCTGAGAGCATCTGTGTCTGCCTCCTGAAATATATACGGAGATTTAGAATGTCTAAACTATACTATATATACCTGCTATCTGATGATACTGTACCCTTTTTCTACTTTTTATATTCTTGTCTAATCCATACTGAGCCTGAGAGCGTCTGTGTCTGCCTCCTGAAATATATACGGAGATTTAGAATGTTTAAACTATACTATATATACCTGCTATCTGATGATACTGTACCCTATTTCTACTTTTTATATTCTTGTCTAAGCCATACTGAGCCTGTGAGCGTCTCTGTGTGACTCATGAAATATATACAAAGATTTACAATTATCCTTTGACTGTATACAGCTGTACGCTTCTGATACAGTACCATATATCTGATGTTATTTTGGTTACATTTTCTCCAAAATTTGGAAGTATGGTGGAACAGGCCGCGGACGTGGGCGTGGGGGAGACAGCTGGTACTGATGGTGGTGGTGCATCTGCTGGTAGTGGCAAAAGCACAATAGCAGCTAAGGCAAGAGGTGTTGAGCCTGCGTCATGGTCTGGCTCCGGAAGGCCTGGAAGGCTACCTTTTCTGGTTCTGGGAGTAGGTTAACCGCTTTTAAAGCCGGAGCATCAGGAACTGGTTTTGGCTTACATTGCCGAAACAGACTCCAGCTAATATGCCCTCCTCTTCTGAAGTTTCAAATGCAATGCAAGCACTGAGTCATCAAGTGCTGGCTCCTGGTCAGGAAGAACCCCTTTCCTTGTGTCCTTCACCCCCACCAAAAGTGAATGATGCAGCAGGCCACACTTCACATTAATCCATGTAGCTCTTTCTCACATACCATGCCTGGGTTATCAAGTCAAAGCATGAATTCCCTAGTCTAAGATGAATCTGACATGGAGTGTGGGCTGCCAGCCAGGGCAGTAGGGTTAATCGGTACCGGGCCGGTGTCTCAGAGGGATATGTCACGGTGGTGGTGACCCGGTCCGTGGCCCTGAGCGTCCATGCAAAGTGGTGAATAACGTTTATAGGTGAATGATACGTGATGCCACCTGTGGTTTCTGATCAGATTGACCAGCGCTGCAGTGTAGCTTCTCTGGGACAGATGTTGTGGTGCACCTAAGATGTAGAAGCCCTGCACAGGTAGGGCCGAAGTCGCAGGGCAGATGAAAGAGTTGGTAGATGGTGTGCAGTGCAGGATATAGCAGAGCCGTGCACCAGGTGCAAGAGAAAGATGACAGACATAGTCATGCAGTTCCTTTACCTGTACTTGGTAAGTGTCGTCCAGGACCCAGAGTACAGATGGAGAAGGAGTTGGTCAGCCTGGAAGCAAATTAGGAATTCTCTCTCTGCAGATGGGTAGTGTGGCCTCCATTCTAGCGCTTATCTGAGGTACTCGCAGTACAGAGTTCACTGAAGTTCCCCCTGTTGACTCTCTTTTGGAACTTTCTCGTATGGCAGGCAGCCGTAGCCTTTTCTTTCTGGCTCACACACGTCGCTGCTGGGGCCTCCGAACCTTAGTTGGAAACAGAGCATTTAGGCTACTTTCACACTTGTGTTTTTTTGCTGCGTGTTTTTTGCGCAAAAAAAGGCATGGAAAAAACGCGTTTGCGTTTTTTTCAACATTGTCCTCACCAAAAAAAACAAGATAACAATTCGGGTTAGTGTTAGGGGTTAGGGTTAGTTAGGGTTAGTAGTACTAACCCTAAACCCTGACTCTACTAACCCTAACTCCTAACCCTAACCCTTAACCTAACCCTAACCCTTAGCCTAACCCTAAACCTACTAACCCCAACCCTAACCCTAACCCTAAACCCTAGCTAACCCTAACCCTTAACCTAACCCTAACCCTAATCCCTGACCATACTAACCCTAACCCTTACCCTAAACCCTGACTCTACTGACCCTAACTCACCCTAACCCTTACCATAACCATTGTCTAACCAATGTACAACAAAAAAACGCATGCGCAAAAAAACGCATACATGTGCATGCCAATGCGAAAATTTGCGCACCCATAGACTTACAATGGGTGTCTTGCTGTAAAAAAAAGCATTGCGTGAGCATGCGTTTTTTGGGGGCAAGTCGGACGCACAAAAAATGCAACAAGATGCATTTTGTGCGCCCGAGCGCACACTACAAAAAAACACATGTGCACAAAAACGCATACAAATGCATGGGTATGCGCACATAAGCACATCCCATGCAAAATATAGGAAAAAAACGCATGCGTTTTTTAGCGCTAAATAACAGCACAAAAAAACTCAAGTGTGAAACCAGCCTTACAGCTGCAACTTCCTCTGGTTTCTGCTGCAGGACCGTCAGTGTCCCTACAAACTTGGAGACCGGAATCCGGACCATGCGCTCCAGCTAGGAGTGAGCCTCAACTCTGCTCATCCTCCAGCTCCCCTTCTCACGTCCACACACTTCCCCTTCCCTTCACAGACAGCCCTAACTTCCCTCCTCCCGACCACAGAGAGCAGCTCCTCAGCAGTCAGATTCAGAGCTCTCGCTGCTGGCCTGGAGTCGGAACTGTGTTGTGTGTTGGTTTAACTGCTAGAGAGATCCTTCGTTGCTCCCATGCATGACATCACACTCCCTAGGAGGAAGGTAATGCCACTGTGGCAACTGTACTCCTGGGGGCACCACAAGTGCACTGATGCCCAGCCACTGCTAGATGATTCTGCTGCTACATTGACCCAGACCACTACATTCCCCTCGCACTCTACACAGCCAGAATCTGACCCTGATCAAACTCAGGTTCCCCTTCCCACATACTATACCACCTTACATGGTGACAAAGAGGAAGGTGCAGATGAAAGTGCAGGTTCCTTGAGCAGGTGAGGGGGGCATACTCATGGGTGATGGCACTGGCACAGGGCCCCTCATAGTATGCAAAAGTGTCTCGGCCAGTGGGAGGGGGAGGGCCCACCCCCGTGGGAGGGCCCACCCCCACCCCCACCCCCACCCGCTGTCAGACACACCGCTGTACTATGAGGGGCCCTGTGCCAGTGTTGTCGCCAACGAGTGGGCCCCCCTGCTTGCTCAGGATCACAGCACTTGCAAAGTTGAAATACTTACCTCTCCCTGCTCCACCGCCGTGACGTCTTCCGCGTTTCCTGACAGTGACATTCTGGTCAGAGAGCGCGATGACATCACGTCTGTACGCCCTCTGCCTAAACAGTCCAAGAGCAGAGAGATGGAAGATGGGGAGGACGAGGAGTCCAGAGTACAGGGATTCCCTAGCGAGGAGACTTATTTAATTGTTTTAAAGGTTGGGAGCAATTTTTGGGGAGCACTATACTCTTTAGAATGATATATGGGGCCCACCATACACTGGAGCATTCCAAAGGTGGACATCAGACACTGGAGCAGCATTTACTGGGCCCGTTATACACTGGAGTAGAAATGGGGCCCATTATATATGGAGCATTATTTGGGCCCATAAGACAGTGGACCTTCATCTATGGGGACCAACATATACTGTAGCATTATGTGGAGCTCATCATATACTGTATCGAACATTACATGGGACCAATGATTCTGTATGGAGAAATATATGGGCCTCATTACTCTCTATGGCGCACTATGCGGTGGCCATAATACTGTATGGAGTAATATACTGTCTGTTTTTGGAGCTATTGGAGAATTTAAAATGGATATCAGTCATGTGATGTAAGAAGTGAAATATTTTTCATTGTACTATACCGCAATTTCTCTGCCGTATCAGAGGATCATAAATTGTGGCATGTGTTAAAGGAGCCCAGTGACACTCTTTGGCCCTGGGCCCACGAAAATCTGGAGCCATCCCTACCCCCCCACAACTTTAGCCAAATAACCCCCAGTTTTCAATGCCTAACTATTATTATAAAGTAAATTAAGGTTGACAAGCTTAAGTAATAAGAATTGATGTTTTTGGCATTAAACTGGGCACTGTAGTTGTGTTTCCTGTCCTCCACGCACTGCCGACTTATCTTCCCCATTGACTTGCATTGGGTTTCGTGTTTCAGTCAGCCTTCGACTTTTCACGATAATTGGCTGATTACGTTCGACCTGACTTTTGCGAAAGTCGGGTTTCATGAAACCCGACAAGACCCGAAAGAAGACAAAGTCGCTCATCTCCTCCAATCCCTTTCCGCTGCTGTCACCACTCACCTATCTAAAATATTTAACATCTCTTCTGGTATCTTGTAGCAGAGTGTATCTTTTGAGAATCCACCGGTACACAGGAGAACTTCACTGAGCAAGTTATCTTGAGTAAACAGCATTTACTTCTTATGGGTAAACATGAGATAAGAATTCAGAAGCACACAGCTGTGCTGCTGGTATAATACAGTCAAAAGCGAAAGTAAAACTAACAACAACAACAGAGCTTCCCTCCCCACAATACAGCAAACATATAACTTCACACTATTGACATCTGCTGTCAGGCTAGTGTAAAGTCCTCCTTTACATAAACAATAAGTCCATTTCTGTTGCATATGCCAACACCCTTTCTCAACAGTAAGGACTTATTCAGTCAAACCCAACTCTTTTATTAGTCTCTGGTGTTTGTCAGCATTCAACGCCTTTGTGAAGATGTCTGCTGTTATTTCATCTTTAGGATAATCCTTCAAGAAATTATACTTCACTGTTGTGAGCTCATTTTCTGGTTCACCTTTGGTGTCCGATGAACTCCCTCTGCTGGTGAAAGGAGGTGGTGAAGCTGATTTGGATGGGAGAGACCTGCCACCTGAACAGGTGGATTGCGATTGGACATCAGGAATCTCTGAGTGGATATAAGGCAGCCGACGCCTGTAGGAATGCTGGTGATTTTCTCCTGCTCTGAGGTCTGGCCTCCAGTTCAGTTCCCGTCTTCTAAAGCTAAGTTTTGCTCTGCTATTGTTCCATGAGATTTTGTCTCATTTACTTAGTTTTGTGTTTAGCCAGCCCCAGCTGGGGCTGTGCTGAATTTCCATTTTTGGCCCTGATCGGTTTAATCTCTTTTGCTCTGTCCTCAGAATATATTGGAGTGCTGATATGGGGATTTTGAAGTCTAGTGACTTCAGGGCCGTTTTTCCTATCAGACGTGTTGGGACATTTTTGGTAGAGTTTTTGCGGATTGCAGCCAGCATCTTTTCTGTCCTGTCCTATCTAGTTAGTTGGGCCCCATCGTTTGCTCTGCCTGTCTTTCTGTCTGTGTTTGTGTTTTCATCTGTTTTCACCGACAATACATGTTAGGGGCTGTCTATTGCTTTGTGGTCTGCTCTGGGGCAGTTTAGATTTCCCCTTTCTTTCTTTAGGCTTATTTAGCTCTCCGGCTGTGACGAGGCGTCTAGGATCATCGTAGGAACGCTCCACGGCTACTGTTAGTTGTTGTGAATAGGATCAGGGGTCTGCAATCCGCTAGTTACCAACCTCTCCAGTTTTCTGGTCTTAGCTTGCCTTTTTGTTTTTTCCTCCTCCGGTGACTCATTCATAACACTTCACATTTCCCAACTCTTTGATTTCGAAATGTTGCTTCAAGGTTTTTAGAATGTTTTCTTTATCCCTTTCTTGCTCAGAACAACTTTTAAATGATTGACACTTGGTTTCATACCTTGCCACAGTTCATATGGAGTTTTCTTCAGTTTTCTGGAAAAAGTCTGTTCTGTAGATATGTAGCTGTCATTGCTGCCTCACCCCAATATGTCTCTGGTAGTTTGGAATCTGTCAGCATACATCTCATCATTTCTGTCAGAGTTCTGTTTTTCCTTTCTGCTACTCCATTTTGTTCAGGTGTGTACAGTTTTCTGGTGTTCTGGTGTATACCATTTTGTCTTAAGTAGTTTTCTATTTTGTGACCTGTAAATTCACCTCCATTATCACTTCTGATGACAATTGGCTTCCTTTGAAATTTTTTGCTCGACCTTGTTACGTAGTCTACAAGTTTATCAAACTTCACTTTTGTTCTTAATTATGTGACTGTGTATCTTGAGTAGTCTTCTATGAAAGTCATCATGTATCTATTTCCTCTTGATGTAGTCACTTTCATGGGACCACATAGGTCAGTATGCACCAAATCAAGTGGTCTTTTGCTTTTTATCTCACTTTCTTTTGGAATAGATATTCTTGTGGCTTTAGCTTTTGTACAACATTCACATCTTACGGTAATTAGCAATCTGATATCTTTAGATCTTTTGTCAATTCGTTTCTTTGTAGTTCCCTTATACTGTCAGGGTGTCTGTGTCCTAGACGTTTATGCCACATGTGAATACAGTTCTTGTGATCATGTGTACATACCTTCTTCTGTTCCTTTGGTGTGTCAAGATGATATAACTGTTCATCTGCCTTGACATTGGTTTTCACCTTGTTTCCTGCTAGGATTGCACACTCATTGTCTTTGAATTTTACAGTGAGTCCTTTGGCTGTTAAAGGCTTCACAGATAACAATCTGCCTTCCAATTCTGGAACATACAACACATCCTGTACAAGTATCTTCGAATATTGTCCGAACTTGTTTGAACAGTTTAGCATACCTTGTCCTATACCTTCTGCAGTTATTTTGCTTCCATCTGCAAGATAAATGGCTTCTTTCTTATCTAAATCAAGATCAGTGAAGAAATTCTTGTCACTTGTCATATGATTCGCTGCTCCTGAATCAATAAACCAACCAAGTGATGATTTCTTGTCTGTTACTTTAAATGTGCCATTCCAATTATTCTCACATGAATCGGAAATTGTGTTTTTCACTTTCTGTGTATGCTCTTTATGTTGTAATTTTTGTTGTTCTGCTTTCCATATGGTTCTTTAAGTGACCTTTTTCTTACATCTGAAACAATCTCTTGTCTCTTTACTATAGGGTTTTTTAAATTCTGTAGCTTTAAGAGCGTTTCCACTGTCCCTTTCAGTAGAAGAATCATTTGATTGTTCTTTTCTTCTCTGATATTCATCTATTAGTCTTGTTTTCACAAAATCTAATGTGATGTCTTTTTCAGGTCTTGTCTCCAGGGCATTTATTAAGGCTGTATATGAATCTGGTAAACTGCACAATAATATTGCTGCTACATGACTTTCTTTAATGTCTTCACCAATAGACCTTAGCTGTGATATTACTTGTTTTTCTCCATCTTCTCCACTTCCAAGGAAATTGGATCACACTGAGATCAAGCTGATCAGAATGTGATCAGAGTGTGATTAGTGTAATCCACCCGATTCTCTTCATAAGAGGAAATACTGTTGTGCAAACCTATCCTTAGATCCTGGTAAGGTATAGACGTAAGAGTCTGTCTACATAATCAGACTATATATTATTTGTAGTCTGTTACCGTGGATACACATAGATCCACATTTTTAATCAAGAACATAGCCAAAGTAGCTTCATATTTAATTTTAGTTTGACGGAAAACACAGCAAAAAAATGGTCACATAACCTTGAATACTGTACAGCCGCAAAAAGTAAGCATCATTTTTACTGTTACGCCTCTTGTATCCTTTAAAACCCAACATACAAGAATAGGTGTAAAGTTCCTCTGCTTAACACACTGGACAGTCTGCTTAACAATATGGGATTAAAGCATAAGAGTTTGAAAAAAAATCACAATTCAAGCAAAAATTATCTTTAAAAATAAAATGAATTCCTTTAAATTTGGAAATGTACAGGTTAAACTCTGATTAATACAACATGCAGGTGATTTTTAATTAAGGCCACGTATAATTAGCCAATCTATAAAGTGACAGGAACTCAACATGACTGCTGCAGTTTTTTCACATCCACGTATCGTTAGTGTCATTGGTAATGACAGGTAGAAAGAAGAGCTCGCTCAGGAAGATCAGGGCCCCCCAATTCTTAGCAAATGATCACAGGCAGGCAAGGAGAGAAGACGACGAGTGGGAGATAGTGTTTGATCGCATCCGTGTCTCCATGTCACCGGAGTTTGATATCACAGAAGGAAAAATCAAAGAGGAGATGTGCTTTTTCTATTTATTTTTTTTTACACCCTGACAAGGTTTTATTAGAATAATCTACAGAATATTTCATATGAAAACCTTTGAAAGTATACCACTCCCAAGCTGATGTCATCGACCCATTTGTTGCTTGAAGATGAAGCTTCCTTGGACTCAAGTTATATCGGATTTAGCTTGTAGAATCCCTCAAAATAGAAAACCTTCACATTATCCGAGAATGTCCTGTTCCAATTATTAACGAGATTAATGAGGTGTATAAAGTGATTTTACACCAACAATTTATTCTAATCATACCATTTGTCTTGTTCTTCAAACCAATCCTAAACACTTTTGGCAGGGTGGCAGGCGATATTGTCCTGGTGAAAGGTTCCCACTACCGTTAGGGAAGCATGACCTCAACAAGGTGTGTTTGGCTTCTTTATGTAGGTGGAACAGGTGAAAGTCACATACAAGAAGAGCATTAGTGGATGTAGGGGTTGCAGTAGCACCTGGGCCCTGAAACCTAGAGGGAAACAAAAATCCATTTGGCCTATTTCAGAAGACCAGAACTAATAAAGACCTGTGATTGTTGATGGCCTTTTGGAGGTTTTTGATTGAGGCCCATGAGCTTCAATTTATTATAATGGAAAGAAGCTAAGGTTCATAGCAGAAAATTGCACCAGAGCATCAAACTGCATCCTTCCACAGTGCATCTTGGTGCTCTTTCTGCCAGACAAGCAACAGACATCTGGCCATCCAAATGGTGTAAAATAAGACAGGATTCATGATACCGGGCCACCTTCTTCCTTTGCTCCTTGATAAAGTTCTGTTGAAAGCATAACCACATCAAGCATTTTTGGTTGAGGACAGGCGACAGCATTGTCATTCTGATTAGGCTTCAGCTACACAGCTCTATACAATAAGTTGTGATGCACTGTTTGTTCTATTCTTTTCTTTCATAGCTGGCTTTAAAGGGAACCTGTTACCAGAAAAATCTCTATAAACCTGCAGATGTAGGAATAATCTGCAGGTTAATAGCGTTGTTATCTTGCTCAGCTCCTGTGACTCACCGACTTGTGAGATGCAGGGCCCAGTATCAGAGGATGGTTCAGTTGCGGTGACTCCGATGGCTCTAACAATCCCTAGGTTAGGTGACAATTATAAAGAGGAAGATGACGGATATATGAGACTGAGAGTTATGCTGATGCCCGCAAGGTATGAGGCCGCGAACGAAAAGAAGCATACACCGGGGGTCTCGTGCAAACTTGAAAGATGAACTTTACTGAAGACTGGTAACAATTCTTATATATTTTTCAATATAACAGTCAAGGGTAGCAGATAAAATTTTCCTTACACATTGCGTAGGTCAAAGCCTTTTCTCGGTCCCGGTCTTGCGAGGATGGCGATAACTTTTCATTTGACTAACTGTGCTGCGTGAAGGGGGAGGTATCAGAGAAATCTGCTGCACACTCTGTTGCTGTAAATGCAGGGCACTCCGAAAAGGGTGTTATTTTTACTCCCCGCTTGTCCCAATCGAGGAGCCCCAATTTTCTACTTCCTCTCACCACCATAACCGCCTGTAAATCGACCTTTTCAGTCCCCCATGCCCCGCCTCCAACTGCCACTTATTTTCCAATCAGAAAAATAAGTTGCAATGCCAAACTAAGGCAGAAGAGAGCAGCATAGTACTACAGGTTGTAATACCAAAACAAGGCAGGAGAGGGCAGCATAGTATTAAATAATTTACCTCCTCCCAAGGCAAGACTGGGAGCTGGTGTCACAAGTGCAATCATGTAAGGAATTACCCTATGACATATAACATGCATTAGTAATGGTTTTTCTTGTCACTACACCTGTACGTAGCCGAACACTGCAGGGAGAAAATAAACTTTATTCCCCAGCAGCATTCGGTTTCAGTAATGGTGGTGGCACCTTCGTTGGCAAGTTTTCAGTCATCACTCTGAGCAGCGGCTGTAACTGTGCCACCGACCTTTACTGACATCGGCTCTGCATTGGGGTCAGCTGTGATTCAGTGCAGGGGGTGCGGTTACAGCTACCTCTCTGTATTCTCAATGCGATGACTGAACCAAAGCTGGCACCGACCCCATGACTGAAACAGAATGATGCTGAAGAGAATAAAGTTCATTTTCTCCCCGCAGCATTCGGCTACATGCAGACGCCGGGCAGGATAGTAGTACTATTAATCTGCAGATTAACCCCATATCTGAAGGTTAATAGTGTTTTTTTATGGTGAAAAGTTCTCTTTAACTACTTCTCACTATCCATTGGCTATAAATATTCAGGCTTTCCACGTTCTGCTCTGCAATGACATCCTAAAAGGTCACTGCATAGAGGAGCAGCTGGACAACATCATGCAGCTCCTATAGCCAACTTTAAGACACAGCCGAACTCCCTATAGAGAAGACAGAAATGGTCTATTACCATCTCTGCCTTCCTTACCACTAAATACACAGCATAAGAATTGTTTTTACAGAATAGGAATCACTGCCATTTGGGTGTAGTGAAAGAGCAGAAGCTGCTGTGTCCTAGGAGATGCAGTAAGGACTGCTTTGCATCCAGAAGGTTGAATTTTTCCCTGTACCTGGGGCTAATCTTCTAGCCCTAGTTACAGGGGAAATCAGATAAAAAAGGTAAATGTTGAAATGCCCCCTAAAGGTCTTTTATGGCCTTATGGGTGGAACAATATGTGTAATAACTGAAAAATAAATAAACAAGTAAAAACAGGAAAAATAAGCAGAGGTCAATAAAAATCGCAGATACTCCACTGTGAAAAAACAAACATGTCCAATATATAAAAATTAAAGTTACTGACAGAGATACAAAATTTAAAATGTACTTCAATGGTCCTTTGTGGTCATATGAAAAAATGTGAAACACAGAAATGTATTTCCTTTTTTTTCCCAAATGCCCAATTTAGACCCCCCCAAAAAAAGTATGAAAATGACATAAATATTGGGCCCAAGTATCACAAAAAATGAAATTATTTAAACATTTGAATGAGAAATGTTTTTATAGTTTTTTAACCTCAAAAGTAAAGTGTGCCTGGACAGGATGGGTGGAGGGTTGGAAGTATTCTTCCTGTGATCCTTTGCTTTGCCTTACTGTGTTGTTTTATATGAAGGTTTATCCTTCTGATTTACAGTATTGTGTAACAGGGACCAGGGCTGTAGTCGTGGCTGATGGTGGTTGCTCTGTCACACCCTGATCTCCCACCACATACACAAAATGTCTCTTCTGCAGTGTACCTTTTCGTCCACTTTCTTGTCCATCAGGGTCCTCTCTGTTCAGCGGGGGAGTTCTTTCTTGAAGTCCCATATAAAGACAGGCAGAGTCAGGTTCCAATTTAAAACAAACAGTTTTACTCAGTTCTTTTCTCAGCTCGTCCAGTCTACACTTAGGTACAGCACAAGATTCTTCACAAAGCATGGCATTTTCTTTCCCTGTGCTGTCCCTCACTTCTTTAAGAATATCGCGGGGTCATACCATTGCCTCTGGTACCGCAGCGTTCTGTCTGGCCAGTCTGACTATTTTCAGGAGTTCCCTGTCCGTTTCACACCGGTCATTGAGGCATCTTCCTACGTAGCTGACTGCCACCATGTTGAAGCTGCCCTGTATTACTTCACCTTAACAGTGACCATTACTCATAGGCCCTGGACGAGCTGGGCTCCTTTTTTCAAACATTGCTTGGCACAACTGCCCTGTCTGGGCTCCCAGGCCCTACTAACTAAATACAGGAAATCCTTCTAACTTACCTCAGTTGGCCTCTCCTAAGTTAACCAGTTCCTATTATCCTATCATCCTATTATCCTATTGCTATCTTATACTATTGTGCCCCCCTCTACTGGGCTAGTCTGAATACTGCACTTTCCCTATAAAATAACGTATTGTACATTGCATTAAACAGCAAGGCATTTAACAGTCATCAGCATTCTACAATTTACAGAACAACATCTTAAGTATACCAGCTGGCCACAGACGTAAAACACGGGCAAGGGCGAGTGGGCACAATCAGTCCTTGTACACTCCTTATAATTATATGGATAGTGACAGTGACTTCTCATAGCACGGACGAGTGAGTTGATTCAAGGTGAATCATAGTTGCCTAAAGTTATTCAAAAAAATTCAGAATTGCCCAAATCTGCATTTTTTTTTGTGATTCGATGCTGGTGAATCCAGCAAAATGGCTACCAGGTTTTAAAAAAAATCCTGTCCTCACCTCCTCAAACTTCTCCCACCAGGATCAGGCTAGATGGACACTGATAAGCCTTAGGCACCCATAAATGTGTTGCCAGTTTACCACTTGTCCATCTGTGAAGCACTTTTAGTAGGTTCCAACTACTGCATGCCAGGAAGATCCCACAACACTTGCTATTTTTTTTTATAGCGGCTCTGACCCAGTCATTTAGCCATCACAGTTAGACCATTGCAGAAGTCGCTCAAGTCTTAATGCTTTCCTATGTTTCCTACTTCCAACACATCAGAGTAAATTACTGATTCATTGTAGACCGATTGAAAATTTATTTCTGCTTATTGTCAAACTTTTCACATTACCGCACCTTGGATTTAGGTCATATAACTTGTAAGATTTTTATATTCCCAGCATGATTCTTTGCAAGAAGAAAACAAATCTGTCCAGGAATGCCAATTGGAATTGTATACATAGTTGACCATATTATATGGTTACCCCAGGACATCCCTTCTACACAGAGTCCTTTTGAAGCAATCCCATGACACATAGATTAGGGTTTTGCACTGAAATAACACATGTATGTTTTTCTCCATGTGTATACAACACAAGTCATTTATATTACATTTGTATGTATATATATATATATATATATATATATATACTGCTCAAAAAAATAAAGGGAACACTTAAACATAGGAAAAATAAAGGGAACACTTAAACATAGGTTCCTATGTTTTAGTGTTCCCTTTATTTTTTGTGCAGTGTGTGTATGTATATATATATATATATATATTCAGTATAAAATACAATGTATCACGCTGACTAAGCATTTCCTATCTACTTGTTGATATTTATATTTTTATTCACCTTGAATAATGCAAAAGGTGCCTTGGGGATTACAAAAACATTAGAGTTATGATACATACACTTGCTTCTATTGTTTCATTCATTAGGTTTTGTGCATTGAAATATAAGTTCAAAAATCTTTACATGCAAGTCTTGGATTGTTTAACCTTTTTTGGGACCAGGAGGATATTTACTATTCTGTATGCTGGTGATTATTTTTCTTTTCAAGCTTTCCATATTCTCAAATTATAACAGATAATTAAGATGTTCAAAGAGTTAAGGAGGGCGCAGACCATGTCTATCTTGTAACTAGAGTTGCGCAAAACGGGTCGAAAAATTTCAAAAGTCGCCGACTTTTGGCAAAGTCGGGTTTCATGAAACGAAACCCGACCCTAGGATGAGGTCTGCCACGAGGTCGGCGACTTACGCGCCAAAGTCGCGTTTCAAAAGTTTGTTTTGCGCTCTTTTTCAGCCAATCAGGATCCACGGACACTGTGGGCAACGTGATGACATAGGCACGGGTCACCACCATCTTTCAGAAGGGCATGCAAGTGATTGGCTTGCTTTGGTGGGCGTCACAGGGGGTATAAAAGGGCGTGCACGCCGACCGCCATCTTACTTCTGCCGATCTTAGCATAGGGAGAGGTTGCTGCTGATTCTGTAGGGAGAGTGTTAGGCAGGGAAGAAGAAAAAAAAAACTGCTTCTGCTGCTAGCGATTGTGCCTGTACAACACACCAGTCACTATGTGTGCAGTGCAAGGGGAGGCTATATAGTGGTGTATCAGTGGTGTTGGTTGTTGGGCTGCCTTCTAAGGCTTCCTGACAGCTGCATTGCTGTTTCCCCACTGCTCTGCAAACTGCTTTTTTAAAAGCAATCCCAATTTTTTTTTTGTCCTGCTGAGGTACTGAGCTGCAAACTGCTTTTTTAAAAGCAATGCCAATTTTTTTTTTTTTTGTCCTGCTGAGGTACTGAGCGTGCATTTTTTCACACCATACAGCGGTGTACGCTCCTCACACAGTACCGTGTAACGGCTGTTATCACAGCCACAGTGAAGCTATCTGTGTCACTCTGTGAGAATAAGTCGAGGACATTTTCCGTTCTTACAGACCTGCACTCTAGGGAGATTCCTACTCTGCCCAATTCTACATACACCTTGTAGTTTGTGATACACTAGCCAATTTCTGCCTGTGACATAGCGCTGTGATATTCAGTGGGCCTCACACAATCCAAAAGTGTCCAGTGTCCACAAGTGTCTGCAGAAATTCAAAATCTCCCTTATCCTCTAGTCACTTTGGTCACAGCTGTGCCATCGAGCCTGTGACATAGCGCTCAGATATTCAGTGGGCCTCACACAATCCAAAAGTGTCCAGTGTCCAATGTGTCCACAAGTGTCTGCAGAAATTCAAAATCTCACTTATCCTCTAGTCACTTTGGTCACAGCTGTGCCATCGAGCCTGTGACATAGCGCTCAGATATTCAGTGGGCCTCACACAATCCAAAAGTGTCCAGTGTCCACTAGTGTGAGCAGAAATTCAAAATCTCCACTGTCCTATAGACACCTTGTACATTGTTTTACATTACTATATAGTTTGTTGGATTTTGTCTACATTTCTACCAAAAATGAGGAAGGCTGGTGGAAGAGGCCATGGAATTGGGCGGGGGTTGGCAGCTGGTAATGATGGTGTTGGTGGTGGATCTGATGGTAGTGGCAAGAACAAAATAGGACCGAATGCAGGAGGTGTTGAGCCTGCATCATCGTCTGGCTCCATAAGGCTTCGAAGGCTTAGTTTTCTAGGAGTTGGCAAACCGCTTTTAAAGCCAGAGCATCAGGAAAAAGTTTTGTCTGACATTGCTGACTCAGCCTCCAGCTCTATCGCCTCCTCTTCTTCAGTTGTAAAAAGTAAAAGCACTGAGTCGTCATTGGAGGCTCATGTTCATGAACCACACCTTTCCTTGTGTCCTTCACCCCAACCAAGATTGAAGGATGACGCAGGCCATACTACTGATTACTCCATGGAGCTGTTTTCACATACCATGCCTGGATTATCAAGTCAAATGGTGAATTACCCAGGCCAAGATGAATCTGACATGGAGTGCACTGATGCACAGCCGCTGATAGATGATTCTGCTGGTACATTCACTCAGAGCACTACATTGTCCTCGCAGTGTACAGAGCCAGATTCTGACCCTGATGAGACTCAGGTGCCCCTTCCCGCACACTATACCACCATACACGGTGACACAGAGGAAGGTGCACATGACATTGAAGAGGAGGTGATGGATGACCCAGTTGTTGACCCAGATTGGCATCCATTGGGGGAAGAGGGTGCTGCTTCCAATAGCTCAGATGAGGAGCATCCACAGCAGACATCGACATCGCAACAGCTGTTATCTGGCAGGCCCGGAGCACTCCAAAGACAGGTTCCAAAAATCAAAAGAGTTGCTGGACAGCTTGTCCAGAGGGTCAAAAGATCACAGCGTGCTAGGCCGCAAAATGTCTGCCAAAGTAGGAAGATGGCAGTGTGGCACTTTTTTGAACAAAATCCTCATGATCAGGCCAAGGTTATCTGTAAGAAGTGCGCAAAGACCTTTAGCCGAGGGAAAAATCTGAAAAATTTGAATGCCAGTTGCATGCTTAGACATTTAAACACCATGCACTTGCAAGCGTGGACACAACACCAAACCTCAAGTGCCACATGTGCAACTGATCACAACGAAGGTAGTCAGCAACGCTACATTGTTTCCCCCACTGTAAGCCCACCGGTTAGCACAGCAGCAAATGTTGAGGTGTCGTTGCAAGGCCACAGCAGTCAGGGAATCCCACTGTTATATCAACGAAAGACTGATTCTAGGCCATCAGAAAGAACACCAACTCCATCACCATCATCAACCCTCTCTCAGTCCACCCTGTCCACCGCTACTTCCACCATATGCAGCTCTCAGGTCCAGCTCACCCTCCCAGACACTATGAGTAGGTCAAGAAAGTACTCAGTCTCTCATCCGCGTACACTGGGTTTGAACGCCCACATTGCCAAACTAATCTCGTTTGAGATGATGCCCTTTCGGTTGGTGGAAAGTGCAGCTTTCCGCGAACTCATGGCCTATGCAGTACCACGCTATGACCTACCCAGTCGCCACTTCGTCTCTCGCAAAGCCATCCCAGCCCTCCACCATCATGTGAAAGACCGCATTGTCCATGCACTAAAAGCAGTCAGTGAGCGGAAAGGTGCACCTCACAACTGATGCATGGTCCAGTCGGCATGGCCAGGGCCGTTACGTGTCCATCATTGCGCACTGGGTTAATGTGGTGGATGCAGGGTCCACAGGGGACAGCGTTGGTGGGACAGTGCTGCCTAGCCCACGGTATAGGAAACAGTTGGCTGTAGGCGTTCGACCCTCCTCCTCCTCCACCTCCAGAAGCAAAAGCTCGTCCACAGAGCGCAGTCGTACGAGCACTCCATCTGCAGCTGCCACTGTTGCATACGAGGTGTCCCCCTATCGAGCAGCTAGTGGAAAGCGTCAGCAGGCTGTGTTGCAGATGATGTGTTTGGGCGACAGACACACCGCCGAGGTGCTGGCAGAGTACTTGAAGCGACAAACTGAGTCATGGCTGGGCAGTGTACATCTTGAGGCAGGCAAGGTAGTTAGTGATAACGGCCGTAATTTTGTGGCAGCCATAGCCCTTTCAAAACTCAGCCACATACCTTGCTTGGCTCACACCTTGAACCTGGTGGTGCAGTGCTTCCTCAAAAATTATCCGGAGTTAACAGCCCTGCTCCAGAAGGTGCGAAGACTGTGCGCGCACATCCGCCGGTCGCCTGTACACTCCGTTCGTATGCAGAAGCTGCAGCGATTGCTCCACCTTCCCAACCACCGCCTCACTATCGACATTGCAACAAGGTGGAACTCCACCCTGCACATGGTGGAGCGGCTGTGCGAGCAGAGGCAGGCCATAATGCATTTGTGGGAGGATACACGGCCAGGCACTTTGAGAGCAGACATGGAGTTGACAGGTGTGCAGTGGTCGAAGCTGAAAGACCTCTGTAAAGTCCTTCAGTGTTTTGAGGAATGCACACGGCTGGTAAGCGCAGACGACGCCATCCTAAGCATGAGCATCCCACTTATGCGTCTGCTCATGCAAACTTTGACGCACCTTAAGGAGCAGGCTTCTGCAGCCAATGTTGATGAGGAGGAAGAGGAGGAGGGAATCCTTGATGACATTCAGCCATTGTCTGCTCAGGGACCTCTCCTGGACGAGGTGGAGGAAGAAGAGGAGGAGGAGGAGGAGGATGATAGGGATGATTACTTAGGGGAGGAGGATGCATCTCGTGGGGCAAGTGAAAATGTTGGCGTGGCAAGGTCTGGTACAGGGTTTGTGCGTGACTGGAGGGATGTGGATTTGCCAGAAAGTGCTCCTCCAACCAGCACTCGCAGTGCATCATTGACACCGGGAACATTGGCCCACATGTCAGATTATACCTTGCATATCCTAAAAAGGGACCCCCGCATTGCCAAAATGATGAACGATGACGACTACTGGTTGGCCAGCATCCTGGATCCACGCTATAAAGGCAAATTACAAAACATCATGCCACAGGAGAACCTTGACCTAATATTGGCTAATAAACAAGCAACTCTGGTAAATCGGTTGCTTGAGGCATTCCCAGCACACAGCAGCGGTGATGGTTCTCACACGAGCCGTACTGGCCGGGGTCAGCTTGGCAGAGGTGTTCATGGTGCACACAGCAGAAGTGGCATTGGAGACAGGGGTTTCATGACAATGTTGTGGACTGATTTTTCAAGTACCGCTCACACAACTGGTAATACTGCATCGATGGAAAGTGACAGGAGACAGCAGTTGTCAACTATGGTTACAAACTACTTTTCCTCCCATATCGATGTTCTCCCACACAGGTCATTCCCCTTTGACTATTGGGCCGCTAAACTGGACACCTGGCCTGAATTGGCACAATATGCCTTACAGGAGCTCGCTTGCCCAGCTGCAAGTGTGCTATCGGAAAGAGTCTTCAGTGCAGCTGGATCAATCCTGACAGAAAAAATTACCCGTCTGTCAACCCAAAATGTGGATGATCTAACCTTCATTAAAATGAACCACGCATGGGTTTCCAAGGATTTTGTCCCACCTTCCCCTGATGACACATAGGGTGACAGAAAAATGGCTTGCTTTGGTCCACCTCTTCCTGGGACTTGACCTATTTCACCTTTTGCATCAGCTGAATGTCCAACATCAACATATGCCACTTTCTAAAACTCCCTAACTGTGCTGCCTCCCCCCCCCATGGCCGGGGTTACCACCTAGCGCACGACACCGTGCGAGTCCTGTTGCCCTGGACAGGTGGGTAGGCCGACTCTTGGGCGCGGGCAATGGCACAGGGTCCCTCATAGTGCAATCAAGTGTCTCTGACGGTGGTGGTGCACACCCGCCGTCAGACACACCGCCGTACTATGAGGGGCCCAGTGCCAGTACCGACACCCACGAGTGGGCCCCCCTTGCTTGGGCAGGGCCCCAGCATTTGCAATCTTTACCTCTCCCTGCTCCTCCGCTGTGTAGTCTGAGCCATCAAATCCATACTGTGCCTGACACCGTTTGAGCCTGCCTCCTGATGTATAGACATATATTTTGAATGTGTACGCTATCCAAACATGTTATCTGGGGATACGGTACCCTTTCTCACCTTTGTGCAATCACGTGCAATCCATACTGGGCCTAACACCATCTGAGCCTGCCTCCTGATGTATAGACATATATTTTGAATGTGTACACTATCCATACATGTTATCTGGGGATACGGTACCCTTTCTCACCTTTGTGCAATCACGTGCAATCCATACTGGGCCTAACACCGTCTGAGCCTGCCTCCTGATGTATAGACATATATTTTGAATGTGTACGCTATCCATACATGTTATGTGGGGATACGGTACCCTTTCTAACCTTTGTGCAATCACGTGCAATCCATACTGGGCCTAACACCGTCTGAGCCTGCCTCCTGATGTATAGACATATATTTTGAATGTGTACGCTATCCATACATGTTATCTGGGGATACGGTACCCTTTCTAACCTTTGTGCAATCCATACTGGGCCTAACACCGTCTGAGCCTGCCTCCTGATGTATAGACATATATTTTGAATGTGTACGCAATCCATACATGTTATCTGGGGATACAGTACCCTTTCTCACCTTTGTGCAATCACGTGTAATCCATACTGGGCGTGAGAACGGCTGGCGAGCTGCTAAGCAAGCTACAGCACCTGTGGTTTGCATACGTAAGTTTTTCATTTTTTCAGGAATGACGGTTAGGCCTAATTCCGGAATTGCGGTTGACCTGCACTTACTGGGAAATCATTGTTCGCGGGTAATAATTGTAATCAGTGATCCCCATCACTAACGTTGTTCAGCGGGTTATCTGCACCTGTAAGCGACAAACGCTGGCCTTTTCAGTGTAGCGCACATGCAGCCACGGACATGTAAGGGCATGACACACCAGTTATTGGCCAATCTCATGTGCCAGAGCCTCACGTGTCCCTCTAGTAAGCCGGACTCGGACCGCGGGGCATGACGGAGTCTTGTTCGTTAACGGAATTAAGCTTGCAATGTGTGCATCTGTTCTGTAGCTGGCATGGTTGAGGTTTCCCAGGTGGAGTCGAATTTAACCGTAGGCTCCACTCCTGGTGGTGCCCTTCTGGACATTCCTTTAAGGTTCAGCTTTGCAACCATACTGCCCACGTAAAACAAACACTTTGCCTTCATGAACGCTGTTTGGAGGGTCATGACTCGTGGGAATAATGCCGCCCAATCAGTTAACCTGCTAGAGAGATCGTTCGTTGCTCCCAAGCATGACATCACACTCCCTAGTAAGAAGGTAATGCCACTGTGGCGACCGTACTCCTGGGGGCGACACAAGTGCACTGATGCCCAGCCACTGCTCAATGAATCTGCTGGTACATTGACCCAGACCACTACATTCCCCTCGCACGCTACACGGCCTGAATCTGACCCTGATGAAACTCAGGTTACCCTTCCCATATACAGTTCCATCTTACACGGTGACAAAGAGGAAGCTGCAGATGAAAGTGCAGGTTCGGCCCACCTGCCATCAGACACACCACTGTACTATCAGGGGCCCTGTGCCAGTGCCGTCGCCAACGAGTGGGCCCCCCCTGCTTGCTCAGGATCACAGCACTTGCAAAGTTGAAATACTGTGCAGTGAGATGGAAGATGGGGACGACGAGGAGTCCAGACAAGTACAGGGATTCCCTAGCGAGGAGACTTATTTGATTGTTTTCAATGTTGGGACAGCAATTTTTGGGGAGCACTATACTCTGGAGAATGATAGATGGGGCCCACCATACACTGGAACATTCCAAAGGTGGACATCAGACACTGGAGCAGTATTTACAGGGCCCATTATACACTAGAGCATTAGAAATGGGGCCCATTATGTTTGGAGCATTATTTGGGCCCATAAGACAGTGGAGCTTCATCCATGGGGACCAACATATACTGTAGCATTATGTGGAGCTCATCATATACTGTTTCAAACATTATATGGGACCAATGATTCTGTATGGAGAAATAGATGGGCCTCATCATGAGATGTAAAAAGTGAAGTATTTTTCATTGTACTATACCGCTATTTCTCTGCCGTATCGGAGCATGATGAGTTGTGGTATGTGTTAAAGGGGCGCTCTTTCGCCCAGGGCACATGAAAACCTGGAGCCAGCCCTCCCCCCCACAACTGTAGCCAAATAACCCCCATTTTTCAGTGCGTAACTTGTATTATGAAGTTAATTAAGGTTGACAAGCTTAAGTAAGAAGAATTGATGCTTTTGGCATTCAAATGGGCACTGTTGGTGTGTTTCCTGTCCTCCTCTCACTGCCGACTTTTATTCCCCATTGACTTACATTGGGTTTCGTGTTTCGGGACGACCCCGACTTTTCCCTATAATCGGACGATCTTGCTTGACCCGACGTTTGGAAAAGTCGCGTTTCACGAAACGAAACGCGACCCTAAAAAACCAAAAGTCGCTCAACTCTACTTGTAACCTTTCCTAAATGGTTTAGTGCACGCTAAGGCAGTGTTCACATGTTGCATTTTTGCTGCATTTTTTTTCTGAAGGCATAACCTAATCTTGGCAGCAAAGAAGCTGCTTTTTTGTGAAAAAAAATACTATATTGTCATCTATACAGTTTAACAGGCTTTGTGTAAAGTTCTGGTAGTTTAAAATTGGTAAAAAAAAAAACATTGTCCTGCTACAGTTCACAAAATTTTTTTTTTCCAAATTTTGACTATTGTCATTTATACAGTTTAACGTGCTTTGTGTAAAATTCTGGCGGTTTAAAATTTGTAAAAACTGCTTGGCCTGAGACGGTTCCCAAAATTTTTTGTTCCAAAAATTAAAAAATTAATTAATGACTATTGTCATTCATATAGTTGAATGTGCTTTGTGTCAAATTATCATGATTTGAAATACATGTGATCAAATTTTTTCCATTTCAATTTATCAAGGAAATTTGGTTTCCAGAGACCTAGCAATTACAAAATGCGCAAGGAGTGCTGTAGGTGACAGGGAAGGGGAAGTGATGATGATGGTGCACTCAGACAGCAAGGACGTGGGGCAGGTGCACCTGTGCCTGTTGCTGGAGCACAAGCAACGCAGTCATCCACGACACATAGCTTCTACCTCGACATGGTGGGAGGAAGGAGGATCAGTGTGAGGATTAAGTGATCCAGACTCTTAGGAGATGAGACTGGACCGTGTGGAAGACTGGGTGGTGCTGGGAATCATGGAAGAAGACATAACACAGAGAGATGGTAGCCATCTCATCTGCTCTGTGCGGATTGGGTAACAATGAGGAGGTGGAAGCTGAGGAGGAACTGGAGCTGCTTGCTAGCGCAACAGAGGCTAGTACCCATACAATCTTCGTCCCATTTCTCCTACATGGAAGGGAATGAGGAGGAGCAGAGGGAGGAGGAGATGGGGAGTCATCATCATGGTGAAGACAGAAAAGTGTATTGGCTGTAGGGATCTTGGCACATATGGCGTTTTACCCCTTTTGGTCTAAAAAGAGTACTGGTTATTCACCTTGCTGGATTCACACTACAAGGAGAACCTTGAATCTCTTCTTCCTGAGGCTGAGAGACATACTAAAATTGTGCTATATCAGTAGGTCAATTTGGAAAATATGTTGAAGAAATTCTCATCAGACAATGTAAGTGGCAGGGGGTAAGCTTCCTTGCTCAACCAGGAGGAAAGGCAAGAGAGACACACACCAGGTACAGCAGAGGCATGGGTACACTGTCAAAGGCCTGGGCCAATTACATGTCACCCTTCCAGTGTACAAGCCTCTGATGACCATGTATTTTTGACAAGGAGGGAAAAGTTTTTACAGATAGTCAAGCAATAGCTGTCCAACAAAAACAGCGCACTCCCTATTATCTCTGTAATCTTCAATTGGGTCTCAAAACTGGACACCTGGCATAAGCTGTCCCTTTATGCCTTGGAGGTATTGTGCTGCACTTACACTCGCATCTTGTCTGAGAGGGTTTATAGTGCAGCCAGAGGGGGTCATAACAGACAGGCGCTTTCGTCTGTAAACAGAAAATGCTGACAGGCTTACTCTGATAAAAATGACAGACTGAAACAGTCCTGACTTTTCCGCACCCCCCAGATGACAGGAACACATCAAGTATTTTTAATCTTCAATATTTAAATAAGACCCTTCAGTTGTTGCCTTCAAGGGTGTATAGATGACAGTGTTATAATTTTTTTCTGGTTTTGCACTGTGTGCAGAGCCTTTATGAGTATAGAATTGCCAGAACTACACTTTCTTAATTTTTTTTATGAGACAGTCCAGTTGGTGCCTTCAAGGGTGTATGGATGACACTCTAATAATTTTTTTATGGCTTTGCACTGTGTGCAGAGCCTTTATGAGTGTAGAAGTAGCGGAACTACACTTTCTTAATTTTTTTTATGAGACACTCCAGTTGGTGCCTTCAAGGGTGTATGGATGACCAGCTTATCATTTGTTTCTGGCTTTGCACTGTGTGCAGAGCCTTTATGAGTGTACTGTAGAAGTACCAGAACTACACTATGAAGCACTCCAGTTGGTACACTCAAGGATGTGTGGATGATCCTCTTATAATTTTTTTTCTTGCTTTACACTGTGTGCAGAGCCTTTATGAATGTAGAAGTACCAGAACTACATTTTCTTAATATTTGAATAAGGTTCTCCAGTTGGTGCCTTGAAAAGTGTATGGATGACCCTGCTTGTAATTTTTGGCAGACTTTGTACTGTGTGGGTCTAGGAGAATCACTACATAACAATGTGAACAGAAGGTGAATGACAAATTACACTGAAATTTCCAACTATATTTATAAAAAAAATTATTTTGCTTTACTTACATTATAATTAGCATAAATCCTTTTTAAATTGTGCCTTATATACAAGTCATTGTACAAGAAAAAATGTTTCTTAACGTTTTTTCCTGTAAACTTCAATTTCTCGTCGATTTTTAATGTTTTATTTTCTGTTCTGAAAGTGACACCATTGTTCCCAGCAGCGATCTGGGAGTCAGAGATGCTTCTAGGGGTCTTCCTCATCCTGTTTTCTTTCCATTCAGCACTTTTTCCATCTATTTTAACATTTTCACTGCCCCCCAGACCTCCTTGCAGGGTCTGTGGCAAAATGTTCAGATTTCTTATTGACTCCCATTATACTCGTTACTCGAAATGACCATCCGAGCATTAGAAATTGCTTGGTTCAAGTAGCGAGCATCCAAGCATTTTAGTGCTTGCTCACCCCTAGTGCCTAACCTTACTTCTAGGTTTTGCCACATAGTCTTCTATGGATTCACAGCAAAGCCTGAGGCTTTTTTTTTTGCAAAATAATGAACATACAGCTTATTTAATATAAATATAAATGCTACATTTTTTTCCATATATAGTTTTTCTGCTGCATGTGAGGCTATGGTGTAGTGGGCCAGGGGTACAACTATAAAGTGTGCATGTGTGGCTCCTTTCACACGTCCTGTTGATTCCGGTACTGGAAAAATCATTCCAATTATGCTAATCACACTCTGATCAGAGTTTAATCAGATTGGGGTCCGATTTTCTCAGAGTTGGAAAGAAAAAAATTTTTCTCCTTTTTCACTATTATAGCAGTCCGTGAAAATCGGACCCGTATGGGCGAGTACAGTAGCAAATCTGCGATTTTTTTTTTTTCTTCTTCCCTTTGACCACTCGGTCTGAGTAAAAAATCAGACTTGTGACCAGCTCCATAGAATAACACGGGTACGAGTAGAATCAAAACCACGGATAGCACTCATCCGATTTATTGAACAAGCCCTCTGTGCGTTGCCCAAATGCCCCTTTTTCAAAGGAAGATTCCAATATTGTTAATTGCACATGGTAGGTGGCGCTCTGTTACAGATTTGGCACTAGGGACCAAGAGCTTCAAGTTACTCCTCTGCCTGTCAAAAAATATTAATACTATTCAGGGTGCTGAAATTCAATTCAGCCCGGGAACAGCAGGGGCTGCTTCTTTAAGAGAGGTCATTCGAAGTGACTGAAGGACATGAAGAGTGATGAAAGGTCAACGCTAGCCCCTTCTATCTAATAGCAGCAGTGCCAGTGTTTAGGGACAAGTCATCAATCACCGGCTCTGTTACTCCATTAGGGCCTGCGCACATGAGTTATATCCTTCTCTGAAAGCCTGCGCCGTACATCTCTAGTCTAGACACCTTCCTGTTGTGTGAAGATCAATGCAGCCTCCTCATGCATCATGTGCCTTCCAGGATCCCTCTCTGTAATAATCTTGTCTATTCTCCAGTCAGCGGTATAAATTATGGCAATATGAGAGTGCTATATTATTCAGGAGCCCGGCCGCTAATGGATGAGCTGTTTATTGGCCAATAATGTGCATTCATTTAGCTGACTTCTTATGTATGACCTGTATTTCTGATACAAATCCCTCTCCCCTTTTGCAGAATCCTAAAATCAAAGCCAAGCGAAATCCCAGGGATTTACAACACTTAATGCCGTGTTTATAAAAGTTACATTTATTTCCAACCCTGTCAAGCCGCTTATATACAGTGAGGCGTCCACTTTGGGGCCTAGAAAGTTCTTCTAAGAAATCTAACTTTAGTTTTCATTTATCAGGGTTTAATAACGTGAACATAGCTGCATCTTGTCCGCAGCTTGGAGTCCTGGAAAGATCATGAAGTCCAAAGAGTAAGGCTGTGTTCACATGTTGCAATTTTGCTGCATTTTTTTAATGTAAATTAACCCCTTAGTGACAGAGCCAATTTTTAAAATTCTGACCAATATCACTTTATGTGGTGATAACTCTGGAACGCTTCAACAAATCCCATTGGTTTTGAGATTGTTTTTTCGTGGCACATTATAATTTATGATAATGGTAAATTTAGGTTGATATGTTTTTTGTTTATTTATAAAAAAAAATATCAGAAACTTGACAAAAATGTAAAAAAAAATTGCAATTTTCAAACTTTGAATGATTATCCGTTTAATCCAGATAGTCATACCACAGAAAAACATTAATAAATAACATTTCCCTCATGTCTGCCTTACATCAGCACCATTTTTAAAACGCTAATTTATTTTGTTAGGCTTTTAGGAGGTTTAAAAATGTAGCAGTAATTTTTCATTTTTTTTCAAGGAAAGTTACAAAAGTTATTTTTTGAGGGACTTATCCTGGTTTGAAGTGACTTTGGGGGTGCTATATATTGGAAAACCCCAAAAAGTGATACCATTTTAAAAACAGCACCCCCTGACATATTGAAAACTACTGTCAGGTAGTTTATTAACCCTTCAGGTGATTTTCAGGAATTAATGCAAAGTAGAGTTGAGCGACTTTGGTCAGATCGGGTTTCGTGAAACCCGACTAAAACAAAATTTGAGTCGGATGAAACTGGTCTGACTAGGGCAAAAAAAGTCAGAGTTTCGTCCGAAACCCGACCCCAATGTAAGTCAATGGGGAATAAAAGTCGGCATTGAGTGGATGAATGAATGAATCTTTACAGAGACAGCGTGTGTGTGTGAGTCCGTAAATAAATATACGGACATTTCCATTTTTCCATACACCATATAGAGCTGTCCACTTCTCAAACAGTATGATATATCTGCTGTTGACTCCGTAAAAAAATAGATGGAGATTTAAAATTTTCCATACATACACCATATAGAGCTGTCCGCTTCTCAACAAGTATTGTATATCTGCTGTTTAGATTATGGTCAAATCTATACAGAGACAGCGTGTGTGTGTGACTCCAGAATAAAATAGACGGAGATTTAAAATTTTCCATACATACACCGTATAGAGCTGTCCGCTTCTCAAACAGTATCGTATATCTGCTGTTTGGATTGCGGTCAAATCTATACAGAGACAGCGTGTGTGTGCGAGACTCCGTAAATACATATACGGACATTTCCATACACCGTATAGAGCTGTCCACTTCTCAAACAGTATCCTATATCTGCTGTTTGGATTACGGACAAATCTATACAGAGACAGCATGTGTGTGTGAGTCCATAAATACATAGACGGAGATTTAAAATTTTCCATACATACACCGTATAGAGCTGTCCGCTTCTCAAACAGTATTGTCTATCTGCTGTTTGGATTACGATCAAATCTATACAGAGACAGCATGTGTGTGTGTGTGTGAGACTCCAGAAATACATATACGGACATTTCCATTTTTCCATACACCGTATAGAGCTGTCTGCTTCTCAAACAGTATTGTATATCTGCTGTTTGGATCACAGTCAAATCTATACAGAGACAGCATGTGTGTGAGACTCCGGAAATACATATACGGACATTTCCATTTTTCCATACACCATATAGAGCTGTCTGCTTCTCAAACAGTATTGTATATCTACTGTTTGGATTATGGTCATACCTATACAGAGACAGCGTGTGTGGGTGAGTCTGTAAATACATATATGGACATTTCCATTTTTCCATACACCATATAGAGCTGTCCGCTTCTCAAACAGTATTGTATATCTGCCATTTGGATTACGGTCAAATCTATACAGAGACAGCATGTGTGTGTGACTCCGGAAAAAAATAGACAGAGATTTAAAATTTTCCATACATACACTATATAGAGCTGTCCGCTTCTCAAACAGTATTGTATATCTGCTGTTTGGATTACGGTCAAATCTATACAGAGACAGCATGTGTGTGTGAGAATCTGGAAATACATTTACGGACATTTCCATTTTTCCATACACCGTATAGAGCTGTCCACTTATCAAACAGTATCGTATATCTGCTGTTCGGATGAGGGTCAAATCTATACAGAGACCGAGTCTGTGTGTGAGTCCGTAAATACATATACGGACATTTCCATTTTACCATACATACACCATATAGAGCTGTCCGCTTCTGATACAGTACCGTATATCTGCTGTTTAGATTACGGTAAAATCCATACTGAGACAGAGTCTGTGTGTGACTACAGAAAAAAATAGATAAAAAACAAATCTGAACTGAGAAAAGTAAGTTAATGTGTATGCACAATGTAAGTGCATATTAACACATGACCATTAACCAGAGAAAACAAAAAGCAAAAAACACAAATATCCTGAACTAAAAGTAAAAAATATACTGCAAATAATGCATAAAGGTAATAATAATAATAAGGGTATTTAGTAAACATAATTTTGATCAAAATAATGAACAAGCCATCCCGCCACGTCACGGCAACCCTTGTGGGACAGTCCCTACTCTAGTATTTAAAACCTTTTCACTTGCCAAGTGGCGTGAATGTGAATAAGGGTCGAGCGGCTGAACCACTTGTAACAGCTTAGGCCAGACTGGATGGCTTTCCCAGCTCAGAAAGAGGGCGGTCACACCCATATATGCACTGAATGCACAATGAAATGAATAAAAAACAAATCTGAACTGAGAAAAGTAAGTTAATGTGTATGCACAATGTAAGTGCATATTAACACATGACCATTAACCAGAGAAAACAAAAAGCAAAAAACACAAATATCCTGAACTAAAAGTAAAAAATATACTGCAAATAATGCATAAAGGTAATAATAATAATAATAAGGGTATTTAGTAAACATAATTTTGATCAAAATAATGAACAAGCCATCCCGCCACGTCACGGCAACCCTTGTGGGACAGTCCCTACTCTAGTATTTAAAACCTTTTCACTTGCCAAGTGGCGTGAATGTGAATAAGGGTCGAGCGGCTGAACCACTTGTAACAGCTTAGGCCAGACTGGATGGCTTTCCCAGCTCAGAAAGAGGGCGGTCACACCCATATATGCACTGAATGCACAATGAAATGAATAAAAAACAAATCTGAACTGAGAAAAGTAAGTTAATGTGTATGCACAATGTAAGTGCATATTAACACATGACCATTAACCAGAGAAAACAAAAAGCAAAAAACACAAATATCCTGAACTAAAAGTAAAAAATATACTGCAAATAATGCATAAAGGTAATAATAATAATAAGGGTATTTAGTAAACATAATTTTGATCAAAATAATGAACAAGCCATCCCGCCACGTCACGGCAACCCTTGTGGGACAGTCCCTACTCTAGTATTTAAAACCTTTTCACTTGCCAAGTGGCGTGAATGTGAATAAGGGTCGAGCGGCTGAACCACTTGTAACAGCTTAGGCCAGACTGGATGGCTTTCCCAGCTCAGAAAGAGGGCGGTCACACCCATATATGCACTGAATGCACAATGAAATGAATAAAAAACAAATCTGAACTGAGAAAAGTAAGTTAATGTGTATGCACAATGTAAGTGCATATTAACACATGACCATTAACCAGAGAAAACAAAAAGCAAAAAACACAAATATCCTGAACTAAAAGTAAAAAATATACTGCAAATAATGCATAAAGGTAATAATAATAATAAGGGTATTTAGTAAACATAATTTTGATCAAAATAATGAACAAGCCATCCCGCCACGTCACGGCAACCCTTGTGGGACAGTCCCTACTCTAGTATTTAAAACCTTTTCACTTGCCAAGTGGCGTGAATGTGAATAAGGGTCGAGCGGCTGAACCACTTGTAACAGCTTAGGCCAGACTGGATGGCTTTCCCAGCTCAGAAAGAGGGCGGTCACACCCATATATGCACTGAATGCACAATGAAATGAATAAAAAACAAATCTGAACTGAGAAAAGTAAGTTAATGTGTATGCACAATGTAAGTGCATATTAACACATGACCATTAACCAGAGAAAACAAAAAGCAAAAAACACAAATATCCTGAACTAAAAGTAAAAAATATACTGCAAATAATGCATAAAGGTAATAATAATAATAAGGGTATTTAGTAAACATAATTTTGATCAAAATAATGAACAAGCCATCCCGCCACGTCACGGCAACCCTTGTGGGACAGTCCCTACTCTAGTATTTAAAACCTTTTCACTTGCCAAGTGGCGTGAATGTGAATAAGGGTCGAGCGGCTGAACCACTTGTAACAGCTTAGGCCAGACTGGATGGCTTTCCCAGCTCAGAAAGAGGGCGGTCACACCCATATATGCACTGAATGCACAATGAAATGAATAAAAAACAAATCTGAACTGAGAAAAGTAAGTTAATGTGTATGCACAATGTAAGTGCATATTAACACATGACCATTAACCAGAGAAAACAAAAAGCAAAAAACACTTTTAGTTCAGGATATTTGTGTTTTTTGCTTTTTGTTTTCTCTGGTTAATGGTCATGTGTTAATATGCACTTACATTGTGCATACACATTAACTTACTTTTCTCAGTTCAGATTTGTTTTTTATTCATTTCATTGTGCATTCAGTGCATATATGGGTGTGACCGCCCTCTTTCTGAGCTGGGAAAGCCATCCAGTCTGGCCTAAGCTGTTACAAGTGGTTCAGCCGCTCGGCCCTTATTCACATTCACGCCACTTGGCAAGTGAAAAGGTTTTAAATACTAGAGTAGGGACTGTCCCACAAGGGTTGCCGTGACGTGGCGGGATGGCTTGTTCATTATTTTGATCAAAATTATGTTTACTAAATACCCTTATTATTATTATTACCTTTATGCATTATTTGCAGTATATTTTTTACTTTTAGTTCAGGATATTTGTGTTTTTTGCTTTTTGTTTTCTCTGGTTAATGGTCATGTGTTAATATGCACTTACATTGTGCATACACATTAACTTACTTTTCTCAGTTCAGATTTGTTTTTTATTCATTTCATTGTGCATTCAGTGCATATATGGGTGTGACCGCCCTCTTTCTGAGCTGGGAAAGCCATCCAGTCTGGCCTAAGCTGTTACAAGTGGTTCAGCCGCTCGACCCTTATTCACATTCACGCCACTTGGCAAGTGAAAAGGTTTTAAATACTAGAGTAGGGACTGTCCCACAAGGGTTGCCGTGACGTGGCGGGATGGCTTGTTCATTATTTTGATCAAAATTATGTTTACTAAATACCCTTATTATTATTATTACCTTTATGCATTATTTGCAGTATATTTTTTACTTTTAGTTCAGGATATTTGTGTTTTTTGCTTTTTGTTTTCTCTGGTTAATGGTCATGTGTTAATATGCACTTACATTGTGCATACACATTAACTTACTTTTCTCAGTTCAGATTTGTTTTTTATTCATTTCATTGTGCATTCAGTGCATATATGGGTGTGACCGCCCTCTTTCTGAGCTGGGAAAGCCATCCAGTCTGGCCTAAGCTGTTACAAGTGGTTCAGCCACTCGACCCTTATTCACATTCACGCCACTTGGCAAGTGAAAAGGTTTTAAATACTAGAGTAGGGACTGTCCCACAAGGGTTGCCGTGACGTGGCGGGATGGCTTGTTCATTATTTTGATCAAAATTATGTTTACTAAATACCCTTATTATTATTATTACCTTTATGCATTATTTGCAGTATATTTTTTACTTTTAGTTCAGGATATTTGTGTTTTTTGCTTTTTGTTTTCTCCAGAAAAAAATAGATGTAGATTTTCATTTTTCCATACATACACCGTATAGAGCTGTACGCTCCTTACACACTACCATGTACCGGCTGGTATCACAGACAAATACATGCTATAAAAGTGTGACTCCGTAAAAAAATAGACAGAGATTTTCATTTTTCCATACATACACCGTATAGAGCTGTCCGCTTCTGATACAGTACCGTATATCTGCTGTTTAGATTACGGTAAAATCCATACTGAGACAGCATCTGTGCGTGACTACGGAAAAAAATAGATGTAGATATTCATTTTTCCATACATACACTCTATAGAGCTGTCCGCTTCTGATATAGTACCGTATATCTACTGGTTGGATTATGGTCAAATACATACTGGGAGAGCATCTGTTTGTGACTCCGGAAACAAATATACGGAGATTGACATTTTCCCCAAAAACGTATACAGCTGTACACTTCTGATACAGTACCTTATATCTGCTGGTTGGATTACGGTCAAATACATACTGGGAGAGTGTCTGTGACTAAAGAAATATATACGGAGATTTAAATTTTTCCCTACACCTTATAAAGCTGTACGCTCCTCATACAGTACCATATATCTGCTGGTATTTTTGGAACATTTTCCCAAACATGAGGAAGTGGAAGAGGCCGTGGACATGGGCAGGGGGGCAGCTGGTACTGATGGTGGTGGTGGTGCATCTGCTGGTTATGCCAAAAGCACAATAGCAGCTAAGGCAGGAGGTGTTGAGCCTGTGGCATCGTCTGGCACAAGAAGGGCTGTAAGGTTCCCTTTTCTGGGAGTAGGTAAACCGCTTTTAAAGCCGGAGCATCAGGAACAGGTTTTGGCTTACATTGCCGAAACAGCCTCCAGCTCTATTGCCTCCTCTTCTGAAGTTTCAAAAACTGCAAGCACTGAGTTGTCAGTGCAGGCTTCTAGTCAGGAACAACACATTTCCTTGTGTCCTTCACCCACACCAAAAGTGAAGGATGCGACAGGCCACACTTCAGATTACTCCATGGAGCTCTTTTCACATACCATGCCTGGGTTATCAAGTCAAATCCTGAATTCCCCAGTCCAAGATGAATCTGACATGGAGTGCACTGATGCACAGCCACTGCTAGATGATTCTGCTGGTACATTGACCCAGAGCACTACATTTCCCTCGCAGTCTACTGAGCCAGAATCAGACCCTGATGAAACTCAGGTGCCCCTTCCCGCATACTATATCACCTTACACGGTGACACAGAGGAAGGTGCAGATGAAATTAAAGAGGAAGTGATGGATGACCCAGTTGTTGACCCGGATTGGCATCCATTGGGGGAAGAGGGTGCTGCTGGCAATAGCTCAGAAGAGAAGGATCCGCAGCAGGCATCAACATCGCAGAAGCAGTTATCTGGAAGGCCCGTAGCTGTCCAAAAACGTGGTAAAAAAACAAAAGAGTTGCAGGACAGCTTGGCCAGACAGTCAAATTAGCACAGCGTGCAAGCCCTGAAAATTTATACCGTAGTAGGAAGAGTGCAGTGTGGCACTTTTTTGTCCAAAATCCTATTGATGAGTCAAAGGTTATCTGTAAGAAGTGCGGAAGGACTTTTATCCGAGGGAAAAATCTCCGAAATTTGAATACCAGTTGCATGCTTAGACATTTAACCACCATACACTTGCAAGCGTGGATGGACTACAAAACCTCAGGTAGCACATGTGCACCTGCTCCGACTGAAGGTAGCCAGCAACGCTCCATTGTTTCCCCCACTGTAAGCCCACCGGTAAGCACACCACCAGCAACAAATGTTGAGGTGTCGTCGCAAGGCCAAAGCAGTCAGGGAATCACAATGTTTTTGCAACAAAAGACTGAATCTAGGCCATCACCACCATCATCACCATCACCATCCCCCTCTCAGTCCGTCAGGTCCACCACTAGTTCCCCCATATGCAGCTCTCAAGTCTAGCTCACCCTACCAGACACTCTGAGTAGGACAAGAAAGTACTCATCCTCTCATCCGCGTACACTGGCTTTGAACGCCTACATTGCCAAACTGATCTCATTAGAGATGATGCTCTTACATTCGGTTGAAAGTGAAGCGTTCCGAGAGCTCATGGCCTACGCTGTCCCACGCTATGACCTACCCAGTCGACATTTCTTTTCTTGAAAAGCCATCCCTGCTCTCCACCTGCATGTGAAAGACCGCATTGTCCATGCACTCAAACAGTGAGTGGAAAGGTGCATCTCACAACAGATGCATGGGCCAGTAGGCATGGCAAGGGCCATTAAGTGTCCATCACTGCGCACTGGGTTAATGTGGTGGATGCAGGCTCCACAGGGGACAGCGGCGGTGGAACAGTGCTGCCTAGCCCACGGTATAGGAAACAGTTGGCTGTAGGCAATCGACCCTCCTCCTCCTCCTGAAGCGAAAGCTCGTCGACAGAGCGCAGTCGCACGAGCACTCCATCCGCAGCTGCCAGTGTTGCACACGAGGTGTCCCACTATCGAACAGCTAGTGGTAAGCGGCAGCAGGCTGTTTTAAAGATGATGTCTTTGGGTGACAACAGACACACCGCGGGGGTACTGGCCGACTACTTGCATTGAAAACAGAGTCGTGGCTGGGCAGTCTACATCTTGAGCCAGGCAAGGTAGTCAGTGATAGCGGCTGGAATTTTGTGGCAGCCATAGCCCTTGCAAAACTCACACATACTTCGCCTGGCTCACACCTTGAACCTAGTGGTGCAGTGCTTCCTAAAAAATTATCTGGAGATAACAGCCCTGCTCCATAAGGTGCGAAGACTGTGCTTGCACATCCGTCGCTCGCCCGTACACTCCAGTCAAATGCAGAAGCTGCAGCAATCGCTCCACTTCCCCAAGTACCGCCTAATCATAGACGTTGCAACAAGGTGGAACTCCACCATGCACATGGTTGGGAGGCTGTGCGAACAGAGGCAGGCTGTAATGCATTTGTGGGAGGATACACGGGCAGGCAGTTTGAGCGCAGACATGGAGTTGTCAGGTGTGCAGTAGTCAAAGCTGAAAGACCTCTGTAAAGTCCTTCAGTGTTTTGAGGAATGCACACGGCTGGTAAGCGCAGAGGACGCCATCATAAGCATGAGCATCCCACTTATGCGTCTGCTCATGCAAACTTTGACGCACATTGAGGATCAGTCGTCTGCAGCAGAGGAGGAGAAAAAGGAGGAGGGAAGCCTTGATGACAGTCAGCCAGGGTAACTTGCTAGGCATCAGATTCCTGGGACTGCACAACAGGAATCCAGAGACGTACATCCAGCGGTCTCCCATTCCCCTCCGACCGCTCAGGGACCTGCTCAGCTATCCCGGCGATCCAGGCGTCCTGCTCAGACTCGCTCTGTGAGCCTGGATGTTGCTGCCACCTCTGGTGCAGAAATGGTAGCGCAACCTGCTCTGCAGGGAACCGCTCCAGAGGCTAAGTCCTCTCGCCGTGCTGCTGCGCATGCCCGCAAGATTTCCTCTCAGTGGAGAACAGGGATCACATGCTCAGGTCCTGAGTCGGATCTGATTGGTCCTTCCCAGAGTACTGGAAGGTCCCGGAAGCGCATGGCTATAAAAAGCCCGCATGGCGGCTCGGCCATGCGCTAGTGTAGACTATTATGCTGTGTGTGTAAGGTGATGGATGCATGTGTCTGGTGACTGACTTATTTGAAACCCCCTTCCCTCTGATAATACGAATGGTGACAGAGTGTTGGTTATAGTCAGCTCCAATTAGTGGCAAGCTAAGTGCTAAGTGCTTCCTGCACTGTACACTAGTGTCCGACGGTGTCCGGCTTTCCGGCGCCATCGTCTAGCGGTTATTGTTACCGCTGCGCTGCAGTAGCAGCATTTATTGGCGTTCGCGGCTGCGACGCCACATGCCAGCTGGTCCTGTGGAGTTAACAGGCCCAGCGCTCATTCCTAATTTATATTAGGGCATCTCTGTGGCTTAACAGAGTCCGCCTTCATTCCTCGGGTGACGTTAACCCGAGTGCAGCACTTCGCCAGCTAGCGAGTCTGCCATTGTCCAGCAGCGGTCTTGTCACCTACCGCACGGTGGACCCCGGGCGGCGAACGCACCTCCTATTATTTATATTTGGTGCATTCCGGCGTCCCTAACATTACACTAGCGCCAGGGTCTGGCTGGTAATGGCAGATGTGTAGCAACTGCAGCGCTACATTCGGCAGCTGGAGAGCAGGTTGGCGGCTATTGAGAGCGCCAACTCAGCTGCGAATGCTGCGCTAGCTGCTGCTCAGACAGTCGCTGAGGCTGTCTCACAGGTGCCCACACTTTTGCCCATGCCGACAATTTCTCGCCTCCTGCTCCCCGACAAATTTTCGGTTGACAGCGCCACCTGTAGGGGATTTGTCAGCCAGTGCTCAATTCAGCTCGAGTTACTGGCTGCATGATTCCCTACAGAGCAGGCTAAGGTGGGATTTATTGTCTCCTTATTGTCTGGCAGGGCATTACAGTGGGCCACGCCATTGTGGGAACGTGATGATCCTGTGGTTCAGGGTGCTGCTCCGTTCCTCACGGCCCTGAAGCAGATCTTTTTGGGACCACGGATCACGCACAATACTTCTCTCCAATTGCTATCCCTAACACAGGGGTCGCTTCGGTTAGCCACTATGCCGTCCGGTTCCGGACACTGGCTTCCGAATTAGAGTGGCCGAACAACGCATTAGTCCCGGTGTTTTGGAGAGGGCTAGCTGAGCACGTCAAGGATGCTCTAGCTACCAGAGAAGTTCCCACAAGTCTGGGGGAACTGATTGCCGTCTCCACCCGCATTGACCTCTGGGTTACGGAGCGCGGGCTAGAACGTGCACAGTCCAGACGAAGGGTTAACTTGGCTCCCACCTTCACCGAGCCGCTGAGATACCCTGCGCAGGAGCTTGCATCCTCTGAACCTATGAAGATGTCTCGCACCGGCCCCAAGCCAAGTTCGATGCGAAGCTCTGTACGTTGCTATCAGTGCCGACAGTTTGGTCACTCGGCTAGCACGTGTCCTCTACAGGCGAAAAAAACATCCATGTTCAGTGGCCGTAGGTGGTGGTCAGTCCAATATGAAACCCTTTTCACCCAAACTGGTATTCCGGGGCATTTTAGACAGTGGGTCCTCCACCTGGGAGGCAGAGGTTTTCGTGGATTCCGGGGTCGAGGGTAATTTTATGTCCTCAACCTTCGCCCAGAAACATGCTATTCCCCTGGTGTTGCTGCCCCAGCCTCTGACCATCATGGTGGTTAATGGTGCACATTTGCCCTCTCAGGTGACCCATCAGACAGCTCCACTCGGGCTTTCTATCTCTCCGTCCCATCGTGAGACTCTGTCCCTGCTCATTTTGCCTGATGGCATCGACCAGGTGCTTCTTGGGCTTCCCTGGCTCCGTTGCCACTCCCCTCATATTGATTGGGCATCAGGGAAGATACTGGGTTGGAGCAAGGACTGTGAGGTAAGGTGTCTGAGGGAAAGTCTTCAGGTGGCTTCCACTGAAGTGCCTGCAGATCTCTCCACACTTCCTAAACCCTACCTCCAGTATGCGGACGCCTTCTCCAAAAAATCTGCGGAGACGCTCCCGCCGCACCATCCGTACAATTGCCCGATAGATCTCATGCCAGGCACAGAGCCTCCTAGAGGCTGTGTGTATCCGCTATCACTCCCTGAGACAGAGGCTATGTCTCAATATATCCGGGAGAACCTGGCTAGAGGTTTTATCAGAAAATCGGTGTCGCCGGCTGGTGCAGGGTTCTTCTTCGTACAGAAGAAGAACGGAGAGTTGCGCGCCTGTATTGACTACAGAGGTCTCAACGCTATAACGGTCAAAAACAAATACCCTCTGCCGTTGATTTCTGAATTATTTGACAGGTTGCGAGGGGCCCAGATCTTAACAAAATTAGTTCTACGGGGGGCGTACAACCTGATCCACATTCGCAAAGTAGACGAGTGGAAGACAGCTTTTAATACCAGGGATGGCCACTACGAATATCTGGTCATGCCCTTCGGCCTTTGTAATGCGCCTGCTGTCTTCCAGGACTTCGTCAAAGATGTCTTCCGAGACATGCTTTCTACCTCGGTGGTGGTCTACCTGGATGACATCCTCATCTTCTCGCCAGATTTGACCACCCACCGGAGAGACGTCTGCAGGGTCTTCGATCGTCTGCGGGCGAATTCTCTTTATGCCAAGCTGGAAAAGTGTCAGTTTGAGCAGGAGTCCTTGCCGTTCCTGGGCTACATCATCTCGGCCCAGGGATTGGCTATGGATCTGGCCAAACTACAAGCGGTAATGGACTGGCAGGAACCCCATTCACTCAAAGCGGTGCAGCGCTTCTTGGGGTTCGTGAATTATTACTGTCAGTTTATACCTCACTTTTCCACATTGGTAGTTCCATTAGTTGCTCTCACTAAAAACTGAGCTAACCCCAATACTTGGTCGGAACAGGTCTCCAAGGCCTTCGCAGCTATAAAATCTCATTTTGCTGGCGCTCCCATTTTACACCGTCCCGATGTGGATAAACCATTTATTCTGGAGGTAGATCCCTCTTCCGTCAGTGCAGGAGCAGTCCTTTTCCAGAAGGATGCTCAAAGTCGGAAGCATCCCTGCTTCTTCTTCTCTAAGACCTTCTCACCGGCGGAGAATTGCTCCATCGGCGACAGGGAGCTGCTAGCAATGAAGTTGGCCTTTTCCGAGTGGAGACATCTCCTGGAGGGAGCTCGGTTTCCCTTCCAGGTATTTACAGACCATAAAAATTTGGTCTATTTGCAGACAGCTCAGCGCCTGAACTCTCGTCAGGCTAGGTGGTCGCTCTTCTTTTCTCGCTTCCGCTTCACCCTGCACTACCTCTCAGGAGAGAAGAACGTCCGTGCGGATGCTCTCTCACGCTCGGTGGTTTCAGCGGAGGAAGGAGAGGCTGAGCCTCGGCTAATTCTCCCGCCGGAGAATTTTGCGACCGTGGCCCCAGTTGCTCTCGAGTCAGTGCCACCGGGCAAGACCTTGGTGCCTCCTCAGCTACGGCCTGAGGTACTCACCTGGGCACACGCCTCCAGGGTGGGTGGTCACTCTGGCAATAAACGGACCACAGAGCTCCTGTCTAGGTCGTACTGGCGGCCGCATATGGCTCGAGATGTCAAGGAATACGTACAGGCATGCGTCTCGTGTGCACGGAACAGACCCTCTAGACAGAGGCTGGCGGGGCTATTATATCCCCTGCCAGTGGCGGATAGACCTTGGGAGATGGTTGGCATGGACTTTGTGGTTGGCTTGCCCAAGTCCGGTGGCAGTACAGTCATCTGGGTAGTCACCGACCATTTTTCTAAAATGGTGCATTTGGTGCCACTCGCACGGTTGCCTTCCGCTCGTGGTCTTGCCACACTGTTCATAAAACACGTATTCTGCCTACATGGCATGCCGGACAAAATTGTTAGTGATCGAGGTCCCCAGTTCACGTCTCAGTTCCAGAGGGAGCTCTGCAGTCTACTTAGCATCGAGCTAAATCTGTCCTCCGCTTACCATCCCGAGACGAACGGCTTGGTTGAAAGAGCCAACCAAACCTTGGTCACGTACCTACGGCATTTTGTCTCTGCCAGGCAGGATGACTGGGCATCCTTGCTGCCATGGGCTAAGGTTGCCCTGAACAATGCAGTGGCTGATTCCACTGGTCAGACGCCCTTTCTTCTAAACTACAGCCAACATCCACGCGTCCCTGTCCCGATGCCAGTATCTTTCGCTGACTCCAGGGAGGCAGACTGGGCAGTGGAGGCTCGTGACATCTGTGATCACTCTCAGGATGCTAATCAGGCCTCTAAAGAAAGGATGAGGGCGTCTGCCGACACACATCGGCAACCCACTCCAAGCTTCTCCCGCCGCGATACATTGGACTCTTCAAGGTCCTCGAGCGAATTAGATCTGTGGTCTACCGCGTGGCTCTTCCTCCACACTTAGCCATTTCGGACGTTTTCCATGTATCCCTCTTCAAACCAGTTCATATGGTCCGGTTTTCCGAGTCATCTGCCGGGTCATCAGACTTCTTGTCTGACGAGTTCGAGGTTAACACCATTGTTGGACGCAGGATTGTCCGTGGCAAAAAAATTTAATTGGTGGTTTGGAAGGGTCATGGACCGGAGGCTTGGACATGGGAGCCGGTGGAGAATATCCATGCTCCACTCCTGATTGCGGCCTTTGAGCGCAGCGAGGCTCAGAGGGGGGGACCTAGGTAATGTTAGGCGTCAGATTCCTGGGACTGCACAACATTAATCCAGAGCCGTACAGCCAATGGTCTCCCATTCCCCTCCGACCGCTCAGGGACCTGCTCAGCAATCCCAGCAATCCAGGCGTCCTGCTCAGACTCGCTCTGTGAGTCTGGATGTTGCTGCCACCTCTTGTGCAGCAATGGTAGCGCAACCTGCTCTGCAGGGAACCGCTCCAGAGGCTAAGTCCTCTCGCCGTGCTGCTGGGCATGCCTGCAAGATGACCTGTTAGTGGAGAATAGGGGTCACATGCTCAGGTCCTGTGTCAGATCTGATTGGTCCTTCCCAGAGTACTGGAAGGTCCCGGAAGCACATGGCTATAAAAAGCCCGCATGGCGGCTCGGCCATGCGCTAGTGTAGACTATTATGCTGTGTGTGTAAGGTGATGGATGCATGTGTCTGGTGACTGACTTATTTGAAACCCCCTTCCCTCTGATAATACGAATGGTGACAGAGTGTTGGTTATAGTCAGCTCCAGTTAGTGGCAAGCTAAGCGCCACTGTGCTTCCTGCACTGTACACTAGCGTCCGACGGTGTCCGGCTTTCCAGCGCCATCATCTAGCGGTTATTGTTACCGCCGCGCTGCAGTAGCAGCATTTATTGGCGTTCGCGGCTGCGACGCCACGCGCCAGCTGGTCCTGTGGAGTTAACAGGCCCAGCGCTCATTCCTAATGTATAATAGGGCCTCTCTGTGGCTTAACAGAGTCCGCCTTCACTCCTCGGGTAACGTTAACCCGAGTGCAGCACTTCGCCAGCTAGCGTGTCTGCCATTGTCCAGCAGCGGTCTTATCACCTACCGCATGGTGGACCCCAGGTGGCGAACGCACCTCCTACTATTTATATTTGGTGGGTTCCGCCGTCCCTAACACAACTGACCTGGACAAGGTGGAGGAAGAAGAGAAGGAGGATGAGGGGGATAATTATTTTGGGGAGGAGGATGCTACTCAGGTGGCAAGAGAATATGTTGGCATGGCAAGGTCAGGTACAGGGTTTGTGCGTGACTGGAGGGATGTGGATTTGCCAGAAAGAGCTCCTCCACCCACCACTAGCAGTGCATAATTGACACCTGGAACATTGGCCCACATGTGTGATTATGCCTTGCGGATCCTAAAAAGGGACCCCCGCATTGCCAAAATGATGAAGGATGACGACTACTGGTTGGCCAGCATCCTCGATCCATGATCCATGCTATAAAGGCAAATTACAGAACATCATGCCACAGGAGATCCTAGAGATAATATTGGCTAACAAACAAGCAACTCTGGTAAACCGTTTGTTTGAGGCATTTCCAGTACACAGCAGCGGTGCTGGTTCTCCCACGAGCCATAGTGGGCAAAATGGAAGAGGTGTTCGTGGTGCACAAGTGGCGTTGGAGACAGGGGTTTCATGACCATGCTGTGGACAGATTTCTCAAGTACCACTCACACGACTGGTAATACTGAATCAATTGCAAGTGACAGGAGACAGCAGTTGTCAACTATGGTTACAAACTACTTCTCCTCCCATATCGATGTTCTCCCTCACAGGTCATTCCCCTTTGACTATTGGGCCTGTAAACTGGACACCTGGCCTGAATTGGCACATTATGCCTTACAGGAGCTCGCTTGCCCTTCTGCTAGTGTGTTATCTGTAAGAGTCTTCAGTGCTGCTGTATCAATCCTAACAGAAAAAAGAACCCGTCTGTCGACCCAAAATGTTGATGATCTAACCTTCATTAAAATGAACCATGCATGGGTTTCAAAGGATTTTGTCCCACTTTCCCCTGATGACACATAGGTTGCCAGAAAAATGTCTCGCTTTTGTCCTCCTCTTCCTCGGACTTCTCCAATTCCTCCATTTGCAGCTGCTGAATGTCCAGCCTACACATCAACATATGCCATTTTTTCAACCTCCCTAACTGGGCTGCCCCCCCAGGGCCGGGGTCACCACCTGGTGCACCCGGGCAAGTGCGGTTGCCCTGAACAGGTGGGTGGGCCACTCTTGGGCATCGGCACTGGCACAGGGCCCCTCATAGTACAATAGAGTGTCTCTGACGGTGCGGGGGCCTTCTTGCCGTCAGACACACCAGCGTACTCTGAGGGGCCCTGTGCAAGTATCGGCGCCGACGAGTGGGCCCCCCTGCTTGCTCAGGGCCACAGCACTTGCAATACTTCCCTCTCCCTGCTCCACCGCTGTGTAGTCTGGGCAGTTAAATCCTTCACAGGGATGGCAACTACAAATTTGGTGAACTGATCGATGATGGTTAAGACGTAGCTATGGCCTGTCCTGCTGGGCTCTACCTTCAGAAGATCAATGGCTACCATTTGTAATGGACTTCGACTCCCAATCGGATGCAGTGGTGCTTTATGATCAGCTTTCACAGTTTTCCTAGTCACAGACATGTGACATTCCTGCCACCATTTTTCAATGTCTCCTCTCATGCCAATTCAATAGAATCGCCTACGACCTGTGGCTTCTGTCTTTTGCACTCCAAAGTGACCAGACAGATCATGATCGGCAGTGAGGACCATGTCTACATCTCTCCCTGTGATCACAATTTGATGGAGACGAGTAACGGTGATGGGATCCACGCTACTGCGATACAGCAACCCTTTCTTCACAAAGAACCGTTTTCACTGTCTCCATAGGCAAAGTAATTGAGGGTCAGCATCGCCTCTGCGAATTCCCCCTGGAGGTTTTCCCATGATTAGTAATTCCCAAATTTCTGCAATCACTCGACTTTCCGTCTGTACTTGTATCCATCTAGTTTCCTGTAGCAGAGAGTCTGGACTGGCTTACTGAGACCTAAATATATAAGAAGATTTATAAGTACTCCAACTGTGTACTGGTGTACGCCTCAAATACATTTCTCTTTTTCTACTTTTTATATTCTGGTGTAATCCATACTGAGCCTGTGAGAGTTTGTGTCTGACTCTGGTAAATTATAAGGAGATTTAAAATGACCCAAACACTGTATGCAGCTGTACGCTTAAAATACATTACCCTTTTTCGACTTTTTATATTCTTGTCTAATCCATACTGAGCCTGTGAGTGTCTTTGTCTGACTCTGGAAATATAGATGGAGATTTACAATTACCCCTAGACTGGATACACCTGGTATCTGCTGATACAGTACCTTTGTTCAACATTTTGGTTTACGGTTAAATCCATACTTACTGAGTGAGCGTCTGAGGGTGACTCCTGAAATACTGTATATACAGAGTGTGTATAAAAGCCCTTACCGCCGACCGCCATTTTTCTTCTGCCCTTGTTTACAGTAGGAAGAGGTTGCTGATGCTGTTTATCATTAGGGAGACACTTAGGCCTGTATACAGAAGTTCTTATGTGCTTGTGCTGAACGCAATTGTTGTGTACAGTTAGTGTGCAGTGACAGGGGAAGGATTTTCTTGTGTACAGCAGCGCTAGTTATTAGGCTGCCTGCCAGTGACAGGGTGGATTTTCTTGTGTGCAGCAGTGCTGATTATTAGCCTGCCTTATAGCAGTATTGCTGTGTGTACACTGCTGTGCAGACTGCTTTTTACACAGCACTAATACTTTTATTCTTTTTTTCTGCACAGTGAATGAAAGTTCATTATTTCCCACACCGTATAGAACTGTATGCTCCTCACACACTACCGTGTACCTGCTGGTATCACAGACAAATACATGCTGACTATCTGTATGTGACTCCGGAAATATATAGGGAGATTTACATTTTCACTTATACTATATACACCTGGCATCTGCTGATACAGTACCTTTGTTCTAAATTTTTTATTACGGTATAATCCATACTGAGTGAGCGTGTGTGGTTTACTACTTCAATATATACGGAGAAAATTTTTTTACCCTATACTATATACACCTCCTATCTTGTGATACAGTACTTTTGTCCTTTGTATATCTGGAGATTTAAATTGTACCCTATAATATATATATTTGCTATCTTGTTATCCAGTACCTTTTTCCAACATTTTATATTGTGGTCAAATCCATACTGAGCCAGTGAGAGTCTGTTTCTGACTCTGGAAATATATACGGAGATTTACAATAACCCCTACACTGCAAACAGCTGTACGCCTCTGATCCATCCTGAGCGTGTGAGAGTCTGTGGGTTACTCCTGCAATTTATATGTAGATTTAAAAATTACCCCAACACTGTATACAGCTGTACGCTTGTGATACATTACCCATTTACTGCTTTTTATATTCTGGTCTAAACCATACTGAGCCAGTGAGTCTGTTTCCGACTCTGGAAATATATATGGAGATTTACAATTACCCCTACACTGTATACAGCTGTATGCTTCTGATCCATTACCCTTTTACAGCTTTTTAAATTGTGGTGTAATCCATACTGAGCCTGAGAGCGTCTGTGTCTGCCTCCTGAAATATATACGGAGATTTAGAATGTTTTAACTATACTATATATACCTGGTATCTGGTGATACCGTACCCTTTTTCTACTTTTTATATTCTTGTCTAATCCATACTGGGCCTGAGAGCATCTATGTCTACCTCCTGAAATATATACGAAGATTTAGAATGTTTAAACTATGCTATATATACCTGGAATCTGGTGATACTGTACCCTTTTTCAACTTTTCATATTCTTGTCTAATCCATACTGGGCTTGAGAGCGTCTGTGTCTGCCTCCTGAAATATATACAGAGATTTAGTATGCCTAAACTATACTATATATACCTGGTATCTGGTGATACTGTACTGTTATGAATGGGTCACCGAGGAGGAAAACTAAATAATCTAAGTCACAGAAAACCAGAGAGGTTGGTAACTATGCAGATTGCAGACCCCTGATCCTAACCACACAACTAGCAGCAGCCGTGGAGCGTTTCTACAATGAATCTAGATGCCTCGTCACAGCCGGAGGACTAAATAAGCCTAAAGCCTTAGTGGAAAATGTGGATTCAGGAGTAGCTTTGAATCTGATGGATTTGGACTTTTGGATTGGAAATCTGGGTCTGTGGTGAGTTGGGGTTGTCAGTGTGTTCTTAGGGACACTCCTGTTTTCTCCACCTCTCCTCAGTCTCATGATATTCCTGATTATCTGGCCGATTTTTCTGATGTATTTAGTAAGAGTAAGTCTGCATCTTTGCCTCCTCATAGGAGTTATGACTTATGAGGAGTCGGCTTTTCAACTCATCAGTACCCGAACATGATGCTATGCGATCCTATATTAAGGAGTCATTGGAGAAGGGTCATATTAGACCATCCTCGTCACCTTTAGGTGCTAGTTTTTTTTTTGTGGCCAAGAAAGATGGTTCATTAAGACCGTGTATTGATTATCGTTCCCTTAACAAGATGACGGTTAAATATCAGTAACCTTTACCTCTGATGTCTGATTTATTCTCCAGAGTTAAGAGTACCTGCTGGTTTACTAAGCTTGACCTCAGTGGGGCATATAATCTTATTCGCATCAAGCACGGGGATGAATGGAAGATGTCGTTTAATACTCCGGAGGGACATTTTGAGTACCTGGTGATGCCTTTTGGGCTCACTAATGCCCCTTCTGTCTTCCAGTCCTTTATGAATTATATTTTCCGAGACTTGTGGATAAGTTTTTGATCATCTATCTGGATGATATTTTGATCTTTTCTAGTGATTGGGATTCTCATGTGGAACATGTCCGGACTGTGTTCCGGATTTTGAGGGAGAATTCCTTGTTTGTTAAGGGATCGAAATGTCTCTTTGGTGTACAGAGGATTTCATTTTTGGGATTTATCTTGTCTCCGTTGACTATTGAAATGGACCCGGCCAAGGTACAGGCCATTTATGATTGGGTTCAGCCAACTTCTTTGAAGGCTCTCCAGAAGTGTTTTGGTTTTGCTAATTTCTATCCTAATTTATAGGTATTTTTTCAGGTATTGTCAAACCACTGACTGATCTGACCAAGAAGGGCGCTGATGTGCTGAATTGGTCTCCTGAGGCTGTCTCAGCATTTCAGGAGCTTAAGCGGAGATTTACTTCAGCTCCAGTTTTACGGCAACCTGATGTCTCACTTCCATTTCAGGTGGAGGTAGATGCTTCTGAGATTGGTGCAGGAGCTGTTTTGTCCCAAAATGACCCTGTGACTTCTAAGATGAATCCCTGTGCCTTCTTTTCTTGAAAGTTCTCCCCATATGAACGCAACTATGCATGGGGAATTGGGAATTGTTGGCCATGAAATGGGCATTTGAGGAGTGGAGACATTGGTTGGAGGGAGCTAGATATCAAGTTGTGGTCCTCACCGATCACAAGAATTTGATGTATCTGGAGTCAGCCAAACGCTTGAATCCTAGACAGGCTAGATGGGCTTTGTTTCTCATGCGTTTTAATTTTGTGGTCTCTTTTCTTCCGGGCACTAAGAATGTTAAGGCAGATGCCCTTTCTAGGAGTTTCTTTGCTGATTCTCTTAATGTGACCGAGCCTACTACCATCCTAGGTGAGGGGGCAGTTCTTTCTGCCATTTCGCCCGATTTGAGATGCGCCCTGGAGGAATTTCAGGAGGATAAGCCTGAGCGTTGCCCTATGGGAAAATTGAATGTTACTGACCAGTGGAGAAGAGAGTGATGTCTGTGGGTCGCCCTCTCACACCCAGGGCAGCGGGGTACTCGGTACCGGGCCGGTGTCAAGGCGGGAATGTGTCACAGCAGCGGTGACCTGGTCCGTGGCCCTGGGCGCCCAATATCATTGGGGGTGATGTTAATGGTGTTAAAGTTTTTTAGAATAGTTTGTGACGCCACCTGTAGTGTTTGGCAAGTAAGATGTTGAGCCAACGCTGCATGCAGATCCACTGGGACTGATGGTGTGGTGCAGCAAAATGGTGTAGCTCTCCACAGGTGGAGCTGGAGTCCCAGGGCAGTGTAGGTGCAATGGATGAGGAGAGGCGTAGAATGGTATTGATGTTGTTACCCAGGTGTAGCGGTGCTGGAATAACTGGTGGACACCAGGGTGTGCGGTTCCAAGGCTTTACTCACTATTTGCAGTTCACACACACGCCTGCCTCCGTACTGTGTTCTCCAGGTCAGGGCTCCAGCCAACCTCCAGGCCAGATAGGGTTCTCCCTTCCACACTCTGCCAATATGTACCTTCACTGAACGACTCCTCCAATGCACCTTTAGGTGCGAAGCACTCCAGTACTTAGTTACCCTGGAATGCCTCTCTAGCTGTTCCTAGTCTCAACTTGTATGACAGACAGCTGTAGCCTGCTTCGGGGACTCCTCACTGCGTCCTGGCTCTCTATTCAGTTGCTGTTGTGTCCCAAGACTATGATGGGAGCAAGGCGTTAGCAGCTCACTACTCCTCCCGTGTCTGTTGCCGGACATAAAAATCCAATCAACCTCGGGGACCGGGCCCCGGCCTTTGCGCTCTCTGGACTGGAAGGGTTCTCTGTCTTTCTTCAACCAGCTTCCCACCGTCCTTCTATTCTCCTTCGTTCTGATCTGTTCTATCTCTGTTATGGAAGGTTAGGTTATCAATCTTATCAGTCTCTTTCTCTGGTCTTTCTCGCGCCAGCAGCCCAGATCATTGGGACCTGCTGCAGCACGTCCTTCAGACACCCATCTTCTCTCTCCAACTAACCAACTAACCAACCCCTAGCTCTAACTCTTCCCACTCTTTTATATCATCTCACTCCACCCACCTCCCAGCACATCTCGTGTTACGAAGCACGGTTCCACGAGGGGTGCTCTGCTATCCCCCAGCCTGAAGCTGTTAGGTGGCCCCACTGAACTATCCTGTGTGTGGAATACAGGTGTGGAGTGTGGTCAGGAGTTCCCACCTAACCTGGATGGTGGGGCACTACACCTTAGGAGAAGGTGCAGTACCTCTCTGGTGACTGAAGCCTCAATGGCGCCACATCTGAAGTTCATTGCTACGCATTGGCTGGTCATCCAGGTATTTTTGGTACCAGAGATTTGGTGAGTCGGTCTTTTTGGTGGCCTGCCTTATCTCGTGATGTCAGGAACTTTGTACAGTCCTGTGGGACTTGTTCTCGGTCTAAACCCTGTTCTCATTCTAGTGGGTTGCTGATGCCCCTGCCGGTGCTCAAGAGGCCATGGACACATATCTCAATGGATTTTATTTCTGATCTTCCTGTCTCTCAGAGAATGACAGTTATCTGGGTGATTTGTGATAGATTTTCGAAGATGGTCCATCTTGTACCACTTCCAAAGTTGCCATCTTCCGCTGAGTTGGTGCCCTTGTTTTCACAACAGGTGGTTTGGTTACATGGGATTCCTGAGAACATTGTGTCGGACAGAGGAGTCCAGTTTGTTTCCAGATTCTGGAAAGCCTTTTGTTCCAATCTGGGAATTCAGTTATCCTTCTCCTCCGCGTTTCATCCCCAGACCAATGGGCAGACTGAGAGAACAAACCAGACCTTGGAGTCTTATTTAAGATGTTTTATATCTGCTGATCAGGATGATTGGGTCTCATTTTTGCCCTTGGCCGAATTCGCGCTGAACAATATAGCTAGTTCTGCCACTTTGATGTCACCCTTTTTCTGTAATTTTGGGTTTCATCCTCGATTTTCTTCAGGGCAGGTGGAGCCTTCTGCCTGCCCAGGTGTGGACACTGTGGTTGAGAGAATGCAGCAGATATGGGACCAAGTGGTGGATAAGTTGTCACTCTCTCTCAGGAAAAGGCCCAGCGATTTTCCAACTGGCATAGGACCATTGGTCCCCGGTTTAAAGTAGGTGATATGGTTTGGTTGTCGTCGTTTAGCAAAGTCCAAATCCATCAGATTCAAAGCTGCTCCTGAATCAACAAAAGACTTAGTGGAAAACGTGGATAAGGAGCAGATCAGAGTAATTGCCAAAAGGAACTTAGGTTGTACACTGCCACAGCAAATGTGTGTGCAAAACGTTTCTCTCGTTTAAGGCAGACAGAAAGAGTATGAAAGGCATCTCCACAGAAAAAACACAGCTTATTACGCCTTTTAAACTCCTGACATTGCGCCCTAGACAAAACCCCATCACACTGCATAGGTTCAGACGTTTGTTCAAAAGGTGGCAGCGCCTCCCGTGTAGTTTTACGTTCACGTAAACGCCGATCAACTTGAATGGCTAATGACATAGAATCATCCAGACCAGGGGGAACAGGAAATCCCACCATAACATCTTTTACGGTCTCTGATAAACCCTTCTGAAAGAGAGCTGCCAAAGCACTATCATTCCATGTAGTAAGGACCGCCCACTTTCAGAATTTTTGACAGTATAACTCTGCAGAATCCTGACCCTGGTTTAATGCCAACAGGGTTCTCTCAGCTTGATCAACAGCATTAGGTTCATCATACAACAACCCCAAGGCTTGAAAAAATGCATCCACATTAGTCAGAATAGGATTTTCAGGTGTCAGAGAAAAAGCCCAATCCTGGGCATCGCCGCGCAGCAAGGAGATGACAATTTTAACCTGCTGCGCAGAGCTCCCCGATAAGTTAGGCTTCCAGGCAAGAAAAAATGTACAATTCTTAAAATTCAAAAATTTAGACCGATCCCCAAAAAACACATCAGGAGTAGGGATCTTAGGTTCAGCAGCATGTGACTGAATGAGGTAGGTGGAAATTTCCTGCACTTCAGCAGCAAGTTGCTCCACACGATCAGACAATTGCTTAATCTCCATTAGGAAAAAAAATCCTCCTACGGCCCCAGAGAAAAAGAGGAAAAAATACATAAAAAAAAAAAAATTCTGACACTTTTTTTTTTTAAACAATTTTTCCCTGCTTTCGAGTACCCTAGAATCTGCGGTATGGCTGGTGATTCTGTTATGAAGGGGTCACCGAGGAGGAAAACTAAACAAGCTAAGTCACAGAAAACCAGAGAGGTTGGTAACTATGCAGATTGCAGACCCATGATCCTAACCACACAGCTAGCAGCAGCCGTGGAGTGTTCCTATGATGAATCTAGATACCTTGTCACAGCAGGAGGACTAAAGAAGCCTAAAGCAAGAAAAGGGGAAAACTAACTGCCCAGAGCAGACCCCAAAGGAATAGACAGCCCCCACACATGTATTGACGGTGAAACAAGATGAAAACACAAACACAGGCAGGAAAATAGGCTGAGCAAGCGATGGGGCCCAAACTAACTAGAAAGGACAGGAAAGGAAAGACACTGTCTGCAATCTGCCCAAAAAACCCTGCAAAAATAATGTCCAACACTTCTGATAACAAAATTAACCCTGAAGTCACTAGACTTCTCCCACTATATCAGCACTCTGAAATATTCTGAGACAGAGCAAAAAAGAGGCCAATCTAATAAGGGACAAAAAGCAAATTGGCAAATACAGATAAATAAGAGTGGAAATTCAGCACAGCCCCAGCCGGGGCTGGCTGACCACACAAAAACTGAATAGACCAACAAAATCAAGTGTGAACATTAGCAGAAACACTTAGCTTGAGATGACTGGAACAGAGCTGAAAACCAAGACCTGAAAAGCCAGAAGGAATCACCAGCACCAGAATAGGGTGTTGGCTGTCTTAAATCCAGTCTGAGATTCCAGAGATCCAAACATTATCCTCATCATCAGGTGGCAGATCTCTACTAATAAAATCAACCTCACTACCTCCTGTTACCACCAGAGGGAGCCCAGAAGGAGAACTCACAACTGGTAGACCAGAAAATACTTTTTATATTCTTGTCTAATCCATACAGGGCCTGAGACCATCTGTGTCTACCTCCTGAAATATATACGGAGATTTAGAATGTTTAAACTATACTATATATATCTGGTGATACTGTACCCTGTTGTGAGCTCATATGTTCATTCACCTTTTGTGTCCGAGGATCTCCCTCTTCTGGTGAAGGAAGGTAGTGAGGCTGATTTGGATGAAAGAAACCAAACACCTGATCAGGTGGATTGTGACTGGGTAACAGGAATTTCAGACTGGATATAAGGCAGCCAACGCCCTTCTGAGTGGCTGGTGATTTCTCTGCTGGATTCTTGGAGACCAGTCTGATTCCTGCTTCCCAAAGATAAGTTTTTGCTCTGCTATTGAACTTATTAGTTTTGGTTTTGTTTACCTTGTTTTGGAGTTCAGCCATCCCCGGCTGGGGGTGTGCTGGATTCTTATTACTTGATCAGTGTTCTCTTTTGCTCTGCTTTCAGAATATTCTGAGTGCTGATATAGGGTTTGAAGTCTAGTGACTTCAGGGTCCTTTTTGCTTATCAGTTGTGTTGGTAATATTTTACTGTTGTGAGCTCATCTGTTCATTCACCTTTTGTGTCCGAGGATCTCCCTCTTCTGGTGAAGGAAGGTAGTAGGGCTGATTTGGATGAAAGAAACCAAACACCTGATCAGGTGGATTGTGACTGGGTAACAGGAACTTCAGACTGGATATAAGGCAGCCGACGCCCTTCTGAGTGGCTGGTGATTCTGTTATGATTGAGTCACCGAGGAGGAAAAAACAAAAATGCAAGCTCAGCCCAGAAAATCAGAGAGGTTGGAAACTAGCTGTTGCGCCCGCCGGCGCTCACCTGGGGTCCTCCTCCTGCCGGCACCCCCCCTCTCCGCTCTTGCGCCGTCCCCTGGTTCGGCGCGTCGGAGGTCCGCGCATGCGCGCTCGCCCTTCCTCGGCCTCTGTGCATCCTGGGGGCACGTGACCCAGTGGCTCCGCCCCATCATGGCGGCGCCCACCGGGTATTTCAGCTGGGCGTCTGGACAGGTAAGACGCCTGTTTGTCTTAGCCCGTAGCACCCGCTATCCTTGTGCAGCATCACCCTTGGCCATCAGGTCCCCGTGCACCCTCTGTGCCGCGCTCTCCTGTATCTCTGCCTTTGTGCCTGTCTGTAGCCTGCTCCTGTGTCTCCCTGTCTCTGCCTACTGTCCTCCTTGGTTCCTCTGCTTCCTCCTCCTGTGTTCCCCATGCCAGTCCCTCTCCTGTACCTCTGCCCTATTGTTGCCTGCCTCCTGTATTTTACGGTCCTTCCCCTGTCTCGTTCCTTGTCTCATTTCCCAGGCCCAGCCTTTCCTAACCCCCTTTCCCTCATCTTCCTTTCAGCTTCTGGTCCCGGTTCCGTCCTGACCCTTCGGGCTTCCACAGCCTGCCTCCTGTTACTTTGGATCTACTCTACCCCTCGTATACCTTCCCACACTCTGATCTGCTCTCCTGTATTTACCCTGGGTCGTCCCTTTGGTTCCGGCCGTCGTGATTCCATCTCTCTTGGGCCTGCCCCTAACACTCCCTGTATAGGGGGTGGTCATCACCTGGTCCACTCGCCCTCGGGGGCTCTGAAGCCACGACCCAGAGGGTCCACTCTCGGGTTTTATACCTAGAAACCCTAACAGAACAAACAGGCCATGGACCCCGCCGGAGCCGCTGTGTTTCAAAAGGAGCTGCTCTTTTTGCGGGAGAACCAAACCCGTATCATGGCGTTCATGAAGTCCATGGATTCCCGTCTCTCTGCGCTCCAGGCCTCCGACCCGGGGAACGCTTCCCAATTGGCTGGACTGCAACAAGAGCTGGCACAGCAGAGACATTCACAGGCCCATATTCTTAGTTACATGGCCTCTATAGACGACCGCTTACACTCCCTGCAGGCGGCCGCCGCGTCTCCTGTCTCAGCTTTGGCTCCTCACCCACTGCCCGCCTAGCTAGGCCACCTCGTTACAACGGGGACCCCAAGCTGTGTCGGGGTTTCCTGAACCAGTGCCGTCTCCACTTCGAACTCCTGCCCCAGCAGTATCCCACTGAGCGGGCCAAGGTGGCTTTTATTGTCTCCCACCTTGAGGGAGACGCTTTGGCATGGGTTAACCCTCTCTGGGAGCAGGATGACCCTGTGGTCTCCCAGTTAAGTACCTTTTTTGAGACGTTTCGTCGAGTATTCGACGAACCGGGCCGTCTGGCCTCTACCACGGAATCCTTATTCAACCTCCACCAAGGGTCCCAAACCGTGGGTCAATATGTCATCCGGTTTCGGACCCTATCCTCGGATTTGGGGTGGAACAACGAGGCATTGGTAGGGGCCTTCTGGCGAGGTCTCGCGGGTCGCATTAAGGACGAGCTGGCTGGTCGTGATACACCCACCGCCTTAGAGGAACTGATTTCACTGGCCACACGTATCGATCTACGATTCCAGGAACGTGCTCGTGAGAAGAGGCTCCCTCATTCTTCCCCAGCCGTCCGTGGACCACCCTGCCCTCGGTCCGGGATATCCGCTTCAGCTTCTATGCCAGAACCCATGCAGGTAGACCGGCTTAAACTATCGGGACAACGCCGAGAGGAGAGGCGTACCAATGGTCTCTGTTTCTATTGTGGCAGCGACTCCCATCTGGTTCGTGCCTGCCCAGAGCGTCCGGAAAACTCCTCCGCCTAGGTCAGGTAAGAGAGGCCTCCCTAGGTGTATGTGATAGCTCTCCACCCCTCACTCTGTCCGTTTTGTTGCACGTTGGTGGTAAACGTTTTTCTTTGGTGGCCTATGTAGATTCCGGCGCAGCATGAAATTTTATTAGGCTTAAGGAGGTTCTTAAATTCTCGGTTCCGGTTAAGACCCTAGAAACTCCACGGATCCTCGCTTCCGTGAACGGTAAACCTCTTCAAGAGGCAGTTACCCTAATCACCCAGGAGGTGGAACTCCAGTTAGGGGCCTTGCACAAAGAGAAGATCGCCTTTTATGTCCTGGCAGGCATCTCGCACTCTATTCTTCTTGGTCTTCCCTGGTTACGGGCCCACGAGCCTACCTTAGACTGGCATAAGGGCCATATCCTGCGCTGGGGAGAGTCCTGTGGGGCGGGGTGTCTGCTGCCGGTGCGTCCCGTGGGTGGTTCCCATTTCCCTTCCCCTGGTCCCCGGGTTGCCCATCGCTTACAGCTCTTTTTCAGACGTCTTTAGCAAGAAGGAGGCCGAGAACCTCCCGCTGCACCGACCCTACGATTGCCCCATCGACCTCATCCCTGGAGCTATCCCTCCGAGGGGTAGGATTTATCCGCTCTCGCTGGCAGAGACGCAAGCCATGTCTGAGTACGTCCAGGAGAACTTGGCCAGGGGTTTCATACAGAAGTCTTCCTCTCCTGCGGGCGCAGGTTTCTTCTTTGTCAAGAAGAAGGACGGGTCGCTCCGCCCGTGCATCGACTACAGAGGTTTAAACAGCATCACGATAAAGAACAAGTACCCGTTGCCCCTCATCCCCGAACTCTTTGATCACCTTAGAGGAGCCCAGATATTTACCAAACTTGATCTCCGAGGAGCCTATAACTTGGTCCGAATTTGCGCTGGGGATGAGTGGAAGACCGCGTTCAATACGCGTGACGGTCACTACGAGTACCTTGTTATGCCTTTTGGCCTCTGCAATGTACCTGCAGTATTCCAGGAACTCGTCAACGATATTTTTCGAGACCTCCTCTATTCCTGTGTCGTGGTTTACCTTGACGACATCCTTGTCTTCTCCCCGGATCTCTCTACCCATCGGCGGGACGTTCGGCAAGTGTTGCTACGTCTTAGGGAGAACCACCTGTTTGCCAAGTTGGAGAAATGCGTCTTCGAGCAACCGTCCCTGCCGTTTCTAGGATACATCATTTCGAGATCTGGTCTGAAGATGGATCCTGAGAAAGTGTCCGCTGTCCAGAACTGGCCTCATCCCCTTGGACTCAAAGCCATCCAACACTTCCTCGGCTTTGCTAATTATTATAGGCAATTTATTCCTCACTTCTCCACCTTAACTCTGCCCTCGTACGCAAAGGGGCAAAACCCCACCACTGGCCTCCTGAGGCAGAGGACGCCTTTCAAGCTTTGAAGAAGGAATTCTCTACAGCGCCTGTTCTCCACCGTCCGGATGCCGATAGACCCTTTATTCTTCAGGTCGACGCATCATCTGTTGGAGCTGGAGCAGTTCTCCTGCAAAAAACCTCCACTGGTCGGACTGTCACATCTGGATTTTTCTCTAAAGCCTTTTCCTCGCCCAAGCGCAATTATTCCATTGGGGACAAGGAACTACTTGCGATAAAACTGGCTTTAGAGGAATGGCGTTACCTTCTCGAAGGAGCTGTCCATCCCTTCACCATATTCACCGACCACAAGAATCTGGCCTACATCCAGTCTGCTCAAAGGCTCAACCCCCGGCAAGCCAGATGGTCCTTATTCTTTGGACACTTTGATTTCGAGCTCCACTTTCGGCCGGGTAATAAAAATACCAAAGCAGATGCGCTATCGAGGTCATTCCTCCCTACGGATGAAGAGGAGGGTCCTGCTCACATCATCGATCCAGCGAAGGTCGTCACTTTAGCTCCTCTAAGTTTGGTTAATCCACCACCAGGCAAGACCTTGGTATTGGACCATGACAAAGTAAGGATTCTGCATTGGGGGCACTCCTCTAAAGTCGCCGGGCATGCTGGAGCCAAAAGGGCTCTGTCCCTCATCTCCCGCCACGATTGGTGGCCATCGCTCTGCCAGGACGTCTTAGAGTTCACCGCTTCGTGTCCCTCCTGCGCCCAAAATAAAGTTCCAAGACAGTTCCCTCTGGTCTCTTACATCCGTTGCCTACACCTTCGGTCCCTTGGAGCCATATCGCCATGGATTTTATCATGGTTCTACCTCCATCCTCCAGGTGCACTGTCATTTTGGTGGTGGTGGACCGTTTTTCCAAGATGGCCCATTTTATCCCTCTGCCTGGCCTGCCTTCAGCACCCGAGTTGGCGAAGATCTTCCTGCAACATTTTTTCCGACTTCATGGTTTTCCCCAGCACATTGTGACTGACCGTGGTGTTCAATTCACCTCCCATTTCTGGAGAGCCCTCTGCGGCTCAATGAAGGTAGCCCTGGATTTCTCTTCTGCCTACCACCCACAGTCCAACGGCCAAGTGGAGCGAATCAACCAGGTGTTAACCTCTTATCTTCGGCATTTTTCTAATGCACACCAGAGCAACTGGGTCTCGCTGCTTCCTTGGGCTGAATTTGCCCACAACAATCACCCCAACGAATCCTCTTCTAAGTCCCCCTTTTTTGTGGTTTTCGGACAGCACCCGGGCATTCCCCTTCCTGTTTCCCCCGCCTCGGGCGTGCCGGCGGCAGACTCCTTGTCCTCAGAATTCTCTAAAATTTGGGAGGAGACAAAAGGGGCCCTTGAGAGAGCTAGCAATCGGATGAAGAGGTACGCCGACAAGAAACGCGTTGACGCTCCCCCTTATCAGGCGGGCGATAAGGTCTGGCTATCCTCGCGTTTCGTTCACCTTAAGATCCCCTCTTATAAATTGGGTCCATGTTATATTGGGCCTTTTGAGATTTTGAGTCGCATCAACGACGTGGCCTATAAACTAAAGCTACCTGCCTCTCTGCAAATTCCCAATACCTTCCACGTCTCGCTCCTCAAACCCACAGTATTTAATCGCTTTCACCCAGCCTCCTCCCGCGCCCCTCAACCTAGCACCGCAGAAGACATCTTTGATGTCAAGGTCATCTTGGCAAAGAAGACCGTCAGGGGTAGGACCTTTTTTCTTATTGATTGGAAAGGGTTCAGTCGTGAGGAGAGGTCATGGGAACCCCGAGAAAACATCAATGCCCCTCATATCATGAGAAAATTCTTGTCCCGCCTTAAGAGGGAGGGGAGTAAGAGAGGGGGTACTGTTGCGCCCGCCGATGCTCACCTGGGGTCCTCCTCCTGCCGGCGCCCCCCCTCTCCGCTCTCGCGCCGTCCCCTGTCTGGCTTTGCAGGGGTTCGGCGCGTCGGAGGTCCGCGCATGCGCGCTCGCCCTTCCTTGGCCTCTGTGCATCCTGGGGGCACGTGACCCGGTGGCTCCGCCCCCATCAAGGCGGCGCCCACCAGGTATTTCAGCTGGGCATCTGGACAGGTAAGACGCCTGTTTGTCTTAGCCCGTGGCGCCCTCTATCCTTGCGCAGCATCACCCTTGGCCATCTGGTCCCCACGCACCCTCTGTGCTGCGCTCTCCTGTATCTCTGCCTTTGTCCCCGTCTGTAGCCTGCTCCCGTGTCTCCCTGTCTCTGCCTACTGTCCTCCTTGGTTCCTCTGCTTCCTCCTCCTGTGTTCCCCGTGCCGGTCCCTCTCCTGTACCTCTGCCCTATTGTTGCCTGCCTCCTGTATTTTACGCTCCTTCCCCTGTCTCGTTCCTTGTCTCATTTCCCAGGCCCAGCCTTTCCTAACCCCCTTTCCCTCATCTTCCTTTCAGCTTCTGGTCCCGGTTCCGTCCTGACCCTTCGGGCTTCCACAGCCTGCCTCCTGTTACTTTGGATCTACTCTACCCCTCGTATACCTTCCCACACTCTGATCTGCTCTCCTGTATTTACCTTGGGTCGTCCCTTTGGTTCCGGCTGTCGTGGTTCCATCTCCCTTGGGCCTGCCCCTAACACTCCCTGTATAGGGGGTGGACATCACCTGGTTCACTCGCCCTCAGGGGCTCTGGAGCCATGACCCAGAGGGTCCACTCTTGGGTTTTCTACCTAGAAACCATAACACTAGCGGATTGCAGACCCCTAATCCTATCACACAGCTAGCAGTAGCCGTGGAGTGTTCCTTCGGTGATCCTAGACACCTCGTCACAGCCAGAGATCTAAATAAGCCTAAAGAGAGAAAAGGGAAAAACTGACTGCCCCAGAGCAGACCCCAAAGCAATAGGCAGCCCCCAACATATAATGACGGTGAAGCAAGATGAAAACACTAACACAGATAGAAAGATAGGATGAGCAAACGATGGGGCCCAAGCTAACTAAAAAGGACAGGACAGAAAAGCTGCTGTCTGCAATCCGAGAAAACCCTGCTAAAAATATTACCAACATAACTGATAAGCAAAAACGACCCTGAAGTCACTAGACTTCAAACCCTATATCAGCACTCAGAATATTCTGAAAGCAGAGCAAAAGAGAACACTGATCAAGGAATAAGAATCCGGCACACCCCCAGCCGGGGATGGCTGAACTCCAAAACAAGGTAAACAAAACCAAAACTAATAAGTTCAATAGCAGAGCAAAAACTTATCTTTGGGAAGCAGGAATCAGACTGGTCTCCAAGAATCCAGCAGAGAAATCACCAGCCACTCAGAAAAGCGTTGGCTGCCTTAAGTCTGAAGTTCCTGTTACCCAGTCACAATTCAACTGATCAGGTGTTTGGTTTCTTTCATCCAAATCAGCCTCACTACCTTCCTTCACCAGAAGAGGGAGATCCTCGGACACAAAAGGTGAATGAACAGATGACCTCACAACAGTACCCTTTTTCTACTTTTTATATTCTTGTCTAATCCATACAGGGCTTGAGAGCGTCTGTGTCTGCCTCCTGAAATATATACGGAGATTTAGAATGTTTAAACTATACTATGTATACCTGGTATCTGGTGATACAGTACCCTTTTTCAACTTTCTATATTCTTGTCGAATCCATACTGGGCCTGAGAGCGTCTGTGTCTGCCTCCTGAAATATATACGGAGATTTAGAATGTTTAAATTATACTATATATACCTGGTATCTGGTAATACTGTACTCTTTTTCAAGTTTTTATATTCTTGTCTAATCTATACTGAGCATGAGAGCGTCTGCGTCTTCCTCCTGAAATGCATACAGAGATTTTTTCTATTTTCACTATACTATATATACCTGGTATCTGTTGATACAGTACCCTTTGTGCCAGAAAGTCCTCCTCCATCCACCACTCTAAGTGCATCATTGACACCTGGAATATTGGTCCACATGTGTGATTATTTCTTGTGGATCTTCTTTTTATATTATGGTGTGATCCATACTGAGCCTGTGAGAGTCTGTTTGTTACTCCTGAAAAAAAATATATGTAGATTTAAAAATTACCCCAACACTGTATATAGCTGTGCGCTTGTGATACATTACCCATTTACTGCTTTTTATATTCTGGTCTAAACCATACTGAGCCAGTGAGAGTCTGTTTCTGACTCTGGAAATATATATGGAGATTTACAATTACCCCTACACTGTATACAGATGTATGCTTCTGATCCATTACCCTTTTACTGCTTTTTATATTGTGGTGTAATCCATACTGAGCATGAGAGCATCTGTGTCTGCCTCCTGAAATACAGTATATACAGAGATTTAGAATGTTTAAACTATACTATATATTCCTGGTATCTGGTGATACTGTACCTTTTTTCTACTCTTTATATTCTTGTCTAATCCATACTGGGCCTGACAACGTCTGTGTCTGCCTCCTGAAATATATACGGAGATTTAGAATGTTTAAACTATACCCTTTATACCTGGTATCTGGTGTTACTGCTCCCTTTCTCAACTTTCTATATTCTTGCTGAATCTATAATGGGCATGAGAGCATCTGTGTCTGCCTCATGAAATATATACGGAGATTTACAATTATCCCTAGACTGTATATAGCTGTACGCTTCTGATACAGTACCATATATCTGCTAGTATTTTGTGTCCATTTTTACAAAAATTAGGAAGTCCGGTGGAAGAGGCTGTGGATGTGGGCATGGGGGCCAGCTGGTACTAATGGTGGTGGTGGTGCCTGCGTCATGGTCTGGCTCCGGAAGGCCTGGAAGGCTCCCTTTTCTGGGAGTAGATAAACTGCTTTTAAAGCCAGAGCATCAGGAACTGGTTTTGGCTTACATTGCCGAAACAGCCTCCAGCTCTATCGCCTCCTCTTTTGACGATTCAAAAAATGCATGCACTGAGTCGTCAGAGCAGGCTTCTGGTCAGGAACAACCCCTTTCCTTGTGTCCTTCACCCCCACCAAAAATGAAGGATGCGGCAGCCCACACTTCAGATTACTCCATGGAGCTCTTTTCACATACCATGCCTGGGTTATCAAGTCAAATCCTGAATTCCCCAGTCCAACATGAATCAGAGATGGAGTGCACTGATGCACAGCCACTGCTAGATGATTTTGTTGGTTCATTCGCCCACAGCACTACATTCCCCTCACACTCTACAGAGCCAGAATCTGATCCTGATGAAACTCAGGTGCCCCTTCCCGCATACTATACCACATTACACAGTGACACAGAGGAAGGTGCAGATGAAAGTGACGGCTCCCTGAGCAGGTGGGGGGGCATACTCATGGGCGACGGCACTGGCACAGGGCCCCTCATAGTGCACAAAAGTTTCTCTGCCGGTGGGAGGGCCCACTCGCCATCAGACACACCGGCGTATTATGAGGGGCCCTGTGCCAGTGCTGTCACCCATGAGTGGGCCCCCCTGCTTGCTCAGGGCCACAGCACTTGCAATACTTACCTCTCCCTGCTCCACCACCGTGACGTCTTCCGCGTTTCTTGACAGTGACATTCAGGTCAGAGAGCACAATGACATTACGTCTGTATGACCTCTGCCTAAACAGTCCAAGTGCAGAGAGCTAGAAGATGGCAACACTGAGGAGTCCAGAGTAGAGTAGTGCCCAGCGAGGAGAGGTATTTCATTTTTTTAAAGGTTGGAAGCAATTTTTGGGAGCACTATACACTGGAGAATGATATATGAGGCCCATCATACACTTCAGCATCATCCATGAGGCCCATCATATACTGGAGCATTAGAAATGGGGCCCACTATATATGGAGCATTATTTGGGCCCATAAGACACTGGAGCATCATCCATGGGGCCCATCATATACTGGAGCATTCTAAATGGGGGACATCAGACACTGGAGCAGCATTTATGGGGCCCATTATACACTGGAGCATTAGAAATGGGGCCCATTATATATGGAGAATCATTTGGGCCCATAAGACAAGGGAACATCATCCATGGGGCCCGTCATATACCGGAGCATTCTAAATGAGGCAAATCAGAAACTGGAGCAGTATCTATGGGGACCATTATACACTGGAGCATTAGAAATGGGGACCATTATATATGGAGCATTATTTTGGGCCCATTAGACACTGGAGCATCATCCATGGGGCCCATCATATACTGGAGCATTCTAAATGGGGCAAATTATATATGGAGCATTATTTGGGCCCATCAGACACTGGAGCATCATCCATGAGGCCCATCATATACTGGAGCATTCCAAATGGCGGACATCAGACACTGGAGCAGCATTTATGGGGCCCATTATACACTGGAGCATTAGAAATGGGGCCCATTATATATGGAGCATTATTTGGGCCCATAAGACACTGGAGCATCATCAATGGGGCCCATCATATACTGGAGCATTATAAATAGGGCAGATTATATATGGAGCATTATTTGGGCCCATCATACACTGGAGCTTCATCCATGAGGCCCATCATATACTGGATCTTTCTAAATGGGGGACATCAGACACTGGAGCAGCATTTATGGGGCCCATTATACACTGGAGCATTAGAAATGGGGCCCATTATATATGGAGCATTATTTGGGCCCATAAGACACTGGAGCATCATCCATGGGGCCCATCATATACTGGAGCATTCTAAATGGGGCAAATCAGACACTGAAGCAGCATCTCTGGGGCCCATTATACACTGCAGCATTAGAAATGGGGCCTATTATATATGGAGCATTATTTGGGCCCATAAGATACTGAAGCATCATCCATGGGGGCCATCATATACTGTAGCATTATGTGGAGCTCATCATATACTGTATAGAACATTATATGTGACCAATTATTTTGTATGGAGAAATATATGGGGCTCATTATTCTGCATGGCACACTATGTGGTGGCCATAATACTGTATGGAGTAATATACTGTCTGTTTTTTGAGCTCTTGTAGAATTTAAAATAGATACCAGTCATGTCATGTAAGAAGTGAAGTATTTTTCATTGTACTATACCTATATTTCTGTGCCGTATCAGAGCATCATGAATTGTGGTATGTGTTAAAGGGGCGCACTGACACTCTTTGGCCCGGGGCACACGAAAACCTGGAGCCAGCCCTACCCCCCTCACAACTTTAGCCAAATAACCCCCCAGTTTTCAATGCGTAACTATTATTATAAAGTAAGTTAAGGTTGACAAGCTTAAGCAATAAGAATTGATGTTGTTGGCATTGAAATGGGCACTGTAGGTGTGTTTACTGTCCTCCACTGAATGTCGACTTTGCTTCCCCATTGACTTGCATTGGGTTTCGTGTTTCAGTCAGACCTCCGACTTTTCCCTATAATCGGCCGATTTCGTTCGACTCGACTTTTGAGAAAGTCGGGTTTCATGAAATCCGACTCAACTCTAAAAAAAGCAAAGTCGCTCATCTCTAGTGCTAAGTATTTCCATTTTTTCTTATTATCTAGAGCAGGAATGCTATTCGTACTTCATGTATTTCAAATTTACATGCTTTAGCACTGCAGAGTGCAACTTTTTTTTATCAAGAAATGTTAGTTGTATTTCTGGCATAAACCTGTTTGAAATATCTTAAAATATTTGTGAAACATTTTGCGACTTCAGATATTTGTAAACCAGCCCCGACAAATTTTAGAAAAGTGGTCATAGCTGAAGCAAGACGCAAACGCATTGAACGATGACTTCATAATTTATGCCATAAATGTACAAGCGCCCTGACTTGCATACATTTCTGGCAGTTGAGCACGGATATTGAAAGATGTGTCAAATTCATTAGAGACAAAATAAAAAAGGTCCAGCTTCCAGATCCAATTGAAGATGTTTCGTACTAAAAATGTTTGTAATCTAGGATTAAAAAGATTTGGCATTCGAAATGCGTAGGTTTCACGGAGGGTTCCCCCTTCATTTAATTTATTTCCTTGAACTTGCATCTACAAATGGTGGGCGGTGGCGTGGCCTTGTGCTTGCTCACTTTTCTGGAAAGATAGGGTGAGTTGGTGTTTTTTCTTCCTGTCATATGTCAGGTCCCTGACTATGATGCTGGCTTGAATGCCGAGCTCAAATCTTTGTCAACAGATGATGGCTGTGTTACTCAGGCATCATCTGCCTCTAGTTGCCGTGGGTGGAGCAGAACTCATCCTGCGATTATTAGCCTGTTAAATCTCTGACAGCGTCATTTAATGTACACCAGTTGGAGGGCTCATCATTCTATGTGCCTGTGCCTATTGGTGCGCCGGTGACACAATTGCGGGGCCCTGATGGGTTGCCATCACAGCCAGTAGTCTGCTGAAGTCCCCTGTGCCTGTCAGTGCAGCACTTCTGTGAATGTCAACCTGTGGCTGACGTTCATAGGAGAGATCGTGAATTTTTGCTATACATAGCAGTGCTGTAGCACTTCTAGAACTATCTATGAAAGCCACAAATAAATACTGTAGTTGAATCCTGGATGTCTGAATGAGGCCTAAGGCTTTGTGACCATCCTCTTTTAAAGCACCACTCCATCATGTTGATTTTTTTCAGCGCTGGAGTGGCGCCTTAAATGTAAGCCCCTTATCCCCATTCTTATATTCACCTTCCGATGGCTTCTGAAAGTCAGAAGTTACATCACAAGCTCTTAATGCAAGGTCTATGAGAGCCATAACGAGGGCAGACCGAGGCTCTCATAGACTTATATTGAAAATTGACCTCTGACGCTCTCCAGCAGACACTGAAGTGCGCCAGTGGGTCATTTTTCTCATGAGACAGATTAACGCTGGAAAAGAATGATGGAGACTACAGGTGAGTATGTGTGAGATGGTAGGTAAGCAGGATGCAGTGACGAGCAGGAGGCAGAGCAAGAGTTAAAGGAATTATTAAAGGGAATACTCCACGCAGGGAGAAAATGGGTTACTAGGGAGCAAAGTTGAATAATATATCAGGAAAAGAACAATTGTTTATGTAACGGGTAAACTTATCAATCTGTTGGTTTCTGAGTTGTGAAGGCTTGAAATCCCACAATGGTGCCCATGCACGTGACACGTGAAGTCTCTGGCATGGTCCTGTAGCACGTTCAGGAACTATTTCCTGAAGTAGGCGGCGTATCCTGGCTCTCCTAGGCGAGGTCCTGCGTTCCTGGGTCGACCTAGGTTCCGGCAACAATGGTGACAGCCCCGACAGTTCCGGAATAGGTGCAGGAGAGGTACCACCGGCCCAGTCCATCTTCCTACATATGAGACAGGGATCAGGGGACTTACATTTAAAGCACCACTCCATTGGCGCAATAAAAAAAACGCTGGAGTGATGCTTTAACTATTGCTGATATCTGGGCCAAGTGAAGTTCCTGGCTGTGTTCAGTCAGTGTCCAGAGTCTATTACATTCCCAGTAGGTGCTGTGCACTGCTTTCTCATCACTAGAGAACCCCTTTAAAAAAACAAACAATAAAACATAAAGACACCACATAAAAAGCAGCATCGATTCATAATGAATTTTTTTGCGAAAAAAAGACAGAATTTGAGTAAAATCCAAGAAAGCGTAAGACGCTATAGAGCAATAAACACGTTATATACTTTTTTTGTGTTACATCGATACTTGAAAAAGTGTTCTGCAATTAATGACCTTCCAAAGACATTTCCATTACCGCTCGTCGTCCAAGCTGCAATATGTGACAAGCAACTTTCAGTGTAAAACTGTCTAGTGGGTTGTAGATAAATCAGGTGGCAGCGCAGCGTGCCTCCCCGGTAAACATCTAATTCTGTCTGAATACATTTCCTTGCCTATAACATTAGATCTATAGGCATTTCTGGATCTATCTCAGCCGTATATCCACAACAGACTCTCCTAGAGCAGCGTCAGATAGCGTTCACCAGGATTGATATAGGGCTTGTGCATATGACACCTGCAGAAATCTCCCAGGTAGTTTTTTTATTGGGTCTAATCAGCAAGATAATTGTCTCAGGCACTTTGTCATGGTGAAATGAAAAGGGGGCACTGTACGGTAAGGCCATCATAAATCACCCGGTAGAGACAGAGCGAGGAAGAGAGTGTGAAGATAGTGACTTCATTAAGGATTATGTATTGTGTCATTACACGGCTGCAGGGGTCACCTTAAGTGTCAAGGACTCAGATTCTGATGTATTGCCTGTGCCTGCTACTGACAAAATTAAAAACAGGTACGGAGGGCGAGCAGCATTCTCCATACACACGTTCCCGGATATGATTATAGGAAAAGGATAAGGAGCTGAATATACTGATACCATCGATTGGTGGTTATAACTAGTTGGGCAGTTGGCTAAAGACAAAAATGTGATCAAAAAATGATAAATGAGGGATCAAAAGGATAAATAAAGAGGACTTGCACCAGGTCAAAAGTGACTATTTTTCACTCTTATTTTATTATGGCCGTTCCCATGAGTTGTCTGTTTTTTTATTTTTTTTTAACTACGCCATACAGTTCCTGAGACATGGAGCCTTTTAATTTAGCACTACTTTTTAAGGTCTTTACCAAGGGGCAGTGCTCACAGGGCAATGAAGCTGAGCAGGTTAAAGACACGCCTCTAGAGAATCCTGTGAATCACGCCCCCGAGAGACCATAAAAATTCACACTAAATGAAAAAGCCCATATCTTTGTGTCACCCTCATATCAACCATAGCAGCAAGGCTTTACTATGAATTGTGAATAAGAGCCATGGAAAAAAAGAGCTTACAGTCTCCAATTTGCTCTCCCGCTGAGCAGAGGGTCTCTGATACCACCACCCCCAGTGAAAGAGTCAGTAGGAATATGAAACAACAGCTTTGTGTGACACTTTTCTGTCCCTTTGTAATTAGACCTTCCTTATTTCTGAGCAAAATGGTCTAATGTCCCAGACTATTTGGAGCCACGTACCAGATATGTATATTGGGTTTTTAGTGACAGGTAGCTTCTATAGATATGGGAGACTTTTTTCAGCATCGTGGCACAGTGCCAAATGTAACATATTCACTTGCATTGTTGTGCGGTCTGCCTTTTAGGCCTAAATTAATATCTATCATGGAGATAAAGTTGTATATGCCATGTCTCATATGAATAGAAAGCTAAAATTGTGATAAGAAATATGGTGTTAATATCTCCCGCCTGGGACCTCAAGGGGAATATATATTAAAATAGGGGATCTCATAAATATTGGTATGTTTGCCAGCCCTCGTTTGAGATTGCCAGGGCAGGTAGGTAGTAGTGGCTGGTACCTGGTAAAAGCAGGAACTGACCTAGAATCCATGTTCAATGCTGGAAAATACAGCATTCTGTAAAGACTGTGCCATATTCTAAACAGAGTGCTCCCAATCACAAGATCTGCAGCACCATTCTTATGACAACAGGTTTGGTAACTTTCTTTTGTTTAACAATTTTATGTTTTACGTGACTGTATATACTGTATTGTCTTGTCCCCTTGTAATATTTCTTGTATAATTTTATAAGCACTTCCTAATTGTTGCACAAAATATATAAATTATAATAGCTTTGTTCCTCTTGCTCTGTAAACTGCACCCATGAAGCCTCATGAGGCTCAAAGTTACAAGTAAAGTGCGTCCACTTGGCCTGTAAAGTGATTAGTGGTGGTAGCTAGTTTTTTTATTATTGTGGAGCTTGGCGGTGACTGTACCGAAATAGATATCATATTTTTCATGGTATAAAATGTGCCAGACCTCTAGGTTTTAGTGGATGTAAATAGAAGAAAAAATTAAAGCAAAAAATGTGATAAAATAGTTAATAGCATGTCTGCTGACGTTGTTCTGGGGGAGATCTGCTGCTGGAGGGTCACAGGTTGTGCAACACTCATGTATGGGGACATCAGTTTTGCACATTCTGTGTGGCTCTGCAGCTGTTATCAAACTACAGCTCTCATCACCTTAACCTGTCCAAGCATGATAGGAGTGGTAACTTTGCAACAGCTGCAGGGTCACATTGACAGGTGGAATTAAAAAAAAGAAAGCTCATACAAATCATGATGACATTGCCTGTAATTTGAGATGTATGAGTCTCCTTTTTTAAATTTTGTGCTAGCACCACCCCTCTTGTGAGCGGCGCTTGCACCCATTCATGTTCCTTGGTTCTACAGCAAAATGGCACCGGTCGACTGTGCATGCTCAGATTGGGATCTCGGCTCAATGACGAGCCAAAATCTCGATCTGCGCATATGTCGCCATCGGTGCCATTTTTGTGGAGACCGCCACTGGCTTCCTTCAGCGGCAAACCTGTTCCTGCCTCCTGTGACCCAACTCTAGTGCCCCCTCTCCACAACAGTGAGCAAGGTAAGCTACATTTGGACTGTAAGAAGCACTCTCATTTTCTTCCCAAATTTGGTGGAAAAATATGTATCTTATAATCCAAAAATAAGGTATACATATATATCCTTGTGTTGGATTCTCCCTGGAGAGGTGCTGGTGAAGGGTGGAATTGGATATGTATATACTATACTTTCATGGTGAAAGCACCCAATAACCTGCCTAGTAGCAAGTATAGTCCTTGCCTCGTCTATCAATCAGTCAACTGTGGGATTATCCTAACAACTGATGGCATCAGTGGGGAATCTTCCAGGTCCTCTTTAGGGACTTATACACATAAGAATCTATTGGCTACATAATTTGGCACTAATAGACCTCTAGGGGAACCTGGCAGATTTAGTATGAACCTGTAATAAGACAGTGTACAAGAACCAACATATTATAACATAGCCCCCTGTACACGACTCTCCTGTGTACATGAGGCCTAAAAACAAATTTTTAAGGTTATAATTGAGTATAAAAGCTAAAAAAAGCTTTTTTTACAAACCTGTTAGGTGTATAAAACAGTAGCCAAGTGATATATAGTCATTAGGGCTCTATAGTTTAGTAAGAAATTCCAGTTATTAGAATTTCATTTAGATAGGTAAGGGTCCCTTTATGTGGAATCTCATCATTCTTCTAATTGAAATGAGTCCCAGTAGTCAGAAGGATCGTTAAATATTTCCATGATGTCTATATTACAGCTACTCACAAATCTAATGAATTTATTATAGCCAGTGTGCCCCCCCCCCATGCATGCACTGTGTTATTTTGACTGACTGGGCATAATGTAGAGGACTTAAAATGAATGTCAACCTTTCGAAACAATTATTTTTTTTTCTTAACTGCTTGTAGTTTTGGCTAAAAATCATTTTTGTAGATGGGTTTCATTAATTATGTTGCATCGTTTGCCTTCTTTAACTTCTGCGTTGCACTGTCTATTGTATGTTGCAGAATGGGTTAACTGACAGTCCATCATTGAGCTTTCTGATGGTCTAATGGAAAGTTTTGCAACTCTTTTGTTTTGTGGTCTGCTTTAACCGGTACCAGCTCAGAGCAGTCACTGAATGCTCCGGCCGGCGGTTCAGCTGACCCAAGTCAACAAAGCAGCTCTTCCTCGTTGGGCCTGCTCTCATGGGGCATGACTGCTGATGTGATGATGATTAGGAAGTTAGGTGTGACATCAGCAGTCACCCACAATCAACAGAGCGGAGTAGAAGAAAAACCGCTGCTTTGTTGATGTGACGTCAGCGAAGTCGTTGATCATTAACATGATAATTCAGTCACTATACAGTTTGCATAATGTTAACAGGAAATCCACGAGACGATGTGCTGCAGACATCAATGACTTTTACCAACACATAAAAGATTCAACCTACAAACTGGCATTTTGATCTTTTGATACCTGACTGGTGGCATATTTACACAGGCAAAGGATTGGGTCATTATAATTTAAATAGACTACATACTGTAAATCAATAGTACAAGTAAATATTTGTATTCAGGGGTGAGTTTACCCGAACTAGAAAGTTTGGGGTTCATACCGGGCAACTAGTGTCCGTTACTGAACCCCAAACATGTACTTTTTACTGTACTTCCGCAGCCAATCAACATGCTTTTAAACTGTGGGCACTTCCAGAGCAATCACAGCCATGACAAGTATGGGCATGGCTGTGAATGGCTGGCGCAGCATGTGACCCGGCCTGTATAAAGGACAGATCACAGATGCTGCCACCATTAAGCTCTCATTAGTGTAGGGATAGGACGCAGCTTGAGTGAGGGACAGATTCTGACTACGCATTCTGCAGAACTAACACTGTGTACTCTGCAGCCCATATATGTGCTAGTACTGTGATAAAAGCCACTGTGTGTATTCTGCAAATCCGCCTGTGGGAGCACTGTCTTTTAAGTCGCTGTATGCACTCTGTCCCCCCAGCCAGTGGGAGCACTGTCATTTAAGCCGCTCTGTGTACTCTTCACCCCCTGTTTGTGAGACTACTGTCTTTTACGCCACTGTGTGTACTCTGCACCCCATTCTGTGGGAGTACTGTCCTTTGAACTACTGTGTGTACACTTGTAGAGGACAAGACCAGGCTGTGGGTGCTGACCAAGCACCGGGTCTGGAACTGCTGGGGCCAGGCCTGCTGTTGCAGGGAGAAAGGAGATTGAGGACGGAGTAGACCCTTGACCTGTGTTGAGGGGGCGGGATGAGCCAGGGAGGTACAGTGAGTACGGAAAGTATTCAGACCCTTACAAATTTTTCACTCTTTGTTTCATTGAAGCCATTTGGTAAATTCAAAAAAGTTCATTTTTTTCTCATTAATGTACATTAGTGTACACTCTGCACCCCATCTTGACTGAAAAAAAACACAAATGTTGAATTTTTTGCAAATTTATTAAAAAAGAAAAACTGAAATATCACATGGTCATAAGTATTCAGACCCTTTGCTTTGTATTGAGTAGAAGCACCCTTTTGATCTAGTACAGCCATGAGTCTACTTGGGAATGATGCAACAAGTTTTTCAGACCTCTGCCATTCTTCCTTGCAGATCCTCTCCAGTTTCGTCAGGTTGGATGGTGAATGTTGGTGGACAGCCATTTTCAGGTCTCTCCAGAGATGCTCAATTGGGTTTAGGTCAGGGCTCTGTCTGGGCCAGTCAAGAATAGTCACAAAGTTGTTCTGAAACCACTCCTTTGTTATTTTAACTGTGTGCTCAGAATCATTGCCTTGTTGGAAGGTGAACCTTTGGCCAAGTCTGAGGCCCAGAGCACTCTGGAAGAGGTTTTCATCTAGGATATCTCTGTACTTGGCCGCATTCATGTTTCCTTCAATTGCAACCAGTCATTTGTCCCTGCAGCTGAAAAACACCTCCATAGCATGATGGTGCCACCACCATGTTTCACTGTTGGGATTGTATTGGGCAGGTGATCAGAAGTGCCTGGTTTTTCTCCACACATACCGCTTAGAATTACCACTAAAAAGTTCTATCTTTGTCTCATCAGACCAGAGAATATTATTTTTCATAGTCTGGGAGTCCTTCATGTGTTTCTTAGCAAACTCTATGCAGGCTTTTATATGTCTGGCACTGAGGAGAGGCTTCCGTTGGGCCACTCTGCCATAAAGGCCCGACTGGCGGAGGGCTGCAGTGATAGTTGACTTGTGTAACTTTCTCCCATCTCCCTACTGCACCTGTGGAGCTCAGCCACTGTGATCTTGAGGTTCTTCTTTACCTCTCTCACCAAGGCTCTTTTCCCATGATTGCTCAGTTTGGCTGTACAGCCAGGTCTATGAAGACTTCTGGTGATCCCAGTTAAGGATTATGGAGGCCACTGTGCTCTAAGGAAACTTGAGTACTGCAGAAATTCTTTTTTAACCTTGGCCAGATCTGTGCCTTGCCACAATTTTGTCTCTGAGCTCCTTGGCCATTTCGTTTGACCTCATGAATCTCATTTGGTTTAACATGCACTGTGAGCTGGAAGAATTTAGCACCAGCCTCAGCCGGCAGCCAGCCATCCAACTCAGGAATAAAGGAAGAAATCTGAGTGAGGCTAAGTGAAAGTGACATTTATAAACTGCCTTTTTGAGTTGTTTTCTCCTTTGTACCTCTCAGCCTTCACCTTGTTTACTCCCTGTTGTTCCCTGCTAGGAGGTTACCCCTGTATCCATTAAACAAATAGTTGTTTCCCCTGTTAACCCTTGCTCTGTGCTTCTGTGTAACTGTATCCTAGTACTTGTGTTACATTTGGCGTAGTCGGCAGGATGCAGTCTTTGGACACAGATGCTGAAGATCAGTCCACCATGTGTGCCCCAAAGTCTAGCTTACCATTGGGGGCCATGCTCAGCAATCTTCCAAAATTTGCGTGGAGTAATATGATTCTGTGGGACTGGACTGAGAGGGTAAAAGCATGTTGTGGATGCACACCGTGACCCCTGCTATGCAGGCTGAGATTGCATTGATGACCCTGGATGGTGAGGCCCGGTACTCTGTTAAGTTCCGCCCCCCCATGAGCTGGATACACTGGATAAGGTGGTGCAAATTTTAGAATAAAAACATGGTGACCCCACTGATATTGGGGAGCTGCAGATGCGACTGCTTCACCGCGTTCAGCGAGAGCGAGAGACTGTGACTCAGTATATCAATGCGTTGGAGGAGGTGCATGCGCACATCACTAAGAGGGATAATGTGGGAACCATGGGAGTGGATGGTCCAGAGCAATGAGGTACCGACCCTGCCCCCAGCTGAGCTGGAGTGGGCCCGAGAGATCCGGAGGGAAATACAAGAAATGTGGAATGAATGGTCCAGCCTTAGAAGAGACCCCGCTTCGGTCCAAGAAACGTTGAGAGCGGCCCCCTCATCAAGAGATAGGAGTAATTTGGGGTCCCACTGTAGAATGGGACCCGACTTGCTACAGGTGTGGAAACACAGGACACTGTGCCCGAGGCTGTGCGATCAGAGGTTGGTCCCTGCCAAGGCAGCCGTTAAGCTAGTGTGCTCCATGGCTGGGGGATGCAGCTCGAAGTCTGAAAGACAAAGGAGGAGAGAAGAAAGTCCCGAAGGCATAGTTTCCGTGAGCCCTACAGTCTGGGCTGAAGTAAATGTGTGAGCTGTTCACTGCTTACTTGACACCGGGTCACAGATGACCACCATGCCGGAAGCTTACTTCAGAAAACATTTCCTAGAAGTATCGTGGCCAGAGTGGGGGCCGGTGAAAAGATTGACAGCAGCCAACCAGCTGCCCATTCTGGTCGCTGGGGTAGTCTAGATGGAGATCAGAGTGTGCAGAAAGAATGTAGGCTGAAAAGGGGTCGTTTTGATCACTGGGAATGCCGGCTGCGGGCCCGTAATGACTCTCTGGATGAATGTGCTGAAACAGATTGGACAACTACTGATTAATGAGCCGCGAGGGACTTTTTTAAACCAGTGGAACCCGCGAACCCCTCAACGGAAGGTGTTTCAACAACTGATCCGAGCTGCCCATGCTCAGGAAACATTGGGTAAAGGGAAAATCTTGGGGAAGGTGATGGTTCCTGCAGCTGCAAAACTTACTCAATCGCCCGGCCAGACCATACTCCTGCTACCAGTACGAGCTTGTGCATCGCTTGAGGGGGTGGAAGTGCAGATAGAGCAGATATCAATGGACCAGGTACTCCCTGGGCTTCTTGTAGCCCGGACGCTAGCCACAGACCATGGTGGCAACATTGTAGTGTGGTGCGTCAACTTGGAAGAAGACAGTGTCACTCTCTTACCTAAGTGCGACGTGGCCCAAATCCTGGGAATGTCAGTATATTTGGTGCGACCTGAGGCAGTACAACTGGCTGTTGTTCGAGGGGATCTTGGCAGTCACAATGACACCGAATCCTCCGCCTGGCAGCACAAAGGAGGGTCATAGGATCTTAGAGCAGTTGAGGGCTGAGTTGACGGGACTCTCACCTCAGCAGGTGCAGCAAGTAGAAGATGTGCTAGAGCATTATCAGGAGGTCTTCGCCCGCCATGATTATGACTTCGGTTGCACTCATGCCATCACTCATGAGATCCCAACAGGGAGTGCTGCACCAGTTTGGGAAAGATACTGACAGGTACCCCCCCAGATGCATAAAGTGAAGGAGATGCTAGCTCACATGTTGCAGAGTGAAGTGATACGGGAAAGTCAGAGTCCATGGGCGGCTCCCATTGTTCTGGTCCAAAAAAAAGATGGGACCTTACGTTTCCGCGTTGATTACAGATGGCTGAATGCCTGTACAGTGCAGGAATCCTATCCTTTGCCAAGAATTGAGGAATCACTATCTGTATTGGGAAAGGCAAATTACTTTTCGTCCCTCGATCTGGCCAGTGGGTACTGGCAGGTGTCCATGGCTGAACACGACCGGCCGATGGAAGTTTACATGGTCTGGGAGCTTCCTATCACAAATGCAGGGAGACAAGGAATGGGTGATAGCCTACGTCAGCCCGTCCCTTCATGACTCAGAATGGAACCCAGACAATTATAGCTCCTTCAAGCTGGAACTGCTGGCATTGATGTTGATGTGGTCAATGACCGAGAAGGTCACAGACTACTTGTCTGGATTGGAATTCCTGGTGCAGATGGACAATAATCCCCTGGCCCATTTGGAAAATGCGAAGTTGGAGTTGAACCCAGAGGAGGACTACCCACGGACAGTGATGTCTTCCGACATCGACTGCAGACCCTCTGTCAGCTGGTACAGATGAATTTTCAAGAACTAAAGCATCATGAGGTGTCACATATAGAAGGGGCAGCTCTGAGACCGATGAACCAGGTGCTGGTCCGGAACAAGCGGCTTGAGGAAAGCTGGAATCGGACTCGAGGAAAGCTGGAAAACCGATGGGAGTGAACCCCACATCGAGTGACACGATGAGTCGGTTCTGATGGGCCAGTGTAAGAAATTCAGCCTGAATGGATGGAGGGAGCACCCACCCAGGTGGTTCACTATAGCATGCTGCGGCCTTGCCTGTCCAAAGGACCTGAGGATGGAGAAGAATCACCGAAAGTTACCAAGATACCCACTTTGACGATTCTAGACTTCGATGAAGAACGGGCCAGCCTCACCTCCAAGGCCTCAACGCTTCGCTGCCTACTACTCCCAGAGAGGTGAGTGCTGAGTTTCCAATGTTTCATGCTACAGGAGCAGCAGGTCCACTGGACCAAAGTAGCTCCCCACCTCGCATCAGTCAACCAGGATTACACCGATCAGAGTGAACGACAGCTGGAGTGCCTCCCCCCCTTTATGAGCAAGATCAATTCATTTGGCAACGAATCGCCCAAGAAGTTAAGAAATGTGAATGCCTGGTGAAAGAGCTATCGCCCGTGGAATAGCGAGTGAAAGGAGAGCGGGGGTGTAGAGGAGAAGACCAGGCTGTGGGTGCTGACCATTCACTGGGTCTGGAACTCCTGGGGCTGGACTTATTGTTGCAGGGAGAAGGAGACTGAGGACGGAACAGACCCTTGAACTGTGTAGAGGGGGCGCGGTGAGTAGGGAAGGTATAAGAGGGTTTGAGCAGGAAAAGAGAGGGGTTTCCCTCAATAGAGAGGGGTCATTGAGGACTGGCGCTGAGCCACGGGTAAAGATATGCCGTGTGGCAGCAATTACGGTGAGGTGCAGCAAGGACTCTCAGACCTCATCGGGCGTGCAGAGAAACGTGCGTCAAATGAAGGATCGCAGTGGATTATTCTTTGCTGCGTTGCAGCATAACAGACTAGGGGCTCAGCGAGTCAGACCAGTGACTGCCTGCTGCCGCCAGAAGTGAGACCGACTTGTTAGGCAGGGAAGCCTGAAGAATTTCATACCAACATCAGCCGGCAGCCACCCAACCCAGGAAAAATGGAAGAAGACCAGGCTTTGGTGAGCCATGGGGGCGCCTGAGGGAGTCCTGTCCTATCTACACACCGTACACAGTGGTTTATTGATTGTTTCTACAAAGTATAGTACCATATCATTTCTCTATTGTTGCTATTTATCTATCTCTGCAGTATACTTATAATATTCATAGGATATACTGTACATGGTACTTGCATATATATCTCTGTTCTTGTGGTACACCACCAGAACTTAAGGCTTATTTAGTCTCTTATTAGTATACATATACACTATACAATGTTAACTATACCTTTCTATGACAACTGGAATCTGTTGGTTCATATTATTTAGATACTCAATAATTACTTATTTTTTATCCATGTGGTTCTCTTCTTGCGGCTATTTTTATATAAGTCCGCATTGGAAAATATGTCATTTGGAAGTGCCATGGAAATTTATTTGGACATTTTTTGGATTTCTTCGAAAAGTCTGGCTGAACCCGGTGAATCCAAACATCCACCAGTTCGCTCATCACTATTTGTATTACTTCTTATAAGAAAACGAAGCTCTACTTATAAGCCACTTCTTCATCCCATGCCTCCTTAACTCATCATTCACGTATAGAGCTGAAACCTGTCTTGTTCAAAAAATAGGGATCATATTGCAGATGCCTAAGGCCTCTTTCACACTTCAGTTTTTTGCAATCAGTCACAATCCGCCAGGTTTTGAAAAAAAATGGATCCTCAATTTTCTTTTGAGGATCCGTTTTTTCCCCTTTGACTTCCATTACTGGCGGATTGTGACGGATTGCCGTCCGTTGCATCCGTTTTTTTTCAGGATCCGCCAAAAGTTGCTGTCCGTCATCATCCTCAAAGATTTGAAAATGGAGCTTGCAACGTTTTTTTCTCTCGCGGATCCTCCAGACACTCATTTAACCCGAAATTCTTTCTGGGTGCCGGACAAAAAAAAAAATCTCTCTCTCTCTCTCTCTCTCTCCCTCCCTCTCTCTCTCTCTGCGATTCCTTTAAAATTCTTCATTTTGCGGATCCGTCAAAAAAACGGATGGGTGTCATCAGTTCTAAAACGGATCCAACATCCGTCCTTTTGGCGGATTTTGACTGATGCAAAAAACTGAAGTGTGAAAGAGGCCTTATGAGAAGGGAGACTTAAGTGCAGAGTGAAAGAAAGAGGCACAGACACACACAGACAAAGCTGCATTCCTCTCAAAGCTGCATTCACATCTATACCGCTCAGTACTGCTGGATAATTGCCCCATGATGCTGCTGCTTCTGAACATGTACTACTTAGAGAAAAGAGAGAAAGACCCCATATGACTATGTGTGCTGTGTTTAGGAGACTTCACAAGAGTTAGTCTTCACTCACTAGCTTAGAAACAACTGAAAATTAAAGATAGTCTGCAGACAGGAAAACTGATGAAAAATGCAGAAATCGTATTATTCCTCAGGAACACACACATAACAACTGATTCTGAAAAGTCACCTGAAATAACATACATTTTATGTCAAGGCAATTGTATTTGTTTTACGGTATGAGTCCATAAGTCGTAAACTATTGATAGACAACATGACTGAAGATGATGATAGATAATGGTATTTGGCTCTTACAGTAGGTGAAGAATAGACTAAAAAACACATGGTAACTTAATCATATCAAAAATATATATATATATATATATGTATATATATTATTAAAGGCGTTGTACCACTGCCTTCATTGACCAATTCTCTACCTGGCTTCTTCACTTTCTTTCAACTGACATCCCCACTGTCATCATGGGTGACTTCAACATCCCCACTGATACCCTTCAGTCAGCAGCCTCCAAACTCCTGTCCCTTACTTCATCCTTTGGACTTACTCAGTGGTCCTCCTCAGCCACCCACACAGACGGACACACATTAGACCTGGTCGTCACCCGCCTCTGCTCTCTTTCTAACTTCACCACCTCCCCTCTCCCTCTCTCTGACCACCATCTACTCACTTTCTCATCCCTGTCCTCCTCTCCTGGCACCCATGTCCAGCAACATGCGCACCCCCACAGAAACCTTGCACACCTAGACACCCACGTGCTTTCTGACTCTATTCTACCACTGGCATCCATATCTTCACTCCAAGACACAGACAGTGCCACTGCTTTGTACAATGCCACTCTCGCATCAGATATTGACACGGTCTCCCCTCTCGTTCATGGCAGAATGCGATGTACCAACAGACAACCCTGGCACAATAACACCACTAAAAAGCTCCAGCAAGTGTCCAGGGCTGCAGAGCGGCCTTGGAAGAAAACAAATTCGCAAGATGACTTCACTGCATTCAAACAGGCAACACTCGCTTTCAAATCTGACCTCACCTCTGCTAAACAGGCCTACTTCACAACCCTCATATCTTCCCTATCCTACAATCCCAAACAATTATTCAAAACTTTCAACTCCCTCCTCCACCCACCACTGCCCCCTCCAACTTCCCTCATCTCTGCTGAGGATTTTGCCACACACTTCAAAAATAAGATCGATCAAGCAAGGCAAGTCTTCATTGTTCAACCACCACAACCCCTCTGTATACCAGTCCAATGCCCAAACCCCATAACCTCTCTCTCCAACATCACTGAAGAGGAGCTTAATTGCCTCTTCTCCAAATCGCACCTCACAACCTGTGCACTTGACCCCATCCCATCCCACCTCCTCCCCAACCTCACCACCACACTTATCCCATCCCTAACCCACCTCTTCAACCTATCGCTAACGTCTGGTACCTTCCCTTCCGCTTTTAAACATGCCACAATCATGCCTATCCTTAAAAAGCCAACCCTCGACCCAACGGCTATGTCCAGCTATCGCCCAATATCACTGCTCCCATTCACTTCCAAACTCGTGGAGCTACACGTCCACGCTGAACTTTCTAACTTGCTCTTTGACAATCTACAATCTGGTTTCCGTCCCCATCACTCCACTGAGACAGCCCTGACTAAAATTACTAATGACCTACTTACAGCCAAAGCAAACGGACAATACTCTATACTCTTCCTTCTAGACCTGTCCTCTGCATTCGACACAGTTGACCACTGCCTCCTACTACAGATCCTCTCCTCCTTTGACATCAAAGACCTCGCCCTATCCTGGATCTCCTCATACGTTTCAAACCGCACATTCAGCATCTCACACTCCCACACTACCTCCTCATCCCACCCTCTCTCTGTTGGAGTCACCCAAGGCTCTCTTCTAGGACCCCTACTCTCCTCAATTTATACCCTTGGCCTGGGTCAACTCATAAAGTCCCATGGATTCCAGTATCACCTTTATGCTGATGACACTCAGATCTACCTCTCTGGCCCAGACGTCACCTCTCTGCTGTCCAGAATCCCGGAGTGTCTATCAGCCATATCCTCCTTCTTCTCCTCTTGCTTCCTCAAGCTCAATGTGGACAAATCTGAACTCATCATCTTTCCTCCATCTCACAGATCTTCCTTTCCTGTAGTATCTATCACAATTAATGACATCACGCTTTCCCCAGTACCGGAAGTCCGCTGCCTCGGAGTAACCCTTGATTCTGCCCTGTCCTTCAAATCGCACATCCAAGCTCTTTTCTACCTTCTGTCGCCTCCAGCTCAAAAAAATGTTCAAGAATCTGTCCTTTCCTCAACCCTCAATCTACTAAAATGCTTGTGCACGCCCTCACCATCTCCCGCCTCGACTACTGCAACATCTTTTCTGTGTCTCCCTGCTAACATCCTCTCACCTCTCCAGTCCATCCTTAACTTTGCTGCCCGACTAATTCATCTCTCTCCTCGCTACTCCTTCGCTTCTCCCCTCTGCAAATCTCTTCACTGGCTTCCATTCCCTCAGCGTATCCAGTTTAAATTACTAACACTGACCTACAAGGCCATCTATAACCTGTCTCCTCCATATGTCTCTGAACTAATCTCCCGATACCTTCCCTCACGTAATCTACGGTCATCCCAAGACCTCCTTCTCTCCTCCACACTTATTCGCTCCTCACCCAACTGCCTCCAAGACTTCTCCCGAATAGCCACCATCCTCTGGAATTCTTTGCCCCAACATGTCCGACTAGCTATCAACCACATTCGGATCCTTCAGACGGAACCTGAAAACCCACCTCTTCAAGAAAGCCTACAGCCTGCAATGACCCCGCTACCTCCTCACCACTACTGGAGATATCACCTCAACCAACACCTGAACTGCTGCAACCCACCATAAATAATAATAATAATTAGACTTTATGTTTGTCACCAGCACAGTGACAACACTTATATTCAGCTACGGTGCCAGCAACATTCCAGCAGTGTCAGCACCAACTCTCCCAGGGATTGCATGATATTATGTCATGCAATCCCTGCGGCCAGTCAGTTGTGGCTTCACTCTGCCCGCATTCGGATAAAACTAACATCAAGAGGAAGCCAAAGCTGCAAATTGCCACTCACTTCCTTTTGATGACTGATACTTCCGGAAGTGGGGAAAGTGAAGCCACCACTGCTTGGCCGCAGGAATCGCATGTCATAGCAACATGATGCGAGCCCTGAAAGAGCCAATGCCAACACCCCTGGAACGGCGCTGACACTGGAGTTGACTATAAATGGTGTTATTTTACTGGGGGTCAAACATACTGATTGAGACAAGGTTGTGGACACCAATGTTAAATTATAAAACAGAAGTGACAATCTGCTTACTTAGCACAGCTTTATGATTCTTACAATGAACTGATAGAGGACTAAGTAACAAGATCACGACACTGAGAAGTGTACACCTCTGGGTAAAATATCCTCCAGCACAACGTGGATTTTTGTACAAATCTGCAGTGAACTTGCAATGGTTGCTGTATGCATCATATTATTCAGCGTCTAGCTTGGGATTGTAGGTAGCTTTGTATTACATTACTCACTTTGCCCAAGTACTTCTGTTTGTATTCTTATTGTAATGGGATTTGGGATCTCGGTAGAGGCCATAGATTGCTTAACAATTGTAGATTTTATGTGCGTTTCTAGTGGAAAGTAATAGTCAGTGTCCCAGTGGAGAACAAACATCCAGGGAAGAGAAAACCAAATTACACAGCATAATAGCACGACTGCCAAATCTGCAGGCAAACTTCAAACTCTACAAACTCATACAAGTTAGGTGAGAGAGATTTTCTCAAGATATATAGTATAGATTGTGTCATTCTGTACCCTGGTTTACTAGATTACTCTCATTACTCATTATCTAAAAATTATATAGCCCAATATATTACACAGGGTTTTTATCCCAGATATATCTCATTTTTCCCACCTAAGGCTATGTGCGCATGAAGTCTTTGTGCTGAGTTTTCAGGGCAGAAGCTAAGCAGAAACTCGAACGTTTTGGAGGAGTTTTGAGATTTGAACGAGGATATGTAGAGTTTTCACGCAGTTTCTGCTCTAATAACTCCTCAAAAACTCTTTGTGCACATAGCCCAAGGTGAGTTTCATGTGTCCAACATTCACACTCCGTGTACAGACCCTAATGTCTGGACCAGCCATAAATCTCCTGACCCAAACCTGAAAACTTCAGTATGAGGCTGATGAGTCAGGACACCCGCAGCCTGTTTGAACTCGGACCACAAATGTTGGAATCAGAAATTGGCTTTGGATCTACATAGTAAGCCCTCATGCATACATCAAAATTGTGGATACATATCATACAGAATCATTCTCATCCCATATTGAATCAGCGAAAACGCAAAAATACAGCACTGCGTAGTTTCCATGTTACGAAGGGATTGTTTCCTTGAAACATTGTAGGGGAGAAAACAGTGACTTACGGAGGCACCGCAGGACAGCATAAAGAATGCCTTAATATGTAATTCAGACCTGTAGGGACTTCTTGTGCTCTATGCATACAGCTTTTTTGTATTCATGAACCCTAAAGTCAATGTCATGAAAAATTAATTTCCCTGCTAGGACTATGGGAGAGAACTGGAGAACAAAAATCATGTGCTCCATGAAAATAAATCATAAAATGGTAGTATTCTAAAAAGGTTGGTTAAAATTGAACTCAAGATGCCAATGCTGGTATAAGAATCATTCTCTATATATTTAACTTAATATAACATTCCTCAACATTGAAATTGCAAAACTAAGAAGGAAACTCATGGAATTATGGAAATCACAGGATTGATTTATATTTGTTAATGATAGGTAGATGATGAAAAGATGGAAACAAATTTTGAAAACATTCTTGATTTATTCAGTATTGACTATGAGAACCACATACAGAAATACACATTGAGCTGTTAGTGTACATGGAATGAAAACTAAATGGGTTTTGCTACAGTAGATCACCAAACACCAAGAGAAGGCATCTGCATGACATTGGGCTAGGAGCCAGGCGTCCAACTACGGGTGTGTCATTCCAGCTACACCCATTAGCCTGTCTTAAGTGAACAGGGTTTTGGCCCCAGGAACGGCCAAACTAAGATGGCAACCTTTATCAGTAGGATTATGAGGTGGGTGTAATATCAGGTTGGCAAGGTGTATAATGCCCAAATAAGTTTAATACCATAGAGGAATTCCAAAATATTGGGAAAATGTGGTAGAGGGCATGCTGGTACTCTGAGCAGAGCCAGTGAATGAATGAACACTGTCTGACACCATGGTTGGCACTGAATGCTACCTTTTTTTAAGTGACTACATATTTGTTTGCTCTGGTGACAAATTTCATATAAAACATTATGTTATTTAAATCAAAGGGCGCAAGGTCTTTCATGTGGCTAAATTATAGGAAACAACAATGACATAACCACAACACAAGTAGGACAGCTGGCCCAATATCACAACGCAGTCCCCTAGAAGTGTTTTATGACTGTCATATTGCACGGCACACTGACTACTTCATCGCTCTTTTTTTTTTATTAAATTGGCACTCCATACAAAAAAGGTTGCTGACTAGTGATGAGCGACTATACTCATTGCTCGGGTGGTCTCCGAGTATTTTGGCGTGCACGGAGATTTAGTTTTCGTTGTCTCAGCTGCATGATTTGTGACTGCTTGACAGCTTGAATGCATGTGTGGAATGCCTGTTTGTTAGGGAATTCCCACATGTATTCAGCCTGTCTACAAGTCACAAATCATGCAGCTGAGACAACGAAAACTAAATCTCTGATCACGCCAAAATACTCTGATGACACCTGACCGTAATCGGGAAAACCCGAGCAATGAGTATACTCGCTCATCATTAATGGTGAACTCTGCTCTAGCAGATGGAGTATGTACATTGGACAACTCCATACGGGTGATGAGAGCTTCATGTCTAAAAAAAGAAAAAAAAACCCAATGACTCCATAGCTGGGGTTGGTGAGTTTGTAAAGTATTAAGAAAAGGAATTAGATCTTACTGGATAACAAATACATTCTATGCTTTGATATTTCATAAGATGAAAAAGAGGAAATTTAAAGGAAAATAATTGATTCTTCATAATATCCAATGACAGGAATGTCTTTCTCTAAGTATATAAGTTCTATCATTTAGCTGCCATGTATCCCTGCAGGCTGACATTAAAATGGTGCTGTCTATGACTTCATGCATTTTCATATAGTTACTCTGACTGCAGGCGAGGTCATACATCATATATTTATGTTTGATGGGTGACATGTTAATTTTAAGTGTTTCTAAAAGCACGGCTATATAAGAACAGATCCAAAACGCATTAGTGTTAGAAAGTATATGTTATTGGTACACGAGAAAATGAAATGACAGGTTTCTATTTAGACCTAAAGGTATTCGATACTAATAGCTACACATGATACAAGTATTTGATAGATTGCAATGCACACGACTTACTCATTTTATAAGTGCATTCAGTGTTAATAATAATCAATTACAAAAATAAATAACATCCTGCCTTCCAAAAACTGGAAAGTAAAAGATCCCAAGGTTCAATTTACTATGTACTTATAAATATCGCACTGCGTTATTATTGCTGAGTGCCAGTGGTCATGTTGGGGTATGCTACTTCTGTTTCTCTTGTGGGTACAATGTCAGAGTAAAGAAGGATTAGCATGTTCGATTCTACTGTACCACGCCCAAATTAAAGGGAACCTGTCAATAGGTTTTGTCAATATAAAGCCACTACCTTTAAGGCTTCTTTTACTGCTAGTAAGCTGCATGCAAGTCCCTCAGCCCCTCTGTATATCACAGCAGACCTGTTATTATACTCACATATGGTATGGTTGGGTCCAGTGGGCATCTTTGGTCTTGGCTCCTCCTCTCTTCCAACAAGCTTCCCATCCGTCTGCCCTGCATCATGTGGGTGAAGCATCCCACTTCATCAACACAGTGTCTCTAAATCGCCATCATGCACAGGCGCACTTCCCTCTGCCATACTGAAGACAGAACAAAGTACTGCAGTGCGTATGCGTCAGCTTTACGACCAGGGCATCAGCGCTCTTTGGTCTTTCCCGGCGCATACTCATTGAAGTAGTTTGTTCTGCCCTCAGCAGGTTAGGGAGAAGTGCGCCTGTGAAGGAGGATGCTGTAAAATAGGCTGGACTTTATCTTTGGAAAATCTGATGACAGGTTCCCTTTAAGAAATAAAGAGGACCAGGGAGATAAAAGTTGCACCCCTGTACATTGCTATTGGCAGATTAGTATGTACTAATATTGTATCAGGCATCAAAATTTACACTATGGCACAGTGATACACTCACTAATTGAGTAATTTGTAAATTCAATTCCTGGGATTTTTTCTGTCCAGTTGATTTTTACCCTCCAAATGTTTAACCACTTTACCCCCAAGGGTGGTTTGCACATTAATGACCGGGCCAATTTTTACAATTCTGACCAATAACTCTGGAACGCTTCCATGGATCCCGGTGATTCTGACATTGTTTTCTCGTGACATATTGTACTTCATGTTAGTGGTAAATTTCATTCATATAACTTGCGCTTATTTATGAAAAAAATGGAATTTTGGCGAAAATTTAGAAAATTTTGCAATTTTCCAACTTTCAATTTTTATGCCCTTAAATCACAGAGATATAGCACACAAAAAACTTAATAACTAACATTTCCCACATGTTTACTTTACATCAGCACAATTTTGGAACCAACATTTTTTTTTGTTAGGAAGTTATAAGGGTTATAAGTAATGTTGAGCATTCCGATACCGCAAGTTTCGGGTATCGGCCGATATTCACTGTATCGGAATTCCGATACTGAGTTCCGATACTTTTAGCATATTGAATACCGGAATCGGAAGTTCCCATAATACTATGAGCCAGTTTGATTTGATTCAGCCAATGACAATCCTCAGAAGTGTGGGCACATCCTGTTAGGCATGTAGGCATGTTAACTAATGGCATGGCTGTGATTGGCTGCTGAAATGATGTCATGATGCACTATAAAAGCCGCCACCGCCGCCATTTTGGGTTCACTCTGATGTGAATTCAGTTAGGGACAGGCTGCTGTTCAAGACTCTGAGGGACAGTTAGAGATAGCGATTTTCAAAATCATATTGTGCTTTACCCAGGCTACATTCTCAATAGGTGTAGCTTTCTTTTGCCTTGCAGCAGTGTTCACAGCTGTCTGCAAGGTCTGTGTGAGTGCAGCTCACGCTGTGTAGTGTGTCCTGCAGGCACGTCTGCTTGTAGGCCGCTCAGCGTGTCACTGCCTCGTACATATTTTTCTTTTATTGCTGCAAATTTTTAATTCTCCTATTAGTGTGCAATTGCATCCATCCGTATCCATATAGGTTGATTGCAACCACTATAGGAGTAGAGAGCGGAGCCTTTCTGCAGCCTTTCAGTGCTAGTGCCCATTTATCTGCACTGTTCACGGCTGTCTGAGAGGTCTCTGTGTAAGTGCAGCTCACGCTGTAGTGTGTCCTGCAGGCACGTCTGCTTGTAGGCTGCTCAGCGTGCATCACTGCCTCACACATATTTTTCTTTTATTGCAGCTAATTTTTAATTCTCCTATTAGTGTGCATCCATCCGTATCCATATACGGTGGTTGCAAACACTATACTAGTAGACAGCGGAGCCTCTCTGCAGCCTGTCAGTGCTAGTGCCCACTTAGCTGCACTGTTCAAGGCAGTCTGAAAGGTCTCTGACTGTGTGTGAGTGCAGCTCACGCTGAGTAGTGTGTCCTGCAGCTACGTCTGGTTGTAGGCCACTCAGCGTGCGTCACTGCCTCACACATATTTTTCTTTTATTGCAGCTCATTTTTTATTCTCCTATTAGTGTGCATCCATCCGTATCCATCTACATTGGTTGGTTGCAAGCACTATATAGGAGTAGATAGAGGACTGAAGCCTTTTTTCTGGCTTGTGCCCTTCAGCTGCAGCCAGATTAGTATTACCCTATTTTTTGGAGCCTCATCTTTTGCATGTTGTCGGTTACCTTCCTGCATTGTAATAGCTCCAAAAAGCTTGTGATACTATTGCTTTCAAATCTTTGGTCACATCCTTTTAGTTTTTAAAAAAAAACAAAAACAAAATAAAGTTCACCAAACACTTCATTTGACAGTTGTGTAGGCCACATTAGCTCCTATTAAAGTGTAGTCCACACACACACTTCATAAAATTAGTGTTTCTTATACCTGTTACCAGCTGTTCAGGAATAAGCACATTAAGCCCCCCTTTGTACTTTTCTGCCTATCTTTATCAGTCTACCAAGATGAAGAAGGCAGGGAGTAAGGCACGTGGGCGTGGAGTTTCAGCAGGGAGAGGATGTGGGGATTCTGCAGGGAGAGGACGTGGGGATTCTGCAGGGAGAGGACATGGGGATTTTGTGCCTGCTGCGGGCACTAGTGAGTCAGCATCCCCCGGTTTTAGCAGGCAACAGTCCTTTATGCGCAGCTTTGTAGGACCTCGCCGTACCCCACTGCTGCACGAGGAACAAATTGAAGCCGTTATCGGATGGATAGCAGCTAACGCATCGACTTCAATGACTTCCACGTCCTCTCAGTGCCAGAGCACTGAAGACAATCATCTGTCTCTTCACCACCTGCCAAAGTGCCCAGGCAGTCAGAGAGCCCTGGAAGGAGCCATCACAGTCTCTACTTCTGTTCTCTGAATCTGTTGGCTTGGAAAGAGGGGGCCAGCCAAGCAGCATTCAAGAATGTGAAGAGGGAGTATGCAGTGATGTGCAACTTCTTTGTCCCTCTGAATCTGAAGAGGTGGGTGGGCCAGTGCCTATGGTCAGCACACCTCAGTACGCATCAGATGATGACGAGACTCAGGTGCCACTTTCTGGTGCGTACGGTGCTGGTGAGACAACCCAGGAGAAGCAGGTGTTTGAAGAGGGGATTGAAGATGATGAGGTCCTTGAACCATCATGGCGTGAGGAACAGGAAGGTGGTGGGAGCAGCGCTGAGGAAGAGATTCCCCGAATGGCCAAAACAGGAGGGAGAGGGAGGGGGCAGACTTGGTTGCCTGTAGCCTCCACTTTGGCACCCGTTAGGAGCATTCCTTTTCCAAAGGCCAAAACTGGCGCTCCCAAGACTTGCAGTGCGTGGTCCTTTTTTGACACAGTTGCAGATGACATTTGCTTTGTCAAATACAAGCTGTGTCATCAGAAAGTCAAAAGAGGGAAAAATGTCAGCAACCTCAATACCACAAATATGTGGAAACATGTGCGGACCAAGCACGAGGTGTAGTTACACAGACACACTGAAGACGTAGGCCAACGTACAGCACCACCTACCATCTCTTCAGCTCTTGTTGGGGCCTCTTCCTCAAGCTCACACACAGCTGGTTCGGCTTCCTCACAGGATCGCCAAGGAAGAACCTCTGGCACTGTTGTCCGGAGACCCAGTGACATTCCACCCACAGCACCACGTTCCCAGTCATCCTCACACTCCCAGGCCACTACAGCCATCGGTAGCACAGGCATGGGATAAAAAGCGGCCATATTCGGCAAACCATCCCCGATCACAGGCTCTGAATGCTGGCATTGCCAAACTACTGGCCCTTGAAATGCTCTCATTCAGGCTGGTGGAGACTGACACCTTCCGGAACTTTATGGCATTGGCAGTCCCACAATACACCGTGCCCAGCCACTTTTATTTCAGCAGGCAAGCCGTCCCTGCCCTGCAAAAGCATGTGGAGGGAAAAATAAAACATGCGCTACTAAACGCCGTCAGTAGCAAGGTCCACCTGACCACCGATGCGTGGACCAGTAACCATGGAGAGGGACGATACCTTTACCTCTCTGACCATTGGGTCAATGTTGTGGAGCTGGGTACAGATCTGGAGAGTGGCGCTGTACGAGTTCTGCCAACTCCACGGATTGCAGGAAACCAGTCTGTACACATTGACTCCTCCTCCTACTCAAGTTCCTCAGAAACAGCGCTGCTGGAGCCTGTTACGACCGATATGAGCACAGCCGTGGACAAACGGCAACAGGCCGTACTGAAATTAATTTCTTTGGGGAATCGAAGCCACACAGCGCAGGAGCTCTGGAATGCCATCAAGCAGGAGAGCGACGTGTGGTTTGTGCCAGCGAATCTCCAGCCAGGCTTGGTAGTGTGTGATAATGGCCGAAACCTGGTGGCATCTCTGGGCCTAGGCAACCTCACTCACATCCCATGTCTGGCACATGTGCTGAACTTGGTAGTGCAGAGATTTCTGAGGGACAATCCGGATCTTGATGCACTGCTGCACAAGGTGCGCATAGAGTGTGCTCACTTGCGGCGTTTCAGCACGGCAAGATCACGCCTTGCTGCTCTGCAGCACCGATTACGCCTTCCGGAACATCGCATCATATGTGACCTACCCACCAGGTGGAAATCAACGTTGCATATGTTGGAGTGGTTGTGTGAGCAGCAGGCAGCAGTCATGGAGTACCAGCTGCATCAGGCGCAAACAAGTCGCACTGTGCGCCGGTCACACTTCAGCTCCACTGAGTGGGCCTCTATGAAGGACATCTGCCTCGTTTTGCGTGCCTTCGATGATTCCACGCGGATGGCGAGTGCAGATGATGCACTAGTCAGCATGACTGTCCCCCTTATCAGCCTTCTTCAAAAAACACTGCAAGCACTAAGGGAGGAGGTTTTGGAAGAGGTGGAGGATGAGGAGTCCCAAATGCCATCTGCTTCTGGACAGTCTGCACTACGTGGTTCCTCACAAAGGCCTAGGCAGGGGACACTTTGTGAGGAGGATGAGGAGGAGTCAATGGAGGAGGAAGACATCTTTCCAGAGGAGTGAGGTACACAATGTTCTAGTCAGTATGTACAGCGAGGGTGGGGTGATGCAGAGATGACGACTCAAGCAGGGGACAGCGTTTCTTTGGCAGTTGGGAGTCTGCAGCACATGGTTGATTTCATGCTGCAGTGCCTGAGAAACGACCGCCGCATCGCCCACATTCTCAACACGGCTGATTATTGGGTGTTCACCCTCCTAGATCCTCGCTACCGGGACAACTTACAAAGCCTCATACCACCATTGAACCGGGAGCGTAAAATGCGGGAGTACCAAGACACACTGGTGCAGTCCATCATGTTCTCCATTCCACCCGACAGCAGTGCTGCTAGTGCTTTACAAAGCTCTGTGCGTCGAGGCAGTGGAGGAAGCTCTGCACAAAGAGGGAGCAGAGGTAGCGCCTCAGCACAAGGCAAGACCAGTATGGCCCAAATGTGGCAAAGTTTTGTGTGTCAGCCACAAATGTCTACACCATCACAGACGGCTCCAGTCAACAGGAGGCAACATTTCCGTCAGATGGTGACAGACTACATGTCTTGCCCTGTCAGTGTACTCCCAGTTGGCTCTTCCCCCTTCTGTTTTGGGTCTCTAAGCTGGATACATGGCCAGAGCTTACCCAGTATGCATTGGAGGTGCTGGCTTGTCCTGCTGCCAGTGTATTATCGGAACGCGTCTTTAGTGCCGCAGGTGGTGAACTAACAGACCGTCGCTCGCGACTATCCTCCGATAACGTTGACCGGCTTACTTTTCTGAAAATTAACAAGGCCTGGATCTCGCCAGAATTTTCCAGTCCTCTTCCAGAATAAATAATTGGTTGGCAACAGTATCCAGGTCTCCTGTTGTGTTCATGTTTCTACCACCTGAACTGTAATCCCTGGGCTTCAACACAGCCAGTTGTCGCTCAGAAGTGCCGTCTGCACAGAGAAAAACATTAGCTCCTGTGTTAGTGGGGTTCAGTTACGCCAGCTGCTCCCCTGCTGTGTGGATGGCAAAGTCTCCTGCTCCCTCCACAATCGAACTACTACTGATTTTTAACCATGCTCCACTTAGGCCTGTGACTCCACTGTCTCTAGTATTTCCCCTGGCCTCCAACCCCGCCAGTTGCTGCTCTGAAGTGGCGTCTGCACAATTCACACTTGTTCCTATGTTACTGGGGCTCAGTCACGTCAGTTGATCCCCTGATGTGTGTCCGGCAATGTCTCCTGCTCTGTCCACATTCCCATTACTAGTAGTGGGAATGTTGACAGAGCAAGAGACCTTGCCAGACACACATCAGGGGATCAACTGACACGACTGAGCCCCAGTAACACAGGAACAAGTGTGGATTGTGCAGACTCCACTTCAGAGCAGTAACTGGCGGGGTTGGAGGCCAGGGGAAATACTAGAGACAGTGGAGCCACAGGCCATAGTGGAGCATGGTTACAATCAGTAGTAGTCTACAACTTATATAAAACTTGCTGCAAGTTGGCCTCCACCTGCTGCATTATTGATCTTGGGCTTCAACACAGCCAGTTGTTGCTCGGAAGTGCTGTCCGCACAGAGAAAAACACTAGCTCCTGTGTTAGTGGGGTTCAGTTACTTCAGCTGTTCCCCTGCTGTGTGGATGGCAGTGTCTCCTGCTGCCTCCACATTCAAAAAACAGCAGGCCTCAGCCTGCTCCATGTTTGATCCTGGGCTCCAACAACGCCAGTTGGTGTTCAGAAGTGCGTCTTCACAGAGAAAAACACAATAGCTAGTGTGTTAGTGGGGTTCAGTAATGTCAGCTGTTCCCCTGCTGTGTGGACGGCAATGTCTCCTGCTGCCTCCACATTCAAAAAACATCAGGCCTCAGCCTGCTCCATGCTTGATCCTGGGCTCCAACAACGCCAGTTGGTGTTCAGAAGTGCCGTCTTCACAGAGAAAAACACACTAGCTCCTGTGTTAGTGGGGTTCAGTAACGCCAGCTGCTCCCCTGCTGTGTGGACAGCAAAGTCTCATGCTCCCTCCAAATTAAAAAAACAGCAGGCCTCAGCTTGCTCCTTGCTTGATCCTGGGCTCCAGCAACACGAGTTGGTGTTCAGAAGTGCCGTCTTCACAGAGAAAAGCACACTAGCTCCTGTGTTAGTGGGGTTCAGTAACGTCAGCTGTTCCCCTGCTGTGTGGACGGCAATGACTCCTGCTGCCTCCACATTCAAAAAACATCAGGCCTCAGCCTGCTCCATGCTTGATCCTGGGCTCCAACAATGCCAGTTGGTGTTCAGAAGTGCCGTCTTCACAGAGAAAAACACACTAGCTCCTGTGTTAGTGGGGTTCAGTAATGCCAGCTAGTCCCCTGCTGTGTGGACGACAAAGTCTCCTGCTGCTTCCAAAATCACACTACATCTTATTTACTATTTGCTCCAAGTAGGCCTCAGCCTGCTGCATGATTGACCCTGGGCTCCAACATCGCCAGTTGCTGCTCAGAAGCGTCTTTGGCACGGGTACTCCCTCCTGCCCAGCCTGGTTCCAGCACGCCTGCTGTTTCCGGGGAGTGTCAACGTCACTTTGCCACCAATACATTGTCCTGTCGTGTTGCGATGGGGTTAGCCGAGTCTATGGTGCCTGCAGTTTTGGTGCTTCCTATGTGGGGTGCGGGTTCTGGTAATAAAGGCTGGTTCCGTAGTGCCAATAGAACTAGCACCCCCTGTTGGACTGTGGGTTTCGGTAACTGCGGCCTGCTCGCGGCTTTGCAACTTTGTTTATTATGGGTACCTTCTGCTACCCATCCGGGTTCCAGCACCGTCAGCTGGCTCTCAGCAGTGCCTTTGGCCGAGGTGCCTCCTTCTCGGTATCCGAGTTCCAGCAACGTCTGCTGGTTCTTGGTAGTGCTTTTTAGCACAGGTACCTCGTGCTTAGAAACCGTGTTCCAGCACCGTCAGCTGGTCCACGGTTGTGCCATTGGCTCTTGTTCCTTCTGCTGCCACTCTGGGTTCCAGCACCGTCAGCTGGTTCTCGGTAGTTCCATTGACTTTTGTAGCTTCTGCTACCCATCCGGGTTCCAGCACCGTCAGCTGGTTCTCGGCAGTGTCTTTTGCATGGGTACTCCCTCCTGCCCAGCCTGATTCCAGCACGCCTGCTGTTTCCGGGGAGTGTCAACGTCACTTTGCCACCAATACATTGTCCTGTTGTGTTGCGATGGGGTTAGCCGAGTCTATAGTGCCTGCAGTTTAGGTGCTTGCTATGTGGGCTGCGGGTTCTGGTAATAAAGGCTGGTTCCGTAGTGCCAATAGGACTAGCACCCCCTGTTGGACTGTGGGTTTCGGCAACTGCGGCCTACTCGCGGCCTTGCAACTTTGTTTATTATGGGTACCTTCGGCTACCCATCCGGGTTCCAGCACCGTCAGCTGGTTCTCAGCAGTGCCTTTGGCCGAGGTGCCTCCTTCTCGGTATCCGAGTTCCAGCAACGTCTGCTGGTTCTTGGTAGTGCTTTTTATCACAGGTACCTCCTGCTTAGAAACCGTGTTCCAGCACCGTCAGCTGGTCCACGGTTGTGCCATTGGCTCTTGTTCCTTCTGCTGCCACTCTGGGTTCCAGCACCGTCAGCTGGTTCTCGGTAGTTCCATTGACTCTTGTAGCTTCTGCTACTCATCCGGGTTCCAGCACCGTCAGCTGGTTCTCGGCAGTGTCTTTGGCACGGGTACTCCCTTCTGCCCAGCCTGGTTCCAGCACGCCTGCTGTTTCCGGGGAGTGTCAACGTCACTTTGCCACCAATACATTGTCCTGTCGTGTTGCGGTGGGGTTAGCCGAGTCTATGGTGCCTGCAGTTTAGGTGCTTCCTATGTGGGCTGCGGGTTCTGGTAATAAAGGCTGGTTCCATAGTGCCAATAGGACTAGCACCCCCTGTTGGACTGTGGGTTGCGGTAACTGCGGCCTGCTCATGGCCTTGCAACTTTGTTTATTATGGGTACCTTCTGCTACCCATCCGGGTTCCAGCACCGTCAGCTGGTTCTCAACAATGCCTTTGGCCTAGGTGCCTCCTTCTCGGTATCCGAGTTCCAGCAACGTCTGCTGGTCCTTGGTAGTGCTTTGTAGCACAGGTACCTCCTGCTTAGTAACCGTGTTCCAGCAACGTCAGCTGGTCCACGGTTGTGCCATTGGCTCTTGTTCCTTCTGCTGCCCCTCCGGGTTCCAGCACCGTCAGCTGGTCCTCGCTAGTTTCATTTGCTCTTGCAGCTTCTGCTACCCATCCAGGTTCCAGCACCGTCAGCTGGTTCTCGGCAGTGCCTTTGGCCTAGGTGCCTCCTTCTCGGTATCCGAGTTCCAGCAACATCTGCTGGTCCTTGGTAGTGCTTTGTAGCACATGTACCTCCTGCTTAGTAAACGTGTTCCAGCACTGTCAGCTGGTCCACGGTTGTGCCATTGGCTCTTGTTCCTTCTGCTGCCCCTCTGTGTTCCAGCACCGTCAGCTGGTCCTCGCTAGTTCCATTTGCTCTTGCAGCTTCTGCTACTCCGGGTTCCAACACCGTCAGCTGATTCTCAGCAGTGCCTTTGGCCTAGGTGCCTCCTTCTCGGTATCCAAGTTCTAGCAATGTCTGCTGGTCCTTGCCAGTGCTTTGTAGCACAGGTACCTCCTGCTTAGTAACCGTGTTCCAGCACCGTCAGCTGGTCCACAGTTTTTCCATTTGCTCTTGTTCCTTATGCTGCCCCTCCGGGTTCCAACACCGTCAGCTGGTCCTCGCTAGTTCCATTTGCTCTTGTTCCTTCTGCTAACCATCCGGGTTCCAATACCGTCAGCTGGTACTCAGCAGTTCCTCAGCCTTCTTGTACCTTCTGCTACTTTTCCAAGTTCGAGCTTGTGGAAATGGTTTTTGGTTCTCACTCTAGATCTCCCTGACGATGACCCTGAAGAGGATGACCCTGAAGACCACACCGAAGAAGGCCAAAAAGATGACCTTGAAGAAGATGACCAAGAGGACAAAGAACATGAAGACAACCACCAAGATGCGGAACAACAAGAGACAGAAGACCAAGAAGCTGAAAAACCAAAAGCAGAAGAACATTAAGCATAAGACTAAAAATCAGAGCAAATGATATTACCTAAATTATAAGCAGAAGAAGACTAAGCAGTGTATGGGGGTGAGTCCGTTCCTCCTCGTGGTGCCCCTGGAAAATGCCTGCTGCTGCAGGCCAAACTGAACGCGGACAAATCTTGTTGTAAATCTTTTGTGACAGGCAGAACAGAAGGTGTAATGTTCAAACTTTTATAGATAACAACTACAGGAATGCCTGTCACAAATAAGAATATGATGAAGAAGAAGAATAGGATGAAGATGAAGAAGTAGAATATGAAGAAGAAGAATAGTTGAATAAGAAGAATATGAAGAATGTAAAAAAAAGGATAATAGGAAGAAGGTGAAGAAGAAGAAGATGAATAAGGTGAAGAAGATGTTGATGAAAAAGATGCTGCTGCTGAGGATGATGAAGGAGAAAGTGTGGGAGAAGTAAAAAAGAAGGTGAAGAGCATGGAAGTAGTGAAACATACATACAGTGGGGCAAAAAAGTATTTAGTCAGTCAGCAATAGTGCAAGTTCCACCACTTAAAAAGATGAGAGGCGTCTGTAATTTACATCATAGGTAGACCTCAACTATGGGAGACAAACTGAGAAAAAAAAATCCAGAAAATCACATTGTCTGTTTTTTTTTTCATTTTATTTGCATATTATGGTGGAAAATAAGTATTTGGTCAGAAACAAGCAATCAAGATTTCTGGCTCTCACAGACCTGTAACTTCTTCTTTAAGAGTCTCCTCTTTCCTCCACTCATTACCTGTAGTAATGGCACCTGTTTAAACTTGTTATCAGTATAAAAAGACACCTGTGCACACCCTCAAACAGTCTGACTCCAAACTCCACTATGGTGAAGACCAAAGAGCTGTCAAAGGACACCAGAAACAAAATTGTAGCCCTGCACCAGGCTGGGAAGACTGAATCTGCAATAGCCAACCAGCTTGGAGTGAAGAAATCAACTGTGGGAGCAATAATTAGAAAATGGAAGACATACAAGACCACTGATAATCTCCCTCGATCTGGTGCTCCACGCAAAATCCCACCCCGTGGGGTCAGAATGATCACAAGAACGGTGAGCAAAAATCCCAGAACCACGCGGGGGGACCTAGTGAATGAACTGCAGAGAGCTGGGACCAATGTAACAAGGCCTACCATAAGTAACACACTACGCCACCATGGACTCAGATCCTGCAGTGCCAGACGTGTCCCACTGCTTAAGCCTGTACATGTCCGGGCCCGTCTGAAGTTTGCTAGAGAGCATTTGGATGATCCAGAGGAGTTTTGGGAGAATGTCCTATGGTCTGATGAAACCAAACTGGAACTGTTTGGTAGAAACACAACTTGTCGTGTTTGGAGGAAAAAGAATACTGAGTTGCATCCATCAAACACCATACCTACTGTAAAGCATGGTGGTGGAAACATCATGCTTTGGGGCTGTTTCTCTGCAAAGGGGCCAGGACGACTGATCCGGGTACATGAAAGAATGAATGGGGCCATGTATCGTGAGATTTTGAGTGCAAACCTCCTTCCATCAGCAAGGGCATTGAAGATGAAACGTGGCTGGGTCTTTCAACATGACAATGATCCAAAGCACACCGCCAGGGCAACGAAGGAGTGGCTTCGTAAGAAGCATTTCAAGGTCCTGGAGTGGCCTAGCCAGTCTCCAGATCTCAACCCTATAGAAAACCTTTGGAGGGAGTTGAAAGTCCGTGTTGCCAAGCGAAAAGCCAAAAACATCACTGCTCTAGAGGAGATCTGCATGGAGGAATGGGCCAACATACCAACAACAGTGTGTGGCAACCTTGTGAAGACTTACAGAAAACGTTTGACCTCTGTCATTGCCAACAAAGGATATATCACAAAGTATTGAGATGAAATTTTGTTTCTGACCAAATACTTATTTTCCACCATAATATGCAAATAAAATGAAAAAAAAACAGACAATGTGATTTTCTGGATTTTTTTTTCTCAGTTTGTCTCCCATAGTTGAGGTCTACCTATGATGTAAATTACAGACGCCTCTCATCTTTTTAAGTGGTGGAACTTGCACTATTGCTGACTGACTAAATACTTTTTTGCCCCACTGTATCTGACAAAATATAAAAGAGGTTAACATAGTCAATATCTTTGTAACTCCGAACGTCCTTAAAAAAAAAATTTAATTCCTGCTATTCCATTTGATTGGGCTAAACCTCTATGGCTTTAATGTCTCCTACACCTCCCACAATACATTCTACATTATTATTAGTTGTTTTTCTTCATGTAGAATTAACCTACAGGGAAAAAAAGGTTTTTTTTTAATTCCGATATTTCTGCTCCATTGACTTGAATGGGACTTCCGGGATCGGAATCGGCAAAGCCGATACTTTTTTGATATCGGCAGATCCAATCCGATCCGATATTTTTCAATATCGGTTGGTATCGCTCAATACTAGTTATAAGGGTTAAAAGTTGATCGGCAATTTCTCATTTTTACAACACAATTTTTTTTTAGGGACCATATCCCATTTGAAATCACTTTGAGGGGTCTATATGATAGAAATTACCCAAAAGTGATGCCATTCCAAAAACTGCACCCCTGACGGTACTCAAAATCCACATTCAAGAAGTTTATTAACCCTTCAGGTGCTTTTTACTTTTAACTATTTTTCACAAAAAATTACTTCAGGTCCAATTTTTTTTATTTTACCAAGGGTAACAGGAGAAATTGGACTGCAAAAGTTATTGTGCAATTTGTTCTGAGTACGCTGATACCTGATATGTGGGGGGGGGACCACTGTTTCAGCGCATTGCAGAGCACGAAAGGGAAGGAACGCCGTTTGACTTTTTGAACACAAGGTTGGCTGGAATTGAAATGTCACGTTTGGAGAGCCCCTGATGTGCCAAAACAGTGGAAACCCCCCCACAAGTGACCCCATTTTGGGGACTAGACCCCCCAAGGAACTTATATGTGGTCAGAACTTTGAACCACCAAGGGCTTCACTGAAGTTTATATCGTACAACCGTACAATTAAAAAATCATATTTTTTTCACCCCCAATTTTTATTTTTCCAAGGGAAGCAGGACCCCAAAAGATATTGTGCAGTTTGTCCTGAGTATGCTGATACTCCATTTGTGGGGGTAAACCACTGTTTGGGCGCATGGCAGAGCTCGGAAGGGAAGGAGCACCGTTTGACGCAAAATTGGCTGTAATTGAGATCGGGCGCTATGTCGTGTTTGGAGTGCTACTGATGTACCTAAACTGTGGAGACCCCCTACAAATGACCCCATTTTGGAAACTAGACCCCCCAAGGAACTTATCTAGATGTGTGGTGAGCAGTTTGAAACCCCAAGTGCTTCACAGAACGCCCGGGCGTGAAAATAAGAAAAATCATATTTTTTTACACAAACATGATCTTTTAGTCCCCAATTTTTTTATTTTACCAAGGGTAACAGGAGAAATTGGATCCCAAAAGTTGTTGTCCAATTTGTCCTGAGTACGCTGATACCCCATATGTGGGAGAAAACTACTGTATGGGCACACGTCGGGGCTCGGAAGGGAAGTAGTGACATTTTGGAATGCAGACTTTGATGGAATGGTTTGTGGGTGTCATGTCAAGTTTGGAGAGCCCCTGATGTGACTAATCTGTGTAAACCCACACAAATGACCCCATTTTGGAAACTAGACCCCCCAAGGAACTTATCTAGATGTGTGGTGAGCACTTTGAACCCCCAAGTGCTTCACAGAAGTTTATAATGTAGAGCCATACAAATAAAAAAATCATATTTTTTTCCACAAAAATGATACTTTTGCCCCTAAATTTTTACTTTCCCAAAGGTAACAGGAGATATTCGACCCCAAAAGTTGTTGTGCAAATTGTCCTGAGTAGGCCAATACCCCATTTGTGGGGGTAAACCACTGTTTGGGCGCATGGCAGGGCTTGGAAGGGAAGGAGCACTGTTTGACATTTGCAATGCAGAATTGGCTGCAATTGAGATCAGATGCCATGTTGCGTTTGGAGAGCCACTGATGTGCCTAAACAGTGGAAACCCCCCAATTCTAACTCCTACCCTAACCCCAACACACCCCTATCCCTAATTTCAGCCCCAAACCTAGCCCTAACCCTAGCCTTAACCCTAGCACTAATGGGAAAATGGAAATAAATTCATTTTTTAAATTGTATTATTTTTCCCTAACTAAGGGGGTGATAAAGGGGGTTTGATTTATTATTTATGGCATGTTTTTATGTTTGTCAGCTGTCGCATGCTAAAAGACGCATTTTATTGTAAAAATAGTTTTTGCATCACCACATTTTGAGAGCTATAATTTTTCCATATTTTGGCCCACAAAGTCATGTAAGGTCTTATTTTTTGCGGGACGAGTTGCCGTTTTTATTGGTACCATTTTTGGGCATGTGACATTTTTTGATTGCTTTTTATTCTGATTTTTGGTCGCAGAATCAACAAAAACCAGCATTTCATGAATTTCTTTGGGGGGGGCGTTTACACTGTTCCGCGTGTGGTAAAATTGATAAAGCGGTTTTATTCTTTGGGTCAGTATGATTACAGCGATACCTCATTTATATTTTTTTTATGTTTTGGCACTTAAATACAATAAAAATAATTTTATATAAAAGATAATTATTTTTGCATCGCTTTATTCTGCAAGCTATAACTTTTTTATTTTTTCACTGATGATGCTGTGTGGTGGCTTGTTTTTTGTGGGACAAGATGACATTTTCAGCGGTACCATGTTTATTTATATACATCTTTTTGATCGCACGTTATTGCACTTTATGTTCGGCGGTATGATGATAAAGCATTGTTTTTTGCTTTGTTTTTATTTTATTTTTTAAGGGGTTCACTAAAGGGGTAACTAGTGGGACAGTTATATTAAGCTGGTTGTTACGGACGTGGAGATATTAAATATGTGCATTTTTATCTTTTTTTAATTTAAAAAAAAAAAAAATTATTAGGGATTTTTTTTTATTTATTTAGGAATTTTCTAAAAAATTTTTTTACTCTTGTTTTTTTTATTTTACTATATAGTCCTGGGGGGGACATTACTACATAGTGTCAGATCCCTGCTCTGACACTTTGCAGTGCACTGTGTCAGATCAGCGATCTGACAGGCACTGAGGAGGCTTTCTCAGCGCCTGCTCTCAGCAGGCACAGAGAAATCCACCTCCCTGCAGGACCCCGAAGGCCCCAGTTACCATATTGGATCCAGGGACCTGCAGGGAGGAGGCCCTCGGAACAGCGCGATCACATCGAGCTGTTCCTAGGGTCTCAGGGAAGCACGCAGGGAGCTCCCTCCCTGCACGATTCTTCCCTGTGCCCCGGTACATGTGTGATCGCAGTGTGCCAGGGGTTAATGTGCCGGGGGCGGTCCGTGACTGCTAGTGGCACATAGCGCCGGGTGTCAGCTGTGATAATCAGCTGACACCCGGCCGCGATCAGCGGCGCTCCCCCCTTGAGCGCCACTGATCAAGGTGACGTACTATCCCGTCCCTGGTCATACGGGCCTGGGTACCGTGGACGGGATAGTATGTCAGATGTCAGAAAGGGATTAATGACATTGGTGCAAACCAATAAATTGTACTTTCTTTTTCTTTTGAAAAATGGACAAATGACACATTATCGATTTGACATGTATCAACTGACCTGCAAAGATTAATGGCGTGGAGAGATTTTCTGAATGACCCATTCACTCGGGTCGCAGAATAGCCTCTCAGGTGTCATTTGACTAATGCAGGTTATATCTGAGCAGGTGCAGAATCATTGATGCGCTCAATAGAAATCCTGTGGGCCTTTACACTGCTCTGCACATACTCATTAGGCAAAGTACTTCTGCCTCTTGGTTTGAGTAGTTGGGGTCAGCACAGGTTCGGAGAAAACACTCTAGGACTGCTATATCAAAAAATCTAGTCTAAAGTTTCTAATTACTTTACATATTATTATTATATTGTTTATTATTATAGCGCCATTTATTCCATGGCGCTTTACATGTGATACTAGACATATTAATATTTATGAGGAATGGTTCTGAAAATGCTTCTAGCATTGTCCTTATTGTTAGTTAAAAAGGATTTTCCTATCTTCTAATATTATGACATTAAGATATACCATAGTAAGTATGATAATCTGTGGGGATCTGACCTGCCGATCCTACTAAAACATGGCCCCTGTTAAATGTCCCATGCGTAGTGACACTCCAAGACACTTGTGATGCATGGGAATTATAGCACAGCACCATTCTTGGTGATAAGAAATCACTTTTCTATGATGGAAAAACTCATTTAAGGCACCACTCCAGCACTTTTTTTTATTTTACCACTGGATCGGTGGCACTACAGTTCCCTGCGCCTAATCTTATACCTAGCACTGTCTTCATCTGTTATTACCATCGTTATAGTCCTGTTCTGCAGACTATAACTGGCCGGATCGCTCCAGTGTTTGCTGAGCGAATCGGGAGTCACTACTCAATGTAAGTCTATGAGAGCCAGAGCGAGGCCACAACGAGGTTCTCATAGACTTACACTGAGAGCTTGGGACCATTACCCCTGACTTGTGGGCAGTCAGAAGATGCGACCTCAAGATGGTGGCATGAAACCTGAGCGGTGCCTGGAGGAGCTGAAGACGGCCACAAGGAGTGCTGAATCTAACGTACAACAACATGTGAAATATAGGAGGGAACCAGAGTAGCATAAATGGAGGTATCCGACACAAGCATGGGAAGAACTTAACAACTCCAAAAGATGCAAGTCTTGCAAACATTATTTTAGCTTAAATCATTTAAGATCTTAATTTGTTTTTACAAATATTTTCTAAAAACAAAAGTAAATCATAAAAATTACTAATGTAAAAGACAACTAATGGGTTTGAATAACTAAGTAGCACAGCAGCTTGGTGAGTAGCACTTTTGCATTATAGCACTGGGGATCTGGGCCCAAGGACAACAACAGAATGACTTTTGATGGGGTTTGTGAATTCCTCACATGTTGAAGATAAATTTATTTTGGGTACTTGGGTATTACCTACAACCCCCCCCCCCCAAAAAAAAAAAAAAAATATGTACTGTTACGTTAACTGATATCCTATGTGTTTGAAATAGAGAAATTTAATTGTAAGCCCTTACGAGAGATATGTACAGTGGCATATAAAAGTTGGCACACCCCTGGTCAAAATTACTGATAAGTTTAAGATGAAATGTTCTCCAAAAGGGCTAAAGTTCAAGATGACACATTTCCTTTGTATTTTAGGTAAAAAAAAAAAAGTTTAATCTTTTACATTTTAAAAATCACAAAAAATAAAAATGGCCCCATGCAAAGGTTTGGGCATCCTGCATGGTTAGTACCTAGTAGCACCCCCTTTTGAATGTGTCACAGCTAGAGTTGAGCGATACCGTCCGATACTTCAAAGTATCGTATCGGATGGTATCGGCCGATCTTTAAAAAAAGTATCGGTATCGCCGATTCCGATACCGGAAGTCCCATTCAAGTCTATGGGACTTCCGGTATCGGAATAAGAAAAACCCTTTCCTGCCCTTGTACAGCCTCTCTGGGGTCTGTACGGGCCTTTCGGGGGGCTGTGCCGGCCTGCCAGGGGGTCTGTGCAGGCTCCGGTGGTCTGTGCCGGCCTGCCGGTGGTCTGTGCAGGCTCCGGGGGGCTGTGCCGGCCTGCCAGGGGGCTGTGCAGGCTCCGGGGGGCTGTGCCGGCCTGCCGGGGGGCTGTGCCGGCCTGCCGGGGGGCTGTGCAGGCTCCGGGGGGCTGTGCCGGCCTGCCGGGGGGCTGTGCCGGCCTGCCGGGGGGCTGTGCAGGCTCCGGGGGGCTGTGCCGGCCTGCCGGGGGGCTGTGCCGGCCTGCCGGTGGTCTGTGCAGGCTCCGGGGGTCTGTGCAGGCATCGTCCGATGGGACTACAAGTCCCATCGGGCTATGCCTGCTACCATGACAGTGATTGACACATTAGCCAATGATGGGACAGTAGTAGTCCCATCATCCGGCTAATGTGTTAAATGTAAAAAAAAAAAAAAAAAAAAAAAATTACATGCTACATACATACAACATGCATACTACATACATGCTACATTCATACTACATACTACATACATGCTACATTCATACTACATAAATACTACATGCAACATACATACTACATATATACTACATGCATGCTACATACATACTGCATGCTACATACATACCACATATATACTACATACATACTACATGCATGCTACATGCTACATACATAACACATATATACTACATGCATGCTACATACATACTACATGCTACATACTACATATATACTACATGCATGCTACATACTACATGCTACATACATACTACATGCATGCTACATACATACTACATACATACTACATATATACTACATGCATGCTACATACATACTACATGCTACATACTACATGCATGCTACATACATACTACATGCTACATACTACATATATACTACATGCATGCTACATACATACTACATACATACTACATATATACTACATGCATGCTACATACTACATGCTACATACATACTACATATATACTACATTCATACTACATACTACATATATACTACATACATACTACATACATACTACATACATACTACATGCATGCTACATACATACTACATGCATGCTACATACATACCACATACATACTACATGCTACATACATACCACATATATACTACATACATACAATACATTCATACAATACATACATAGACATACAGTACATATAACATAGAGTAACATACTTACCAATACTTGTCACATTGTTCCCCGAAGCCATTGTCTATTCCGGGATAAATATTAACATAACAAACCACAAAAATACTCACCCACGATCCGAAGCAGTCCACGAGTGTGTCCCACGACGATCTTGGGTAGAGAACTGCAGCATCAGATGATGCTGCCGTTCTCTACGGGCTGCAGGAATCCAATGACGGAAGGTAGGTATCCTTCCGCACTGTATTCCTCCGCCACTTAAAAAAAAAAAAGTCCCTAGTCTCACTTTATGCCATTGCTGTGTGGGAAATTCCCACACAGCAATGGCATAAAGTGAGACTAGGGACTTTTTTTTTTTTAAGTGGCGGAGGAATACAGTGCGGAAGGATACCTACCTTCCGTCATTGGATTCCTACAGCCCGTAGAGAACGGCAGCATCATCTGATGCTGCAGTTCTCTACCCAAGATCGTCGTGGGACACACTCGTGGACTGCTTCGGATCGTGGGTGAGTATTTTTGTGGTTTGTTATGTTAATATTTATCCCGGAATAGACAATGGCTTCGGGGAACAATGTGACAAGTATTGGTAAGTATGTTACTCTATGTTATATGTACTGTATGTCTATGTATGTATTGTATGAATGTATTGTATGTATGTAGTATATATGTGGTATGTATGTAGCATGTAGTATGTATGTGGTATGTATGTAGCATGCATGTAGTATGTATGTAGCATGCATGTAGTATGTATGTAGCATGCAGTATGTATGTAGTATATATGTAGTATGTATGTAGTATATATGTAGTATGTAGTATGTATGTAGCATGCATGTAGTATATATGTAGTATGTATGTAGCATGCATGTAGTATGTATGTAGCATGTAGTATATATGTAGCATGCAGCATGTATGTAGTATGTATGTAGTATATATGTAGTATGCATGTAGTATGTATGTAGTATGTATGTAGCATGCAGTATGTATGTAGCATGTATGTAGTATGTATGTAGTATATATGTAGTATGTATGTAGCATGCATGTAGTATGTATGTAGTATGTATGTAGCATGCAGTATGTAGCATGTATGTAGTATGTATGTAGTATGTATGTATGTAGCATGCAGTATGTATGTAGCATGTATGTAGTATGTATGTAGTATATATGTAGTATGTATGTAGTATGTATGTAGTATGTATGTAGCATGCAGTATGTATGTAGCATGTATGTAGTATGTATGTAGTATATATGTAGCATGTAGTATGTATGTAGCATGCATGTAGTATTTTTTTTTTTTTTTTTTTTTTTTTTTAACATTTAACACATTAGCCGGATGATGGGACTACTACTGTCCCATCATTGGCTAATGTGTCAATCACTGTCATGGTAGCAGGCATCGCCCGATGGGACTTGTAGTCCCATCGGACGATGCTTGCACAGACCCCCGGACATCAGCACAGCCCCCCGGCAGGCCGGCACAGCCCCCCGGCAGGCCGGCACAGCCCCCCGGCAGGCCGGTACAGACCCCCACAGGGTGCACAGACCACCGGCAGGCCGGCACAGCCCCCCGGCAGGCCGGTACAGACCCCGGGCAGTCCACACAGCCCCCCGGCAGGCCGGCACAGCCCCCCGGCAGGCCGGCAGAGACCCCCGGAAGGCCCGAAATGACGGCGCATCATGATGCGCACACACCGCGCATCATGATGACGTCAGGCCGTCAATCAACTGAACTTCCGATTCCGATGCCGAATTCCGATATTGAAAAAATATCGGAAGTCGGTATCGGAATTCCGATACAGCAAGTATCGGCCGATACCCGATACTTGCGGTATCGGAATGCTCAACACTAGTCACAGCTTGTAAACACTTTTTGTAGCTAGGCAAGAATCTTTAAATTCTTGTTTGAGGGTTTTCGTGCATTTTTCCTTGGAAAATTCTTCCAGTTCATCTTGCATGCGCTGCTGTTCTGAGGTCTAGCCACAGATATTCAACGATGTTCAGATCAGTGAACTGTGTAGAACACTGTAAAACCTTCAGCTTGCGCCTCTTGAGGTTGTCTATTGTGAATTTTGACGTATGTTTAGGACCATTATCCATTTGTAGAAGCTATCCTCTTTTCAGATCCAGCTTTTGTACGGATGGAGGATAATCATTATAATTTGTTATAACTAACCACAGTTAGTTACAAAGATATAACGAATTGTGCGTTGAGGCCGTGGGAACTGTGCAGCCAGCTGGTGTAAATCACAAGTGCTATTCTTTTACTTTAGCTCCTCTTCTGTTTAATACATGTTCTGCAAAGTTATATCCAACCTATTACAGTAAATTTACGGGTTCATGCTACTTTTACCTTATACCTAACATATGTTTCTAACCACCTATACATGCTAATGTTCCTCTACATATGTGCTTAGCAGCCTCTGATTTATGTATTACTAGCTGAAGAGCCCGGCGTTGCCCGGACATAGTAACTAACTGTGGTTAGTTATATCATTTATAATGATTGTCCTCCATCTCATAGTCCAGTGCCCATATACCCATCATACATATCAATGAAGAAACATAGTCAGCTTACCGGTCTGCTTGAATTCCCCAAGCCAGCTAACACCCAGCACAGATATTGGTGAGTGGCCACTGAACTTAGGAGAACAAACAGAAAAAATTTCCAGCTCAAGGCGAAGCGGCTAAAATAGAGCAATATTTTATTGGACAATTACAAAAATAAAGGAAAAATTCCTTTTAAAAATCTTAATACAGCAGATACCTAAGCACACCAGAGAAGATCTGTATGATTGTTTGTTCTCATCATACATATCCTCCATCCCATAGTCCCGTGTCCATATTCCCTATCAAGTCACACCCACTCCACATAGCCACATCCACTCCACATTGCCCCACCCACTCCACATAGCCCAACCTACTCCACATAACCCCACCCAGTCCACATTGCCCCACTCATTCAACATAGCCATGTGTTGTGAATTCACTTTCTGGCCTACCTCTGGTTACTAGTGAAGGTAGTGGAGCTGGTTATATTGACAGAGGGGTCTCGAGTTCTCTTTCTGGGCTCCCTCTGATGGTTTCAGGAGGTAATGGAGCTGATCTAATTAACAGAGACCTGCCACCTGATAATGAGGAGAACGATTGGACATCTGGAGTTTCTGACTGGATTTAAGACAGCCCACTCCCTCTATCCCTGCTGGTGATTTTTTTCCTGCCTCCTGAGGTCTTAGTTTCCAGCTCAGTCCCTGCATGCTCAAGTTAAGTGTTATTTTGCTATTGTTCACATTTGATTTGGTTTTGTCTTTTCAGTTTTGTGTGGTCAGCCAGCCCCGGCTGGGGCTGTGCTGAATTTCCATCCTTATGTTACTGCTTGTGCCAATTTGTTTTTGTCTCTTATTAGATTGGCCTCTTTTTGCTCTGCTTTCAGAATATGCCAGAGTGCTGATATAGTAGGCGAAGTCGAGTGACTTCAGAATTTTTCTATCAGAGGTGTTGGACATTTTTTGCAGGGTTTTTTGTGTGATTGCAGACAGTGTCTTTCCTTTCCTGTCCTGTCTAGTTAGTGTGGGCCCCATCGCTTGCTCAGCCTATTTTCCTACCTGCATTTGTGTTTCATCTTGTCTCACCGACAATGTATGTTTGGGGGCTGTCTATTCCTTTGGGGTCTGCTCTGGGGCAGTTTAGATTTTCCCTTTCTTGCTTTAGGCTTATTTAGTTCTCCGGCTGTGTCGAGGCATCTAGAATCATCGTAGGTGCGTTTCACGGCTACTGTTAGTTGTGTGGATAGGATCAGGGGTCTGCAATCCACTTAGTTACCAACCTCTCTGGTTTTCTGTGGCTTAGCTTGGTCTTGCTTTCCTCCTCGGTGACCCAATCATAGCAGCTATGCCAACTGCATAGCTCCATCCCTTCTGGTTAATCCTGCCCCTTTATTGTGATGTTACAGTAGAATGTTAGCTTATAGCTCCACCCCCCTCCAGTTAGCCACACCCCTTTATTGTGATGTCACAATGTTAGCGGAGCTATATGGAGTGGGCGTGGCTTGATACACACATACACACACTCATTTTTATATATTATTTTTGTACTTTTTGTCTAGTTGATAAAGTTTATTTTTATTGGGTAAATATTCTCTGTAGGTCACTTTTTCCTACTCCTTTCTGATTTACGTATATTATGTGAGTTGTACCAATAATTCTGATTCTTATATGGGTCCTTTGTTGTTAATACCGTATTAGATGACCCAGCTGAGATCTTTACGATAACATTTGCCTGTTACTTTGTGAGTTGTGAAAATAAAGACTTTTAAGTTGGACTAACTTTGGTCACTGCCTATTTACCGTACTGTGTGAACATCGTTGCACTACATAGACAAATGTTCCTGTGCCATTGGCTGCAACACAGCCTCAAAGCATGATTGATCCACCCAAATGCTTAATGGTTGGTAAGATGTTCTTTTCCTGAAATTCTGTGCCCTTTTTACTCCACACATACCTTTGATCATTGTGGTCAAAAAGTTCTATTTTAACCTCATCGGTCCACATTACTTGTTTCCAAAATGCATCACGTTCGTTTAGATCAGTGTTTCTCAACTCTAGTCCTCAAGACCCACCAACAGGTCATGTTTTCAGGATTTCCTTAGTATTGCACAGGTGATGGAATTAGTGCTTGAGCAGGTGTTGAAATCACCTGTGCAATGCTAAGGATATCCTGAAAACTTGACCTGTTGGTGGGTCTTGAGTAGAGTTGAGCGATACCGTCCGATACTTCAAAGTATCGGATCGGAATGGATCGGCCGATCTTAAAAAAAGTATCGGTATCGCCGATTCCGATACCGGAAGTCCCATTCAAGTCTATGGGACTTCCGGTATCGGAATAAGAAAAACCCTGTTTTTGCCTTGTACAGCCTCTCTGGGGTCTGTACGGGCCTTTCGGGGGGCTGTGCCGGCCTGCCAGGGGGTCTGTGTAGGCTCCGGTGGTCTGTGCCGGCCTGCCGGGGGGCTGTGCCGGCCTGCCGGTGGTCTGTGCAGGCTCCGGTGGGCTGTGCCGGCCTGCCGGGGGGCTGTGCCGGCCTGCCGGTGGTCTGTGCAGGCTCCGGTGGGCTGTGCCGGCCTGCCGGTGGTCTGTGCAGGCTTCGGGGGTCTGTGCAGGCATCGTCCGATGGGACTACAAGTCCCATCGGGCGATGCCTGCTGCCATGACAGTGATTGACACATTAGCCAATGATGGGACAGTAGTAGTCCCATCATCCGGCTAATGTGTTGAATGTAAAAAAAAAAAAAAAAATTACATGCTACATACATGCTACATACATACAACATGCATACTACATACATGCTACATTCATACTACATACTACATACATGCTACATTCATACTACATATATACTACATGCAACATACATACTACATATATACTACATGCATGCAACATGCATACTACATATATACTACATGCTACATACATACTACATATATGCTACATACATACTACATATATACTACATGCATGCTACATACATACTGCATGCTACATACATACTACATGCTACATACATACTACATATATGCTACATACATACTACATACATACTGCATGCTACATACATACTACATGCTACATACATACCACATATATACTACATGCATGCTACATGCTACTTACATACCACATACATACTACATACATACTACATGCATGCTACATACTACATGCTACATACATACTACATATATACTACATGCATGCTACATACATACTACATGCTACATACATACCACATACATACTACATACATACTACATGCATGCTACATACATACTACATGCTACATACATACCACATACATACTACATATATACTACATGCATGCTACATACATACTGCATGCTACATGCATGCTACATACATACTACATACATACTACATGCTACATACATACCACATATATACTACATACATACTACATACAATACATTCATACAATACATACATAGACATACAGTACATATAACATAGAGTAACATACTTACCAATACTTGTCACATTGTTCCCCGAAGCCATTGTCTTTTACGGAATAAATATTAACATAACAAACCACAAAAATACTCACCCACGATCCGAAGCAGTCCACGAGTGTGTCCCACGACGATCTTGGGTAGAGAACTGCAGCATCAGCTGATGCTGCCGTTCTCTACGGGCTGCAGGAATCCAATGACGGAAGGTAGGTATCCTTCCGCACTGTATTCCTCCGCCACTTAAAAAAAAAAAAGTCCCTAGTCTCACTTTATGCCATTGCTATTTCCCACGCAGCAATGGCATAAAGTGAGACTAGGGACTTTTTTTTTTTTAAGTGGCGGAGGAATACAGTGCGGAAGGATACCTACCTTCCGTCATTGGATTCCTGCAGCCCGTAGAGAACGGCAGCATCAGCTGATGCTGCAGTTCTCTACCCAAGATCGTCGTGGGACACACTCGTGGACTGCTTCGGATCGTGGGTGAGTATTTTTGTGGTTTGTTATGTTAATATTTATTCCTTAAAAGACAATGGCTTCGGGGAACAATGTGACAAGTATTGGTAAGTATGTTACTCTATGTTATATGTACTGTATGTCTATGTATGTATTGTATGAATGTATTGTATGTAGTATGTATGTAGTATATATGTGGTATGTATGTAGCATGTAGTATGTATGTAGCATGCATGTAGCATGCAGTATGTATGTAGCATGCATGTAGTATATATGTAGTATGTATGTAGCATGCATGTAGTATATATGTAGTATGTATGTAGCATGTAGCATGTAGTATGTATGTAGTATGTATGTGGTATGTATGTAGCATGTAGTATGTATGTAGCATGCATGTAGTATGTATGTAGTATGTATGTAGTATATATGTAGTATATATGTAGTATGTATGTAGCATGTAGCATGCATGTAGTATATATGTAGTATGTATGTAGCATGTAGTATGTATGTAGCTTGCATGTAGTATGTATGTAGTATGTATGTGGTATGTATGTAGCATGTAGTATGTATGTAGCATGCATGTAGTATATATGTAGTATGTATGTAGCATGTAGTATGTATGTAGCATGCATGTAGTATGTATGTAGTATATATGTAGTATGTATGTAGCATGTAGTATGTATGTAGCATGCATGTAGTATATATGTAGTATGTATGTAGCATGCATGTAGTATGTATGTAGTATGTATGTAGTATATATGTAGTATGTATGTAGCATGTAGTATGTATGTAGCATGCATGTAGTATATATGTGTTATGTATGTAGCATGCATGTAGTATGTATGTAGTATGTATGTGGTATGTATGTAGCATGCATGTAGTATGTATGTAGTATATATGTGGTATGTATGTAGTATGTATGTAGTATGTATGTAGCATGCATGTAGTATGTATGTAGTATATATGTGGTATGTATGTAGTATGTATGTAGCATGTAGTATGTATGTAGCATGCATGTAGTATATATGTAGTATGTATGTAGCATGTAGTATGTATGTAGCATGCATGTAGTATGTATGTAGTATTTTTTTTTTTTTTTTTTAACATTTAACACATTAGCCGGATGATGGGACTACTACTGTCCCATCATTGGCTAATGTGTCAATCACTGTCATGGTAGCAGGCATCGCCCGATGGGACTTATAGTCCCATCGGACGATGCTTGCACAGACCCCCGGACATCAGCACAGCCCCCCGGCAGGCCGGCACAGCCCCCCGGCAGGCCGTTACAGACCCCCACAGGGTGCACAGCCCCCCGGCAGGCCGGCACAGCCCCCCGGCAGGCCGGTACAGACCCCCACAGGGTGAACAGACCACCGGCAGGCCGGCACAGCCCCCCGGCAGGCCGGTACAGACCCCCACAGGGTGCACAGACCACCGGCAGGCCGGTACAGACCCCGGGCAGTCCACACAGCCCCCCGGCAGGCCGGCAGAGACCCCCGGAAGGCCCGAAATGACGGCGCATCATGATGCGCACACACCGCGCATCATGATGACGTCATTTCGGCTGTCAATCAACTTTGAACTTCCGATTCCGATGCCGACTTCCGATATTGAAAAAATATCGGAAGTCGGTATCGGAATTCCGATACAGCAAGTATCGGCCGATACCCGATACTTGCGGTATCGGAATGCTCAACACTAGTCTTGAGGACTGGAGTTGAGAAACACTGGTTTAGATGTTCTTTTTCATACTTCTGACACTGAATTTATGGTGAGGATGGAGGAGAAATTTTCTTTTGATGACTCTTACATGAAAGCCATATTTGTGCAGGTGCCTTTGAACTGTAAAACAATGTACCACAACTACAGAGTCTGTTAAATCTTTCTGAAGGTCTTTAGCAGTCAAGATGGGGTTCTGATTTGCTTCTGTAACAATCCTTCGAAAATCTCTCACTGAAATTTTGCTTGCTCTTCCAGACCTTATTTTCACCTCCACTGACCCTGCTAACCACCATATCTTTTTGTTGCCTTCTCCTGCTTTGTGGGCCTCCACCATTTACATATTAAGTGTACTAGGTAGCTGCTTAGAAGAACCTATTGCTGCTGTTTATTGGCACATGGTTACAGGAGGCTGGGTTCTTAAAAAGCTGGGAAAATTGCATCACCTGGCCTTTCCTAACAATGACAATAAACAAGCTATAACCCTAACAGGGTAATTAAGGTCTGAAACCATGGACAAAGTTATCTGAGCACACAAATCTCCCAGGGTGCCCACACATTTTCATTGGCACATTTTTCTTTTTTGTAATTTTTAAAATGTAAAAAATGACAATTTTTTTTGCCTAAAATAAAAAGGAAATGTGTTATATTTAATTTTATGCCTTCTAGAGATCATTTTATCTTCAACTTACGTAACTGTTCACAAGAACAGTAATTTTGGCCAAGGATGCCCAATCTTTTACATGCCATTGCAATGGAAGTCAGGTATGCAAAATATGCCAAAATACATCTATTATTCTATTTTTTTATTTTTTCCTTAAATTTTTGTTTTTTAATTTTTTACTAAAAAAAAATGAACATAGATGTTTCCTGGCTTTTTTATTTTTTATTGCACACTAACTGAAGAGTATGGCATTGCCCAGGCATAGTAACTAACTGTGGTTAGTTATAAAAAATTATAATGATTATCTTCCATCCTGTAGTCCAGTGCCCATATACCCATCATACATATCCTCCATCGCATAGACCTGTGCCCATATACCTATCATACATATCTGCCATCCCATATTCCTGTGCCCATAAACCCATCATACATATCCTCCATCCCATAGTCCAGTGCTCATATAGCCATCACACATCCTCCATTCCATAGTCCTGTGCCCATATAACCATCATACATATCCTCCATTCCATAGTCCCACACCCATATTCCCTATAAAGCCACCCCCACTCCACACAGCCCCACCTACTCTGCACTGTCCAGCCCACTCCGCATTGCCCCACCCACTCCACATAACCCCACCCACTCCGTATTGCCCCACCCACTCCACATAGCCACACCCACTGCATAGCTCCATCCCTTCTGGTTAATCCCGTCCCTTTATTGTGATGTTACAGTAGAATGTTAGCTTGTAGCTCTGCCCCCTCCAGTTAGTACCACCCCTTTATTGTGATGTCACAGTGTTAGTGGGGCTATGTGAAGTAGGCATGGCTTGATACACACATACATACACACACATACACTCATTTTTATATATATACTAGCTGAAGAGCCCGGCGCTGCACAGGCACAGTAACTAACTGTGGTTAGTTATAACAAATTATAATTATACTCCATTACATAGTCCCGTGCCCATATACCCATCATACATATCCACCATCCCATAGGCCCATGCCCATATACCCATCATACATATCCTCCATCCCATAGGCCCATGCCCACATACCCATCACACATCCTCCATCCCATAGGCCCGTGCCCATATATCCATCATACATATTCGCCATCCCATAGTCAAGTGCCCATATACATACATACACTGTCAGCAGAACAGGAGCAAGAATTGGAACCCAGGGGTGAGTATAGTTCCTTTTCCTCTTTTATCAGCATGGCTAAACGCTGTGATTTTTTTTTTTAAAGAGGATGAAAAGATCCTCTAAAAAAATAAATAAATCCATACGCATTATATATCACCTAATACTCTCAAGACCAGTGACAACCACTTTACATAAGAAACATTATGTACACACATGCCCTCCTTCCCTGAATCCCTTTCTAATTTCCTTGATAAGCAACTGAAGTGAATGATTTAAGAAAATGTAACGTAAGACAAGGTCGTTGAAAAGGGATTTGGTGAGAACATTTCAAATTTGCCAAATTGGTGGATGTGTCTGGTTTAATTTCTAACAGCAGCTGAAATGAAATAGGAAGAAAGATGGAAAACACTGAAAAAAAAGAACTAATTTGGAACAGATGTCCAGAAAGCAAACTTCCTGTCCACAGCTTCTAAAGGCACAAAACAGAACCAGTATGACCAAATAAGTCAGGCCATTTCAGGAACGATCAAAAGCAATTGGCTTTGGTGGAAATAATAACTTCTAATTGCGCCCTTCAATGACACCCTTGGGACGCATGTTTGATGGTCAAATGGTCTGTAACATTTTTCATGAGTGGTTCCCAGGCCTTATCTCAGATTTTCCATAAAACTTGTGCCTGATTCCCGAAGGTAATTACTAGTTCTTTTGAAGGAGTGCGGTTTATTTGGAAATAACTTCCACAGACATGTCAGGAGTACAAGTTTGCATCAAACTCCTGCCAAGGACTGCAGGGAGTTTCCACTCTGAAGAGCGCAGAAGAGAAGACTTCTTTTTCATACTCAAATTTTTTACAGCTCATAAGCAAGATTTGTGCTACTCGCGCTGTAAACCCATTAAGTTGCCGAGAAACCATAGTGGAACCGTTAATCTCGGAGTAATAAGTGGGCATTGTCAGGCCCACACTGTAGGCATGATGACACTTTACACCTGCTGTTTTTTTAAGCAAAGCACTGAAATACATTGGAATTCTTGCAACAATTTGATTAATTCATTCTCAACTTAGTAATTTGAATAACATTATACCCGCGCCCTCCATTCTGCTGATGACCTGAGGTTAGCATCCTCAATAATCAGAACCTCCCACTCCCGTCTCCAAGATTATACACGTGCTACGCCAATTCTTTCGAATGCACTTCCCAGGTCAATACGATTAGTCCCCAATCCCAACAATTTTAAGCGTGCCCTGAAAACGCATTTATTCAGACTGGCCTACCGCCTCAACACATTAACCTAACTATCCCTGTGTGGCACAGTCAAAAGGTTTACCATAACCAGGTTCCCCGCATCACGTTCCCACATGCTTTATGCATCCATTAGCCCTCTGTGTCTGTACTGTTACACACTTAACATTATGGCTGGTCCGAACAATGAAGGCAATTGTTACCACCCACCTTTCGTGTCTACCTCTTTCCTCATAGACTGTAAGCTTGCGAGCAGGGCCCTCGTTCCTCTTGGTATTTGTTATAATCTATGTGATTATTGTTATGCTGTAATGTCTATCATCTGTACAAGTCCCCTCTGAAATGTAAAGTGCTGTGGAATATGTCGGCGCTATAGAAATAAAATTATTATTATTTATTATTATTATTATTATTATTATTAATAAAGATATTATATTTCTTATCTTGTATTGATCCTAAATCACAGCCTGTGTTATGCTCCAAATGTTGAATCACAGTTCTATTGATAGTAAGTTGGAGCTATTAAAAAAAACTTGTCAACACTAGAGATGAGTAAATCAATTTTTAGAGGATTGAGTTTAAGTAGAATTTCATGAAATTTGTCATTTCAAGCAAATTCAAACATTTTTGCATTCGATTCATGGTTCTCAAAAAGATAAAAACTTACCCAGCATCATTTCCCACACTGCTAAAGCATCAGAAAGCAGTCAAGACGTCTTTTTATTTTGCCCAGTATGCCTCCTCACAATGCCATGTGGCTTTGTACGGTAGTGGTCAGTACCTGGGCCATCTCAGATTAGTGGTTGCCAGTGGAGCAAAGTTTGTAAGACAAAGTAATTTTCCATCTCCAAAGTCACTGGGCAAGTCTCTCTCTCCTTTAGAGTGTAAGCTCTTATGGCCAGCAGGATCCTCTCTCTCGCTTTCTCTCCTGTATAGAGTAAGCTTATGATCAGCCCGATCTTCTCTCTCTTCTGTAGAATGATCAGCCGGGTCCGCTCTCTCTCTTTTGTTAAGTGTACGTCTTATGGTCAGCAATAGAGATGAGCGACTTTGCCTTTTTTCTTGGTCGAACGAAATCGGCCGATTATCATGAAAAGTCGAAGGCCGACTGGAACACGAAACCCAATGCAAGTCAATGGGGAAGCAAAGTCGGCAGGGAGTGGAGGACAGGAAACACACCTACAGTGCCCTTTTGAATGCCAGAAACATCAATTCTGATTACTGAAGCTTTTCAACCTTAATTTACTTAATAATACTAGTTACGCACTGAAAAATGGGGGTTATTTGGCTAAATTTGTGGGGGGGGGTAGGGCTGGCTCCAGGTTTTCATGTGCCCTGGGCCAAAGAGCGCCCCTTTAACACATACCACAACTCATGATGCTCCGATACCGCAGAGAAATAGCGGCATAGTACAATGAAAAATACTTCACTTTTTACATCTCATGACTGATATCCATTTTTAATACCTCCAAAAACGGACAGTATATTACTCCATACAGTATTATGGCCACCGCATAGTGCGCTATACAGAGTAATGAGGCCCATATATTTCTCCATACAGAATCATTGGTCCCATATAATGTTTGAAACAGTATATGATGAGCTTCACATAATGCTACAGTATATGTTGGTCCCCATGGATGAAGCTCCACTGTTTAATGGGCCCAAATAATGCTCCATACATAATGGGCCCCATTTCTAATGCTCTAGTATATAATGTGCCCTGTAAATGCTGCTCCAATGTCTGATGTCCACCTTTGGAATGCTCCAGTGTATGGTGGGCCCCATATATCATTCTCCTGAGTATAGTGCTCCCCAAAAATAGCTGTCCCAACATTGAAAACAATTAAATAAGTCTCCTCGCTATGGAATCCCTGTACTAGTCTGGACTCCTCATCGTCCCCATCGTCCATCTCACTGCACTTGGCTGTTTAGGCAGAGGGCGTACAGATGTGATGTCATTGCTTTCTCTGATCAGACTATCACTGTCAGGAAACGCGGAAGACGTCATGGCGGTGGAGCAGGGAGAAGTAATCTAGCAGTGGCTGGGTATCAGCGCATGGTCCGGATTCAGGTCTCCGAGTTTGTAGGGACACTGACGTTCCTGCAGCAGAATCCGGAGGAAGTAGCAGCTGTAAATGCTCTTTACCCAACTGAGGCTCGGAGGCCCCAGCATCGACGTGTGTGAGCCAGAAGGAAAAGGCTACGGCTGCCAGCCATACGAGAAAGTTCCAAAAGAGAGTCAACAGGGGGAACTTCATTGAACTCAGCACTACGAGTACCTCAGATAAGCGCTAGAACGGAGGCCACACTACCTATCTGCAGAGAGAGAAATCCAAATTGGCTTCCAGGCTGACCAACTCCTTCTCCATCTGTACTCTGGGTCCTTGACAGCACCTACCAAGTACAGGTAAAGGAACTGCATGACTGTGTCTGTCATCTTTCTCCTGCGGGCTCAGCTACATCCTGCACTGCACACCATCTCCCAACTCTTTCATCTGCCCTGCGACTACGGCCCTACCTGTGCAGGTCTTCTACATCTTAGCTGCACCACAACATCTGTCCCACAGAAGCGACACTGCAGCGCTGGTCAATCTAATCAGAAACCAGAGGTGGCGTCACGTATCATTCACCTATAAACGTAATTCACCCCTTTGCATGGACGCCCAGGGCCACGGAACGGGTCACCACCACCGTGACACATCCCTGTGAGACACCGGCCCGGTACCGATTAACCCCACTGCCCTGGCTGGCCACCCACACTCCATGTCAGATTCATCTTGGACTGGGGAATTCACGATTTGACTTGATAACCCTGGCATGGTATGATAGAAAGAGCTACATGGACTAATGTGAAGTGTGGCCTGCTGCCTCATTCAGTTTGGGTGGGGGTGCAGGACACAAGGAAAGGGGTTCTTCCTGACCAGGAGCCAGCACTTGGCCACTCAGTGCTTTCATTTTTTGAAACTTCAGAAGAGGCGGGCATATTTGATGGAGTCTGTTTCGGCAATGTAAGCCAAAACCAGTTCCTCATGCTCCGCCTTTAAAAGCGGTTAACCTACTCCCAGAAAAGGTATCATTCCAGGCGTTCCGGAGCCAGACCATGATGCAGGCTCAACACCTCCTGCCTTAGCTGCTATTGTGCTTTTGCCACTACCAGCAGATGCACCACCACCATCATCACCAGCTGGCCCTCCCTGCGCCCACGTCTGCGGCCTCTTCCACCAAACTTCAAAATTTTGCACAAAATAGACACAAAATAACATGAGATATGTATAGCTCTATTCAGTCAAAGGATAATTGTCAATCTCCATATATATTCCATCAGTCACACAGAGACGCTCACAGGCTCAGTATGGATTAGACAAGAATGTAAAAAGTAGACAAAGTGTACAGTATCATCAGATAGCAGGTATATATAGCATAGTTTAAACATTAACAATGTATGTCTATATATCAGGAGTAGTGTTGAGCCACCACGCTAGTGTTTTGGTTCGTCACACAGGAGGCAAGTTCGTCGAACCCCATTGAAAACAATGGCAGGCAAACACAAACACATAGAAAACAATTACAAAACACCTTAAATGGTGTCCCAAAGCAGAGAAAATGCTCAGAAGACAAAAATTACATATGGAAAAGGGCAACTACATTTAGAAAAGAGGTGGAGGAGTAAAAGGAGGAGGTAGAGGAGACACAGATATAGGCTTGTCATTCCCTTATGAAGTCAAGAAAGGCTGGAATAAAAATGTAAAATACCAACCAAAAAAATAAAAATTCTGAAATCGAACACGATCATATACCGTCGGACTTCCCACCAATAAATTATGCCAACTGGCGATCGGGCAGCGTTATTCCCACGAACCTCCAAACAGCGTCCATGAAAGCAAAGTGTTTGCTTTCCGGGGGCAGTATGATTGCAAAGCTGAACCTTAATGGAATGTCCAAAAGGGCACCACCAGGAGTGGAGCCTGCGGCTTAATTGGACTTCACCCGGGAAACCACAACCATGCCACCTCAAGAAAAGATGCACATATTGAAAGCTTTGTCGATTGTGTGTGTGGTGTGGTATGTCCATTTGTAGTTGTGCTAGCAATTTGTCATCTTTATTCCGTTAACGAACGAGACTCCGGCATGCCCCCTTGGTACGCATCAAGCTTACTAGAGGGATACGCGAGGCTCTGGCACTATCATGGTCTATCATGGCATTACATGTCCGGGGCTGCATGCGCGCTACACTGAAAGGACCAGCTTTTGTCGCTTACAGGTGCAGATAACCAGCAGAACACCGTTAGTGACGGGGATCTGTGATTCCAATTAGAGTTGAGCGACTTTTGTTTTTTTAGGGTCGCGTTTCGTTTCGTGAAACCTGACTTTTCCAAAAGTCGGGTCGAGCAAGATCGTCCGATTATAGGGAAAAGTCGGGGTCGTCCCGAAACACGAAACCCAATGTAAGTCAATGGGGAATAAAAGTCGGCAGTGAGAGGAGGACAGGAAACACACCTACAGTGCCCATTTGAATGCCAAAAGCATCAATTCTTCTTACTTAAGCTTGTCAACCTTAATTAACTTCATAATACAAGTTACGCACTGAAAAATGGGGGTTATTTGGCTAAAGTTGTGGGGGGGGGAGGGCTGGCTGCAGGTTTTCATGTGCCCTGGGCGAAAGAGCACCCCTTTAACACATACCACAACTCATCATGCTCCGATACGGCAGATAAATAGCGGTATAGTACAATGAAAAATACCTCACTTTTTACATCTCATGACGAGGCCCATCTATTTCTCCATACAGAATCATTGGTCCCATATAATGTTTGAAACAGTATATGATGAGCTCCACATAATGCTACAGTATATGTTGGTCCCCATGGATGAAGCTCCACTGTCTTATGGGCCCAAATAATGCTCCAAACATAATGGGCCCCATTTCTAATGCTCTAGTGTATAATGGGCCCTGTAAATGCTGCTCCAGTGTCTGATGTCCACCTTTGGAATGTTCCAGTGTATGGTGGGCCCCATCTATCATTCTCCAGAGTATAGTGCTCCCCAAAAATTGCTGTCCCAACATTGAAAACAATCAAATAAGTCTCCTTGCTAGGGAATCCCTGTACTTGTCTGGACAGGTGCTGTAGCTTGCTTAACAGCTCGCCAGCCGTTCTCACGCCCAGTATGGATTGCACGTGATTGCACAAAGGTTAGAAAGGGTACCGTATCCCTGGATAACGTATGGATAGCGTACACATTCAAAATATATGTCTCAGGAGGCAGGCTCAGACGGTGTCAGGCCCAGTATGGATTGCACGTGATTGCACAAAGGTTAGAAAGGGTACCGTATCCCTGGATAACATGTATGGATAGCGTACACATTCAAAATATATGTCTCAGGAGGCAGGCTCAGACGGTGTTAGGCCCAGTATGGATTGCACGTGATTGCACAAAGGTTAGAAAGGGTACCGTATCCCCGGATAACATGTATGGATAGCGTACACATTCAAAATATATGTATCAGGAGGCAGGCTCAGACGGTGTTAGGCCCAGTATGGATTGCACGTGATTGCACAAAGGTTAGAAAGGGTACCGTATCCCCGGATAACATGTATGGATAGCGTACACATTCAAAATATATGTCTCAGGAGGCAGGCTCAGACGGTGTCAGGCCCAGTATGGATTGCACGTGATTGCACAAAGGTTAGAAAGGGTACCGTATCCCTGGATAACATGTATGGATAGCGTACACATTCAAAATATATGTCTCAGGAGGCAGGCTCAGACGGTGTCAGGCACAGTATGGATTGCACGTGATTGCACAAAGGTTAGAAAGGGTACCGTATCCCCGGATAACATGTATGGATAGCGTACACATTCAAAATATATGTCTCAGGAGGCAGGCTCAGACGGTGTTAGGCCCAGTATGGATTGCACGTGATTGCACAAAGGTTAGAAAGGGTACCGTATCCCCGGATAACATGTATGGATAGCGTACACATTCAAAATATATGTCTCAGGAGGCAGGCTCAGACGGTGTTAGGCCCAGTATGGAATGCACGTGATTGCACAAAGGTTAGAAAGGGTACCGTATCCCCGGATAACATGTATGGATAGCGTACACATTCAAAATATATGTCTCAGGAGGCAGGCTCAGACGGTGTTAGGCCCAGTATGGATTGCACGTGATTGCACAAAGGTTAGAAAGGGTACCGTATCCCCGGATAACATGTATAGATAGCGTACACATTCAAAATATATGTCTCAGGAGGCAGGCTCAGACGGTATCAGGCCCAGTATGGATTGCACGTGATTGCACAAAGGTTAGAAAGGGTACCGTATCCCTGGATAACATGTATGGATAGCGTACACACTCAAAATATATGTCTCAGGAGGCAGGCTCAGACGGTGTCAGGCACAGTATGGATTGCAAGTGATTGCACAAAGGTTAGAAAGGGTACCGTATCCCCGGATAACATGTATGGATAGCGTACACATTCAAAATATATGTCTTAGGAGGCAGGCTCAGACGGTGTTAGGCCCAGTATGGATTGCACGTGATTGCACAAAGGTTAGAAAGGGTACCGTATCCCCGGATACCATGTATGGATAGCGTACACATTCAAAATATATGTCTCAGGAGGCAGGCTCAGACGGTGTTAGGCCCAGTATGGATTGCACGTGATTGCACAAAGGTTAGAAAGGGTACCGTATCCCCGGATAACATGTATGGATAGCGTACACATTCAAAATATATGTCTCAGGAGGCAGGCTCAGACGGTGTTAGGCCCAGTATGGATTGCACGTGATTGCACAAAGGTTAGAAAGGGTACCGTATCCCTGGATAACATGTATGGATAGCGTACACATTCAAAATATATGTCTCAGGAGGCAGGCTCAGACGGTGTCAGGCCCAGTATGGATTGCACGTGATTGCACAAAGTTTAGAAAGGGTACCGTATCCCCGGATAACATGTATGGATAGCGTACACATTCAAAATATATGTCTCAGGAGGCAGGCTCAGACGGTGTCAGGCCCAGTATGGATTGCACGTGATTGCACAAAGGTTAGAAAGGGTACCGTATCCCCGGATAACATGTATGGATAGCGTACACATTCAAAATATATGTCTCAGGAGGCAGGCTCAGACGGTGTTAGGCCCAGTATGGATTGCACGTGATTGCACAAAGGTTAGAAAGGGTACCGTATCCCTGGATAACATGTATGGATAGCGTACACATTCAAAATATATGTCTCAGGAGGCAGGTTCAGACGGTGTCAGGCACAGTATGGATTTGACGGCCCAGATTACACAGAGGAGGAGCAGGGAGAGGTAAAGATTGCAAATGCTGGGGCGCTGCCCAAGCAAGGGGGGCCCACTCGTGGGCGTCGGTACTGGCACTGGGCCCCTCATAGTACAGCGGTGTGTCTGACGGCGGGTGTGCACCACCACCGTCAGAGACACTTGATTGCACTATGAGGGACCCTGTGCCAGTGCCCGCGCCCAAGAGTCGGCCTACCCACCTGTCCAGGGCAACGGCACTCGCACGGTGTCGTGCGGTAGGTGGTGACCCCGGCCATGGGGGGGAGGCAGCACAGTTAGGGAGTTTTAGAAAGTGGCATATGTTGATGTTGGACATTCAGCTGATGCAAAAGGCGAAATAGGTGAAGTACCAGGAAGAGGTGGACCAAAGCAAGCCATTTTTCTGTCACCCTATGTGTCATCAGGGGAAGGTGGGACAAAATCCTTGGAAACCCATGCGTGGTTCATTTTAATGAAGGTTAGATCATCCACATTTTGGGTTGACAGACGGGTCCTTTTTTCTGTCAGGATTGATCCAGCTGCACTGAAGACTCTTTCCGATAGCACACTTGCAGCTGGGCAAGCGAGCTCCTGTAAGGCATATTGGGCCAATTCAGGCCAGGTGTCCAGTTTAGCGGCCCAATAGTCAAAGGGGAATGACCTGTGTGGGAGAACATCGATATGGGAGGAAAAGTAGTTTGTAACCATAGTTGACAACTGCTGTCTCCTGTCACTTTCCATCGATGCAGTATTACCAGTTGTGTGAGCGGTATTTGAAAAATCAGTCCACAACATGGTCATGAAACCCCTGTCTCCAACGCCATTTCTGATGTGTGCACCACCAACACCTCTTCCAAGTTGCCCCCGGCCCCTACAGCTCGTGTGAGAACCATCACCGCTGCTGTGTGCTGGGAATGCCTCAAGCAACCGATTTACCAGAGTTGCTTGTTTATTAGCCAGTATTAGGTCAAGGTTCTCCTGTGGCATGATGTTTTGTAATTTGCCTTTATAGCGTGGATCCAGGATGCTGGCCAACCAGTAGTCGTCATCGTTCATCATTTTGGCAATGCGGGGGTCCCTTTTTAGGATCCGCAAGGCATAATCTGACATGTGGGCCAATGTTCCCGGTGTCAATGATGCACTGCGAGTGCTGGGTGGAGGAGCACTTTCTGGCAAATCCACATCCCTCCAGTCACGCACAAACCCTGTACCAGACCTTGCCACGCCAACATTTTCACTTGCCCCACGAGATGCATCCTCCTCCCCTAAGTAATCATCCCCATCATCCTCCTCCTCCTCCTCTTCTTCCTCCACCTCGTCCAGGAGAGGTCCCTGAGCAGACAATGGCTGAATGTCATCAAGGATTCCCTCCTCCTCTTCCTCCTCATCAACATTGGCTGCAGACGCCTGCTCCTTAAGGTGCGTCAAAGTTTGCATGAGCAGACGCATAAGTGGGATGCTCATGCTTAGGATGGCGTCGTCTGCGCTTACCAGCCGTGTGCATTCCTCAAAACACTGAAGGACTTTACAAAGGTCTTTCAGCTTCGACCACTGCACGCCTGTCAACTCCATGTCTGCTCTCAAAGTGCCTGGCCGTGTATCCTCCCACAAATGCATTATGGCCTGCCTCTGCTCGCACAGCCGCTCCACCATGTGCAGGGTGGAGTTCCACCTTGTTACAATGTCGATAATGAGGCGGTGGTTGGGAAGGTGGAGCAATCGCTGCAGCTTCTGCATACGAACGGAGTGTACAGGCGACCGGCGGATGTGCGCGCACAGTCTTCGCACCTTCTGGAGCAGGGCTGTTAACTCCGGATAATTTTTGAGGAAGCACTGCACCACCAGGTTCAAGGTGTGAGCCAAGCAAGGTATGTGGCTGAGTTTTGAAAGGGCTATGGCTGCCACAAAATTACGGCCGTTATCACTAACTACCTTGCCTGCCTCAAGATGTACACTGCCCAGCCATGACTCAGTTTGTCGCTTCAAGTACTCGGCCAGCACCTCGGCGGTGTGTCTGTCGCCCAAACACATCATCTGCAACACAGCCTGCTGACGCTTTCCACTAGCTGCTCGATAGGGGGACACATCATGTGCAACAGTGGCAGCTGCAGATGGAGTGCTCGTACGACTGCGCTCTGTGGACGAGCTTTCGCTTCTGGAGGAGGAGGAGGAGGAGGAGGAGGGTCGAACGCCTACAGCCAACTGTTTCCTATACCGTGGGCTAGGCAGCACTGTCCCACCACCGCTGTCCCCTGTGGACCCTGCATCCACCACATTAACCCAGTGCGCAGTGATGGACACGTAACGGCCCTGGCCATGCCGACTGGACCATGCATCAGTTGTGAGGTGCACCTTTCCGCTCACTGACTGCTTGAGTGCATGGACAATGCGGTCTTTCACATGATGGTGGAGGGCTGGGATGGCTTTGCGAGAGAAGAAGTGGTGACTGGGTAGGTCATAGCGTGGTACTGCATAGGCCATGAGTTCGCGGAAAGCTGTGCTTTCCACCAACCGAAAGGGCATCATCTCAAACGAGATTAGTTTGGCAATGTGGGCGTTCAAACCCAGTGTACGCGGATGAGAGACTGAGTACTTTCTTTACCTACTCATAGTGTCTGGGAGGGTGAGCTGGACTTGAGAGCTGCATATGGTGGAAGTAGCGGTGGACAGGGCGGACTGAGAGAGGGTTGATGATGGTGATGGAGTTGGTGTTCTTTCTGATGGCCTAGAATCAGTCTTTCGTTGATATAACAGTGGGATTCCCTGACTGCTGTGGTCTTGCAACGACACCTCAACATTTGCTGCTGTGCTAACCGGTGGGCTTACTGTGGGGGAAACAATGTAGCGTTGCTGACTACCTTTGTTGTGATCAGTTGCACATGTGGCACTTGAGGTTTGGTGTTGTGTCCACGCTTGCAAGTGCATGCTGGTTAAATGTCTAAGCATGCAACTGGTATTCAAATTTTTCAGATTTTTCCCTCGCCTAAAGGTCTTTGCGCACTTCTTACAGATAACCTTGGCCTGATCATGAGGATTTTGTTCAAAAAAGTGCCACACTGCACTCTTCCTACTTTGGCAGACATTTTGCGGTCTAGCATGCTGTGATCTTTTGACCCTCTGGACAAGCTGTCCAGCAACTCTTTTGATGTTTGGAACCTGTCTTTGGAGTGCTCCGGGCCTGCCAGATAACAGCTGTTGCGATGTCGATGTCTGCTGTGGATGCTCCTCATCTGAGCTATTGGAAGCAGCACCCTCTTCCCCCAATGGATGCCAATCTGGGTCAACAACTGGGTCATCCATCACCTCCTCTTCTATGTCATGTGCACCTTTCTCTGTGTCACCGTGTATGGTGGTATAGTGTGCGGGAAGGGGCACCTGAGTCTTATCAGGGTCAAAATCTGGCTCTGTACACTGCGAGGACAATGTAGTGCTCTGAGTGAATGTACCAGCAGAATCATCCATCAGCGGCTGTGCATCAGTGCACTCCATGTCAGATTCATCTTGGCCTGGGTAATTCACCATTTCACTTGATAATCCAGGCATGGTATGTGAAAACAGCTCCATGGAGTAATCAGTAGTATGGCCTGCGTCATCCTTCAATCTTGGTTGGGGTGAAGGACACAAGGAAAGGTGTGGTTCATGAAAATAAGCCTCCAATGACGACTCAATGCTTTTACTTTTTACAACTGAAGAAGAGGAGGCGATAGAGCTGGAGGCTGAGTCAGCAATGTAAGACAAAACTTTTTCCTGATGCTCTGCCTTTAAAAGCGGTTTGCCAACTCCTAGAAAACTAAGCGTTCGAGGCCTTATGTAGCCAGAGGATGACGCAGGGTCAGCACCTCCTGCATTCGGTCCTATTTTGCTCTTGCCACTACCATCAGATCCACCACCAACACCATCATTACCAGCTGCCAACCCCCGCCCAATTCCACGGCCTCTTCCACCAGCCTTCCTCATTTTTGGTAGAAATGTAGACAAAATCCAACAAACTATATAGTAATGTAAAACAAGGTACAAGGTGTCTATAGGACAGGGGAGATTTAGAATTTCTGCACACACTTGTGGACAGTGGACACTTTTGGATTGTGTGAGGCCCACTGATATCTGAGCGCTATGTGACAGGCTCGATGGCACAGCTGCCTGTGACCAAAGTGACGAGAGGATAATGGAGATTTTGAATCTCTGCGCACACTTTTGGACACTGGACACTTGTGGATTGTGTGAGGCCCACTGATATCTGAGCGCTATGTGACAGGCTCGATGGCACTGCTGTGACCAAAGTGACGAGAGGATAATGGAGATTTTGAATCTCTGCGCACAGTTTTGGACACTGGACACTTGTGGATTGTGTGAGGCCCACTGATATCTGAGCGCTATGTGACACGCTCGATGGCACAGCTGCCTGTGACCAAAGTGACGAGAGGATAATGGAGATTTTGAATCTCTGCGCACACTTTTGGACACTGGACACTTGTGGATTGTGTGAGGCCCACTGATATCTGAGCGCTATGTGACAGGCTCGATTGCACAGCTGCCTGTGACCAAAGTGACAAGAGGATAATGGAGATTTTGAATCTCTGCACACACTTTTGGACACTGGACACTTGTGGATTGTGTGAGGCCCACTGATATCTGAGCGCTATGTGACACGCTCGATGGCACAGCTGCCTGTGACAAAAGTGACGAGAGGATAATGGAGATTTTGAATCTCTGCGCACACTTTTGGACACTGGACACTTGTGGATTGTGTGAGGCCCACTGATATCTGAGCGCTATGTGACAGGCTCGATGGCACAGCTGTGACCAAAGTGACGAGAGGATAATGGAGATTTTGAATCTCTGCGCACACTTTTGGACACTGGACACTTGTGGATTGTGTGAGGCCCACTGATATCTGAGCGCTATGTGACACGCTCGATGGCACAGCTGCCTGTGACCAAAGTGACGAGAGGATAATGGAGATTTTGAATCTCTGCGCACACTTTTGGACACTGGACACTTGTGGATTGTGTGAGGCCCACTGATATCTGAGCGCTATGTGACAGGCTCGATTGCACAGCTGCCTGTGACCAAAGTGACAAGAGGATAATGGAGATTTTGAATCTCTGCACACACTTTTGGACACTGGACACTTGTGGATTGTGTGAGGCCCACTGATATCTGAGTGCTATGTGACACGCTCGATGGCACAGCTGCCTGTGACAAAAGTGACGAGAGGATAATAGAGATTTTGAATCTCTGCGCACACTTTTGGACACTGGACACTTGTGGATTGTGTGAGGCCCACTGATATCTGAGCGCTATGTCACAGGCTCGATGGCACAGCTGTGACCAAAGTGACGAGAGGATAATGGAGATTTTGAATCTCTGCGCACACTTTTGGACACTGGACACTTGTGGATAGTGTGAGGCCCACTGATATCTGAGCGCTATGTGACACGCTCGATGGCACAGCTGCCTGTGACCAAAGTGACGAGAGGATAATGGAGATTTTGAATCTCTGCGCACACTTTTGGACACTGGACACTTGTGGATTGTGTGAGGCCCACTGATATCTGAGCGCTATGTGACACGCTCGATGGCACAGCTGCCTGTGACCAAAGTGACGAGAGGATAATGGAGATTTTGAATCTCTGCGCACACTTTTGGACACTGGACACTTGTGGATTGTGTGAGGCCCACTGATATCTGAGCGCTATGTGACAGGCTCGATTGCACAGCTGCCTGTGACCAAAGTGACAAGAGGATAATGGAGATTTTGAATCTCTGCACACACTTTTGGACACTGGACACTTGTGGATTGTGTGAGGCCCACTGATATCTGAGCGCTATGTGACACGCTCGATGGCACAGCTGCCTGTGACAAAAGTGACGAGAGGATAATAGAGATTTGGAATCTCTGCGCACACTTTTGGACACTGGACACTTGTGGATTGTGTGAGGCCCACTGATATCTGAGCGCTATGTCACAGGCTCGATGGCACAGCTGTGACCAAAGTGACGAGAGGATAATGGAGATTTTGAATCTCTGCGCACACTTTTGGACACTGGACACTTGTGGATAGTGTGAGGCCCACTGATATCTGAGCGCTATGTGACACGCTCGATGGCACAGCTGCCTGTGACCAAAGTGACGAGAGGATAATGGAGATTTTGAATCTCTGCGCACACTTTTGGACACTGGACACTTGTGGATTGTGTGAGGCCCACTGATGTCTGAGCGCTATGTGACACGCTCGATGGCACAGCTGCCTGTGACCAAAGTGACGAGAGGATAATGGAGATTTTGAATCTCTGCGCACACTTTTGGACACTGGACACTTGTGGATTGTGTGAGGCCCACTGATATCTGAGCGCTATGTGACACGCTCGATGGCACAGCTGCCTGTGACCAAAGTGACGAGAGGATAATGGAGATTTTGAATCTCTGCGCACACTTTTGGACACTGGACACTTGTGGATTGTGTGAGGCCCACTGATATCTGAGCGCTATGTGACACGCTCGATGGCACAGCTGCTTGTGACCAAAGTGACGAGAGGATAATGGAGATTTTGAATCTCTGCGCACACTTTTGGACACTGGACACTTGTGGATTGTGTGAGGCCCACTGATATCTAAGCGCTATGTGACACGCTCGATGGCACAGCTGCCTGTGACCAAAGTGACGAGAGGATAATGGAGATTTTGAATCTCTGCGCACACTTTTGGACACTGGACACTTGTGGATTGTGTGAGGCCCACTGATATCTGAGCGCTTTGTGACACGCTCGATGGCACAGCTGCCTGTGACCAAAGTGACGAGAGGATAATGGAGATTTTGAATCTCTGCGCACACTTTTGGACACTGGACACTTGTGGATTGTGTGAGGCCCACTGATATCTGAGCGCTATGTGACAGGCTCGATGGCACAGCTGTGACCAAAGTGACGAGAGGATAATGGAGATTTTGAATCTCTGCGCACACTTTTGGACACTGGACACTTGTGGATTGTGTGAGGCCCACTGATATCTGAGCGCTATGTGACACGCTCGATGGCACAGCTGCCTGTGACAAAAGTGACGAGAGGATAATGGAGATTTTGAATCTCTGCGCACACTTTTGGACACTGGACACTTGTGGATTGTGTGAGGCCCACTGATATCTGAGCGCTATGTGACACGCTCGATGGCACAGCTGCCTGTGACCAAAGTGACGAGAGGATAATGGAGATTTTGAATCTCTGCGCACACTTTTGGACACTGGACACTTGTGGATTGTGTGAGGCCCACTGATATCTGAGCGCTATGTGACAGGCTCGATGGCACAGCTGCCTGTGACAAAAGTGACAAGAGGATAATGGAGATTTTGAATCTCTGCGCACACTTTTGGACACTGGACACTTGTGGATTGTGTGAGGCCCACTGATATCTGAGCGCTATGTGACAGGCTCGATGGCACAGCTGTGACCAAAGTGACGAGAGGATAATGGAGATTTTGAATCTCTGCGCACACTTTTGGACACTGGACACTTGTGGATTGTGTGAGGCCCACTGATATCTGAGCGCTATGTGACACGCTCGATGGCACAGCTGCCTGTGACCAAAGTGACGAGAGGATAATGGAGATTTTGAATCTCTGCGCACACTTTTGGACACTTGACACTTGTGGATTGTGTGAGGCCCACTGATATCTGAGCTCTATGTGACAGGCTCGATGGCACAGCTGCCTGTGACCAAAGTGACGAGAGGATAATGGAGATTTTGAATCTCTGCGCACACTTTTGGACACTGGACACTTGTGGATTGTGTGAGGCCCACTGATATCTGAGCGCTATGTGACACGCTCGATGGCACAGCTGCCTGTGACCAAAGTGACGAGAGGATAATGGAGATTTTGAATCTCTGCGCACACTTTTGGACACTGGACACTTGTGGATTGTGTGAGGCCCACTGATATCTGAGCGCTATGTGACACGCTCGATGGCACAGCTGCCTGTGACCAAAGTGACGAGAGGATAATGGAGATTTTGAATCTCTGCGCACACTTTTGGACACTGGACACTTGTGGATTGTGTGAGGCCCACTGATATCTGAGCGCTATGTGACAGGCTCGATGGCACAGCTGTGACCAAAGTGACGAGAGGATAATGGAGATTTTGAATCGCTGCGCACACTTTTGGACACTGGACACTTGTGGATTGTGTGAGGCCCACTGATATCTGAGCGCTATGTGACACGCTCGATGGCACAGCTGCCTGTGATCAAAGTGACGAGAGGATAATGGAGATTTTGAATCTCTGCGCACACTTTTGGACACTGGACACTTGTGGATTGTGTGAGGCCCACTGATATCTGAGCGCTATGTGACAGGCTCGATGGCACAGATGCCTGTGACCAAAGTGACGAGAGGATAATGGAGATTTTGAATCTCTGCGCACACTTTTGGACACTGGACACTTGTGGATTGTGTGAGGCCCACTGATATCTGAGCGCTATGTGACACGCTCGATGGCACAGCTGCCTGTGACCAAAGTGACGAGAGGATAATGGAGATTTTGAATCTCCGCGCACACTTTTGGACACTGGACACTTGTGGATTGTGTGAGGCCCACTGATATCTGAGCGCTATGTGACAGGCTCGATGGCACAGCTGTAACAAAAGTGACTAGAGGATAAGGGAGATTGGATTGCTTTTAAAAAAGCAGTTTGCGGAGCAGTGGGTAAACAGCAATGCCAGCGTGTCAGGAAGCCTTAAAAGGCAGCCCAACAACCAACACCACTGATACACCACAATATAGCCTCCCCTTGCACTGCACACACAGTGACTGGTGTGTTGTGCAGGCCAAATTGCTAGCAGCAGAAGCAGTTTTTTTGTCTTCTTCCCTGCCTAACGCTCTCCCTACAGAATCAGCAGCAACCTCTCCCTATACTAAGATCGGCAGAAGTAAGATGGCGGTCGGCGTGCACGCCCTTTTATACCCCCTGTGACGCCCACCAAAGCAAGCCAATCACTTGCATGCCCTTCTGAAAGATGGTGGTGACCCGTGCCTAGGTCATCACGTTGCCCACAGTGTCCGTGGATCCTGATTGGCTGAAAAAGAGCGCAAAACAAACTTTTGAAACACGACTTTGGCGCGTAAGTCGCCGACCTCGTGGCCGACCTCATCCTAGGGTCGGGTTTCGTTTCATGAAACCCGACTTTGCCAAAAGTCGGCGACTTTTGAATATTTTCGACCCGTTTCGCTCAACTCTAATTCCAATTATTCCCCGCGAATGATGATTTCCCACTAAGTGCAGGTCAACCGCAATTCCTGTATTAGGCCTAACCGGCATTCCTGAAAAAATGCAAAAAATTACGTGTCCAAACCACAGTTGCTGTAGCTTGCTTAATAGCTCGGCAGCCGTTCTCAGGCCCAGTATGGATTCGACAAGATTCTAGAAAGTTGATAAAGGGTACAGTTTCACCGGGTAACACGTATATATGTAGCATAGTTTACACATTAAAAACCTATGTCTTTATATCAGGAGGCAGGCTCAGACGGTCTCAGGCCCAGTATGGATTAGACGTGATTGGACAAAGGTGAGAAAGGGTACCGTATCACTGGATAACAGGTATGTATAGCATAGTTTACACATTAAAAACGTAGGTCTATATAACAGGAGGCAGGCTCAGACGGTCTCAGGCCCAGTATGGATTAGACGTGATTGGACAAAGGTGAGAAAGTGTACCGTATCACTGGATAACAGGTATGTATAGCATAGTTTACACATTAAAAACCTATGTCTATGTAACAGGAGGCAGGCTCAGACGGTCTCAGGCCCTGTATGGATTAGACGTGATTGGACAAAGGTGAGAAAGGGTACCGTATCACAGGATAGCAGGTATGTATAGCATAGTTTAAACATTAAAAACCTATGTCTATAGATCAGGAGGCAGGCTCAGACAGTCTCAGGCCCAATATGGATTTGAACAGCTTGTACAAAGTTGAGAAAGGGTGCATTATCACTGGATAGCAGGTATATATAGCATAGTTTAAATATGTAAAATCTCCATGTTCTCAGTATGGATTAGACAACAATCTAAAAAGTAGAAAAAAGGAAATGTATTTGAAGCGTACACCAGTATACACTTTTGGTGGTATTTTTAAATCTTCATACATATTTCTGTCTCAGTAAGACAGTCCAGACTCTCCGCAATAGGAAATGAGATGCATACAATTACTGACATAAATTCTAGTGATTGCATAAATCTAGGAATTCCTATTCACGGGATAAACTTCCGTCACAATTCTCAGAGGCGATGCAGACCCTCAATTAATTAGTGTGTGGAGACAGCGAAAACCTTTCTTTGTGAAGAAAGTGTTGCTGTATCGCAGTACCGTTGATCCCATCACCATTACTCATATTCATATAATTTGGATCACAGGGAGAGATGTAAACATGGTGCTCACTGCCTATCATGCTCTGTCACGTAACTTTGGAGTGCAAAAGACAGAAGCCACAGGCCGTAGGCGATTCATTTGGATTGACATCAGAGGGCACATTTAAAAATGTGCGCTGGAATGTCACACGTCTGTGGTTAGGAAAACTGTGAAAGCTGATGAGAAACCACCACTGCATCTCATTGTGAGTCAACGTCCATAAGAAATGGAAGCCATTGATCATCTGAAGCTAGATCCCGGCCAGCGGGACAGGGCATAGCTACGTCTTAACCATCATCTTCTATCAGTTCACCAAATTTGTAGTGGCAGTCCCAGTGAAGGATTTGACAGCCCAGACTACACAGCGGAGGAGCAGGGAGAGGTAAACATTGCAAATGCTGGGGCCCTGCCCAAGCAAGGGGGGCCCACTCGTGTGTGTCGGTACTGGCGCTGGGCCCCTCATAGTACGGCGGCGTGTCTGACGGTGGGTGTGCACCCCCACCGTCAGAGACACTTGATTGCACTATGAGGGACCCTGTGCCAGTGCCCGCGCCCAAGAGTCGGCCCACCCACCTGTCCAGGGCAACGGCACTCACACGGTTTCGTGCGCTAGGTGGTGACCCCGGCCATGGGGGGAGGAGGCAGCCCTGTTAAGGAGGTTTACAAAATGGCATATGTTGATGTGGGACATTCACCTGCTGCTAAAGGCGAAATTGGTCAAGTCCCAGGAAGAGGCGGACCAAAGAAAGCCATTTTTCTGGCAATCTAGGTGTCATCAGGGGAAGGTGTGACAAAATCCTTGGAAACCCATGCATGGTTCATTTTAATGAAGGTTAGATCATCCACATTTTGGGTCGACAGACGGGTCCTTTTTTCTGTCAGGATTGATCCAGCAGCACTGAAGACTCTTTCCGATAGCACACTTGCAGCTGGGCAAGCGAGCTCCTATAAGGCATATTGTGCCAATTCAGGCCAGGTGTCCAGTTTAGCTGCCCAATAGTCAAATGGGAATGACTTGTGAGGGAGCACATCGATATGGGAGGAAAAGTAGTTTGTAACATAGTTGACAAGTGCTGTCTCCTGTCACTTTCAATTGATGCAGTATTACCAGTCGTGTGAGCGGGACTTGAAAAATCAGTCCACAACATGGTCATGAAACCCCTGTCTCCAACGCCATTTCTGATGTGTGCACCACCAACACCTCTTCCAAGTTGCCCCTGGCCCCTACAGCTCGTGTGACAACCATCACCGCTGCTGTGTGCTGGGAATGCCTCAACCAACCGGTTTACCAGAGTTGCTTGTTTGTTAGTCAATATTAGGTCAAGGTTCTCCTGTGGCATGATGTTTTGTAATTTGCCTTTATAGCGTGGATCCAGGATGCTGGCTAACCAGTAGTCATCATCGTTCATCATTTTGGCAATGCGGGGGTCCCTTTTTAGGATCTGCAAGGCATAATCTGACATGTGGGCCAATGTTCCCGGTTTCAATGATGCACTGCGAGTGCTGGGTGGAGGAGCACTTTCAGGCAAATCCACATCCCTCCAGGCACGCACAAACCCAGTACCAGACCTTGCCACGCCAACATTTTCTCTTGCCCCACGAGAAGCATCCTCCTCCCCTAAATAATCATCCCCATCATCATCCTCCTCTTCTTCCTCCACCTCGTCCACGACAGTTCCCTGAACAGACAATGGCTGACTGTCATCAAGGCTTCCCTCCTCCTCTTCCTCATCATCCTCGGCTGCAGACGCCTGCTCCTTGATGTGCGTCAAAGTTTGCATGAGCAGACGCATAAGTGGGATGCTCATGCTTATGATGGCGTCGTCTGCGCTTACCAGCCGTGTGCATTCCTCAAAACATTGAAGGACTTTACAGAGGTCTTTCAGCTTCGACCACTACACACTTGTCAACTCCATGTCTGCCCTCAAAGTGCCTGCCCGTGTATCCTCCCACAAATGCATTACGGCCTGCCTCTGTTCGCACAGCCGCTCAAGCATGTGCAGGGTGGAGTTTCACCTTGTTGCAATGTCGATAATTAGGCGGTGCTTGGGAAGGTGGAGCAATCGTTGCAGCTTCTGAATACGACTAGAGTGGACCGGCGACCGGTGGATGTGCGAGCACAGTCTTCGAACCTTATGGAGCAGGCCTGTTAACTCCGGATAATTTGTGAGGAAGCACTGCACCACCAGGTTCAAGGTGTGAGCCAAGCAAGGTATGTGTCTGAGTTTTGAAAGGGCTATGGCTGCCACAAAATTCCGGCCGTTATCATTAACTACCTTGCCTGCCTCAAGATGTAGACTGCCCAGCCATGACTCAGTTTGTCGCTGAAAGTATTCAGCCAGTACCTCTGCCGTGTGTCTGTCGCCAAACACATCATCTGCAACATAGCCTACTGACGCTTTCCAATAGCTGATCGATAGTGGGACACATCGTGTGCACCACTGTCAGCAGCGGATGCAGTGCTTGTGCGACTGCGTTCTGTGGACGAGCTTTCGCTTCTGGAGGAGGAGGGTCGAATGCCTACAACCAACTGTTTCCTATACCGTGGGCTAGACAGCACTGTGCCATCACAGCTGTCCCCTGTGGACCCTGCCTCCACCACATTAACCCAGTGCGCAGTGATGGACACGTAACGGCCCAGGCCATGCCTACTGGACCATGCATCAGTTGTGAGGTGCACCTTTCCACTCATTGATTGCTTGAGTGCATGGACAATGCGGTCTTTCACATGAAGGTGGAGGGCTGGGATGGCTTTGCGAGAAAAGAAGTGATGACTGGGTAGGTCATAGCGTGGTACTGCGTAGGCCATGAGTTCGCAGAAAGCTGCGCTTTTAACCATCCGATAGGGCATCATCTCTAACGAGATTAGTTTGGCAATATGGGTGTTCAAACCCAGTGTATGCGGATCAGAGGATGAGTACTTTATTGTCCTACTCATAGTCTCTGGAAGGTTGAGCTGGACTTGAGAGCTGCATATGATGGAACTAGCGGTGGACATGGCGGACTGAGAGAGGGTTGATGATGGTGATGGAGTTGGTGTTCTTTCTGATGGCCTAGATTCAGTCTTTCGTTGCAATAACAGTGTGATTCCCTGACTGATTTGCCCTTGCGACGACAACTCAACATTTGCTGCTGGTGGTGTGCTAACCGGTGGACTTACAGTGGGGGAAACAATGTAGCATTGCTGACTACCTTCTTTGGGAGCAGTAGCACATGTGGTATGTGAGTTTTGGTAGTCCGTCCATGCTTGCAAGTGCATGGTGGTTAAATGTCTTAGCATGCAACTGGTATTCAAATTTCTCTGATTTTTCCCTTGGCTAAAGGTCTTTGCGCACTTCTTACAGATAACCTTTGCCTGATCATTAAGATTTTGTTCAAAAAAGTTCCATACTGCACTCTTCCTACTATGGAAGACATTTTGAGGCCTTGCATGCTGTGCTATTTTGACCGTCTGGCCAAGCTGTCCTGCAACTCTTTTGGCTTTTGTAACCCATTTTTGGACTGCTCTGTGCCTGCCAGATAACAGCTGTTGCGATGTTGATGCCCGCTGCGGATGCTCCTCCTCCTCTTCTGAGCTATTGGCAGCGGCACCCTCTACCCCCAATGGATGCCAATCTGGGTCAACAACTGAGTCATCCATCACCTCCTCTTCAATGTCATGTGCACCTTCCTCTGTGTCACCGTGTATGGTGGTATAGTATGCGGGAAGGGGCACCTGAGTTTCATCTGGGTCAGATTCTGGCTCAGTACACTGCGAGGACAATGTAGTGCTCTGAGTGAATGTACCAGCAGAATCATCTATCAGTGGCTGTGCATCAGTACACTCCATGTCAGATTCATCTTTGCCTGGGTAATTCACGATTTGACTTGATAACCCAGGCATGGTATGTGAAAACAGCTCCATGGAGTAATCTGTAGTGTGGCCTGCCGCATCCTTCAATTTTGGTTGGGGTGAAGGACACAAGGAAAGGTGTGGTTCATGAACATGAGCCTCCAATGATGACTCAGTGCTTTTATTTTTTAAAACTTCAGAAGAGGAGGCGATAGAGCTGGAGGCTGAGTCAGCAATGTAAGCCAAAACTTGTTCTTGAAGCTCCGGCTTTAAAAGTGGTTTACCTACTCCCAGAAAAGGGAGCCTTCGAGGCCTTGTGGAGCCAGACGATGACGCAGGCTCAACACCTCCTGCATTAGGTGCTATTTTGCTTTTGCCACTACCAGCAGATCCACCACCAACACCATCATTACCAGCTGCCAACCCCCGCCCACTTCTACGGACTCTTCCACCACACTTCCTCATTTTTGGGGAAAATGTACCCAAAAAACCACCAACTATATGGTACTGTAAAATAAGGTACAAGGTGTATATAGTAGTGGGGAGAATTGGAATCTCTGTAGACTTCAGGACACAGTTGGATTCTGTCAGGCCCTGTTTATTTTACACGGCAATGTGACAGGCAGATTCTGGATGGTGTAATAAAGGTGGATAGAGGACTGTGGAGAATTGGAATCTCTGTAGACTTCAGGACACAGCTGGATTCTGTCAGGCCCTGTTTATTTTACACAGCAATGTGACAGGCAGATTCTGGATGTTGTAAGAAAGGTGGATAGAGGACTGTGGGGAATTGGAATCTCTCTACACTTCAGGACACAGTTGGATTCTGTCAGGCCCTGTGTCTATAACACCGCATTGTGACCAGCAGAAATTGCCTAGTGTATGACAAACTACAAGGTGTATATAGAATTGGGCAGAATTGGAATCTCCCTAGAGTGTAGGTCTGTAAGAATGGACAAACTCCTCGACTTTTCCTTACAGAGTGACACACGTAGATAGCTTCAATTTGGCCGTGATAACAGCCGTTACACGGTACTGAGAGAGGAGCGTGCGCGTACACCACTGTACAGTGTATGTAAAATTGTCAAGCTCCGTGTCTTTGTATACGGACTGACACACGCTGTCTCTCTCTAGTTTTGAATGTAATCAAACAGCAAATATACTAAACTGTTTGAAAAACGGACAAAACTATAAGGTGTATGTCTGTAAGAATGGACAAACTCCTCAACTTTTCCTTACAGAGTCACACACGTAGATAGCTTGAATTTGGCCGTGATAACAGCCGTTACACGGTACTGTGTGAGGAGCGTACACCGCTTATGGTGTGTGAAAAAATGAACGCTCACTACCTCACCAGGACAAAGCAATACAATTTTTGGATTGCTTTTAAAAAAGCAGTTTGAACACCAGTGTGCACACAGCAATGCAGCTAGCCTTAAAAGGCAGGCTAATCACCACCAGCGCTGCTGCACAAAAGCAAAAATCTTCACCTTTCACTGCACAGTAAATACAGTGAAAAGCGCTAGCAGCAGAAGCAGTTTTTTTTTTCTTTTTGCCTTCCTAATGCTCTCCCTATTCTGAGATCAGCATGAGTAACATGGCGGTCGGCGTCCCCGCCCTTTTATACCCCCTGTGACGCCACACAAAGCAAACCAATCACTTGCATGCCCTTCTCCAAGATGGTGGTGACCGCTGCCTATGTCATCACGTTGCCCACAATGTCCGTTCTTCCTGATTGGCTGAAAAAGGGGTGCTAAAGCATCTTTTGAAATGCGACTTTGGCGCTATAGTCACCGACCTCGTGGCCGACCTCACGCTAAGGTCAGGTTTCGTTTCATGAAACCCGACCTGTTTCGCTCAACTCTAGCCAGCAGGCTTCTCTATCTCTTCTGCACCATGTGTATTTTGCTTGCAAGCACATGATTTCCATTATTGAGATGTGCGCAAATTTATTAACCGTAAATTATATTTTTGTGAAAAATTTGGCAAGGTTGGTGAATTTGAATTTCAAAAGAGCCACTCATCTCTAGTCAACACACATATCATAACAACTTAACTTCTAGCTGTAAAAGTTTTTTCCTGTAAAAGAAAACTTTAAAGTCCCTGAGGATTCTTCACAAAATTCACATCTCCAGAACAAGATTTGGGAAGTCATACCTCAAGCTTGCAGAATCATAAATGCAGGTCTTGAAAGGAAAGTCAAGCAAAACCACTTATAATGACAAGATCGGCCAACAGTGTAATGTGTATGGGGCCTCCTGACTCTCCCCAATAGTAGATGTTGGGGGAGAGAAGGGTCCAGCACATCAGATTTTGAATAGCTGACACTTTCTTCTCTGGGGGATAAACCACTGCCAGAAGAATCGGGCAGCAACTCTCACATAGAGAACAGAGGAACGCTTGACCAAGCTGAGCTGTTATGAAAAGGTCACCGAGGAGGATAGCAGGAATAGGCTAGGCCACCAGGAAACTAGAAAGGTTGGTAACTCAGTGGATTGCAGACCCCTGATCCTTACAACACAACTAGCAGTAGCCGTGGGGTGTACCTACGATGCCCTAGATGCCTCAGCCCAGCTGGAGAACTAACTAAGCTTAAAGCAAGAAAGGTGAAATCTAAACTGCCCCGGAGTAGAACCCCAAAGAAATAGCCCCCAGTCATATATTGTCGGTGAGACAAGATGAGGCACAAACACATACAGAAAATAGACTGAGCAAATGATGGGGACCAAACTGTCTAGATAGGATAGGAAAGGAAAGACACTGTCTGCAATCACTCAAAAACCCTAAAAAATCCAACACGACTGATGTACAAAAACACTGAGGTCTCACGACCTCTCCCCCATTATATCAGCATTCTGGTGTGAACTGGCAGCAAAGCTAAAGAGATTAATACAGCAGGGGACTGAACAAACTGACACAAGCTGTAACATATGGAGCGGGGTCCAGCACAGCCCCAACAGGGAGCATGCTGAACCCTCACAGCAAAGCAGAAAGAGACAAAACCAGATCAGATGCAAAGGATTAGCAAATGAACAACTTAGCTGAAAAATGTAGGATCCGGCAGGAGACAGCAGACCTCAAAACGCACAGGAAGAAACAATCAGCAACAGCAACTGAGGGAAGCCTGCTCACATATCCTCCCAGTCAGTAACCCCTGATTTCCAATCATCGTCATCAGGTGGCAGACTTCTATCAACCCAGCCAGCTCCACTACTCGCAGTAACCACCAGAGGGAGCCCCGACTCAGAAGTTAGATCAAGAGAATTCACAACAGTACCCCCCTTGAGGAGGGGTCACCAAACCCTAATCCTTGCCACCAGGCCGATCAGGATGGTCCCGGTGAAAAGCACGAACCAATCTCTCGGCATGAATGTCAGAAGCAGAGACCCAAGAATTATCCTCCAGGCATAACCTTTCCACTTGACCAGGTACTGGAGTCTCCATCTAGCCAGACGAGAATCCAGTATCTTCTCTACCTCATACTCCAAATTACCCTTAACCAATACAGGGTCAGGGGGCGCCGCCATGGGAACTACTGGCTCCACAAACCTTTTCAACAAAGACTTATGAAAAACGTTATGAATCTTAAACGAAACTGGAAGAGCCAAAACGGAAAGAAACGGGGTTAATGATTTCCAAAATCATAAAAGGTCCAATGAACCTTGGCTTCAATTTTGGAGACACAACCTTCATAGGAATATTTTTTGAGGACAACCAAACCATATCACCCACTTTAAACAGGGGACCAATGGTCCTATGCCGTTGGAAAACCATTGGGCCTTTTCCTGAGAGTGGGACAACTTATCCACTACTTGGTCCCAAATCTGCTGCATTCTCTCTACCATAGAATCCACACTTGGGCAGGCCGAAGCTTTCACCTGACCCGAAGAAAAACGAGGATGAAATCCAAAGTTATAGAAAAAAGGAGACATCAAAGTGGCAGAACTAGCCCTATGTTTAGCGCGAATTCGGCCAAGGGCTAAAATGAGACCCAGTCATCTTGATCTGCAGATATAAAACATCTCAGAAAGGATTACAAAATCTGGTTTGTTCTGTCAGTCTGACCATTGGTCTGAGAATGAAATGCAGAGGAGAAAGACAACTGAATTCCCAGTTTGGAACAAAAAGCTCTCCAATATCTGGAAACAAACTGGACTCCTCTGTCCGACACAATGTTCTCAGGAATCCCATGCAAACGAACCACCTGTTGTAAAAAAAAGGGCACCAACTCAGAAGAAGATGGAAACTTTGGGATTGGTACAAGATGGACCATCTTAGAAAATCTATCACAGATCACCCAGATAACAGTCATTCTCTGAGAGACAGGGAGATCAGAAGTAAAATCCATTGACATATGGGTTCATGGCCTCCTGGGCACTGGCAAGGGCATCAACAAACCACTAGAATGAGAACAGGGCTTGGACCGAGAACAAGTCCCACTGGACTGCACAAAATTCCTGACATCACGAGATAAGGCAGGCCACCAAAAAGACCGACTCACCAAATCTTTAGTACCAAAAATACCTGGATGACCAGCTAACGCGGAGCATTGAATCTCAGACATCACTCTTCTCCTCCACTGGTCAGGAACACACAATTTTCCCATCGGGCATCGTTCAGGTTTGTCCTCCTGAAATTCCTCCAGGGCACATCCCAAATTGGGTGAGATGGCGGAAAGAACTACACCCTCATTTAGAATGGTAGTAGGCTTGGTCACATCAAGAGAATCCGCAAAGAAACTCCTAGAAAGGGAGTCCGCTTTAACATTCTTAGTGCCCGGAAGAAAGGAGACCACAAAATTAAAACGCGTGAAAAACAAGGCCCACCTAGCCTGTCTAGGATTCAAGCACTTGGCTGATTCAAGATAAATCAAATTCTTGTGGTCGGTGAGGACCACAACTTGATGTCTAGCTCCCTCCAACCAATGTCTCCACTCTTCAAATGCCCACTTCGTGGCCAACAATTCCCAATTACCCATGTCATAATTACGTTCAGATGGGAAAAATTTTCAAGAAAAGAAGGCACAGGGATTCATCTTAGAGGTTACCGGATCCCTTTGAGACAAAACAGCTCCTGCACCAATCTCAGAAGCATCTATCTCCACCTGAAATAGGAATGAAACATCAGGTTGCCGTAGAACCGGAGCAGAAGTGAATCTCCGCTTAAGCTCCTGAAATGCCGAGACTGCCTCTGGAGACCAATCCACCACATCAGCGCCCTTTTTGGTCAAATCCGTCAGTGATTTAGCAATACCAGAAAAATTACTTACAAATTTACGGTAGAAATTAGCAAATCCCAAAAACTTTTGGAGAGCCTTCAGAGAAGTGGGCTGAACCCAATCATAATTGGCCTGTACCTTGGCTGGGTCCATTTCAATAGCCGACGGGGACAAAATGAATCCCAAAAATGAAATCCTCTGTACACCAAAGAGATATTTCGAACCCTTAACATACAGAGTATTTTCCCTCAAAATCCGGAACACAGTCCGGACATTTTCCACATGAGAATCTCAATCACTGGAAAAGATCCAAATATCATCCAGATAAATGATCAAAAACTTATCCACAAAGTCCCGGAAAATATCGTTCAAAAAAGATTGGAAGATGGAAGGGGCATTAGTGAGCCCAAAAGGCATCACCAGGTACTCAAAATGTCCCTCCGGAGTATTAAACGCTGTCTTCCATTCATCCCCGTGCTTGATGCGAATAAGATTATACGCCCCCCTGAGGTCTAGTTTGGTAAACCAGCAAGCACCCTTTACTCTGGAAAATAAATCAGAAATCAGGGGTAACGGATGCTGATATTTGACAGTGATTTTAATAAGGAGACGATAGTCAATACATGACCTTAATGAACCATCTTTCTTGGTCACAAAAAATAAACTAGCACCTAAAGGTGAAGAGGATGGTCTGATAGGACCCTTCTCCAAAGACTTCTTGATATAAGCTCGCATAGCATCATGTTCAGGTACCGATAAGTTGAAAAGCCAGCCCTTGGGAAAATTACAACTGACATTAACTCAATTGCACAGTCATAAATCCTATGAGTACGCAAAGACGCAGACTTACTCTCACTAGATACATCAGAAAATCAGTCAAATAGTCAGGAACATCATGAGGCTGGGGAGAGGTGGAGAAAACAGGAGTGTCACTAAGAACACAATGACAACCCCCAACTCACCACAGACACAAATTTCCAATCCAAAACAGGATTATGGGTTTGCAACCAAGGAAAACCCAGTACAATAACATCATGTAAATTGTGCAACACCAAAAATTTACAATTCTCTTGGTGGTCCGGGGTGACCCGCATTATCACATGGGTCCAAAACTGGGGTTTATTCTCCACCAAACGGGTAGCATCAATACCCCTCAAAGGAATAGGGGTCCGCAGGGGCACCATGGGAAAACCACAACGTTTGGCAAAGTCAAAATCCATCAAATTCAAAGCTGCTCCTGAATCAACAAAAGCCTTAGCAGAAAATGTAGACAAGGAGCAGATCAAGGTAACAGCCAAAAGGAACTTAGGCTGTACACTGCCCACCGCAAATGAGTGAGCAAAACATTTTTCTCGTTTAGGGCAGACAGAAATAGTATGAGAGGCGTCCCCACAAAGAAAACACAACTTATTACGTTTTCTAAACTATTGACGTTGCGCCCTAGACAAAACCCTATCACATTGCATGGGTTCAGAAGTTTGTTCGAAAGGCAGCACCACCTCTCCCTTAGTTTTACGTTCACGTAAACGTCGATCAATTTGAATGGCTAATGACATAGAGTCGTTATGACGAGAGGGGACAGGAAATCCCACCATAACATCTTTTACAGTTTCTGTCAGACCTTTCCGAAAGAGAGCTGCTAGGGAATCATCATTCCATTTAGTAAGGACCGCCCACTTACGGAATTTTTGACAATATAACTCTGCAGCATCCTGACCCTGGTTCTATGCCTATAAAGTTTTCTCAGCTTGATCAATAGCATTAGGTTCATCATACAACAACCCCAGGGCTTGAAAAAACGCATCCACATTAGCCAGAATAGGATCTCCAGGTGTCAGAGAAAAAGCCCAGTCCTGGGGTTCGCCGCTCAGCAAGGAGTGGACAATTTTAACCTGCTGCACAGAGCTCCCAGATGAGTTAGATTTCAAGGCGAAAAATAGTTTACAATTAGTTTACAATTAGGGATCTTTGGTTCTACAGCAGATGATTGAGCGAGATAGGCAGAAATTCCCCGCACTTCAGCAGCGAGCTGCACAAGACGATCGGACAATTGTTTTGTCTCCATTAAAGAAAAAATCCTCCTGCAGCCCCAGAGAAAAAAATATATTAAAAAAATTCGGACACTTTTTTTTTTTACAATTCTTTTCTTCTTTAGAGTTCCCTAGAGTCTACAGTTTTGGGCTGGTGATTCTGTTATGAATAGGTCACCGAGGAGAATAGCAGGAATAGGCTAGGCCACCAGAAAGGTTGGTAACTCAGCGGATTGCAGACCCCTGATCCTAACAACACAACTAGTAGTAGCCGTGGGGCGTACCTACGATGCCCTAGACACCTCGGCACTGCCAGAGAACTAACTAAGCTTAAAGCAAGAAAGGTGAAATCTAAACTGCTCCGGAGTAGAACCCCAAAGAAATAGATAGCCCCCAAACATATATTATCGGTGAGACAAGATGAGGCACAAACACAGACAGAAAATAGACTGAGCAAATGATGGGGCCCAAACTGTCTTGATAGGATAGGAAAGGAAAGACACTGTCTGCAATCACGCAAAAACCCTAAAAAATCCAATACGACTGATGTACAAAAACACTGAGGTCTCACGACCTCTCCCCCACTATATCAGCATTCTGGTGTGAGCTGGCAGCAAAGCTAAAGAGATTAATATAACAGGGGACTGAGAAACTGACACAAGCTGTAATATATGGAGCAGGGTCCAGCACAGCCCCAGCAGGGAGCACGCTGAACCCTCACAGCAAAGCAGAAAGAGACAACCAGATAAGATGCAAAGGATTAGCAGATGAACAACTTAACTGAAAAATGCAGGATAAGGCAGGAGACAGCAGACCCCAAAATGCACAGGAATAAACAATCAGCAACAGCAACTGAGGGAAGCCTGCTCACTTATATCCTCCCAGTCAGTAACCCCTGATTTCCATTCATCATCATCAGGTGGCAGACTTCTATCAACCCGGCCAGCTCCACTACCCGCAGTAACCACCAGAGGGAGCCCCGACTCAGAAGTCAGATCAATAGAATCCACAACACTGAGCATTGCTGTGTATGGGGTAATTGAGACAGATGGCTGTCTGTCAAATAAACTTTCAGAAGACAATTAACGTACTTAATTTTTATGGGTTGTGTAAGACGCTGGGATACTCCCTCTGCACAGGGTAGATCTCAAGCCTTGTCTCACACTGAGGCCCCCATTCAGCTTCGACCACAGTGGGTGCTGCTCAGCAGAGACGTCAGTCTCAGCGTCTTGCTCAGACACATGCTGTGCGCTTTGTTACTGCTGGCTCTCCAGCTTCAGCTATAGAAACTAGCAATAGGCAGCGGCGAACAGACGTTCCTGAGGCTAAGTCTGGGAATCACCCTACTGAGCATGCTCGTGAGGTGGCAACCTCTCATTGGTGGTCAGTTGTCAGCTGATTGGGTGATGTGGCAGTCCCGGATTGGTCCAGGAGCAAGGTCCTGTCCGACTGGACTTAAGCGCAGTCTATAATAGGGTCTTGGGGTCGCCCGGTGGTGTGCTATGATCATTTGCAGTCGTGTGTGTGGGTGGATACTATGCTGCTCTTTTGGCATGTGTGAAAGTCTAGTTGTACCTAGAAAGGCAGGTTTTTCCTTGACTTGGCCTAGCGCCTGCCTCGGCCGCGTGTGCTGTTAGCACAGGTCAGTTACAGGGCACAGTCAGACCGACGTGCTTTAACCCTTTTGTTTTGGGTATAGAACACACCTCTTTTGATACTGCTTGGCGGTTAGCAGAGCGTGGTACTCTTATTTTCACGCCACTCAGTGGATTTGAATTAGTTAGTTGTTTTTTGTTGCCACTCGGTGGTTAGCTGAGCTGGTATTCCTCAGCCAGTGCTCACCCCTCTGAGAAGTTGTCAGAGAAGGGTAATCTGCAATCAGTCCACACAGTGTGATGTTTAACCCCGTGTGTTCTTGGTGATCGCTCACCGCACTGCTCCGCCATTGCTCACTAGCAGCAAGTTAACATCTCTGCACGGTGGACCCCGGGTTGTGATCGCACAAAATAAAGTAAATAATGAAGTGTGATCTGCCAACCCTAACAGGGGGCTTTAGTCATGTTTGTTACTAAATAATGAATACAATATATTTGTAATTCATACTGACTTATTATATAGATTCATTAATTAATGGCCTAAGTAATTGAGTAAACTGTAACAGCGATTGTCCAGATTTTTAACCACAATTTCATATACCCCATTAGGGAGTTCTGAGTTCAAGAGAACCTTTCACGAGTTTGAGTATGCTAACATCATTGCAGGGCTAAATAAAATGTAGATTTTATTTTTTAATTTGTCTTCTCTGTTGCAAAAGTTTGGGTTATTATTTCTAAGCTGAGTGGGGCGTTACCAGAGATTTGTCACTGGGGGACTTGTACTTTTTCCGCTGTATGATTGTTACATCTATGGCCAGCGCCTCCACATGGTTCTCCTCGTTCCTCCATGCGAGGACACTGACGTGCTCACTGCCCCCGGCCTCACCAGCTCCCTAGTGACCCTATTCTTCAGCGCACACCACACTGACTCCTGGTGGCACGCCTAGTGCGTGTATTCCCCTTCTCCTAAAGGGGCAGTGCATATATGGTGGATGAAAAATACAGAATTGGTGACATGTTTCTATTATACTTTCCCTCTGATTGTTCCTCTCCTGGTTTTGGCTTACACATACTAATGGAAAATACTGACCGAATACTGAACGTGTGAACGTGGCCTATGATATGTTATTTTATCATATACCCTTTCGAATAACCATCAATCACATTAAAACACTATCTAGATATGAAGGTTTATAATAAAATACCTGTGAAACCATTAAAAACTTAAGGACTGAAATGTAATGTGTTCACTAAACTTATAAATGTTGGTCGTGTCTCCTTGTAAAAAGTTACAAAATAGCTCGAGCACGGTATGTTACCTATATATAGCACAACATTAATCTATATCATGTGCATCTGTCTGCCACATCTGTAACACACATGCTCCAAACCAAAAATAATTAATAGTGTATGACATATTGTATTCAGGGCTACAGCTGTACATGGGGTCTTTTATCATTCCAGCCATTATGATGATTGAGCTGTTAATGTCTTTGTTTGTCATCAAGTGATACCATTCTGTGTTTGAAACAAAGTATGTGATAAAGTTATTATACAGATGTAACAAAGTTTACCTTAACACAGCAGTTGGTCATCAAGTATAATACGTCACCTAATTTGGTGTTAAAGGGATTGTCCCACAAAAAACCCACATTTTAATTAAGAGATCTTGGAATAAAAATAAGTCCCACAATTGGATGTGTTAAAAAAATGTTCCTGTGTCCTCCCCTGCCCATTTGATATGATCAGCCATTACACAGTACACAGCAGGGGCACATTTATAAGATTATCTCAGCACAGGGACATTTTATTTAAACATATCCAATTGTGGAAATTATTATTAATCTAGAATCTGTTAGTTAAAATGTGCTTTGTTTGTGGGAAAAACCCCTTATCCATGAGATGGGGGATAACTTTCTGATTACTGTGGGTCTGGTCGATATAGACCCCAATGATTCCGAGTACTGGGACTCTGAAGGTGGTCGATCATGCTCAATGCTTCCGGAGATCCGAGCACAGTATTTGGCTGGTGTTCGGCTCTCCCATTATGACATTCTGCCAATGGGATATTCTGCACGATTGCAATGTTGAGCAGGAATATGTATGACCGTGAGTAAGGGGATATCTAGCTGACATTTTTTGGGGGTATGTGAATGTCACTGTTATAGGGGCACTGTTAATTAGTAAGTGATAATAACTGTTAATATGCGATATAGCTTGGACTTTTAGTTGAGCACCATAATTAGCCATGACAGGCCCTGTGGCAGGTGGGTGGGAGATAATTATACTAGGCTAATTCAGTTTATGGCTGTACTAAGCAGTGGATGCATGGCCCTGTTATTGTTTTTTCAGGTACCATCACCCATGGTAGGAAGCGGATATCATGTACAGCAGTGTAGCTTGTTAATTTCAATGCTGATAAAAACTTGATGTGAGTGTTGTAATTGAGTTTGTTGATGAATGGATCAGAATATGTAAGCCAACTTATATGAGGGGTCAGCGGAGCTGTGAATGCAGTCAGTTTTCTTTTTCAATACCTGGACTTTGTCTAATACACAATTGTAATTTCTGTGGGACGTTGCCTGGCCAGCCATGGTCATGTATAGTGAAGCTTATGTCAAATGAAATTTAGCATATGTGAAACATTAAAGCAAATTCCTTAGTGTGAAGCAAGGAGAACATTCAGTAAAGTCAGCAGTGTTCACAGATATGGTAGATGCATATTAAATCTCTGGTTAGAATTACAGCAATATGTGTCAAACCAATGTTTCCATGATTCCCTAGATACCAGGCCACCTCTTTTCTATTTTTTTATAAGGACCCTCTGTGTGCCAGTGTTTTCCTCCCCAGAGTGACATCACCGTTTTATAAAATCTTAAGGGCAGTTTTTCCCAATATCTCTTATTCATGAGGTGTGTGTGGTACAGCTCTTGTGTAATTGTGTTAGCACCACGCCGGATCCCTGGTCTGAAAAGCAGGGTCTCAGATGTGTCATTTCACTCACCCGTGCTGCAGTTGGTTTTCCCCTTCCCCCTGATCTGCATGCTTCCAGCCTGCTGCACTCTTATATGAACTCAGCCTGCTGCACTCTGATATGAACTCAGCCTGCTGCACTCTGATATGAACTCTCCCTGCTGCACCGTCCAGTCTGTCCCTCTGGGTCTAGCTGCTGAGCGTCCGTTGGTCTGTCCTCGAGTGGCACCTGACGTTCATCAGGAGCCAAGTCTAACTTCACCATCAGAGGTTCTAGTTAACAGTCCGGTTCTCGCTTAATCATGCCCCTCCAGGCTCTCCGTGGTGGTTCCACAAACCACGTCCGTGACAAATTGTAACCCCCCAAGAAGTCTACAAGGTAGAATATGGCCTCACTGTGGCACTACACACAAGTGAATGAAGTGAATCCTCAGAGAGGTCAGCACATCTAGATCGTGTAGTTGAGCCTAAAGGGGGCATCATACATAGCGATATCGCTAGCAATATCGCTAAAGCGTCACCGATTTTGTGACGCAGCAGCGATATTGCTAGCGATATCGCTATGTGTGACAATTACCTCCGACCGACTCCCCCGCTGGCTATCGCTGATCGCGCGAGAACGTCCTGGGCCGTTTCTCGTCGGCGGCTTCCTGCTGGCGCCGACAAGCGACGCGTGGACCCAGGCGGAGGACTTCAACATCGCTGTGTGTGACAGGTAAGTATCGACCGCTGCTGCGTCGCTGCATCGCTGGTGAGATCTGCCTGTTTGGCAACTCACTAGCGACCATTTAGCGATGCACCAGCAATCCTGACCGGGTTGTATCGTTATCGGGATCGCTGGTGCATCGCTAAATGTAACGGGAGCCTAAGGGTCTATGTTACACAGACAGACCGGCGGCACTAAACTACTGCTGATCGGCAAACGTTTACCGATTGGTGTTTAATAGCCTGTATACAGCGGTAGATGAAAGTAAATGGTGTGCATGGAGTGATTAGTAGCAAGAGGATGGTGCACTGCTGAGAGCAATGATATTTTTCCCTGCAGAAAAGAACATTTCATCAAGTAATCGTGAACCTGTTTACTTTGAAAGATTATCATGAATGAGCATTCTTAAGAATGATCTTTCTCTATAGTCTATCAGTGTAAAGGGCCTATAACGTCACTGGTTTTTGTGACGTTATAGCGATATTGCTAGCGATATCGCTATGTCTGATACTTGCCTCCGACCGCTCCCCCGCTGGTTATCGCTGATCGTGCGAGAACATCCTGAGCCGTTTCTCGTCTTCAGCTTCCTGCTGGGCTTCCTGCTGTGACGACGAGCGACGCGTGGACGTGGGCGGGAGGACGTCATGATCGCCTCGTCCGACAGGTAAGTAGCGACTCCCGACCCCTGCGATGTTGCTGGTGAGATCTGCCTGTGTGGCAGCTCACTAGCGACCACTTAGCGATGAACCAGCGATTCTGACCGCGTCATATCGCTGGTCGGGATCGCTGGTACATCGCTCAGTGTGACAGTACCTTAAATGCAGCTGAAGTTTGCAACTATTAACTAGTTAAGTGAATCTGTTGATAATCTGTTTATCTGACTGCTTGAGCTTGTTAAAAGCCAATGGACAAAGTGTGTCAACAATTCTAGGAGAAATCAGCCATGTTTTTCAACCTCCTTCACCGTCTTTTATTAGAGAAATTAGCTTTGGTCCAATTCGCTTAATTCAAGGGGAAGAGTTGGTTCATATTTAATGATTCAGTGCTAATTGAATTTTACCAGGAAGTGTTTAAAAAAATAAACTGTAATACTCGCCTCTCCTCAGTTCTCCCCATTCTCCCCATTTATGTCCATCTGTGGTGGCTCTGGACTTCCATTACAGTCCTCCAATCTGCTCCTCTTCCTTCCTCTTTACCCTCCAGGCCCCATCACTGTTGATTAAACCCCACACTGTCACATCATGGTCATTGGCATGTGTTACACATCAAGTGACAACGTGGAGCATTGTCAGCAGTTGCGGCGTCTGCCTAAAGACAGAAGACGAAAAGTAAGATGAGGAGCCAATCAGAAGACTGGACAAAGTGCAATGGCAGGACATTAGGGCCGAAGGGATGCGAGTGGAACAATTTATTACTTTTTATCCCTTTCCTGGCCCTTAGAATCCTGACATTTTCTATACTCATGAGAAGCGAACCACCTAAAATTTCAATTCGCCTGAATCCTCAAATTTTGGGAAATTTTAAACGAATTTCATTGATTTAAAATCGATTTGCTCATCTTTAAAGGGTATTAATATCTTTTTTTAATATCAGCCAAAAGTGATGAGCGAACGTGCTCAGATAACGTGTTATCCGAGCATGCTAGGGTGTTATCCGAGTATCTTGGGCGTGCTCGAATAATATTTTTGTGTCCTTGCGGCTGCTTGTTTTGCAGAGGCAGATATCCACAACACATGAAGGCACTGCCTAACAAACAGGCAATCCCTGTTTGTGTTGCGGAAGTCTTCTGAGGCAAAACATGCAGCCGCAGGGTCTCAAAAATATTAACCGAGCATGTCCAAGATACTCCACACAGGTGGATGGGTCACAGAACCCCAACCGAAAAACTCATCAAAAAGCAGAAGAGATTGCTGCATGACTTGGTGCTCAGACTACTTGGCTGATTTACAATGGAGTGAGGTGGAAGTAAGATGACCATTGTCCCCAGGTGCCAAATCTGCACTTTCTGCAGTGGACTGGGTGGAAGATAATGCAAAGGAACTGGAGGCAAAGTTAGCCATCCAATCTAACACCTTTTAATCATCTTCTGGACTCACCATTCATGCAGTGGTACTCAGCCCTACAAAATGACACAGAACGTTGTGTTGCCTGCATGCACCAAATGACGATGTTTCATTTGGACTTGGTTGTTCTGTGCCTGCTACATAGCCAAGCGACGGTGTTTCATTTGGCTATGTAGCAGGCACAGAACAACCAAGTCCTCTCCCTGCAGCAGCTACACCACCACCAGCAGCTACATCAGCACCACCACAACCACATCCACGTCCCATAATTGACGCTTTCCTCATTTTTGGAAGTCGTTTTTCAATACACTAATCACAGAGATGGAAGTACAGTAGATTCATTTTTTAGGCACACTGCTCGCACAGACAGAGCGGTACAGTAAAATAATTACTTTTTGGACCCACAAATGACAAACACATGTCTGCAAAGTAGAATTACTTTTTTTGGGACGAAAAATGGCAAATACAAGGCTGCAGAGTAGAATTAATTTTTTGGATCAAAAATGGCAAAGATATGGCTGCAAAGTAAAATTGTTTGTTTGACACATGACACTACTCGTATATATACAGCGCTAGAATAAAATTATTTTTTGGACCCCCAAATCGCAAAGACGCGGCTGTAAAGTAGAATCATTTTTTAGACAAGCTACTCATACACACTTACTGAAAAAAACCCTATTAAAATGTAACTTATATTAAGTACTTTATAAAAGTCTTTTTTAAAAGATTTTTGATACAAATATCCCCTAGTCCATGGGCTTAACAGTACTGGGCTTCTATTATTGCTTGGAAAGAATAGATGATATGTTGTAGATAAAGCTAATCTGCCCAGTCAAAAAAACAGTAAATTTATCTGGCCAGATATAACAATCTAAAACAGGAAAAATTCCTGCAAAAACCAGTCCATAAGAGCCTCAGAAAAAAGAAAAACGAAAAAGGGAAGGGACAAAAAAATTCCCAGTATATACAAAATTGATATGTAGTGCTGCACACTAATAACAGTCTTACTCAGTCCTCCTTCTCCTGGACCTGTCCTCTGCCTTTTACACAGTGGACCATTCCCTATTACTACAGACCCTCTCATCTCTTGGCATCACAGACTTGGCCCAATCTTGGATCGCATCATACCTCAAAGACAGGACATTCAGTGTCTCCCACTCACACACCACCTCCTCACCTCGCCCCCTATGTGTCGGAGTCCAGCAAGGTTCCGTCCTAGGGCCCCTGCTCTTCTATATTTACACCTTTGGACTGGGACAGTTCATAGAATCTCACAGCTTGCAGTATCATCTCTTTGCTGATGATACACAGATCTACCCTGGACCAGGCTTGTCGTGATGAAGAGGTCTGGCGTGACCTCAAAACATGTTGCCTTGTAAACCTGTTCTAATAAACGTTTTTATTTTAAGGATTCTATCTTCAGCAGCGCGTGAGTGATACCTCCCGTTGTTTTCCTTTAACCTGTGGTCATCCTTTCGACTGGTATCTGTGCAGCAGCTGTTACATGCCGTACATGTGTTGCCATTGAGCAACTCAGTAAGGTGATTGTATCTCACTTTTTCCTGACACCCTATTGTCATTGGATAAGACCCTATTTTGTTTTTTTCTTCCCAGTTATTTTCCTGTTTTATTTAACTCTTTATGTACTGTTTTATTAATGAGGGTATCTGGATGACGCCCATTCATTACTAAACCTTGGGCTTGGTATTATATATATATATATATATATATATATATATATATATACTAGCTGAAGAGCCCGGCGCTGCCCGGGCATAGTAACTAACTGTGGTTAGTTATAACAAATTATAATTATCCTCCATCCCATAGTCCCGTGCCCATATACCCATCATACATATCCACCATCCCAGAGGCCCGTGCCCATATACCCATCATACATATCCTCCATCTCATAGTCCCATGCCCATATACCCATCATACATATCCTCCATCCCATAGTCCCATGCCCATATACCCATCATACATATCCGCCATCCCATAGTCCCGTGCCCATATACCCATCACACATCCTTCATCTCATAGTCCCATGCCCTTATACCCATCATACATATTCTCCATCTCATAGTCCCATGCCCATATACCCATCATACATATCCGCCATCCCATAGTCCCGTGCCCATATACCCATCACACATCCTTCATCTCATAGTCCCATGCCCATATACCCATCATACATATCCTCCATCTCATAGTCCCGTGCCCATATACCCATCATACATATCCGCCATCCCATAGTCCCGTGCCCATATACCCATCATACATATCCGCCATCCCATAGTCCCATGCCCATATACCCATCATACATATCCGCCATCCCATAGTCCCGTGCCCATATACCCATCATACATATCCACCATCCCATAGTCCCGTGCCCATATACCCGTCATACATATCCTCAATCCCATAGTCCCATGCCCATATACCCATCACACATCCTCCATCCCATAGTCCCGTGCCCATATACCCATTATGACACCATCATCACCATGGCAACCGTTATGACATAACCGTCAGCATTGCAACCTATTAAGACATCATTGTCACCATGGCAACCATTGTGACAGCATCTTCGCCATTGCAACCTATTATGACACTAGCGGCGCCATGGCAACCATTATGGCATCATAATGAGGGGCGGGGCTTGCAACCTATGAAGACATCAGCGTCGCCATGGCAACCATTTTCACATCATAATGAGGGGCGGGGCTTGATACACACACACTCTTTCCCCATTATGTAGATTGGGGCAAAATTGTTTGGTGAATTGGAACGTGTAGGGTTAAAATTTCACCTCACAACATAGCCTATGACACTCTTGGGGTCCAGACGTGTGACTGCCAAATTTTGTGGCTGTAGCTGCGACAGTGCGGATGCCAATCCCAGACATACACACACACACATACACACACACACATACACACCCACATCGAGCTTTATATATTAGATATATATATATATATATATATATACAGTCATATGTTAACGTTTGGGCACCCCTATTAATGTTAACCTTTTTTCTTTATAACAATTTTGGTTTTTGCAACAGCTATTTCAGTTTCATATATCTAATAACTGATGGACTCAGTTATATTTCTGTATTCAAATGAGGTTTATTGTACTAACAGAAAATGTGCAATCTGCATTTAAACAAAATTTGACCGGTGCAAAAGTATGGGCACCTCAACATAAAAGTGACATTGATATTTTGCAAAAATAACAGCCTCTAGTCACTTCCTGTAGCTATTAACGAGTTCCTGGATCCTGGATGAAGGTATTTGTGACCATTCCTGTTTACAAAACAATTCCAGTTCAGTTAAGCTTGATGGTCGCCGAGCATGGACAGCCCGCTTCAAATCATCCCACAGATGTTCAATGATATTCAGGTCTGGGGACTGGGATGACCATTCCAGAACATTGTAATTGTTCCTCTGCATGAATTCCTGAGTAGATTTGGAGCGGTGTTTTGGATCATTGTCTTGGTGAAATATCCATCCCCTGCGTAACTTCAACTTCGTCACTGATTCTTGCACATTATTGTCAAGAATCTGCTGATACTGAGTTGAATCCATGCGACCCTCAACTTTAACAAGATTCCCGGTGCCGGCATTGGCCACACAGCCCCACAGCATGATGGAACCTCCACCAAATTTTACTGTGAGTAGCAAGTGTTTTTCTTGGAATGCTGTGTTTTTTAGCCTCCATGCATAACGCCTTTTTGTATGACCAAACAACTCAATCTTTGTTTCATCAGTCCACAGGACCTTCTTCCAAAATGTAATTGGCTTGTCCAAATGTGCTTTTGCATACCTCAGGCGACTTTGTTTGTGGCGTGCTTGCAGAAACGGCTTCTTTCGCATCACTCTCCCATACAGCTTCTCCTTGTGCAAAGTGCGCTGTATTGTTGACCGATGCACAGTGACAACATCTGCAGCAAGGTGATGCTGCAGGTCTTTGGAGATGGTCTGTGGATTGTCCTTGACTGTTCTCACCATTCTTCTTCTCTGCCTTTCTGATATTTTTCTTGGCCTGCCACTTCTGGGCTTAACAAGAACTGTACCTGTGTTCTTCCATTTCCTTACTATGTTCCTCACAGTGGAAACTGACAGGTTAAATCTCTGAGACAACTTTTTGTATCCTTCCCCTGAAAAGCTATGTTGAATAATCTTTGTCTTCAGATCATTTGAGAGTTGTTTTGAGGAGCCCATGATGCCAATCTTCATAGGAGAATCAAATAGGAGAACTACTTGCAAGTGGCCACCTTAAATACCTTTTCTCATGATTTGATACACCTGGCTATGAAGTTCAAAGCTCAATGAGGTTACAAAACCAATTTAGTGCTTCAGGAAGTCAGTAAAAAGCAGTTAGGAGTGTTCAAATCAAGAAAATGATAAGGGTGCCCAAACTTTTGCACCGGTCAAATTTTGTTTAAATGCAGATTGCACATTTTCTGTTAGTACAATAAACCTCATTTGAATCCAGAAATATAACTGAGTCCATCAGTTATTAGATATATGAAACTGAAATAGCTGTTGCAAAAAACAAAATTGTTATAAAGAAAAAAGGTTAACATTAATAGGGGTGCCCAAACTTTTGCATATGACTGTATATATATATATATATATATATATATATATATATATATATATATATATGGAAAAAAAAATAGGCAGCGCTCAAATTAAATGTGAAAACAGTGGATACTTTACTGATCCTCAGGTGGCAACGTTTCAACGGTGACCAGTCTTTGTCAAGCTATTTTTTTTCCTTTTGTTAATTTGGCTGTTTGGACACTGCTGAATAGGTTTTGCACCTACTATTATTTTGGTAGTGCTGCCCTTTTTTCTTGATTTATATATATATATATACATACATATATATATATATATATATATATATATATATATATTGTAAGACAGTGTTTACTGCATGTGTTGGGGGACACTCGCTTGACAACGGGATTAAAGCACACAGGCACGTTTTTCTCACAAAACAGTCATATTTCGGTTTATTTGACCATCATAAACAGCACCATGCATAGTCCATTACACTACACAATTCACGGCTTAACTCGTAGTCACTAAACACGCTGGACTTCTCACTTCATCCCGATACCATGGGTGACCGCACGCCGAGCAGTTCATTAATGTCCACAGAACACAACAAGCACTAACAAACTGTTCCAAATGGCAGATTTTTCTCTGTCGTTATTATAACCCCTTGTCTAGAGTTACCTTCCTGGAGCTCCTGCTCCACACACTGACCTCCTGTCAGTCCTGATTCCCAGGGAAGCTGCTGAACTGGGATCACTGTCCCGGACAATGCCTTGCTCACCAGTCCACCTGACAGTTCCAGACCCTCAGACCGATGGTAGCTTCCCCAACGCAGTGCCATCACAGACTCTGCAAGTCCATGGTCTCACCCTGTGCTCTTCAGGAAGGCCATCCCCTCCTGGGACCTTCCAACGCAAAGACCTTTCAGGACCTTAGAACAACGAACATGTGACCCAAACCCTGGTCACATTATGTAACTGTATCCACCCCCATAGGTGGTCGGCCAATCAAAGTCATGCAAAATGCATGGCATGGCTGTGATGGCTCCGGAAGTGCCCACAGCCTAAAAGTTTGTTCATTGGTTGCAAACCGGACATTGAGTTAAAAGTCCATTTTCAGAGTTCGGCAAGAACCCCAAACTTTATAGTTCAGGTTCGCTCTTCACTAGCCTTGGTCTTAGGGTAAAGACGAAGGCTGGGGAGACAACCTCCATGTCCATTCATAAGAACAAGAACTTAGGTGTAAAATTTGCTCGACACATGGACAGAAATCTGACAGAGCGATTATAGTAAGTGAGGACTGCCAGGCTCTGTTGGAGTGCATCTAATAATCAATCCATTCACAGTTGCTTTCTATTGCTTTGTTCCTATAATGAACAGGACAAACACTGTACATCAGAGCTAACATAAGTAAATGTTGGCTCATTACAAACACATTTGCAGCTGCAGTCCTCTCATAGTGCTTCAACTTCCATCTCACAGGCAGCCAGTATGATGAAAGGGCTGTACAGCAGAGCTGACAACACTGTGAGAAGACAACAGCAAATGTGCTTGTTGTGTTTGTTATGAGGCAAGGTTCAACTCTGCTGTAATGTGTTATAATCAGGCACAGCTCTGCAGCAGAGCTGCCAGCAAAGTTCACTTCTGCTGTACTGTGTTACACTGATGAGCAAAAGGGTAACAATGTTTTGATCTATTGACTTTCAAGATCCATATCCCACCATCCACTACTGTTGAGACTACCATCATTTTATAAACAATCATCTTGGCTATCTCATGCATAAATTTGACTTGAAACTATTTGATTGTTTATAAAATTATGGAATTTGAGAACAGGTTGTTCTTTGTAGTATACAGTGACAATGCAGCGACATAACAAAAATATGCATAGCTAAAGTAGTCACTGTATACTACAAAGAACAACCTGTTCTCACATTCCATAAAAGTTCAGTGCGTTATTAGGTTGACTCCCAAGTGAAAAGTTGAGAAAATCGAGGAGCAGCTATGAAGATTTCCCAAGAAAAGAGAAACAATCATTCAGCTCTTGACCAAGAAAATTGAAGGCTCTTGACCAAGAATATTGTCTAACTGCATTATGTGAGTGCCATGATAATTGGAATAATGCAGTGGAGGTGGCTCATATGTTTCATAACAGTGACATCACAAACATCCATGCAAGCACTATGCGCACATGATACACAAGTCTAGAATGGAGGCCCAAAAAAAGATGAAGTCTCCACTTCAATATCGTCATAAGAAGCGTTGGCTCAAGTTTGCAAGTTTGCAGTTTCAGCATGTGAAATTGATTGTCAATCAGTGTTGCTTCCTAAGTGGACAGTTTGATTTCACAGAAGTTTGATTTACTTGGAGTTATATTCTGTTGTTTAAGTGTTCACTTTATTTTTTTAGCAATGTATATATCATATATATAATATATATATATATATATATAGTATATATATATAACATTAGATATAGTATATATATATTGTTCTGTCTCTGACATTTAATTCAGAATCCCTGATTATCTGCTTGTTAAATGTTTTTAGTGTTTTCTGGCTTCATCTTGTGACCAGATTCATAACTGCAGTGTTATTGTGTGTTTTACTTTCATTTTCCCATTTCCCTCCGTTCGCGATGAATTCTGGTATGCTTTGCAAAGACTATGGTTAGTCCAGCCCCCATTTTCCCTCCAGTTCTCTATTTTCCCTCAGCCTGCATCCTGGAAGCATCTCATCTCTCCTCTCCCTTTGCGACAGCATCGCTGGCACGTAATCACGCTTCCTGTGTCTAATTTTAGCATGCCTAGTTAGTTTTCCCCTGATCAGCTAGTAGAGCAGATGTTGATTTATAATGTATTATGTATGATATGTATCCCTGATGTACCCTGTATTGACTCAATGTATATATATATATATATATATATATATTTATATGTTTGTATTGTAGTTTGACCTCATCAATATACCACCACTTTCAATAAAATTCAGATTCAACCTACAGTCTCCTTATTGGACCCCGGTATAGCGGTTTAGCTGCCTGTTTAAGCTACATGAAGTCTGCTTCAATTAGTGAGGACAGAACAGTGAAACAGTGGCTCTCCAGCTAATGGGAATGCAGAGAGAAGAGCCTTCCATCTTGCAGGACCACAGTGAAACAGCAGCTATCCAGCTACTGGGAACTCAGAGATAGAAAAGTCTTCCATCCTGCAGAGGCCAATTACATGGCGCCATCCAGCTAGTGCAATTCAGGGAAAAGACAGCCCTTCATCCAGCTTGCAGTAACTAGTGAAACTGCAGAAATCCATCTAATGAGATTCAAGTCACCGGCTACACAGAGACTAATTCAGCTACAGCAATCTCTGCACAGTCAAGCATCCCTCCAAGACACGATGTCCCACAAATCACACAGGACAAAATCCGCTGCATCCCTCTCCTCAAAGACTGTATCCATCAGCAGCGCAGTCGCCATTGCCAGCACAAATGCTGAAGCAGTCAAAATGCGAGCAAGCTATGCTGAAGAAGAGATGCAACTTAAATTAGAGAAGGCACGTGTGGATGCCGCCTTAGAGAGCCTAGCAGTTAAGAGAGGCTGCTGCAGCACTAGCCGACGCAGAATCACTAGAAGCTGCACACAACCCTGGGCTGCATAGCCGGAGCAGTACGTCAAGTCTGAAGTTGCCAGATTCGCCACAACGCACTTCTCAATATGTTAATGAACTTCCTGATCCAAACTATAACCAAGAACACAACACATCCAGTGAAGTGAGTGAGAATCATCATGAGGCTCAGCTCCAGGAAAACGTGGAGCGAAACAATTCTGCTAATGACTACCTTGCTCCTCACCAGGTAACCAACGTGAATCACCTTGCTGACACACTGCACATCAGACCGAAGCAATATGACACCGGCTGGCGCCACCCCGAGGATACTAACAGGTATGAATGCAACTCACATCACTATCAGGGTGATCCATCACAAGTATACTATGCTGACAACCGGTTCACAACAGAATTTACTAAGTTCTTCACAGGACGTGATCTGGTTGCCAAGGGACTCATGAAAATCACTGACCATGCTGAAACTTACAGAGCTTGGAAAGCTTCCTTCCAAAATGTCACTAGCAACTTGGGGCTACAACACAGGGAAGAGATGGACCTCTTAGTCAAATACCTGGGAGAAGAGTCAGTCAAACACGCAGTAAAGATCAGAGACATTAATATAAACCACCCTCAAATCGGCCTTAAAGAGATCTGGAAGAGGCAAGATGAGTGTTACAGCTCAGCAGAGGTAATAGAGAGAGCCTTGTTCAAAAGAATCTATGACTTTCCTAAAATATCTAACAAAGGTCTCCAAAAAGTTAGAGAACTAGGTGACCTGCTAAAGGAAGTCCTAGTTGCTAAATGTGAAGGTGACCTACAAGGACTTGCATTCCTTGACACAGCCAAAGGCATTAACCCTATAGTCCAAAAGTTGCCCTACAATCTACAGGAGAGGTGGCTCACACGTGGTTCCACGTACAAATACAAACACAGTGTTCCATTCCCTTCCTTTGCCGTTTTTGTAGACTTTATACACGAACAAGCGACAATCAGAAATGATCCCAGCTTTGATTTTGCAATGTCATATGCCACACTGTCACCGGCTGCAAATCCACGCAGAATATCCGTGGCAGTGCACAAGACTTATGTTTCTTCTCCAAGTTCCAATTACAGGTCTGCTGGCCGCTCTCATTCAGAGACAAAGGTACAAGAACCTGACAAGCAGTGCCTGCTCCATCAGAAGCCGCATTCTCTCCTGAAATGCAGAGCCTTCAGAGGAAAATCTATGCCAGATTTGCAGAAGCTTCCTGAAAGAGAATGGTATCTGCTACAAGTGCTGCTCATCCACAACTCACCTCGCCAAGGATTGTAAGGTCAGTGTAAAATGCACAGAAAGTGGCACCACAGATCATAACACTGCCCTACACCCTGGCCCAGCTTCATGGAGTGCACAAAACATGCCAGCTGACAGCATGGCGGGGAGGAAAGGAGCACTGATGCAGTTATGCCAGAGATCACTTCACAATGTACTGAAGTCTGTAATGGGACAATAGACTCCACAATGCTCCCTATGCCCAAAAGCTAGACCTAGGATGGGTCATAATAGGAAACATATGCTTGGGACATATGCACACCCCATCTTCTGTGACAAGCATGTTAAGAAATACAATGGAGAAAGGATGCCCATCTCTGTTTCAACCTTGCAACAACGAGTTCCATATCAAGGAACTACCACACAGCATCCAACTACCCAATCATTTAATAGACTTTACTCATGACAACAGTATGGTGTCAGGAAGCTATGAGGATCAGTTGGGGTGCACAGTATTCCAGAGAACTAAGCAAGACAACCAAGTAGCAATGTCGGTAGAGGACAAGTTGTTCTTAGAGGTAATGGACAAGGGATTTGTAAAAGATGAGACCAACAGCTGGGTCGCACCTCTTCCCTTCAGACCACGTCTACCGAACAACAGTAATCAGGCATTAAAACGTTTCTTCTCCCTTAAACATAATCTCCAAAGGACACCAGAGATGAAAGATCACTTTTTCTCCTTCATGTCAAAGATTTTTGACAACTGCCATGCAGGACTAGCTCCCACTCTCAAAGACTCTGAAGAATGCTGGTTCCTACCCATGTTTGGAGTATACCATCCTAAAAGACCGGGCCAGATTAGAGTTGTGTCTGACTCCAGTTCTAAGTTTGATGATATCTCTCTGAATGATGTTCTACTGACAGGACCAGACCTCAATAACAAACTGCTGGGAGTACTTATGCGCTTCCGTAAGGATTCCATTGCTGACATCCAGCAAATGTTCCATTGTTTCCTTGTGAGAGAGAGAGACAGGAACTTCTTAAGATTCTTCTGGTACAGAGACAATGATCCTACTAAAGAGGTCACAGAGTATCGCATGAGAGTGCACATCTTTGGCAATAGTACTTCACCTGCAGTCGCCATTTATGGACTCAAAAGGTCAGCTCAAGAAGGAGAAACAGAATACAGATCAGATGTCAGACAATTCATAGAAAAAGACTTTTATGTTAACGACTGTCTGAAAGCCATGCCTTCAAATGAGACTGCCATCAGTCTTCTCGGGAGAGCACAGGGGATGCTTACTTGCTCCAACCTCAGGCTTCACAAAATAGCCTCAAATTATTAATGGACTATAGATAATGATTGTGATAGGTTAATGGCCATTCAATACGGATATCTGATGTATCAGCAAGCAGCTTTTTTATTGAGTCAGTGTGTTTACTGCTGGTGAGGTGACTTCTAAAATTTGAGGCACTTTATGTATTTTTATGTAATGTCATACTTTGAATAAAATTTTCTTATCTTTTTTCTACATTCCTGGTGCCATTAATTTATTTATTTTTTTGGCATTTTTTGTTATTGATGTATTTCGGAATGTGACCTGTGGTATTATTTAGGTTAAGAGGACTAATATGCATGCCGTCTATAAAATGATGGTAGTCTCACGTTCAATGCAGAAGTGGATGGTGAGATATGGAGCCTGAAAAACAAAAGTTCAAAACATACCGTAGTTATCCTTTTGCTTGTCAGTGTAGATCTCATGCACTGTATTAGGTCTAATCTCAATGCAAAAATCTGTGTGGTTAAAAAAGAAGGCATTGCCCATATTGGTGGCTTAGGGTGTGTGCAGACGCTGTGGAATCATCCGCGCGGATTTTGCAAAAACCGCAGGTCAAAAGACCTGCGGTTTATCTGCGGTTTAGCCTGCGGCTTGGTCCTGTGGTTTCACCATCTCCAATGGTGGAGACAGGAAACCGCTGTGGATTCCGCAGAAAGAACTGACATGTCAATTCTTTCTGCGGTTTCAAAACCGCAGGAAAACCGCGCGGATAAATCCACACCGTCTACACAGCAGTTTTTGGTTACCATTCATTTGAATGGTACTGTACACCGCAGCTAAAACTGCTGCGTGTCCGCATCGGCCAAAAACGCTGCGGAACCGCAGCAGAATCCGCAGCGTGTGCATAGAGCCTTAGGAGGATTTATCCTACTAACAGATTACCTTTACAGATGGGCAGCATGGTGGCTCAATGGTTAGCACTGTTGCTTTGCAGTCCTGGGTTCAAATCCCATCAAGGACAACATCTGCACGGAGTTTGTATGTTCTCCCCATGTTTATGTGGGTTTTGCTCCCACACTCCGAACACATACTGATAAGGAATTTTAGATTATGAGCCTCCATGGGAACAGTGATAATAATGTCTGTAAAGTGCTGAGGAATATGATGATGTGATACAGGTAAGCATCATGAATAAATATGCTAACAAACCCCCATGAAAAGCAGCTCTCACACCAGCACTTGAATAACAGAAACACCATTTTATGGTTTGCCATGATAACAAAACTTTAAACAACTATGTGATGTTGCAGTTGGGACTTTATGTTGTTGCACGTTCTGAAGTTTTAAATTGGCACAAAATTGAAAAAAGACCAGCAGAAGAAAAAATCAATAAATCAATTTAGTGTTCAAGGAAAAAAAAAAGTTTGGCTAATGTTTTGATTACAGAAATGATAGACAGTGTGTTATACTTTTCATTAATAGTGAACAGTCCATTTGTCATATTTGCAATACTTGATTAAATTTACTGGATTGTATGTTGCATGTTGTAACCTAGAACAATGCCTTGGTTGTCTTGATCTTTGTGGTCATACGGAAGCCACCACCAATATTCTTAATAAGGATCAGAAAAAAATAATAATCATACTGTGTAACCCATGGAAGTGGTACGACTTTTTCCTTCTGTTAGGCCACGTTCACACGTTCAGTATGTGGCCAGTATCTTACACCAGTGTTTGTAAGCCAAAACCAGGAGGGGAACAATCAGAGGAAAAGTATAATAGAAACACGTCACCACTTCTGTAGTTATCACCCTCTCCTGGTTTTAGCTTACAAATACCAATGTAAAATACTGACCAAATACTGAACGTGTGAACGTGGCCTTAGACTGAGGCAGGAACTGTAAAATTTCTTGGAGCTCCAATTCTGAATGTCATTGGTAAATTTTGCAACCTCTCCATGTGATGTATTTTATGTTTTCCTCCTAGATGCTCTCAAACCTGATGTGGTAAATCTGGAAATACTTTTTGGAAATGGAAAATATTCACATATTATCTATAATATAACGCTGTAAGCGTCACTCTGTCCGAAGCCTTTATAGACTGCGCAAGCACGACACGCCTGCGCAGTCTGGCTCCAGACAGAATGAGGCAGCCAGCGTTGAGGAGTGTGTATGGCGCCGGAGATGGCGGTACCGTACACACTGCATACCGCCATCTCCGACGCCATACTTACTTACCTGACCTGGAGGAGCGTTGCCGCGGCGCTTCTCTTAGGCCGGAGACCGGGGCGGGAGTGCGGTCGGAATCGTGCATGCGCATAGCGTGATCCAGCGCCATTTTACTGAAGACACACTAGCAGTGTGTCTTCAGCAATATGGCACCGGACAGCGCTACGGGCATGCGCGCACTCCGGCGCTAGACTCCTCCCCCGGCCTCCAACAGAACGTGGTGTCAGCGCAGGAGCACAGGAAAGAAGGATGAGTATAAATGTTTTTTGTATGCATGCCAGGATAGGGGAGGTGAAAGGACCGTGCTTACCAGGATTGGGGAATGAGGGCTGTTACGTGTTACGGAACCACTCAGCACCCAGAATATGTTGTGCAGTTATATGTATGTATAATAGGTTCCATGGGAGATGCATGTTCCTAATGTATCAGCCCACAGGCTGCGCCCAGCCGCCCCCCTCCCCCACCTTTGTAATTCCCACAGTAAATATCGGCAGGCTCCGGCCACCTGTGGCTATTGTAATGTATGTCTGGCCTGCCGCTTTTCTATTGGCCTGCACTCTGTATCTGTGTGATATATTCTGTGTCCTGTGAGTAAAGTGTTGTCGGACTGGAAATATGTGGAGAAGCAGTGATCTTTTATATGTGCCCATGCAACCAAGGAATTCCAGCCAGCATCCTTCATTCAGACTCCAGCCAAAGCAAAGTGGACCTCCGGAAACACGGGGTGGTACTGAAAGAGGTACCCGAGATAGGAAGACCCCGTTACAAGGGGTACCATGCATACCAGGATTGGGGGATGACAGGACCATGCACACCAGGATTGGGGGATGAGGGGTACCATGCATACCAGGATAGGGGGGTGAGAGTACCAAGCATACCAGGATTGGGGGATGAGGGAGTACCTTGCATACCAGGATTGGGGGATGAGGGAGTACCTTGCATACGAGGATTGGGGGATGAAGGGTACCATGCATACCAGGATAGGGGGGTGAGGGGTACCATGCATACCAGGATTGGGGGATGAGGGGTACCATGCATACCAGGATTGGGGGATGAGGGGTACTATGCATACCAGGATAGGGGGTCATACATGCCAGGATAGGGATGAGGGCTTACCATGCATACCAGGATTGGGGGATGAGGGGTACCATGCATACTAGGATTGGGGGATGAGGGAGTACCTTGCATACAAGGATTGGGGGATGAAGGGTACCATGCATACCAGGATAGGGGGGTGAGGGTACCATTCATACCAGGATTGGGGGATGAGGGGTACCATGCATACCAGGATTGGGGGATGAGGGGTACCATGCATACCAGGAAAGGGGGTGAGGGGACCATACATACCAGGATTGGGGGATGAGGGGTATCATGGATACCAGGATTGGGGGATGAGGGGTACCATGCATACCAGGATTGGGGGATGAAGGGTATCATGCATACTAGGATAGGGGGGTGAGAGGACCATGCATACCAGGATAGGGTGGTGAGAGGACCATGCATACCAGGATTGGGGGATGTGGGGTACCATGCATACCAGGATAGGGGGTGAGGGGACCATACATACCAGGATAGGGATGAGGGAGTACCATGCATACCAGGATTGGGGGATGAGGGGTACCATGCATACCAGGATAGGGGGTCATACATACCAGGATAAGGATGAGGGCGCACCATGCATACCAGGATTGGGGGATGAGGGGTACCATGCATACCAGGATTGGGGGATGAAGGGTACCATGCATACCAGGATAGGGCACTGAGAGGACCATGCATACCAGGATTTGGGGACGTGGGGTACCATGCATACCAGGATTGGGGAATGAGGGGTGCCATGCATACCAGGATAAGGGGTGAGGGGACCATGCATACCAGGATAGGGGTGAGGGGACCATACATACCAGGATTGGGGAATGAGGGGTACCATGCATACCAGGAAAGGGGATGAGGGGACCATGCATACCAGGATAGGGATGAGGGAGTACCATGCATACCACAATTGGGGGGTGAGAGGACCATGCATACCAGGATTGGGGGATGAGGGGTACCATGCATACCAGGATTGAAGGATGAGGGGTACCATGCACACCAGGATAGGGGGTGAGGGGACCATACATACCAGGATATGGATGAGGGGTACCATGCATACCAGAATTGGGGAATGAGAGGACTATGCATACTAGGATAGGGGGTGAGGGGACCATACATACCAGGATAGGGGGTGAGGGGGCCATGCATACCAGGATTGGGGGTGAGGGGACCATGCATACCAGGATAGGGATGAGGGAGTACCATGCATATCAGGATTGAGGGGTGAGGGGACCATGCATACCAAGATGAAGAATGGGGTGCCATGCATACCAGAATTGGGGGGTGAGGGTACCATGCATAACAGGATAAGATGGTGGCAGCACATACCAGGGTGTGAGACCATATACCAATTAAAATGCTTGCCACCCGGGCGCAGAACGGGTTCATAGCTAGTTATATATAACAATGTTACAGCAGTGGAGGACAGGGTTTGTATGTTAGTAGATAACATATACAAAAGCAGAGACCCCTGTGGACTATAGTAACAGTCACCTAATGGTATATCGGAGGAAGTAAGCATAGGCCAAACGAGCATTATTTTTGGATCCGTTAATATTTATGGTCAATTTAAGGCAGGGTCTTCTATTTATCTGGTAGAGAAGATGACAGTATAGCTTGATGTATTGGTTGGTCACCAGAGAAGAGATGTTAGCCTTGTAATTATAGGGAATCTGTCAGCAGGATTTCACTCCTTCCCCCCCAAAAAATATATTTTTATGTGCATGTACCTCTTTCAAAGACTAGTCCATCAATACCTTTATATGGCCAGCCTGTTCCTCTGTTACTGAGAAATCCACATATCAGTTCCTGTGCAAATGATGCTGAAGATCTAAAGTCTCTGTCACTCCAGCTCTATTCCCCACCCAAAGGTGCCTTTGACAGCCTTTGTGCTGGGTGATTTCAGCAATAGAATCATCAGTCAAGTAGGAGGAGTTAATTCAACAAATAGGGCCTAGATAAATGGCACTTCCTGGTAAACATATCATCCAAAGAGGTCAGGGAAGCATATAGTCATAAAATAACATAGCTTTATTAGGGTCAATACAAAAAAGACATAGACAATCATTAAAAGAAGATAAATATCCAATAGGATACCAAAATGTACATATGCAATGCAATTTATACAGTATTGTGCCAAATGCTACAAAAAAGGGGCTTACTCATAAATGTCAGAGGTGTGATAAACTGAGTGTTCAAATGTAAAAAAAACACCAATAAAGGTGAGTCACTATGATGTATATATACTAAGTGGGACACCGCTGATAGGTATGTACCATAATACTGCTACTTCTGCAAGATTCAAATATGTAAATTCAATAATTGGATTGCATCTATAAGGGTAAGTACCCAACAAAGGACACTCATGTCCAATAATATGATGGACCCAAGGCTATAGGTAGTAGGTAAAATATCTAGCCATTACTGGGTAAAAATTCAAGCAGAAATACCAATGTAAAATGCACAGTATTAGTACCATCATTTGAAACAAATAATGCCAAAGTATATAATAGAGATTAGATAAACATGTCATGGGGTGGTCAGCACATTAAGTGTCAGCACAAGTGCCTAAGTGCATGGTCCATAAGGCTCCTACAATGTTCTGCTCTCACTCCCCAGGTATGCAACAACAGCCCCGGAAAAAAGCATTGAAGAAACATACGACCTTGTGATGTCGTGGTCCCCGATGCGCGTTACGCGCGAGTTTCGTCCTAGGGGGTAAGTGAGTGTGGCTATGTGTCAGCTGTGACCTTATATACAGAGCCGTTATCATGGAAATACCTTTCATATGTGTAATTGCAATACCGCAACTCCCGGCGTGTGATGTCATCTCGGGACGCGCTTCCCGGCCACTCAGCCACTCCCCCATCCAACACGTCATGATGTGGAGGCTACTAGAGCGAGTCAGGAAGGACGCGTTCCCAAGGCGACACACAACACTGCGCGATAGCGCCACCGGCAGCCAAGCCACACCTCCGTCCGGCGTGTCAGTACAGAGGGGCCGCTTCAGCTTGACCAGCAAACGTATTCACCACAGAGATTGCGGGGAGAGTGGAGGAATACGGGGACACAGATAAATGTATTTATGTTAGCATACATTGCTACACCAAAATTACTTACTGTGAAGGAAATTTGCACGACTGCGTACATACTACAAAGAGTAGACACATCAAATGGCGTGCTATGTAAACTATTACATTATAAAGTGAACTAGTGCAAATAGCTATACATAAAATGTCCCAGATGTATGTTGCAAAACTATACGTCACTTAAGAATACTTGAAAACATGAAGGATATGACAAATATATCAAGATAATTTAAAGTACAATGAAAATACAGATATGAACAGGACTACTAATGAAAAAAGTAACCTGTCATTTCTCAAATTAAAAGGACCCCTACAGCAAATATCCTTGTTAAGCCAATATATAAGTTCCCAAGTGGATAGATTCTTATATTTCCAAAGAGACTGATATCCACAAAAAAGAAGATAGTCTTTTCCAAAGAGAGCCCTAATAATGAAGAATGAAGAGATCTTGAACTTCTTGCACAGGTTTGGGGCAGACCAAGTTCCACTTGATTCCCCCGGATCTTGATAGTCCATCAATTCCATGTCATATAGGTCACACAATGGATGAAATGAATTATTCACTGAAGAAGTCATGAAAGCTGAAAAATAAAATTTGTATTAAAAATCCTAAAACACACAGACACCAAACAAAAACACTTACAGGAAGGGGGCAAAACTCAAGACCTCATTAAGTCCTCTAGGTTGTACTGTTCCTAACTTATAAATCCACTCAGCCTCCAGTTGGGCCAATCTCCTTCTCCAGTTACCACCTTCCTGTAAGTGAGCAGCACATTGTAGGAGCCTTATGGACCATGCACTTAGGCACTTGTGCTGATACTTAATGTGTTGACCACCCCATGACATGTTTATCTAATCTCTATTATATACTTTGGCACTATTTGTTTCAAATGATGGTACTAACGCTGTGCATTTTACATTGGTATTTCTGCTTGAATTTTTACCCAGTAATGGCTAGATATTTTTCCTACTACCTATAGCCTTGGATCCATTATATTATTGGACATGAGTAGAGTTGAGCGATACCGTCCGATACTTCAAAGTATCGGATCGGAATGGATCGGCCGATATTAAAAAAAAGTATCGGTATCGTCGATTCCGATACCGGAAGTCCCATTCAAGTCTATGGGACTTCCGGTATCGGAATAAGAAAAATCCTGTTTTTCCCTTGTACAGCCTCTCTGGGGTCTGTACGGGCCTTTCGGGGGGCTGTGCCGGCCTGCCAGGGGGTCTGTGCAGGCTCCGGTGGTCTGTGCCGGCCTGCCGGGGGGCTGTGCCGGCCTGCCAGGGGGTCTGTGCAGGCTCCGGTGGTCTGTGCCGGCCTGCCGGGGGGCTGTGCAGGCTCCGGTGGGCTGTGCCGGCCTGCCGGGGGGCTGTGCCGGCCTGCCAGGGGGGCTGTGCAGGCTCCGGTGGGCTGTGCAGGCTTCGGGGGTCTGTGCAGGCATCGTCCGATGGGACTACAAGTCCCATCTGGCGATGCCTGCTACCATGACAGTGATTGACACATTAGCCAATGATGGGACAGTAGTAGTCCCATCATCCGGCTAATGTGTTGAATGTACAAAAAAAAAAAAAAATTACATGCTACATACATACAACATGCATACTACATACATGCTACATTCATACTACATACTACATACATGCTACATTCATACTACATATATACTACATGCAACATACATACTACATATATACTACATGCAACATACATACTACATATATACTACATGCATGCAACATGCATACTACATATATACTACATGCATGCAACATGCATACTACATATATACTACATGCTACTTTCATACTACATATATGCTACATACATACTACATATATACTACATGCATGCTACATACAACTACATACATACTACATATATGCTACATACATACTACATATATACTACATGCATGCTACATACATACTGCATGCTACATACATACTACATATATACTACATGCATGCTACATACATACTACATGCTACATACATACTACATACATACTACATACATACTACATGCTACATACATACTACATATATGCTACATACATACTATATATATACTACATGCATGCTACATACATACTACATGCTACATACATACCACATATATACTACATACATACTACATGCATGCTACATGCTACATACATACCACATACATACTACATACATACTACATACATACTACATGCTACATACATACTACATATATACTACATGCATGCTACATACATACTACATGCTACATACATACCACATATATACTACATACATACTACATGCATGCTACATGCTACATACATACTACATACATACTACATGCTACATACATACTACATATATACTACATGCATGCTACATACATACTACATGCTACATACATACCACATATATACTACATACATACTACATGCATGCTACATGCTACATACATACTACATACATACTACATGCTACATACATACTACATATATACTACATGCATGCTACATACATACTGCATGCTACATGCATGCTACATACATACTACATACATACTACATGCTACATACATACCACATATATACTACATACATACTACATACAATACATTCATACAATACATACATAGACATACAGTACATATAACATAGAGTAACATACTTACCAATACTTGTCACATTGTTCCCCGAAGCCATTGTCGTCTACGGAATAAATATTAACATAACAAACCACAAAAATACTCACCCACGATCCGAAGCAGTCCACGAGTGTGTCCCACGACGATCTTGGGTAGAGAACTGCAGCATCAGCTGTTGCTGCCGTTCTCTACGGGCTGCAGTAATCCAATGACGGAAGGTAGGTATCCTTCCGCACTGTATTCCTCCGCCACTTAAAAAAAAAAAAGTCCCTAGTCTCACTTTATGCCATTGCTGCGTGGGAATTTCCCACACAGCAATGGCATAAAGTGAGACTAGGGACTTTTTTTTTTTTTAAGTGGCGGAGGAATACAGTGCGGAAGGATACCTACCTTCCGTCATTGGATTCCTGCAGCCCGTAGAGAACGGCAGCAACAGCTGATGCTGCAGTTCTCTACCCAAGATCGTCGTGGGACACACTCGTGGACTGCTTCGGATCGTGGGTGAGTATTTTTGTGGTTTGTTATGTTAATATTTATTCCGTAGACGACAATGGCTTCGGGGAACAATGTGACAAGTATTGGTAAGTATGTTACTCTATGTTATATGTACTGTATGTCTATGTATGTATTGTATGAATGTATTGTATGTAGTATGTATGTAGTATATATGTGGTATGTATGTAGCATGTAGTATGTATGTAGTATGTATGTAGCATGCATGTAGCATGCAGTATGTATGTAGCATGCATGTAGTATATATGTAGTATGTATGTAGCATGTAGTATGTATGTAGCATGCATGTAGTATGTATGTAGTATGTATGTAGTATATATGTAGCATGTAGTATGTATGTAGTATGTATGTAGCATGCATGTAGTATATATGTAGTATGTATGTAGTATGTATGTAGTATGTATGTAGTATGTATGTAGCATGTAGTATGTATGTAGTATGTATGTAGCATGCATGTAGTATATATGTAGCATGTATGTAGCATGTATGTAGTATGTATGTAGTATGTATGTAGTATGTATGTAGCATGCAGTATGTATGTAGCATGCATGTAGTATATATGTAGTATGTATGTAGCATGCATGTAGTATATATGTAGTATGTATGTAGTATGTAGTATGTATGTAGCATGCATGTAGTATGTATGTAGTATTTTTTTTTTTTTTTTAACATTTAACACATTAGCCGGATGATGGGACTACTACTGTCCCATCATTGGCTAATGTGTCAATCACTGTCATGGTAGCAGGCATCGCCAGATGGGACTTGTAGTCCCATCGGACGATGCTTGCACAGACCCCCGGACATCAGCACAGCCCCCCGGCAGGCCGGCACAGACCCCCACAGGGTGCACAGACCACCGGCAGGCCGGCACAGCCCCCCGGCAGGCCGGTACAGACCCCGGGCAGTCCACACAGCCCCTCGGCAGGCCGGCACAGCCCCCCGGCAGGCCGGCAGAGACCCCCGGAAGGCCCGAAATGACGGCGCATCATGATGCGCACACACCGCGCATCATGATGACGTCAGGCTGTCAATCAACTTTGAACTTCCGATTCCGATGCCGACTTCCGATATTGAAAAAATATCGGAAGTCGGTATCGGAATTCCGATACAGCAAGTATCGGCCGATACCCGATACTTGCGGTATCGGAATGCTCAACACTAGATATGAGTGTCCTTTGTTGGGTACTTACCCTTATAGACGCAATCCAATTATTGTATTTACATATTTGAATCTTGCAGAAGTAGCAGTATTATGGTACATACCTATCAGCGGTGTCCCACTTAGTATATACAGTATACATCATAGTGACTCACCTATATTGGTGTTTTTTTTACATTTGAACACTCTGTTTATCACACCTCTGAAATTTATGAGTAAGCCCCTTTTTTGTAGTATTTGGCACAATACTGTATAAATTGCATTGCATATGTACCTTTTGGTATAGTATTGGATATTTTTCTCCTTTTAATGATTTTCTATGTCTTTTTTGTATTGACCCTAATAAAGCTATGTTACTTTATGGCTATATGCTTCCCTGACCTCTTTGGATGACAAGTAGGAGGAGGCGGTGCTGGGCGGGGAATAGAGCTGGAGTGACAGAGACTTTAGATCTACAGTACAGTCTCATCTCCAAGTAATTGTAATTATGAACAGAATATTGTGAGGTCATTTGTACCAGTAAATGTACACTGCGTGCAGAATTATTAGGCAAGTGGTATATGAGAGGATTCTTTTTATTATTGAACAACAACTCTGTTCTCAATCAACCCAAAAGACTCATAAATATCAAAGCTTAATATTTTTTGAAGTTGTAGTGGGTTTTCTTTTAGATTTGGCTATCTTAGGAGGATATCTGTTTTTTCAGGTAACTATTACTGTGCAGAATTATTACACAACTTAATAAAAACCAAATATACACCCATCTCACTTGTTTATTTTACCCTGGTAAACCGATATAACAACAACACAAAATTTAGAAATAAACATTTCTGACATTCAAAAAAAAAAAAAAAATCAGTGACCAATATAGCCACCTTTCGTTATGATGACACTCAAAAGCCTTCCATCCATAGATTCTGTCAGTTGCTTGATCTGTTTACGATCAACATTGCGTGCAGCAGCCACCACAGCCTCCCAGACACTGCTCCGAGAGGTGTACTATTTTCCCTCCTTTTAGATCTCACATTTTATGAGGGACCACAGGTTCTCTATGGGGTTCATATCAGGTGAACAAGGGGGCCGTGTCATTATTTTTTCTTCTTTTAGACCTTTACTGGCCAGCCACGCTGTGGAGTATTTGGATGCATGTGATGAAGCATTGTCCTGCATGAAAATCATGTTTTTCTTGAACGATACCGACTTCTTCCTGTACCACTGCTTGAAGAAGGTGTCTTCCAGAAACTGGCAGTAGGTCTGGGAGTTGAGCTTCACTCCATCCTCAACCTGAAAAGGTCCCACAAGTTTATCTTTGATGATACCAGACCATACCAGTACCCCACCTCCACTTTGCTGGCATCTGAGTCGGAGTGGAGCTCTCTACCCTTTACTGATCCAGCCTCAGGCCCATCCATCTGGCCAATCAAGAGTCGCTCTCATTTCATCAGTCCATAAAACCTTAGAAAAATCAGTCTTAAGATATTTCTTGGCCCAGTCTTGATGTTTTATCTTGTGTTTCTTGTTGAAAGGTGCTCATTTTTCAGCCTTCCTTACCTTTGCCATGTCCCTGAGTGTGGCACACCTTGTGCTTTTTGATACTCCAGTAACGTTGCAGCTCTAAAATATGGCAAAACTGGTGGCAAATGGCATCTTGGCAGCTTGACGCTTGATTTTCCTCAATTCATGGGCAGTTATTTTGCGCCTTTTTTTTATCAACACGCTTCTTGCGACCCTGTTGGCTATTTGCCATGAAACGCTTGATTGTTCGGTGGTCACGCTTCAAAAGTTTGGCAATTTCAAGACTGCTGCATCCCTCTGCAAGACATCTCACAATTTTTGACTTTTCAGAGTCCGTCAAATCTTTCTTCTGACCCATTTTGCCAAAGGAAAGGAAGTTGCATAATAATTAAGCACACCTTATATAGGGTGTTGATGTAATTAGACCACACCCCTCCTCATTACAGAGATGCAAATCACCTGATTTACATAATTGGCATTTGGCTTTCAAGCCTATACAGCTTGCAGTAGGACAACATGTATAAAAAGGATGATGTGATCAAAATACTCATTTGCCTAATAATTCTGCACACAGTGTACACTGTAAAAACAATTCCCTATTCCCAAAAACAATGTCAAAATTGAGCTTTTTTTTCACAATTTCTCCCTATTTGGAATTTTTTTCCAATTTTCCAGTACACTATATAGTAAAATGAATGGGGTCATTCAAAAGTACAACTTGTCCTGCAAAAAAACAAGTCTTCATATGTATATATGGACAGAAAAAATAAAAGATTTATGGCTTTGGGAAGAAAGGGAGGAAAAAGGGAAACACAAAAACGGAATTGGCTATGTCGAGAATGAGTTAAGCAAAGAAAATGCACAAATCAATCATGTCAATAAAATAACAATATAGATATAGGCTAATTTTCATAAAAGTAGAAAACTATCATTACATATATTCATGATTTACTTATACTTAGTGCAAAACAGCAATGGATAGATATTAAAAGATCAAATTAGACTTTCTGTAATTTTTACTGATAGAATACATACATGTCCATTTGTGATCGAAGTTATGAATCAGAATTACCCATACCAGTATATAGGTCCGTGAAAATCATCTATGCGTAGTCCCTGATGAGCGCTGTAATGAAAAGGAGAAGCTTTGTGATTTATGTATTTATTTTTCCATATTTGAAAATCCATAATGAAACACCGATCGTGGAAACTGATAAACAGGCCAAACACTGATGAAACTCAGATCCGAAACACTAATGGCGCTCGTTTTTTTCATACATGAAAAATCTCAGCTGTCTGAATGAGACGTAATGTTGGTTCTCAGTGGCAGGGCATTGTCCAATAATTACTGTATATTGTGTAGAAACCATGGCACGATAACTCTTGTAATTTAGGTGAGCAATATCAGCATACAGCCGAGACCGTAACATGCCTGTTAGAATATACTCCCTGGTTACTTTATCTCATTCTTTGGCTAAGTTCACACAACCATATTTTCCATGAAATAAATTGACAGCACGCAGACAGCAGTAGGACCAATGTTATTCAATTAGGCTATTCTTTTTTTCACGGTCCAAATCGGCGCGGTAAGAAAATCGCACCATGCACTAGTTTCTTACGTACGTCAGATGAGACTCACCTATTCCAGTCTATGGGTGCTCCAAAAAATGTGATCCCATAAAGATCAACCATGTATAGAGTTGAGCGATACCATCCGATACTTCAAAGTATCGTATCGGATGGTATCGGCCGATCTTTAAAAAAAGTATCGGTATCGCCGATTCCGATACCGGAAGTCCCATTCAAGTCTATGGGACTTCCGGTATCGGAATAAGAAAAACCCTTTCCTGCCCTTGTACAGCCTCTCTGGGGTCTGTACGGGCCTTTCGGGGGGCTGTGCCGGCCTGCCAGGGGGTCTGTGCAGGCTCCGGTGGTCTGTGCCGGCCTGCCGGTGGTCTGTGCAGGCTCCGGGGGGCTGTGCCGGCCTGCCGGGGGGCTGTGCCGGCCTGCCAGGGGGTCTGTGCAGGCTCCGGTGGTCTGTGCCGGCCTGCCGGTGGTCTGTGCAGGCTCCGGGGGGCTGTGCCGGCCTGCCGGGGGGCTGTGCCGGCCTGCCGGGGGGCTGTGCCGGCCTGCCGGGGGGCTGTGCCGGCCTGCCGGGGGGCTGTGCAGGCTCCGGGGGTCTGTGCAGGCATCGTCCGATGGGACTACAAGTCCCATCGGGCGATGCCTGCTACCATGACAGTGATTGACACATTAGCCAATGATGGGACAGTAGTAGTCCCATCATCCGGCTAATGTGTTAAATGTAAAAAAAAAAAAAAAAAAAAATTACATGCTACATTCATACTACATACTACATACATGCTACATTCATACTACATACTACATACATGCTACATTCATACTACATGCAACATACATACTACATATATACTACATGCATGCTACATATATACTACATGCTACATACATACTACATATATACTACATGCATGCTACATACATACTACATATATACTACATGCATGCTACATACTACATACATGCTACATATATACTACATACATACTACATATATACTACATGCATGCTACATATATACTACATGCATGCTACATACATACTACATATATACTACATGCATGCTACATACATACTACATGCTACATGCATGCTACATACATACTACATACATGCTACATATATACTACATACATACTACATATATACTACATGCATGCTACATATATACTACATGCATGCTACATACATACTACATATATACTACATGCATGCTACATACATACTACATGCTACATGCATGCTACATACATACTACATACATGCTACATATATACTACATACATACTACATATATACTACATACATACCACATACATACTACATGCATGCTACATATATACTACATGCATGCTACATACATACTACATATATACTACATGCATGCTACATACATACTACATGCTACATGCACGCTACATACATACTACATACATGCTACATATATACTACATACATACTACATATATACTACATGCATGCTACATATATACTACATACATACTACATATATACTACATGCATGCTACATATATACTACATACATACTACATATATACTACATACATGCTACATACATACTACATATATACTACATGCATGCTACATATATACTACATGCTACATACATACCACATACATACTACATACATGCTACATATATACTACATGCATGCTACATACATACTACATATATACTACATGCATGCTACATACATACTACATGCTACATGCATGCTACATACATACTACATACATACTACATGCTACATACATACCACATATATACTACATACATACAATACATTCATACAATACATACATAGACATACAGTACATATAACATAGAGTAACATACTTACCAATACTTGTCACATTGTTCCCCGAAGCCATTGTCGTCTACGGAATAAATATTAACATAACAAACCACAAAAATACTCACCCACGATCCGAAGCAGTCCACGAGTGTGTCCCACGACGATCTTGGGTAGAGAACTGCAGCATCAGCTGATGCTGCCGTTCTCTACGGGCTGCAGGAATCCAATGACGGAAGGTAGGTATCCTTCCGCACTGTATTCCTCCGCCACTTAAAAAAAAAAAAAGTCCCTAGTCTCACTTTATGCCATTGCTGTGTGGGAATTTCCCACACAGCAATGGCATAAAGTGAGACTAGGGACTTTTTTTTTTTTAAGTGGCGGAGGAATACAGTGCGGAAGGATACCTACCTTCCGTCATTGGATTCCTGCAGCCCGTAGAGAACGGCAGCATCATCTGATGCTGCAGTTCTCTACCCAAGATCGTCGTGGGACACACTCGTGGACTGCTTCGGATCGTGGGTGAGTATTTTTGTGGTTTGTTATGTTAATATTTATTCCGGAAAGACAATGGCTTCGGGGAACAATGTGACAAGTATTGGTAAGTATGTTACTCTATGTTATATGTACTGTATGTCTATGTATGTATTGTATGAATGTATTGTATGTATGTAGTATATATGTGGTATGTATGTAGTATATATGTAGCATGCATGTAGTATATATGTAGTATGTATGTAGTATATATGTAGCATGCATGTAGTATATATGTAGTATGTATGTAGTATATATGTAGCATGTATGTAGTATGTATGTAGCATGCATGTAGCATGTAGTATGTATGTAGCATGCATGTAGTATATATGTAGAATGTATGTAGCATGCATGTAGTATATATGTAGCATGCATGTAGTATGTATGTGGTATGTATGTAGCATGTAGTATATATGTAGCATGCATGTAGTATGTATGTAGTATGTATGTAGTATGTATGTAGCATGCAGTATGTATGTAGTATGTATGTAGTATATATGTAGTATGTATGTAGCATGCATGTAGTATGTATGTAGCATGTATGTAGCATGTAGTATGTATGTAGTATTTTTTTTTTTTTTTTTTTTTAACATTTAACACATTAGCCGGATGATGGGACTACTACTGTCCCATCATTGGCTAATGTGTCAATCACTGTCATGGTAGCAGGCATCGCCCGATGGGACTTGTAGTCCCATCGGACGATGCTTGCACAGACCCCCGGACATCAGCACAGCCCCCCGGCAGGCCGGCACAGCCCCCCGGCAGGCCGGTACAGACCCCCACAGGGTGCACAGCCCCCCGGCAGGCCGGCACAGCCCCCCGGCAGGCCGGCAGAGACCCCGGGCAGTCCACACAGCCCCCCGGCAGGCCGGCACAGCCCCCCGGCAGGCCGGCAGAGACCCCCGGAAGGCCCGAAATGACGGCGCATCATGATGCGCACACACCGCGCATCATGATGACGTCAGGCCGTCAATCAACTGAACTTCCGATTCCGATGCCGAATTCCGATATTGAAAAAATATCGGAAGTCGGTATCGGAATTCCGATACAGCAAGTATCGGCCGATACCCGATACTTGCGGTATCGGAATGCTCAACACTAACCATGTAGCATCCAATTTTTATGCATACATTGCCATCATTAAGGCTATGTGCACACGTGCGGAATTGCTGCTGAAATTTATGCGGTAATTCCGCAACTCCCTGCCGCGAGAAATACGCGAGAAATACGCATGCGGAATTCCCGTGAAAAACTAGCAATTTGCAAGCGTAATTAGCTTGCAGAATACTAGCGTTTTCCAAGCGATCTGCACAATCGCTTGGAAAACTGATTGACAGGTTGGTCACACTCGTCAAACATAGTGTTTGACGAGTGTGACCAACTTTTTTGCTATGACGCTGCCTATGCAGCATCAATAGTAAAAAGATATAATGTTAAAAATAATTTTAAAAAATTAAAAATCGTGATATTCTCACCTTCCAGTGGCCTCTGCAGCCTTCTCGAGCCTCGCGATGCTCCCGGTAACTTCCGTTCCCAGGGATACCATGCGACAATTACCCCAGATGACACAGCATCACGCACGACTGCTATGTCATCACAGGTCGCAAGGCATCGCTGGGAATGGGACTTGCCAGGAGCATCGCGAGGATCGGGAAGTCTGCGAGGGCCGCCGGAAGGTGAGAATATCACCATTTTGAATTTTAATTCTTTTTTTTAACAGGGATATGGAACCCAGGGATATGGTACCCAGGGCCTGGAGGACAGTCTCCTCTCCTCCAGACCCTGAGTACCATCCGCAGATTTTCCATTTACTTTGCGCATGGTGTGCACAGCCACATGCAGAAAGTAAGCGGATCAATGCATTCTTATGTGTGCAGAATCCCCGCAATTCCGCAGAAAGAATGAGCATGCTGAGTATTTTTCCATGATGCGATTCCGCCGCGGAAAAATACGCAGCATTAGCACAGCATGTGCGGAAAGCAATTGAATTCAATGCAGAGAAAAAAAAAAGGTTGAAGTCAGCTCACCTTTCTGCTATGTGCAGCTTGTCTCACGTAGATCTTGATAAAGACCTTATGTCGAAACGCGTAGACCTGTGTTTCCATGCCGTGTTGCCAGACATTATGTGCCTGAGAATATTTTAATGCCATTTTGACAATAAATATTTGTTTTTAACCGTCACCTGACATCGCTGGATCCTACCGTTTTTTGTATTGAATCCAATGGGTTGCGTTTTGTATGCATTTTCGCGGCGAAAAAATGTTTACAATCCGCAACGTGTGCACATAGCCTTACAAAGGAAACTGTATCCGGGCTTGCCAATGATATTTACTAAAAAGCGGATACCATATGCATAAATGTCGCCCGTTTTTTTCTGGATGATTTACAGGTTACTTTTTGTTTCTTATTTTGTTCCTTTACTCGTTCCACTGGATGAAACATTGATTATCAGTAACATCTTGAAAAATGAGATCCCAAAGTACCACTTGTGAGAGGCCAATATGACAGGAAGCCACGCTGACCAACATATTAAACACATATGTGTCTTCATTGCATCCTACATTGTGTCATTCAGCACAATAACGACATTCTCTCCTTCCAAAGCAATTTTTCTGAACGGTAATAAATATCCATTTAAGTGACGGCTTTACTTTCCCGGGACACTGGAAAAAAAAGGAACAATTCATCACTATGTTAGTTAATTCTTAATGTGTGATTGATTATGCAAAATGCTTGTATTCTGTGTTCATAGTTATAAAACAGATGTCTCCAGGCTAGAAGGAGATGTGGTTCCCAACTAAGAAAAAAACCCTCTCTTGTGAAAGATTGAAGAGGTTTGTGTCCAGCTGAGAAAAGCCAGAATCCATGTGATGTAAGAACATTAGCAGTGTCGGAGACAAGATCCAGTGTGCGCCAAGTTTACAAGAAATGGACAAAACAGCTGTTCAGCCAATGGCTCATTCATTAATCGCAACGTATGTGCCGTCCAAAAAAGCCAACCATAATGTAATCACTGTGTGTCTTGCTGCCTTCCTATGATGTTTTTTGTACTTAACACTAGTTTAATGCATCTCCGAGCTCTAATGATGTCAATTTCTTGTTCAAAAGAGCTGACAGTCTAATTTGCTGAATTAAATTGAACGCAGATGGTTGAGCGAAGTAGGGGCGCTTTCAATAAAATGGGAAAACAGTGATCATAAACATAGATGGTCCATAAAGGCCGATGTGTGGAAAGCCATTTAAGAAAACAGACGTTTCACCTGGGCTCTCAGTAAAAAGGCCTCGAAATAACAATATAGATCATTGCTCATATGGCTGTAGCTACAGAGAGAGAGAAAGTAACAGCTGGTGGCTATCCAATATATGTGCGCATAAATAAACATAGATAGATATAGCTCTATATACATACTGTGTATATACAGTGGGTACGGAAAGTATTCAGACCCCTTTAAATGTTTCACTCTTTGTTTAATTGCAGCCATTTGGTAAATTCAAAAAAGTTCATGTTATTTCTCATTAATGTACACTCTGCACCCCATCTTGACTGAAAAAAACGGAAATGTAGAAATTTTTGCAATTTTATTAAAAAAGAAAAACTGAAATATCACATGGTCATAAGTATTCAGACCCTTTGCTCAATATTGAGTAGAAGCATCTTTTGAGCTAGTGCAGCCAGGAGTCTTCATGGAATGATGCAACAAGCTTTTCACACCAGGATTTGGGAATCCTCTGTCATTTTTGGTAAAATTGCTATCGAATAGCCCATAATGCCGACGTGTTTTGGTTAAAAAATGAGAACCTTTCTCAATTCTTGAGTAAGGTTCATTTTTTTTAACCGAAACGTTGCCATTATGGGCTATTCAATAGCACTTATTTTTTTCTCCTTTATGGTGTGCTGCCTCTATTTTTCTGAAAACATATTAAACAGTTGGTATATACCTTAGAGGCTTGGCACCCTGCTAAGTTGTCATGTGTTTACTTGAAGAATAATGCTATTTTTGCCCATTATATGAGTTACATCCTGCATTTTCTCTCTGCAGGTATATCTTTATGTGTCAGTTGTGTCTGAGCTAATGGATACAGATTAGCTGCTATGGTGGCTCCTATTCACAGTACACAAAAATATATAGGATTCCTGCTCCCCTGTGCTTGTATACAAAAAACGAAAGGCCAGCAGTCAAAATGTCATATAAAATGCAATATTTTATTAATAATTAAGTAATATAATGAGGCATAGGTACATGGGAGAGGGAAGGGGGAAAAAACCGACCCACAAATGGCTAAAAAAGAGGGCCTAGCATGGCACCCCCATCTCCCAGGAATACAATCCCATGTGGTCGTACCACAAAACAGCACATATAGTAGTCATATGATTAAGTAATTGTAATGTATATCTGCATATTGTGCCGAGACTCAGAGAGCTCACTGTAGATAGAGGTATCTAGACAAGATATTCGTAATAACTAGACCTATAAGGGATCTGTAATGTTACCTGGACAGAGTGGGGTTAAACCATGCAGCGGCCGGACCCCGACGCGCGTTTCGGAGCATGCTGCTCCTTCCTCAGGGGGCGTGACCGGCAACGTCAGTATGTGACATTTATATCATACCAGAGCAGAAACTATTGGATGCGCCGCCTGGCTGTCATGTCCGAGGCAGCGCCCCCTCCCGGCGAACCGGAAACACGCGGGCCCCACGTGATCCGGGACGTCAGAGAGAGGGGGAGCCATCGGGCCGACCAGTCGGCAACTGCGCATGACAGGAAGTACAATATCCGCCATTTTGGAAAAGGGGAATATGGAAGGGAATAGAAACAAGATAACTATACAGACATATAATGAAGCATAATTAAAAAACAAAAAACCAAAACAAAAATCAAAAAACACATGTAAGGAAATGTTCATAATCAAAACTCAGATTGGTCCCCATAATATGGAGAGAAAAACACTTTACATCTAAGTCGATGTGTAACAATAAAAAAGACCATGTAGCAACCGCATGAAACGTTATATAACAGTACCAGTAAGATAATTTGGACTTAATAATGCCCAAAATGCATACCAAATATAGTGCACCTGTATAATTATTTAATAATATAGATATATATATAACAGATTGACATAAATCCAAGGGGCACCATAAGGTAAAATAGCAACTATATGTGAAAACCCTGCTTGAAGGATATATAAAGAAAATAGGGGCATACCACAATAAACTCACATACGGCACAATATTGTCCCAAGCGAGCATGTCCCTACTGGCACATATATAATAGAACACGCACGCCGCTACACGCACATGCATGGTATATACACATCTGGACATAATGAATGTCCCAAAAGGGACCTAACTAGAAGAAGCAATAGTTATATATGGACACCAATATAGCCACGCCAAATTGAACAAAAACATAACATAAACAAATATAAAATATTCCAATGTAAATGTCCATGTGGCAAACTGCGTCAGCCTCCCAGATGAATAAGTGTCTTCACACGAAAGGATCTTCATTAGTTCTACTCCATCCATTTAAACATCTTGCTATTGAAGACTTCCTCCAAAGATAGCATAATGAACAATCCAATAGTGAATGGAATACGTCTGAATATAAAGAAAAAAGTTAAAACCAAATAAAATAAAAAATACGAAGGCAAAAAAGCCACAGTGATAGATCGAATGTTCAGCAAGCGGGAACTACAGAAATGGAGCAAAGGATATGTTCTCATTCAGACCGTTTGGTTGCATAGTGCCCAGTCTCCATATCCACCGAGTTTCAAGTTGAGCTAGGCGACCAGACAATTTACCACCCCTTATGTTTATTTTAAGAGAATCAATACCCCGAACTCTAAGTGATGCAGAATTACACTGGTGAAACTCCTTAAAATGTCTAGGCAATGTTTTTAGAAGGGAGTCATCAGTGCAAGACAGAGCAGCCTGTATACCTAGTACATGTTCCCTTGTACGGACTTTCAGCTGCCTCGTGGTCATACCCACATAAATTAGTCCACAAGGGCACGTAGCATGGTATATCACGTATCGAGAGGTGCATGATATCCGACACTTGATCTTAAATGTTTTTGTACCATCATGGTTAACAAACGAATTGCACTGTTCAATATTTGGACAAGCCACACACCTCCCACATGGTGAACAACCATGCCCAGTTGCAAACGCATCCAAGAAAGTGGGCATCGGACGATGGACATAGTGACTAGTCACAAGTTTATCTCGTAAATTGCTGGCCCGCCTAAATGTAATGGAAGGAAACTTAGGAATAATTTTAGCTAAGATAGGATCAGCCTGTAAAATCGGCCACGCCTTCCTCAATGCCGTGCGGACCATCCCATGAGACGGATGGAACGAGGTAATAAACCTCACAGTGTTCTCATTTTTACGTGTCTTAACTGATGTATTTCTGTAGAGAAGATCATTGCGAGTCGAATATCTCGCGCGTTGGTAGGCTTTCTTGACACAGCGTTTACTATATCCGCGTGACAAGAAACGTGCTTGTAAATCTTTAGCTCTCATATGAAAATCACTATCTGAAGAGCAAATTCGACGTAACCGCAAGAACTGCCCCACAGGAATAGCCTTAATGAGATGATCCGGATGGCACGAGGAGGCGTGGAGGAGAGAGTTAGTGGCTGTATCCTTGCGGTAAATATCTGTTTGAATAACCCCATCCACATCTTTCCTGATAGTAACATCAAGAAAGTTAATTTTAGATGAATCCCATGTCAAGGTAAGTTTGATGTTAAAATTATTGAGGTTCAGAACAGACACGAATTCCATAAGGTCGACGGAACTACCCTGCCAGAGAAACAAGATGTCGTCGATATAGCGTGCCCAAAAAGGAACACGGTCAATCGACCCCTGTTCATCAGACAAGAAGAGGTCCCTCTCCCACAGCCCCAGGAAGAGGTTGGCATAGGATGGCGCAAAGGCCGCCCCCATGGCAGTCCCCTGGAGCTGCAGGTAAAATGACCCCTTGAACACAAAAAAGTTGTGTGTGAGAGTGAACTCTAATAGCTCCAGGATGAGGTCTCTAAGACCCAACGGGATCGTGGATGTACTAAGAAAAAATTGGACTGCCCGCAGGCCATCCAGATGTCTAATGCTTGTATATAGAGACTCAACATCCACTGAAGCCAGAAGAGTATCACTCTCCAAACATAGTCCGTCGACCTTACGTAAGAGATCACCCGTGTCTTTGAGGAAGGAGGGTAAACTAATGACCAGCGGCTGAAGAAGATGGTCGATCCATTTATTGACATTTTCGAGAAAGTTCCCCCTCCCCGATACTATTGGTCTGCCGGGTGGACAATTAATGTTCTTATGAATTTTAGGCAAGAGGTAGAATGTAGAAATAGTGGGTTCTTTGACGGTGAGTGATGAAGCCAGCTGTTTGGTGATAATGCCGTTAGACATGGCTTTATCAAGAATAGTATCTAGTTTGGCAACAAACGCCGAGAGGGGGTTATAGGTGAGTTTTCTATAGCAGACTGGATTGTCTAACTGCCGAAATACCTCCCTCTCGTACATTTGTGTCGGCCAGATAACCACATTACCACCTTTATCAGCCGGCTTCAACACCACATCCGTCAAATTTCTAAGGTAATTTAACCTCATCCTCTCTTCCCCAGTCAAATTGTCACCTCTGCCACCTCATCTCATTAAGGCTATTCCTGTGGGGCAGTTCTTGCGGTTACGTCGAATTTGCTCTTCAGATAGTGATTTTCATATGAGAGCTAAAGATTTACAAGCACGTTTCTTGTCACGCGGATATAGTAAACGCTGTGTCAAGAAAGCCTACCAACGCGCGAGATATTCGACTCGCAATGATCTTCTCTACAGAAATACATCAGTTAAGACACGTAAAAATGAGAACACTGTGAGGTTTATTACCTCGTTCCATCCGTCTCATGGGATGGTCCGCACGGCATTGAGGAAGGCGTGGCCGATTTTACAGGCTGATCCTATCTTAGCTAAAATTATTCCTAAGTTTCCTTCCATTACATTTAGGCGGGCCAGCAATTTACGAGATAAACTTGTGACTAGTCACTATGTCCATCGTCCGATGCCCACTTTCTTGGATGCGTTTGCAACTGGGCATGGTTGTTCACCATGTGGGAGGTGTGTGGCTTGTCCAAATATTGAACAGTGCAATTCGTTTGTTAACCATGATGGTACAAAAACATTTAAGATCAAGTGTCGGATATCATGCACCTCTCGATACGTGATATACCATGCTACGTGCCCTTGTGGACTAATTTATGTGGGTATGACCACGAGGCAGCTGAAAGTCCGTACAAGGGAACATGTACTAGGTATACAGGCTGCTCTGTCTTGCACTGATGACTCCCTTCTAAAAACATTGCCTAGACATTTTAAGGAGTTTCACCAGTGTAATTCTGCATCACTTAGAGTTCGGGGTATTGATTCTCTTAAAATAAACATAAGGGGTGGTAAATTGTCTGGTCGCCTAGCTCAACTTGAAACTCGGTGGATATGGAGACTGGGCACTATGCAACCAAACGGTCTGAATGAGAACATATCCTTTGCTCCATTTCTGTAGTTCCCGCTTGCTGAACATTCGATCTATCACTGTGGCTTTTTTGCCTTCGTATTTTTTATTTTATTTGGTTTTAACTTTTTTCTTTATATTCAGACGTATTCCATTCACTATTGGATTGTTCATTATGCTATCTTTGGAGGAAGTCTTCAATAGCAAGATGTTTAAATGGATGGAGTAGAACTAATGAAGATCCTTTCGTGTGAAGACACTTATTCATCTGGGAGGCTGACGCAGTTTGCCACATGGACATTTACATTGGAATATTTTATATTTGTTTATGTTATGTTTTTGTTCAATTTGGCGTGGCTATATTGGTGTCCATATATAACTATTGCTTCTTCTAGTTAGGTCCCTTTTGGGACATTCATTATGTCCAGATGTGTATATACCATGCATGTGCGTGTAGCGGCGTGCGTGTTCTATTATATATGTGCCAGTAGGGACATGCTCGCTTGGGACAATATTGTGCCGTATGTGAGTTTATTGTGGTATGCCCCTATTTTCTTTATATATCCTTCAAGCAGGGTTTTCACATATAGTTGCTATTTTACCTTATGGTGCCCCTTGGATTTATGTCAATCTGTTATATATATATCTATATTATTAAATAATTATACAGGTGCACTATATTTGGTATGCATTTTGGGCATTATTAAGTCCAAATTATCTTACTGGTACTGTTATATAACGTTTCATGCGGTTGCTACATGGTCTTTTTTATTGTTACACATCGACTTAGATGTAAAGTGTTTTTCTCTCCATATTATGGGGACCAATCTGAGTTTTGATTATGAACATTTCCTTACATGTGTTTTTTGATTTTTGTTTTGTTTTTTTGTTTTTTAATTATGCTTCATTATATGTCTGTATAGTTATCTTGTTTCTATTCCCTTCCATATTCCCCTTTTCCAAAATGGCGGATATTGTACTTCCTGTCATGCGCAGTTGCCGACTGGTCGGCCCGATGGCTCCCCCTCTCTCTGACGTCCCGGATCACGTGGGGCCCGCGTGTTTCCGGTTCGCCGGGAGGGGGCGCTGCCTCGGACATGACAGCCAGGCGGCGCATCCAATAGTTTCTGCTCTGGTATGATATAAATGTCACATACTGACGTTGCCGGTCACGCCCCCTGAGGAAGGAGCAGCACGCTCCGAAACGCGCGTCGGGGTCCGGCCGCTGCATGGTTTAACCCCACTCTGTCCAGGTAACATTACAGATCCCTTATAGGTCTAGTTATTACGAATATCTTGTCTAGATACCTCTATCTACAGTGAGCTCTCTGAGTCTCGGCACAATATGCAGATATACATTACAATTACTTAATCATATGACTACTATATGTGCTGTTTTGTGGTACGACCACATGGGATTGTATTCCTGGGAGATGGGGGTGCCATGCTAGGCCCTCTTTTTTAGCCATTTGTGGGTCGGTTTTTTCCCCCTTCCCTCTCCCATGTACCTATGCCTCATTATATTACTTAATTATTAATAAAATATTGCATTTTATATGACATTTTGACTGCTGGCCTTTCGTTTTTTGTATATTTGTATCTGTGATCGCAGTTGTCTTTATTAACTGTCCTTTATGTATATGTGTATTGGCGTATTCTATCCGCCATGTGATCTAGTGTGGCTTATTTTGGCCCCATACACATTATGTATACCACAATTCTTATTCCCCTGTGCTTGTGTAGTACATGTTCAGATGCTGCACAAAGGACAGAATACAGCAGTATTGAGCAGTATAGCTGTGGATCCAACGCTGGGGTGAAGCAAACACTTACTTTACACATAGCTGCTATGGTTGCTCCTATTCACAGTACAAACAAATATATAGTATTCCTGCTCAGATGCTGCATGAAAAACATAATATAGCAGTATTGAGCAGTGTAGCTGTGATTCCAACACTGGGGTGAGGTAAACACTTACTTGAAAGGCAGAGGTAGAAAGTAGTAGCACCATAACTGCACATGTCTCTCTGTCTCTCTCTTTCACTCTGCTTCTTACTCTGCTTCTCCATCTCCCCTCATCATAGACTTCAATAGGCAGTAACCTGATGTTCACTGAGATGGCAGTCTGTCTTGCCTTGAGCTAGACAAATTATACACTTTGTGAGTATTATGTTTTCGGGAAGCAGGTGTAAAAGTGTCTCCTAAGTGGAGAAAGAAGCATTTTGCTTTGATAACATACATTAAAAGTTTCTTTTATTCACTGGTTCCATTAACTTATGCAAATTTTGTTGAAGTGACCCTTTCATTTATCTGGCATTTGCTATGGTTTACAAGCACAACCAATGTAGAAAGAAGAGAGGAAGTTGCCCTCATTACCGAGCTAACCTCCATAAAATCTGTTACTAGCTTATTGTGACATAAACTCCCATTCCATCCTGAACATATTTCCATTTATCATCAGGATACGGGAACAATGTGGCTCTTCACCATTCATAAGATCAAAGTCCTATATCATGTGATGTAAAGCACCAAGCCAGGGCACATGACTCCTTTCATCCATGCTTCCATATTGTTCATGCATTTTACAATCTAGGAATAGTTTAAAGGTGAAGAAATGACTACATGATAATCCACTTCCCTGTTCAGCAATACAGAATGTTTCCACAGCTAATATTTACAATTTCATGCCTTTCTCTCCCTCTGGTGACCTTCACTCCCACATCTCTGGCCTATTCCTGTACCCATCTGTCAGAGATTTCCACTTTACAGTAGTGCACATTAATCATAGACTGGCCTTTCTGCACCCTCAATTCATTGCTGTTTTCCTTTTTAACCCTTCCGGTGGGGCGAGGGTTAAAGAAAGAACCTGACCTGGTAACAAAGCCGCATCCGTCAAGGGAGTAAAGGCGAGTTTTTCTACGCTTGGAAAGATCTATTCATCAATGTTCTCCAAAAATATGTGGTTTTCTGGCTGCGCAGTTACTGCCCGATCAATCTCCTCCGACCGATCAATAAAACTCACTTTTGTAATCTTATTTTTTTGTTCCCTTCTTCCTTGGATATTGTTGTGCCGTGATTTGCTACAGTGTTCGCGGATATGAAAGCCGACTTCTAACACAACCGCTCTTCGAGTTTTAAGAAAAAGGGAAAAAAATAAAAAATCTTTAGTTTTAAGCGGTGTTTTTTTTTTTCTTTCTCCCCATCGTGAATGGCTGACAGCTAAATTATTATTATTATGCTGGGCTTATGTACAGAATAAATCATGGTGCTGCATACTGGAACCATAACAAACATAGAAGACTGGATACAGGAACCATACGAACGGTTTCCTCCGGATGTCAGAATGTATATAGTTATGTCTTGGCATATTTTACTTTTATTGTATTAGGGTGATTTGTGTTTAGGTATAATTGTTATTACAGATGCAAATGGATTTTAACAACAGGTTCTGGGAAATAAACTTTACTCACATAAATCATGACGTTTGCTTTGTGTATACTTTGTACTTTATCCTATAATCCCTTTTGCGTTACAAATCACAAACTCATAATCCTATTTAGCTGGTTGTAGTGGAAATCCTAGCCCGCGTTAGTACATGCAACCTACATGTAGCAACAGCCACTACAAAGCAGAAAAAAATCCATCTGTATAAGCAGTGCAGCGTAAAACCTACTGCCTGGCTTACAATAAGAGAAGTAATATGCTCCTACATCTTCAACCGCTTTCAATAATTAGTAGACATGAAGATTTGGTAGTAAAATGAGTATGGGTCGAGTGAATCTGGCAGATGATACATGCTGCCCAATCCATGGGCAGCATGTATAAGACAATGGCTACATGATTCCAGCCATGTACTGTATGCTTAACTCTGAAACATTGTGGAGTTTCGGAAAAAGACACACTTTAATAGTGTTGCATGCATGCCACTCAGTATATGAAGGCGATACAACAGAAACATGAGTTCTTTTTGAAATCCTGGGAAAATCTTACTCAGAGCGACCATTAAATATAATTCTCCACAATAGAGCGGAATTAACAGTTTACAGGCACATAGCTATGACACAGTTTTGAGCTGAAGTTGATCACGGTGGGTTTTATTCAAGCTTCTTTTCATCACACAGAATCACTTCTCTTCATGCAATGCTTTATCAACATACATGAAAGTCTAATATGAATAACTTCGAAGATTTGGCATGGATTTTTTCATCTGATGACTGTGTTTCATTCAAGACAAATGATTCCTCACACTTCAATAAAGGACCTCTTCAGGATGGTGCTTACACATAAGGTGTTCAGATATTATGTAGGCAAGAAGAAAAGAAATGGAGCACTCACCCGGTCCTTCTTGTGGCATTTCTTTAATCCATATTGAATGGTATCAACATCTCAATAAGGTGCATAGTGTAGGGGGCAGGGGAGTGAACAGGTGAACAAGCCTGATGGACGACGGTCATTTCGCATGTTACTGCACTTCAACGGGTCCATGTACCCGTAGAAGCGCAGTAACAGCGCAAAACGACCATCATCCTTCAGGCTTGTTCACCATTTAATATGGATTAAATAAATGCAACAAGAAGGACACATCATCAATATCTGAAATTGCTACATGATGATGTGTTGCCCTCTTTATGCACTGAAGATGGCATGTTCCTTGAGTTTTTCCAGCAAGATGGTGCACCACCACATTAAGGGTGTCAGATCCAAGCATTCCTACATGAACAGTTTCCTGTAAAGTGGATTGGTCATCGTGGGCCAGTTGAATGGCTACCAAGGTCTCGCGATCTGACCCCTTTAGACTTTTATCTTTGGGGTCATCTGAAGGCAATTATCTATGCTGTGAAGATACGAGATGTGTAACATCTGAAACAATGCATACTGGAAGCCTGTACTAGCATTTCTTTTGCGGTGTTGCTATCAGTGTGTCACAAGTGGAAGAAGAGGGTTGCATAGACAATCCAACACAATGGGCAGCACTTTGAACACATTTTATAAGTGCCCATAAACTTGCAAATAAATAAGAATAAACTTACATTAAAATCCAGCACACCATTGTTTTTCTTGTGAAATTCTCAATAAGTTTGATGTGTCACATGGCCCTCTTCCCATTTAAAAAAAATAAAGCTGGATCCAAAATGGCCGACTTCAAAATGGCTACCATGGTCACCACCCATCTTGAAAAGTTTGCCCCCTCCCATATATTAATGTGCCACAAACAGGAAGTTGATCTCACCAACCACTCCCATTTTATTTAGGTGTATCCATATAAATGGGCCACCCTGTACGTTTGATCATATTATTTTTATCTGCTTATGTCCGAGGCCAATAGGCACTATCATTGTAGGGCCAAATTAAATTAAAGGCTCTGTCCACGTTCATAACTAATTCTTTTACTGCTCCAATATATCTCAAATTAAAACTGAAGCAATTGTGCACATAATTGTTCCAACAGATCCTTGTCCAGGGGCCACATTGGTAGTCCGTAGCTGCTGAACCAGAGCCCTGCGAATCCTTGTCCAAACTTTTGGCTTACTTGTTGCCCGTTTTGACTGAGATGCCCAGTGCATTGTCATCATAAATTATCTTAGGCAATTCATACACAAGGTGCCTTTTTTTTAACTGATGAAGACTCGATGTTTAATTATATTTACTGCTTGCAATGTCTTCGTTCCTCCCTGGTCTAAAGTCACAATTTGGATTTATAGTGCGACCTTGACTTGTGCAAATAGCCTTTTCATAAAGGAAAAGGACTTTAACTCTAGCACCACCCACTGGATGTAGCAATCCTAAATGTCAGAATTGACCCTTTAACGTATCCTGCCACATGACTTTGGATAACAAGTCTAACCAGAAATTGCAAGACACGTGTTTCGGGGTGTTTGCCCCTCATTAGTGCAAATCAGGTGATCTGATAGGGTTAAGTGAGATGCCTCTGACTGGGTGTCTAAAAGGAAACTTTTCACATTGTAGAGAGTGCCAAACTGGTATAAGGAAACTTATAGGCCATGCAATGCTCCACTGGGAAATTAAATATGAAAATTGCCTTTTCAGATAAGAAGAAGACTTGTACTATAGTGCCACTAATTGGAAGTAGTCATCCTAAAAGGTAATATCAATTCTTTAATGAATCTTGCACAAAACTTAGAATAGGACTTAGACTTGTGGTTATGCTCTGCTCTTTTGCATGCACCATCGCTGCTTGTGGAAGAATATAGGAATTACTCAGTGCATGAAGCTCTCCACCACAATCAGCTAACTCCTCCTAAGTCTTTGCACAGCAGAAAGTTGTGTGTCTTCCACACACCTCTCTTGTACAGGCGGGATCATTTTTCCCTGGTATCTCCTGAACCACAGTTTTGCTGATGGGCTTTGCGGATACACTAGAGTTGAGATGAGTGCTGTAACAAGGTATGTCTCCCCTGCAAGCACAGCGATATATCTTTGTGGCATGGACAGGACAATGCTCATGCACTAAACTTGTAGGTTTCGCCAGGTTCTTGATGCATCACAGGTGCACCCGAATCTCCTGTGCATTACAGAGAAATGTAGATCTTAAAAAAAGTTTAAAAATAGCTACATGCAATGTTTTAAATGCTTTATAATACTTACATCATAAATAGATGCAAGATATTCAGACTCTAATGCTTTCAACAATTAACTTACTGGGCAAAGTGACTCCATGGGAAATGGCTGGTTGATCACATCAAGGCTACCTATTTGATAAGGGATGAGACAAGCCAAATATAAGATGGCAGATCCTTCCATTATTCTTTTATATTGAAATGATGGGAATTTCCCAGTGCTGTTTGAAAAATTATGACCTATTCTGTGCTCCTGAATATGGAGCACTGCAGAACCATTTAACAACATTTTATGATGGACTACAGATATGTTTGGAAAATTCAAATATCCATTTAAAGGGAATCTGTCACTCTTTTTTTGGACTATGAGCGGTCGGCATTGACATAAGGAGTTTATCTACAGCATTCTGTAACGCTGTAGCTAAGCCCCCGATGTAACCTGAAAGATAAGAAAAAAGAGTTATATTAATTATACTCACCCGGGGATCCGGTCCGGTCCGATGGGTGTTGTGGTCCAGCGCCTCCCATCTTCATACGATGCCATCCTCTTCTTCCCTTCCTGTCATGGCTCCGGCGCAGGCACACTGCTCTGCCCTGTTGAGGGCAGAGCAGAATACTGCAGTGAGCAGGCGCCAGACCTCTCCCAACGCCTGCGCACTGCAGGACTCTGTTCTGCCCTCAACAGGGCAGAGCAGTGCACCTGCGCCAGAGCCACAACAGGAAGGGAAGAAGAGGACGGCATCATGTGAAGATGAGAGGCGCCGGACCAGATCGCGACACCTATCGGACCGGACCGGATCCCCGGGTGAGTATAATCTAACTCTTTTTCTTATCTTTCAGGTTACATCGGGGGCTTATCTACAGCATTACAGAATACTGTAGATAAGCCACTGATGTCAATGCAGGCAGCTCATAGTCCAAAAAAAGGGTGAAAGATTCCCTTTAACACAATTTGCAAGTGCTGCAGTACATGTCGCCTCCCTGTTTAAGGGAAGACAGAGGAGACTGTCATTGGGGGATCACTTTGTTCTCAGCTCGAGTTCATGCCCGCAGAGTAAAGATTGCTGGACCATGCAGAATGGCTGCCAGCTATTTTTCTTCATTGCTTGCACTATAAATACTTCATAAGTATATACACCGTAATTCTTGTCTCATAGTGATTTTAATTTACAGACTTCCACTAGTTTTATGTACAGCAATTTCCTTATAAAATCCGTGCAGGAAGATGACATCACAGACACATTTTAATGTGACTACCTCACCGCACCAGAGCTTCCATTTTTCCACCACAACATTTCGCAGGTAAACAAATCCGTTTGGAAAAACAGCTGCACCAGCCCCGCTCCGAGATCAGCTGCCACAGCTAAACTCCAACAGGCCGGCACACAGTTCGAGACAAGTCAATAACAGCATGGAAATATTTTCTAACGGAACCTTACATCAGCACGGCCATAAAAGGTCAGCGCGAGACCCAACTCCAATAGATCCTCTCTTTCTGCTGTCCTAATGTTATTAGCAATGACTGTTTCCTGCTCAATCACACTCCCAAAGGATTTCCAATAAAGTTTTTATGTGCCATAACTGTTACATTAAATAAAGCTGAAAAGTATCGAGCCGAACTCTGAGTAAATCACTTCCCAAGCCCGGCAATTGAGTTAGAAGCGAGAATTATAGATCAGAGAAAGCCATTTTGTTTTCATTATTTGCTCTTTTTAATAAATATATATATAAAATGGACACCGAACATCCAATTTTCTGGTGTTTTTTAAAATATTTGTAATAGATTAGAATATTATCTGCTAGACGATGAATTTTTAGTTATTGATTTGAAACTTAAGAACCAAGACATTTTTTTTTTTAGACAATCAGTTTGGGTCGGAGTGTATTGTCATGTAGTCTTTACTCCAGGTACAAACAATACAGAATGACAACTATGGAAGTCATAGATGTAATGTAATGTAGACCTAATCTATCTCTGTGTGGCACAGCCAAAAGTTTTACCATAACTAGATTTCCCGCATCATGTTCCCACATGCTTTATGCATCCATTAGCCCTCTGTGTCTGTACTGTCACACACCTAACATTATGGCTGGTCCATACAATCAGGGCAACTGTTACCACCCACCTTTCGTGTCTACCTCTTTCCTCATAGACTGTAAGCTTGCGAGCAGGGCCCTCTTTCCTCTTGGTATTTGTTATAATCTACTGTATGTGATTATTGTTATGCTGTAATGTCTATTGTCTGTACAAATCCCCTCTGAAATGTAAAGTGCTGCGGAATATGTCGGCGCTATAAAAATAAAATTTATTATTATTATTATTATTATTATTATTATTATTATAATGTATCCAAAAAGATAAGAATGGTTTTACTAGCAAGATCTGTTTTTCATGTATGCTTGGTGACTGGGTGACCAAACAAAATTGCCCAGAGCTTACAGAATGGCTGACAATTACTGTAGAAAAGAATCTGGAATTTTTTTTCTCTAGACAAAGGGTTGCCTTCATCAAAGTTTATGACGAACCCTCGAAAGAACACCCTACTTTAGGCAGCTGGTTGTTACATCTGTGCTTTATTCTTAAGACATGTGTAGCTAGTTATAGTATAGTTGTACTATAGAGCCACAGTCACCATGTATGCCGAGGGAGATCACCGTAATGCCGATGACCTAGTGGGCCTGGTGGAAAGGTACCAGATGGTCAAAAGTTCCTTGGGAAAGCAGGGGGTCTTAACATTTTTATAATGGGGTTTCCAAAGGGGTCGACACCCAAAATAGGGGCATTATAGCTAATCAGGAGGCATCCAAGGGACCAGGAAGCATCTGAGCTGTTGCTGAAGGACCCATCTAATAATGTGATTTGTTGGAGGTATTACACCCCGGGTCACATAGCCGTCCGCTGCCCCATAACCACCGAGCTGATAGACTGAAGCCTTGGTCAGCGCTGCTCATATTATACATATTTTGCATGCAGTGCTGACCCTCAACTCAGCGAGGACTGCAGGTATGTCCCATATCAGTGAACAGAGTGTAAATGAATGGTCTATATGACCCAGAAAGCTTGGTAACCATAGTGAGGGCCACAGTTCCTCACCGACTGATTCCTGGCTAGATGGTGGGCGTCCACTGAATCCTTGGGACATTAAAAACTACCCTGTGGCCTGAGTGGTCAATAACACAAACTGTGGCAATGAGTTTAGTTGTTTTCAGTATGTCAGAATGCCAGCAAGGAGCTCCAACCACCTTCCGGATAGCTATGACCAAATCCTAGCTCCCCACAAGAAGTACGCAGCAGACTACCTGGATGACATTGTGATTTTCAGCCAGGATTTTGGAAGCCATCTAGGAAAAGTCGAGGCGACATTTGATGCTTTAAGGAAGGTGTGGTTTTCCATCAATGCGAGAAATGTGCAATGAGGATGGAAGAATCTAAATGGTTGGGTTATGTCATAGGCAGTGATGAGAACAAAGCCCAAGTGAATAAGGTTGATGCAATTCAGAATTTGCTACAACCACTCTCAAAGAAGCAGGTCAGAGTGTTTCTAGGCATCGTGGGCTACTACCATAGGTTCATCCCTAACTTCGCCATGATAGCGGCACCACTGACGGATCTCTTTAAGGGTTTCGAAGTCGGCTGTGTCCAAGTGGTTTCTGGAAGCTGAGACAGCATTCCATGGACTGAAGTTAGTCCTGTGTAAACAGCTAGTGTTGGTGGATCAAGACTTCTCCAAGGAGTTTGCGGTCCAGATGGACGCATCAGATGTCAGACTAGATGCCGTGTTATCTCAGGAAGTGAAAGGGGAAAGAAGACCCGATAATGTACCTGAGTCGGAAACTGTCTTCTTGTTAGAAAAACTACTCCATAGTGAAGAAGGACTGTTTGGCCATCAAGTGGGCATTGGACACTCTTGGGAAGGAAGATCAGGTTAGTGTCAGACCATGCCTTACTCAGGGGGATACGGGAGAAGAAGAGGAACAATGTCATGTGACAAGGTGGTTCCTAGCACTTTATGATTTTAGCTTCCATGTAGCGCATAGGCCCAAGAGATTATAAGGCACTACTGACGCTCTGTCAAAGATGCCAAGCCCTATGGCTTTGAGAAAAAGGGGGATATGTAAGATGGCTGCAGGACAGGTCATTGAGGTGAGATATGTATGATCAAGGTTGGTAGGCTCAGTGGTGTAAGCCTGGAAAAGCATGATCTTGCACATAAATTGCCGAGAAAGTTAATATGGCATGTCATAGACTGGGCTTATGAGCAGTCAGAGAGGTGAGTGGGACTGGCTGCTCACATATTCCCACCCCAGGGCATAGCACAGAAGATATAAGGGAGTCCAGTTGTATCCTTGGAGGAGGACTGTAAGTGGAGGTGTGCCTACCTCCAATGTTATCAGTCTCCTGCCAAAGACGTAGAACTGGACATATTATTCTGTTTGGATGAGCCCGTACTGTCACGTAGATACCTATTTACATGTACTATTTATTTTATTTTCCTTACGCCAAGAGGCTTCTTTTATGTTTGTTTTGTGGAAGGTTTATGAAGCTTTAATTTACAATCCCTCATGTTTTAAGAACTTTCTACTGGTGAATACCTCAAGCGCTACTGAGTGACTGGAATCCTTAAACTACACAGAACAGAGAAAAGAGAAGAATTAGCTGAGTAAAAGGACAAAACTAGCATTTGTAAGTACACAGTGCTGTATATTATGATGCTAGTGTAAGCAGGTTGCAGGATGCAGTGGCAGACAGGAGGCAGAGCAAGGGTTACCAACATATAACAATTTAATGGAGCAAGGTATTCCATTAAATTGTTAATAGTTAAAGGAGGGATGATAGGGATAACAAATGTAAGCAATAACAGTCCAGTGAAGGAATATATTGAGTCCTGTATGCTCCTCTGCAGCAGATGGTCCTGCAGGGGGGTTGTAAAACCGGCAGCGGCCAGGTGATGTCCTCAGATGGAGTCCTTAAAACAATGATCCGTCTTCTGGGGGCAGCGGTTGGTCTCAAGTACCTTCCGCTGAGCCCCTAGTCCATAAGCGCTGGCGGCTGTAGCAATCAAGGCCGCAGCTCGTTCCAAGTACAATTTGGATCGGTCAATGTTCACAGGCAGGGTAGGCCGCAGGTATATGCCCGGTACCCGGCCTTCTATGCTCTGCATGTGTGCAGTACTCACTGTCACGTTGCGCATGGCACCTCGATCTCTGACAGACGCAGGGCACCTGGCACTTTGTTCTGTCACAGTCACTCTCATGGTGGAGGGAGCCGGAAGGCACGGACTGTCACAGCGCTGGAGCTCGGAGGACGGAGCACACCTCTCAGTCTGGCATTCGCTGCCTGTTCGCTCCAAACTGCCTGCGGCAGCACGCGCTTTACTTTTTAAACTGCCTGGGTCATGAGGTCGGTCCGGCTTCTCATTCCTTTCCCTAGGCAACAAGCAAGGCAGCCTCAACAGTTCCAAACCCGTCTCGGTACAGGTACCCGAGGCCCGGTCTTCCTTCTTGCAATTACAATATATTACGAGGATAAAACCTATGATGGGAGTGCTTCTTCAAATTTAGTGCTTTTTCTGATTACTTTGATGCCACTGTGATGTGACCTTAAAGGGTTATTTCTAAAATCACAATGTTTTTTCAAACACATATTTAATCATTTATGTGAATGTAACAAATTTTAAATCTGCCCTGTATTTCACATCACCTTCCTCCTCCTCAAAGGATGCCCCTCCAAGCTCTATTTATCCTCCTGTTGCCAATGAAATTGTCCTGCTGTAGTTCCAGTGCTCCTGATTTCTCTCAGCTGGAAACCTGCTCTGCTCTACCTCCTGCACTGACACGGAGTGGGTTCTACCTTTAGAATACACTCTATGCCTCTTTGCTATGCTCGTATGCAGTACCCAGCCTGATCGATTGTATCTTATGCCATGTACATCAGAACAGTTGCCTGTGTAATTTTACATTGTTGTTACCTGGTTTCTAGTAAAGATCAACTCTCCTGCAGTCTTCGTCAACAGAGCTGCAGTGCTTGTAATTGCTAGAAAGTGCAGTATTGTATGTGACCTCCACTAGCCTGTATGACCTCCCTACTGTACAACGCCTGGGCATGCTCCTGATGAGACGGCGGATAGTCTCATGAGGGATCTCATCTCAGAACTGGCCTAAAGCATCCGCCAACTCCTGGACAGTCTGTGGTGCAACGTGACATTGGTGGATGGAGCGAGACTTGATGTCCCGGATGTGCTCAATCGGATTCAGGTCAGGGGAATGGGCGGGCCAGTCCATAGCTTCAATGCCTTCATCTTGCAGGAACTGCTGACTCACTCCAGCCACATGAGGTCTGGCATTGTCCTGCATTAGGAGGAACCCAGGGCCAACCGCACCAGCATATGGTCTCACAAGGGGTCTGAGGATCTCATCTCGGTACCTAACGGCAGTCAGGCTACCTCTGGCGAGCACATGGAGGGCTGTGCGGCTCACCAAAGAAATGCCACCCCACACCATTACTCACCATTACTGACACACTGCCAAACCGGTCATGCTGAAGGATGTTGCAGGCAGCAGATCACTCTCCTTGGCATCTCCAGACTCTGTCACTTCTGTCACATGTGCTCAGTGTGAACCTGCTTTCATCTGTGAAGAGCACAGGGTGCCAGTGGCGAATTTGCCAATCCTGGTGTTCTGTGGCAAATGCCAAGGGACCTGCATGGTGTTGGGCTGTGAGCACAACCCCTACCTGTTGACGTCGGGCACTCAGACCATCCTTATGGCGTTGGTTTCTAACCGTTTGCGCAGACACATGCACATTTGTGGCCTGCTGGAGGTCATTTTGCAGGGCTCTGGCTGTGCTCCTCCTGTTGCTCCTTGCACAAAGGTGGAGGTAGCAGTCCTGCTGCTGGGTTGTTGCCCTCTGACGACCCCCCTCCACGTCAACTGGTGTACTGGCCTGTCTCCAGGTAGCGCCTCCATCCTCTGGACACTACACTGACAGACACAGCAAACCTTTTTGCCACAGCACGCATTGATGTGCCATCCTGGATGAGCTGCACTACCTGAGCCACTTGTGTGGGTTGTAGAGTCCATCTCATGCTACTGTACCATGAGTGTGAAAGCACAACCAACATTCAAAAGTGACCAAAACATCAGCCAGAAAGCATTGGTACTGAGATATGGTCTGTGGTCCCCACCTGCAGAACCACTCCTTTCTTGAGTGTGTCTTGATAATTGCCAATAAATTCCATATGTTGTCTATTCCATTTGCACAACAGCATGTGAAATTGATTTTCAATCAGTGTTGCTTCCTAAGTGGACAGTTTGATTTCACAGAAGTTTGATTTACTTGGAGTTATACTCTGTTGTTTAAGTGTTCCCTTTATTTTTTGAGCAGTGTATGTGTGTATATATACAGTATATATATATATATATATATATATATACACACAGTATATCTATATACTATATATATATACATCCATATGTGAATAACCACATACGTAATCATAGTAAACATTGCAGTAATCATGCATCATCTCCCCCCAGATGATAATCACTGTAATTATTGCAGTAATCATCCATATCACCCACCATTCAGATTTATCAACATAGTAACAATCACTTGCAGTTGCTGTATGATATATAATTCGCCAGCCAATGTACATGGTATAATGGTTTTATTTATAAGGAGATAAAAAGTAATGGTGGAAATTTAAAAGTCCATAGCAAAAGTGGGTGTAAAGATAGTGTGAGGAGCTGGCCACGGACTAAAGACTATTGGAACAATGCACGTAGAGCAGAATCCACGGCTCTAAGGGACGCTGACTTTTTCCAGCACAGAGCACCAGTTACTTTTATCTTATTTGTTGTGTTTTATTAGAGATTTGCTTGCTCATCAGTTTATGGGCACAAATCTTTCCTAGAAAGAGTTCGGCCTCAGGAATCAATGTTTCCATTCAGTGGCAGTAAGCAGAGGAAGTATTGCGTGCTGGATCTTATGCATTCATAAGGCCAGACACAAGATTGATAATCAGGCAAAGCAATCCCTCCATTAATCTCATTAGTGTCTCACAGATAGTTACATTCAAATTATTTTGGCATGATATAGTGTAGTTGCATGGGAAATGTGTTACACCATATCACATAGTACATGATACTGTTCTGTATAAATGCCCATATAATTCACAATAAAATGCAAAAAATTTATGTAAAGTACACTGCTTACCCATAGTGTGTCAGGGATACTGAGTCCACCACATTACCCCACGTTTTGACATTTGCTTTTTCGAGGGGAAATATAAAAGACTTTGTCCTGCTGGTGTTTATTTAATACTACTAAGAGGTGTCAATTAAGTGGCACATGTGCACCGTGGTCCGTGCCATAGTTGTGGCCTCACTTCCAGCCATCATCGCACAGAACGCATTGCAGGTGACGTGTAACCTGGTGGTGACATCATTTACATGCACGAGCCGCTGTATTGATGCTTTAGGTTTATCAGCATGGCGTAAAGTTGCATTGCGCATATACACATTGGCACCAATGTTTCAGAAGTCTAATGTATGCGCCCATATTTATTAAGGAAAACTAAGCTTATAGAAAAATGGACTTGTAAATTAAATGTAACGGGTAAGTATTTATAGAGAACGATATCTATGAATTAATATCTCGCACTTAGGAAGCTAAATAGAAAAAATTACTATGTATAAAGATAAATTATGTGCACATAGTTGGCCATTTTTTGGTAGTCAAAATGGGGCAGCCATATTTGTATAGATTTTTAGCAGAGTATTTTTAGACGTGTGTTTTACTGTGTTTACAGCCTTTTGGTGGTGTGAACAAAGTCCTACAGACTTGTTCACAGTGTACATGGCCCATATGTTTGTATTCAATTGGTTTCTTGGTTTTGCAAGATTAGGCAGGTTTCCATCCCTCCCTTGTGGGCCTTGCACATTAAAGCCGTCTTCCACAGCGTGGCCACATCAGACATTACCTTTCTGAATCCTGCTCATATAGGTACTGTACACATGTTCAGGTTTTTAAATACATCAGTTAGGGACTGCGCTGAAGGGGTTACCTTGATGTTAGGTAGAGCGGCTTAGTAAACATTTTTTGCAAAAAACCTATGAACCAAATACCCTGTTTTGTATCTTTTTACTAGCACTTGCTATTTACTGTTACTTTTTTACAGCAGAGTATTTTTATACGTGTGTTTTTCTGTGTTTTTCTGTGTTTCAGTCTTTTGGTGGTGTGAACACTGTCCTGCAGACTTGTTTACTGTGTGCATGGCCCATATGCTTGTATTCATTTGCTTAGGAAGTTAAATAGAAAAAATTACAATGTATAAAGATAAATTATGTGCACATAGTTGGCCATTTTTTTGGTAGTCCAAATGGGGCAGCCATATTTGTAGGGATTTTTAGCAAAGTTTTGAATAGAAAAGTGGAGCTATCAATTAAGTATAAAACAGTTGTGTTCAATGAAAAAAAGATCAGGGTACGTAAATTATGATACTAATAAAATTCAGTGCAAGATAAATAGTGATAAATAACTATTCTGACTCCATAACTAGGCTTCAAGTGTGGTGCCCTTTGGACAGTGTTTCTAGGGATGTCTGTATTGAGGTAGTCCTCACATCAATAACTTCATCAGATAACTTCAACTCGACTGCAGAGGCATGTATGAAGATTCCAGAAATAGTTTTAGTCTCTGTATGAATTCTTGGATCATGCACATTAGTAACAGCATCAGCTGCAACAACAGCACTAGGTAAAAAGACAATTCTAAAACAGAGATGTGCAGAGCTGAACATTGAATGATGGCTGACAAACACTAACTGGGGAAGAAGGGAGGGGTTACTGACATCAGAGCTGGACTACAGAGAGAGAGACAGGACAAACTTCAAAAGGAAACCTGATTGCACAGTAGCATAACAACAACAATAGCATGATAATACAATACTGTATGATCACCAAGTCATGGGACATAACCATAACTTTATCTCATAAATGTTTCCGATAAAGAATATTGCTTGGTAAAGTGCAGTGTAAAATAAAAAAAAAAGAATAAATAAAGTGAAATTAATAGTGAATGATAAATTTATAAGGTAAAAAGTATCAAGATTAATATCTGTTGTAGACTACAACTGATTTTAAACTTGCTCCAATTAGGCCTCTGGCTCCACTCTGTTTCTAGTATTTACCCTGGGCTCCAACACCGCCAGTTGCTGCTCAGAAGTGCGGTCTGCAGTCAGCAATTGCTCCTGTGTTATTGGGGTTCAGTAACGTCAGCTGATCCCCTGCTGTGTGTCCGGCAATTTCTCCTGCTCTGTCCACATTCTAGTGGGAATGTGGACAGAGCAGGAGAAATTGCCGGACACACAGCAGGGGATCAGCTGACGTTGACCCCAGGAACACAGGAGCAAGTGTCGATTGTGCAGACGGCACTTCTTAGCAGCAACTGGTGGTGTTCGAGCCCAGGGTAAATACTAGAGACAGAGTGGAGCCAGAGGCCTAATTGGTGCAAATTTAAAATCAGTAGTAGAGTGAATGTGGACAGAGCAGGAGACATTGCCGGACACACAGCAGGGGAGCAGCTGACGTTACTGAACCCCACTAACACAGGAGCTAGTGTTTTTCTCTGTGCAGATGGCACTTCTGAGCAACAACTGGCGGTGTTGGAACCCAGGATCAATCATGGTGTAGGCTGAGGCCTACTTGGAGCAAGTTTAATATCTGATGTAGTTTGAATGTGGAGGGAGCAGGAGACATTGCCGGACATACAGCAGGGGAGCAGCTGGCGTTACTGAACCCCACTTACACAGGAGCTAGTGTTTTTCTCTGTGCAGACGGCACTTCTGAGCAACAACTGGCGGTGTTGGAGCCCAGGTTCAATCAAGGTTTAGGCTGAGGCCTAATTGGAGCAAGTTTTATATCTGATGTAGTTTGAATGTGGAGGCAGCAGGAGACTTTGCTGGACACACAGCAGGGGAGCAGCTGGCTTTACTGAACCCCACTAACACAGGAGCTAGTGTTTTTCTCTGTGCAGACGGCACTTCTGAGCAACAACTGGCGGTGTTGGAGCCCAGGGTCATTCATGGAGTAGGCTAAGGCCGAATTGGAGCAAGTTTAATATCTGATGTTGGGATGAATGTGGAGGGAGCAGGAGATATTGCCGGACACACAGCAGGGGAGCAGCTGGCATTACTGAACCCCACTAACACCGGAGCATGTGTTTTTCTCTGTGCAGACGGCACTTCTGACCAACAACTGGCGGTGTTGGAGCCCAGGGATAACAGTTCAGGTGGTAGAAACATGAACACAACAGGAGACCTGGATACTGTTGCCAACCAATTATTTTTTCTGGAAGAGGACTGGCAAATTCCGGCGAGATCCAGGCCTTGTTCATTTTCAGAAAAGTAAGCCGGTCAACGTTATCGGAGGATAGTCACGTGCGACGGTCTGTTAGTACACCACCTACGGCACTAAAAACGCGTTCCGATAATACACTAGCAGCAGGGCAAGCCAGCACCTCCAATGCATACTGGCTAAGCTCTGGCCATGTATCCAGCTTAGAGACCCAAAACTTGAAGGGGGAAGAGCCGTCTTGGAGTACACTGAGAGGGCAAGACATGTAGTATGTCACCATCTGACGGAAACGTTGCCTCCTGCTGACTGGAGCCGTCTGTGATGGTGTAGACATTTGTGGCAGGCACACAAAACTTTGCCACATTTGGGCCATACTGGTCTTGCCTTGTGCTGAGGCACTGCCTCTGCTTCCTCTTTGTGCAGAGCTTCCTCCACTGCCTCGACGCACAGAGCTGCTTTGTAAAGCACTAGCAGCACTGCTTTCGGGTGGAATGGAGAACATGATGGAATGCACCAGTGTGTCTTGGTACTCCCGCATTTTACGCTCCCAGTTCAACGGTGTTATGAGGCTTTGTAAGTTGTCCCGGTAGCGAGGATCTAGGAGTGTGAACACCCAATAATCAGCCGTGTTGAGAATGTGGGCAATGCGGCGGTCGTTTCTCAGGCACTGCAGCATGAAATCAACCATGTGCTGCAGACTCCCAACTGTCCAAGAAACGCTGTCCTCTGCTTGAGGCGTCATCTCTGCCTGCTCTGCATCACCCCACCCTCGCTCTGCATACTGACTACTAGAGCATTGTGTACCTCCCTCCTCTGGAAAGATGTCTTCCTCCTCCATTGACTCCTCCTCATCCTCCTCACAAAGTGTCCCCTGCCTAGGCCTTTGTGAGGAACCACATTGCGCAGACTGTCCAGAAGCAGATGGCATTTGTGACTCCTCATCCTCCACCTCTTCCAAAACCTCCTCCCTTAGTGCTTTCAGTGTTTTTTGAAGCAGGCAGATAAGGGGGACAGCCATGCTGACTAGTGCATCATCTGCACTCACCATCCGCGTGAAATCATCGAAGGCATGCAAAATGTGGCAGATGTCCTTCATAGAGGCCCACTCAGTGGTGCTGAAGTGTGACCGGCGCACAGTGCAACTTGTTTGCGCCTGATGCAGCTGGTACTCCATTACTGTTGCCTGCTGCTCACACAGCCGCTCCAACATATGTAACGTTGAATTCCACCTGGTGGGTAGGTCACATATGATGCGATGTTCCGGAAGGCGGAATCAGCGTTGCAGAGCTGCAATGCGCAATCTTGACATGCTGGAACGTCGCAGGTGAGCGCACTCTATGCGGACCTTGTGCAGCAGTGCATCAAGATCCGGATAGTCCCTCAGAAAGCTCTGCATGACCAAGTTGAGCACATGTGCCAGACATGGGATGTGAGTGAAGTTGCCTAGGCCCAGAGCTGACACCAGATTTCAGCCATTGTCACACACTACCAAGCCTGGCTGGAGATTCGCTGGCACAAACCACACATCACTCTCCTGCTTGATGGCATTCCAGAGCTCCTGTGCTGTGTGGCTTCGATTCCCCAAAGAAATTAATTTCAGTACGGCCTGTTGACGTTTGGCCACGGCTGTGCTCATATCGGGTAATCGTTCACGGGTCCATGTGGAGGTAGACCGTGACGGCTCCTGCAGCGCTGATTCAAAGGAAATGGAGTATGAGGAGGAGTCAATGTGTACAGACTGGATTCCTGCAATCCTTGGAGTTGGCAGAACATGCACAGCACCACTCTCAAGATCTGTACCCGGCTCCACAACATTGACCCAATGGACAGTGAGGGAAAGGTATCGTCCCTGTCCATGGTTACTGGTTCACGCATCGGTGGTCAGGTGGACCTTGCTACTGACGGCGTTTAGTAGCGCATGTTTAATTTTTCCCTCCACATGCTTTTGCAGGGCAGGGACGGTTTGCCTGCTGAAATAAAAGCGGCTGGGCACGTTGTATTGTGGGACTGCCAATGCCATGAAGTTACGAAAGGTGTCAGTCTCCACCTGCCTGAATGAGAGCATTTCAAGGGCCAGTAGTTTTGCAATGCCAGCATTCAGAGCCTGTGCTCGGGGATGGTTTGCCGAGTATGACTGCCTTTTCTCCGATGCCTGTGCTACCGATGGCTGTAGAGTGGCCTGGGAGTGTGAGGATGACAGGGAACGTGGTGCTGTGGGTGGAATGTCACTGTGTCTCTGGACAACAGTGACAGAGGTTCTTCCATGGCGATCCTGTGAGGAAGCCGAACCAGCTGTGTGTGAGCTGGAGGAAGAGGCTACAACATGAGCTGAAGAGGTGGTAGGTGGCACTGTAGGTTGGCCTACGTCTTCAGTGTGTTTTTGTAACTCCACCACGTGCTTGGTCCGCACATGTTTCCACATATTTGTGGTATTGAGGTTGCTGACACTTTTCCCTCTTTTGATTTTATGATTACACAGCTTGCATTTGACAAAGCAAATGTCATCTGCAACTGTGTCAAAAAAGGACCACGCACTGCAGGTCCTAGGAGCGCCCGTTTTGGGTTTTGGAAGAGGAATGCTCCTAACGGGTGCCGAAGTGGAGGCTACAGGCAACCAAGTCTGCCCCCTCCCTCTCCCTCCTGTTTTGGCCGTTCAGGGAATCTCTTCCTCAGAACTGCTCCCACCACCTTCCTGTTCCTCATGCCATGATGGGTCAAGGACCTCATCATCTACACTCCCCTCTTCAAACACCTGCTTCTCCTGGGTAGTCTCGCCAGCACAGTACGCACCAGAAAGTGGCACCTGAGTCTCATCATCTGATGCGTACTGAGGTATGCTGACCATAGGCAGTGGCCCACCCGCCTCTTCAGATTCAGAGGGACAAAGCAGTTGCGCATCACTGCATATTCCCTCTTCTTCACATTCTAGAATGCTGCTTGGCTGGCCCCCTGTTTCCAAGCCAAGAGATTCAGAGAACTGAAGTAGAGATGGCTCCTGTCCAGGGCTCTCTGACTCCCTGGGCAATTTGGCAGGTGGTGAAGAGACAGATGGTTGCTCTTCAGTGCTCTGGCCCTGAGAGGATGTGGCAGTAATTGAAGTCGATGCGTTAGCTGCCATCCATCCGACAACGGCTTCAATTTGTTCGTCCCGCAGCAGTGGGGTACAGCGAGGTCCTACAAAGCAGCGCATAAAGGACTGTTGCCTGGTAAAACTGGAGGATGCTGAGTCACTGGTGCCCACAGTGGGCACAGAATCCCCACGTCCTCTCCCTGCTGAAACTCCACGCCCATGACCACGTGCCTTACTCCCTGCCTTCTTCATCTTGGTAGACTGATAAAGATAGGCAGAAAAGTACAAAGGGGGGGCTTAGTGTGCTTATTCCTGAACAGCTGCTAACAGGTATAAGAAAAACTAATTTTATAAAGTGTGTGGACTACACTTTAATATGAGCTAATGTGGCCTACACAAATGTCAAGTGGAGTGTTTGGTGAACTTTATTTACGTGTTTTTTTTCAAAAAAACAAAAAGGATGTGACCAAGGATGAGAAAGCGATAGTATCACAAACTTTTTGGAGCTATTACAATGCAGGAAGGTAACCTACAATGCAATAGATGAGGCTCCAAAAAATAGGCTAATACTAATCTGGCTGTGGCTGCAGGGCACAAGCCAGAAAAAAGACTCCTCTATCCACTCCTATATAGTGTTTGCAACCAACCAATGTAGATGGATACGGATGGAAGCACACTAATAGGAGAAAAAAATCAGGAAAAATGAGCTGCAATAAAACAAAAAAAGGACTATGTATGAGGCAGTGACACATGCTGAGCAGACTGCAACCAGAGGTGGCTGCAGAACACACTACAACGTGAGCTGCAGTCACACACAGAGACCTCACAGACAGCCATGAACAGTGCAGAGAACTGGGCACTAGCACTGAAAGGCTGCAGAAAGGCTCTGCTGTCTACTCCTATAGTGTTTGCAACCATTGTAGATGGATACGGATGGATGCACACTAATAGGAGAATTAATGAAAAATGAGCAGCAATAAAGCAAAAATAAATATGTATGAGGCAGTGATGCACGCTAAGCGGCCTAAAACCAGAGGTGGCTGCAGGACACACTACAGCGTGAGCTGCACTCACACAGACCTTGCAGACAACTGTGAACAGCGCTGCAAGGCAAAAGAAAGCTACAGTGATTGATAATGTAGCCTGGGTCAAGCACAATATTATATAGCAAATCGCTGTCTCTAACTGTCCCTCAGAGTCTTGAACAGCAGCCTGTCCCTAACTGAATTCACAGCAGAGTGAACCCTAAATGGTGGCGGCAGCTTTTATAGTGCATCATGACATCATTTCAGCAGCCAATCACAGCCATGCCATTAGTTAACATGCCTACATGCCTAACAGGATGTGCCCACTCTTCTGAGGATTCCTCATTGGCTGAATCAAATCAAACTGGCTCATAGCATTATGGGAACTTCCGATTCCGGTATTCGATATGCAAAATGTATCGGAACTCTGTATCGGAATTCCGATACCGCGAATATCTGCCTATACCCGATATTTGCGGTATCGGAATGCTCAACACTAGTCACGATCCACCGACGTTTAAATTCACATGAGGTGAAACCAATTTATGTTATTGACCATGGGTATGTGCTATAATATACCACATGTGTGCTGTGTTACATAAAATATGATAATTAATTTGATATTGTTTGGAACCATTGGATGAAGAGAATGTTGTTGATCTCAAAATATTAATACAAGCAAGGCAGTTACCACAGGGTTATCAGCCTCACCTGGGTCCCTTTGTATTGAAGGGCATAATAGATATGGCCCCATATCGGCTTTTTACTTAGTGATCCTTCAAACTTCCCCTCATTTTGGGTGTCATCCTTGGAGTCTCATTTAAGTAGTCAGCCGAGATATTATCAGCTATGAGTACAGACTTAAGGTACTATCACACTTAGCATTGCACCAGCGATCCCGACCATCGATATGACGCGTTAAGGATCGCTGGTACATCGCTAAGTGGTCGCTAGTGAGCTGCCACACAGGCAGATCTCACCAGCAACATCGCTGGGGTCGGGGGTCGCTACTTACCTGTCACACTAGGCGATCCTGCGTCCTCCCGCCTGGCTCCACGCTTGTCGCTCACCTCTCCACAGGAAGCCCCAGCAGGAAGCTGACGACGAGAAACAGTCCTGGATGTTCTCGCGCGATCAGCGATAACCAGCGGGGGAGCGGGTCGTAGGTAAGTATCAGACACAGCGATATCACTAGCAATATCGCTATAACGTCACAAGTTATAGCGATATTGCTAGCACTAGCAATATCGCTTAGTGTGACAGTACCTTTATGTTTGGTCAAAACTCTATCAATCCTATCCCATCAACAATTCAAGGTGGATATACATCGAATCTGCTGTTTACCTTGTTTTGTTTTCTTTGAGGGGATCAACAGTTAAGGTCCCGTTACATTTAGCGATGCACCAGCGATCCCCACAACGATACGACCCGGTCAGGATCGCTGGTGCATCGCTAAATGATCGCTAGTGAGCTGCCAAACGACAATCACGAAAAATGGACCATCCCATTGTCACGCTATCCAGCGGGGAGCTGGGTCGGAGGTAAGTGTCACATGTAGCGAGATCGCTAGCGATATCGCTCTTGCTTCACAAAATCGGTGATGCGTTAGCGATATCACTAGCGATCTCACTATGTGTGAAGGGGGCTTTAGTCTCATTGAGTGACTTTTGCTACTTGATGGTTCTACTACTGTATTCCCATGATTTAAACGTGTTTTTAAAAGCGATAGCTTGTTGTTCAAATCTATCATTAGTAGACCAACTTCTTTGAGTACTTAGAAATTGTCCAACTGGGATAGCTTTAAAGATTGAGTGGATGTGGGCTGAGGAAGCAGGCAGCATGGAGTTAACTGCTAATCCCCTGCTAAATAAATCAGTTTGTATTGACCTTTCCACCTCAACACACAATTGTATATCCAAAGGCCAATTCTAGTTTTGTGCCATTTATAGGTCAATTTAATGATAAACGAATTGTGATTAAGAGTTTGCATGAAATCTATCAATTCAGTTTCAGCTCCCTTCCAAATCAGCAGGACATCATCTATATACCAAAACCATCACTGCACATGGTCAAAGGTGTGCGCTCCCTCTCCTATTTCCCAGTAATAGTACAGAGTGAACAGATTGACAATCCAACAATGAGCGAACAAAACTTCTGTTCATCAGGCAAAATAATTTTTAGGCTGACATAAAAATAATCTTTCTTGGCTCCACATTGTCCTTTATAAACAGAGCATGTGCTGTAGAGAAAAATAACAGTCTGTATGCACAGAATTATCTATTACTGGTCTATTATTGAGTATTCTGTGCACATATTAAATGCAGTCAGTCTATCTAAATGGGTTAGTGGCAAATATGGAGTCAGTTGGTGGTTGTTTAATGCCACAAGTTGACTAGTGTGGCATCCCAGGAGTGCAGTTGCCACAGTTGCATTGCCTCCCTCAAAGGGAGTGATGTCATGCTTGGAAGAAAGGAGGGTTCCCCTTGCCAGGTAACACCAGCATCCAACACTTTTCCTGACTTCAGACCAGAAGGAGGAGCTCTAACACCTGGTTTCAGGAGAGCTTCCCTAAAAGTTCTGGCCTGGAGGCGGGGTTAGTCAGTCTGTGAGAGTGAGAGGAGGGAAGTGAAAGAGAACCTGGGGAGTGGAGCTGTGACCAAGCTCACCCCAGTGCCGAGTACTAGAAACCGGACGCCGGAGTCCGTGGCTGTGAGGGTAAAGTTGCCCTTAGCCTGTCCTAGCTAAGAGACTGTAAAGAATGATTATTTACTGCATATAATGGTTAGTTTCCGTAGCATGGGGTGGAGTAAGACAATAACCATAATATGCAGTAAGTAATCATCCATCATCACATGCTTTTAGTCCCCACCTCCAGACAGTAACTATGGCACGAGTTGTGCTGCATGTAACAATATCATAAAAATAAATGGCTCATTAATATGAGATTATTAAATGCAGCTTTTGCCATGGTTAGTGTTTGAGGGAAAGGGTGGTGGGTGGAGGGCTTATTATACTAACGGGTTTAGGCCCCGTCGTCCTCACCTCTTAAACAGTAATCATGGCATGTCTCGCATTTAGCAATCTTAAAATATAAAGCCCCAGGCAATAGATTAAGTGATTTAACGTTTACCTGTCAGCAGGATTTTGCACAGTAACCTACAGACAGTGTTAGGTCAATGCAGTTATACTGATTAAAATGATACCTTGGTTGATGAAATCTGTCTTGTAGTTTTTGTTTAATCTTTATTTTAAGTTTGGAGTTAATGATATGCTCGTGAACAGGGGCAGCCTGTGGGGTCTTCATGTGGTGCTCTTAATCTGACCTAAACACAGAAAAATCTCCTCAATTCAAGTCTACATGTGGAAATGATGTACACAATGTGGTCCCCATATAACAATAATGTCTCCCATTCTGGCCCCCATACAGCGACATGTTTATATTGTGGCCATTATACAGCACTAGTATCCCTCATTTTGACCCAATACAGCAATAATATCCCCAATTCTGGACTAAATATGGTAATAATGACCTCATTATGGATGCCATAAAGCAATAATGTCCCCCATTTTAGCCCATTATAGTATAATATGGCCCTCATATTGTAATAATATATATTGTAGTTGTATTATATTTTGTGATCACCACTAAGTAATAAATTAGCTAATTGTGGCCCCATACACTATGAAGTCCCCCACTGTTGTGCTCCTGTAATAAAAAAAATAATCACTCCACTCACCTGTCCCCACTTCCATGGCGGCAGCACCTTCTTGCTCCTCTATCACCTAGTTCAGGCAGCACAATGCAGTAACATCATTGTGCCACCTGCTATGGTATGCTTGACATTACTTGCTGATGCTGGTTTATTATAGGTCAGTGACTCCAATAGATATTCCCGGGCAGGGAACCAGTGATTTTCTCTTTCATAATACTTTTAAACTTTTAATCTGAGGATGCACGTCCAGCTTAAAATATATATCTTTGTACTGTGTTAACCACCAGAAAGAAAAATAATTAGAATTGAGTGTCCTCAGTGGTTTATACCTTTTAATGTTAACTGAAAAGATGGTAACAAATTGCAAGCTTTCGAGACTACTCAGGTCTCTTCATCAGGCTAGACTAACACAAAATCTGAAGAATCACATATTTATGCACAAAACAGCACAGATATAACGCATTTAATAAGACAAGTGACGCGAAGCAGCACTATCATTATGGGAGAGGGAAAAACATAAATATTGGAACAGTTCATAGATAAGGAGTGTGAATCTTTTATTGTCCTCTGATTGGGGTCTGGTTCTGTGCTGTGTGATGCCCTTAGAAGGTCTGAAAAGCAAATTCCTTAATTGATGTAAAAAGCCATAAATCCATGCGACACATTCATTCCTGCATTGAGTGTGTCAAAAGTTGTCATCAGTTTATACTCCCAGACCCTTCTGTCTCTCTGAGATTTGAAATTACCTTTCAAAGCAAGTAATTTCATGTCTATGTTGCTGTGATCCGGCATACAAAAATGTTTGGCCACAGGTAGATCCATTCTTTTTTCACTTACTGTGTGGCGATGAGCATTCATCCTTGTTCTCAGTTTTTGCCCTGTCTCCCCCACATACAGACCCCCAGTTGGACATTTAGTAGCTTAAGATAGCGCTTTCACCAGCGGTAACCTCTCTGTTTTGAGCATCTACACTCTGACAGAGAAGCAACAGCATTTTTCCACCCCCTGTAATTCAGCTGATATTGCAGTCTGAGACCAGATGCACATCATAACTTATAGCTGTAATAGTTTTCCTACTGCTAACAGATCAGTGATGTGAAACTACAAATGCTGCTTTCTTGATGCATATAGTAGAAGACAATATTGTCTGCCATATGTGTCAACTTTGTATCATTTGCAGTTGCACACCACTGATATGCCAGCAACAGGCAACAGACACAGCTCAGCTCTTCACTGCCTGGTTATTACAAGATCTATTGTGGAGAAATGTAGGAGAGCTGAGCTCTGAGATAAACCAGCTAACAATGATATAAAACCACAATGCAGTGCAGTATAGTAGATAACAGAAGATAAAATTAGCAAAGAAGAATGCTGTAGAGGAGCAGAGAGTGCACAGAGCCATAAGGTGAATTCACCTCTTAGATTAGCTTGATAATAACTCAGAGAGGTGGGACTTGTCACTTACACATTGGAGAGGTGGGAGGTGATTCTGCAGCACTGAGGAGAAGCAAGTGCTTCTGGGAAAAAAAAGTTTGGGCATTTTAAAAATAGGACTGTCCATGCTGCTATGTGAAGCTGAATACACAAAGGTACAAGTGAGAAGCTTTATGTTGAACTTTTTTTGGAAATTAAGAATGTGTACAGTATGCATTTACTGTGCTCTGAGAAAAATAATGCAATTGTGGGAATAATCTTTGAAATAGTCCTGTATTAATGATCATGTTCAGACAAAAGCGAAAAAATCTACTTTGATTTAATGTAGTCACACAATAATAGGGGGTGATTGCTTTTTCTTCAATGTAAGGAAATCCTATGGTGAGAAAAAAAAACTTACAGTCGGTAATGCTAATGGGTTCTTGTGACAGCTGATGGTAATTACTAAATACTATGGATGATTTTCATGGGCTGGTAATTACCCTGTTATTAAAACATCACAAATTAGCAACTTTGTCAGTGAATAGCTGTTAATTACCATGGCGGTGCCCTCTGACAGCCAAACTTATCATGGGGAGATGTTTAACACTTGTCCAGCAGAGATTCAGAAGAGTACGTGATCCAGTCATTGTGAAGGGTGAATGTTCTTAAGCCATCACCTGCAGGCACTCATCACCAGCACACGTATGCATGCACGCTCTGCGTGATCATAAGATGTGACTCATGGAATGCACTCAATTATGATTCCCTCGCTCCCCGAGGTTTTGTATTCCGATTTTCTCATTAGCGATTTCACAAAAGACCTATAGATGAAGGCAAGCCTTCTTTAATGTAGATAGAATAAGATTAATGACTAGGTCAGTAGTTGTACAGAGGTTACTATATTGAATAACGATTTAGGGGAATTAAAGGAAATACTTGGAGAAAACAAAATAGAAATAATTTAGAATGAATGAGTAAGTCACAATCTATAGACACAATATAAGACTGACCGTCCTTTACTATTGGTGTTGTGCTATTCTGGCATAAGTTACTTTTTGGCATAAATCAATTTAGAAAATTACGATTGATTTGTTCCAAATTGAACAAATGTTTGCACCTTTATGCACTAATCAAAAGTGTCTAGAAAAGGAGGCATGGCTTTGTGCAAGATTTATTCTCTGTGCCACGTTTTAACTGCGAAATTATGTATGATCAAGGGCATTTTTTCTGTCACTTTGTTGGGGTGTTTTTTTTAGGCTTGCATAGTTTTCAAAATGTTGCACTATGCATGCTGAATTTGTGAGCAGAGGGAAAGAAACGCCAGCGAGCAAGCCTTCAGAGAGTAGTGAAGAAAGACTTATTATTATGTCTAAATAGAAAAATAGCAACGATCGTGAAAAAAATGTGTATTTCCACATTTTTTATGGTACAATATAGTAAGACATTACCTTATTTGTAAATGACAAATGCAATAAAGTTAAAATGAGAATTTCAGTTTTTCTCATTAATGTACACTCTGCACCCCATCTTGACTGAAAAAAACCCCAGAAATGTAGAAATGTTTGCAAATGCATTAAAAAACAAAAACTGAAATATCACATGGTCATAAGTATTCATACCCTTTGCTCAGTATTGAGTAGAAGCACTCTTTTGCGCTAGTACAGCCATGAGTCTTCTTGGGAATGATGCAACAAGTTTTTCACACCTGGATTTGGGGATCCTCTGCCATTCTTCCTTGCAGATCCTCTCCAGTTCCATCAGGTTGGTTTGTGAACGTTGGTGGATAGCCATTTTCAGGTCTCTACAGAGATGCTCCGTTGGGTTTAGGTCAGGGCTCTGGCTGGGCCAGTCAAGAATGATCACAGAGTTGTTCTGAAGTCACTCCTTTGTTATTTTAGCTGTGTGCTTAGGGTCAATGTCTTGTTGGAAAGTGAACCTTCGGCTAAGTCTGAGGTCCAGAGCAATATGGAAGAGTTTTTCATCCAGTATCTCTCTGTACTTGGCCGCATTCATGTTTCCTTCAATTGCAACCAGTCGTCCTTTCCCTGCAGCTGAAAATCACCCCAATAGCATCATTCTGCCACCACCATGTTTCACTGTTGGGACTGTATTGGGCAGGTGATGAGCAGTGCCTGGTTTGCACCACACATACCGCTTAGAATTATCACCAAAAAGTTCTATCTTCATCTCATCAGACCAGAGAATGTTATTTCTCATAGTATTGGAATCCTTCATGTGTTTTTTCGCAAAGTCTATGCAGGCTTTCATATGTTTGGCACTGAGGAGAGGCTTCCATTGGGCCATTCTGCCATAAAGGTCCAATTGGTGTAGGGCTGCAGTGATAGTTGACTTTGTAGAACTTTCTTCCATCTCCCTACTGCATCTGTGGAGCTCAGCTATAGTGATCTTGGGATTCTTCTTTACCTCTCTCACCAAGGCTCTTCTCCCATGATTGCTCAATTTGGATGGACAGCCAGGTCTATGAAGACTTCTGGTGGTCCCAAACTTCTTCCATTTAAGAATTATGGAGGCTACTGTGCACATAGGAACTGTGACGTCCGTCTGGTGCGAGTCTGAGCTGCAGGTAAGACAGCACCCCGAGAAACCCCAAGACCATTGGGATCTGGAATTACAGCAGAGCCCAAAAGGTAGCTGCCTATAAGAGCAGCAGACCAGAGCAGGACGGTTGCCAGAAAGGGATTAATAAATGGGACCAAAATCGTAGTCAGGAGTCCAAGTCAAAACCAGGCGGGCGGCAGAGGTACAAAATCAGCAGGATGAAGCAGAGTCAAAAGGCCAAGGTCAGAGTCAACGGGAGAGCAGCAGAGGTACAAAAATCGGCAGGCGGAAGCAGAGTCAAAATCAAGGCCAAGGTCAGAGTCACCGGGAGAGCAGCAGAGGTACAAAATCGGCATGCTGAAGAGGGGTCAGAAATCCAGGCTAAGGTCAAAGTCAAGAATAGAAAATTAAACACTAGCACACTGGGGAAACCAAGACTATATCTGGCGGCCTGCAGGACAGGCCCCAAATTATTTAAAGGATAAGACTATTCCTCACAGGCTCACAGTCTGATGACCTCATCTGGACCGCCCCCAGAACCAGGCCAGATGGCGATGCACCAACCCCTTCACCTCTGACAGAGGAGCAAAGCCTGCATCCACCAGATGCCTGCGCAGGAGCCCCTTCTCTGTCACCACCATCACCCATGGGAGAACCACGGCGATGCCCTATGACAGAGGCATGCATCAAAGGAGCGGACCCACATAAGGGCATAGCCCTCCTGTCGCCAGCACCACCAGTCGAAGGTGTCCGGCGCCTCCCAGTGGCCGAGGCAGGAACGGCAGCCCCCGAGTCCGACGGCGATGTGACAGTACGGCGCCTCCCAGTGGCCGAGGCCGGAACACCAGCCCCTGAGTCCGACAGCGACATGACAAGAACCTTGAGCACTGCAGTAATTATTTTGTAACCTGGGCCAGATCTGTGCCTTGCCACAATTCTGTCTCTGAGCTCCTTGGCCGATTCCTTTGATCTCATGATTCTCATTTGGTCTGACATGCACTGTGAGCTGTGAGGTCTTATATAGACAGGTGTGTGCCTCTACAAATCAAGTCTTATCAGTTTAATTAGATACAGCTGGACTCCAAAGAAGGAGTAGAACTATCTCAAGGAGAATCACAAGGAAATGGACATCATGTGACTTCAGTATGAGTGTCTGAGCAAAGGGTCTGAATACTTATGACCATGTGATATTTCAGTTTTTCATTTTTAATAAATGAGCAAAACTTTCTACATTTTTGCTTTTTTTTTCAGTCAAGATGGGGTGCAGAGTATACATTAATGAAAAAAAAATGAACTTTTTTGAATTTGCAAAATGGCTGCAATGAAAGAAAAGAGTGAAAAATTTAAAGGGGTCTAAATGCTTCCTGTACCCACTGTATACCATCCCATTTTACAACTTTTTTTTAAAATTGCATGTCATAAATGTGCGCAATATTATATGAGAAAGCAAACCCAACCCGTCTTCACAAACAGAAACCTGAACTGTCAGTATAGGTGTAAAGTAAATGAGAAATGGCTCAAAATAATATTAACCCCTTAACGGCAGCCGATAAGCCTGTTAATGCCGCTGAGAAATGAGGGTATAGCTCCCCCCAGCATTGTAAAATGTGTCATATAAGCTCCAAAGTCACTTCAAATGTAATGTGGCCTTAAACAAATGGTTTTCTAAATTTTGTTGGAAAAATGAGAAATTGCTGGTCAACTTTTAACCCTTCTAACTTCCTAACAAAAAAAAAATCATGTTTACAAAATTGTACTGATCTAAAGTACTGTATACATATGGGAAATGTTCTTTATGAACTATTTTGTATGACATAACTATCTGATTTAAGGGCAAAAATTTTAAAAGTTTGAAAATTAGTAAATTTCCAAAAATTTTTGCCAAATTTCAGATTTTTCATAAATAAACGCAAATCATAGAGAAGAAATTGTACTATTATAAAGTTCAATGTGTCCCAAAAAAACAATCTCACCATACCTTGAAGAGTTCCAGGATTATTACCACATAAAGTGACACTGGTCAGAATTGTAAAATTTGGCTCGGTCATTAAGATCAAACTTGGCTCGGTCACTAGGGGGTTAATATGTTGTTCACTGCCTTTAAGGGTGGTCCACTACTTGGACAACCCCTTCATGAATTAAACGTTTGGCCCTGATAAAATAAAAACCCATGCTCACCTCTAGTGCTGGTACTGTTCCAGCAGTGTCTGCACTCCCTGTCCCAGGACTATCGTGCGCTTGTTATGACTTGTCATCCTGGCATCACTGTCCCCACCTTCGGACTAATCAAACATGAAGTGGAAGTCCAGGCTGCAGCTGCGCTCTCACTTCCTCTTCATGTTCAATTTGAAAGAAGGCAGGGACTGAGACGATCACGTGTCACAACAACAGTTCGGGAGCCCCGAGAAGAGCGAGTGCAGACCCCGCAGGATTGTCACCAGCACAGAAGGTCAGTATTAGCATTTTTATTTTATCGGGCAAAGTGTGGGATAGGAGAAGTGGTCCAAGTAGTGGACAACTTCTTTAACCCCTTAGTGAAGGAGCCAATTTTAGCCTTAATGACAAAACCACATTTTGTAAATCTGACCAGTGTCACTTCAGTGATTCTGAGAATGTATTTAATGACACATTGTACATTGTTAGTGATAAATTTAGGTCAATATGTTTTGCGCCTATTTGTCAAAATATCGGAACTTTGGTCAAAATTTTGAAAAAGTCAAACATTTTCAAACTTTCAATTTTTATATCCTTAAACCAGTTAGTCGTGGTAATAAATAACCCATATGTCTGTTTTATATCTGCATAATTTTTTCAAACATTTTCTTTTGTTAAAGTTGCTAGAAGGGTTAAATGTTTAGCAGGAATTTTTCATTTTTTCTTCAATAAACTAACAAAAACCTGCTTCTATATTCAGATTGAAATGGACTTTGTGGGGCCTTTATTTTGGAAACTCACCAAAAATAATACCATTTTAAAAACCACACCCATCAAATACTTTAAAACTGCTTTCAGGAAAAATACAATTGGAATGAAAAATAGATTGAACACTTTCCTCAAAAATGTTGCTTTAGCCTCAATTATTTTCACTTTCACTAGGAATAGCATGAGAAAATGTTGGGCAGTTTCTTCTGAAACTGCCCAACATGTGGTCAGAAGCCTCTTCTTGGACAAATGACAGGCCAAGGAAGAGAAGGAGCACCATTTTAAATTTTTTTACACAAAATTATATGAAATAGATTGAGGGCATTGTGTCACATTTGAAGGGCCCCTTAGTTGCCCTTCAAGGATTTTATCCAGGGCATTTTGAGCTCACAGGTTGTACGTAGAATTTGCTAACATTAGGTTGTTATATTGAAAATTTTCATTTTTTTCCAGAAAATGTTGCTTTAGATCCAAATTTTTCACTTTTGCAATAGGTAACACCAAAAATTGTTCCACAGTTTGTTACCCACTTTCTCCTAAGCACAACAAATGCCCCACATGTAATCAAAGAGTTCTGTTTGGAAACACAACAGGGCTTGGAAGGGAAAAAGTGACATTTGGTATTTAGAAGGTAAATTTAGCTGAAACAGATTGCAGACACCATTTGTCTCATTTGCTGAACCCATGAGGTACAAAAACAGTAGAAACTCCCAAAAGTGACCCCATTTTGCAAACTAGATCCATCAAAGAATTCTCATAGGGGTGTGTTGAGCAAATCAAACCTGTAGGTGCTTCATAGAACTTCTTGAAATTTGTATGTGAAGATGAAAATTAAGCTTTTTCAGTTAAAATGTTGTGGCCCCAAATTTTTAATTTTCACAATGGCTAATAGGAGAAAATGTACTAAATAATTTGTTTTGGCATTTCTCTTGAATACCATGATACACCATATGTGGTCAAAAATTGCTGTTTGGGCACATGGCAAGCCTCAGAAAGGTAAGATTGTGAATGCCATGTCGCATTTGCAGATCCCCTGACATGTCAAAACAGCAGAAACTGCCCAAAAGTGACCCTATTTTGGAAACTGGACCCCTCAAGGAATTCATCTTTTGGTGTACTGAGTATTTTTAATCTACAGGTGATTCACAAAACTTTACAACATTTAAAAGTAAATACAAAAAAATTAAATTTTTTCCACTTAAATACAGTTTTAGCACCAATGTATAATTAACACGTGGCGTAATAGAAGAAAATGGATATCATCATTTGTTATGCGATTTTTACCGAAAGTGGCAGTACCATATGTGTGGTTGTACACTATAGTTTGAGCACACAGCAGGTATCGGATGGAAAAGAGCCCTACTGTTACACCCGGTCCCTGTCCTGGCTCTGCACCTCGGTCTGATCCTGCTCCAAATTCAGGGCACTCACCTCGTGCCTTGCACGCTGTGCCTGTGCAGCAGCCGGCTCCCTGTGTGTCCCATCCTGCTTCTCAGCGTTCAGTTCTCTCCCCTCCCCCCACCTCCCGGCGTCCTGTTGGCAGGTCTTCAGCCAGAGCTATTAGGGCATGCGCGCATGCCCCCCTGGCTTCTTAAAGGGACAGTGTGCATTTTTCAAAATAAGCAATTATCCAATGGCAGCGCACTGGCTGCTATTTCTGGCCTCTCCTCCATAGGGAGAGTGCCGGAGCAATGAGTATCAATCATTGCCACATCCGGTTCTGTTGCTAACCTGTCTGCGCTGCGTAGCAGTCTCTGTGCACTTTCTTATGCTGTCTGTCTCCATAGAAATATCTGAATCCTGATAACCCTTATTATACCTGCAATCATCTGGGCAAAAGCCATCCCGTTCCGCCAACAGCCATCCGAGTCCGAGAACTGAGTCAAGGTTACCGGAGCCAGCTACACACCATCTACCGGGATCCAGGACCCGTCTCATTACAAACTCTACTGTCATTTCTGTTATCCCTTTTGGTCCCGCTGAGACAGCTGCCACGTGTCCAGGGTCTAACTGGAGGTAGCACCTGTGTCCTCCGGGTATTCCATTCTGGTCCTGTCTGAGGGGCTTTACTACGGGTACCCGAGGCTCACTAGTTACGCCCCCTTCGGTGCCCCCCTGGACCATGGTCCCGAGGTTCCACTTAAAAATAAAAAACTAATGTGAACTTCACCATCTCTGCCTCCGCTTCCATTCGTCACACCTACTTTGCTTTTAGAAGGCAGATTCCATTTGAGCAGATTGCAGGCTCCATTAAATAAGCCCCTGAGGTGCCAAAACAGAAAAAAGAAAAAAAAAAAACAATTGATCCCATTTTGTAAACTAAATCCCTCAAAGAATTCATCTAATGTTGTACTGACCATTTTTAAGTCATAGGTAATTCACAAAAGGTTCTAACATTTAATAGTAAAAACAAAAAAAATTATGTTTTTTCCACTGAAATACTGTTTTAGAATGAAAATTATAATTTACATGAGGGGTAATAGGAGAAGATGGACCCCATAATTTATTATGCAATTTTTACCAAATGTGCCAGTACCCCACAAGTGGCTGTACACAACTGTTTGAGCACATGAAAGGGATCAGATGGGAAGGAGCGCTACTTTGCTTTTATAAGGCAGATTCCGTTTGAATAGATTGTGGACACCATTAGCTGAGCCCATGAGGTGGCACAATAAAGTGAAAAACCCACAAGTGACCTCATATTGGAAACTTTACTGCTTAAGGAATTCATTTAGGAGTGTAGTGAGTATTTTGAACCCACAGGTGCCTCACGTGAAAATGTAACTTTTTAGTGGAAAAATTTAATTTTTTTTAATTTGCTCCAAATTTGTCAGTTACACAAGGGTTAATAGGTGAAACTGGACCCCACAATTTATTGAGCAATTTCTTCCAAACATGGTGATGCCCCATATGTCATCTAAAACTACTATTTGGCCACATGTCAGGGCTAGGAAGCAAGGAGAGCTATTTAGCTTCTGGAGAACAGATTTTGCTAGAATATCTTGTGGGCGATGTTTGCGGAGCCCTTAAAGTGGCAGAACAGCAGAAAAAAATACAAAAGTGACAATATTGTAGAGCTTGTATCTTTCAATTAATTCATCTACGGCTGCAGTGACTATTTTGTAACATCCACACCAGGCTTCTTTTCTGAAGAATTTCAAATCTGACTGTTTAGCGCCCATACATTGTGTTGCCATACAGTGTAGCACCCCAATACAGTGTAGTGCCGGTCTACATTGCGCCCAGCTTGTCTTTCTGAAGACATGCATCCCGTAAATTGTTAAGCGCACACTTCTCACTACAATAATGCCAAACATGTGGCCGCTTATTGTGGTTTAAGCACAGGTAAGCTCAGAAGAAGAGGGGCATTGGATTTGCATGCTCAGATTTCAATGGATTTTATTTGAGGAGGTGGGAGCCATGTTGCTTTTCCAGAATCTTTGTTTTACTAAAGTGTGAACTCCTATAGTTCCAGTAAAAGATGAAGGACCTGAGTGCGGGATGGTTTTGTGCAGGATAAATTAGGGTTTTTATTGGTAACACTTAGGAGTACATAACATTTATAATTACTTTCAGTATATGGCAGAGATCACATTCTTCCTCTCTACAGTGAGCACTTACATCGGGGTTTCTGTGTAAATCCCAAAAAACCTTGGATGAAACCACCCACCATAATGAGGCAGATGGAGACACTTTGGAGTTCATTTGGCGTCTGTTCTAGTGGCATTCATGTTTTAGGCATGTTCAAATCTGTTGTCACGCACAATTGTGCGCTAAAAAGACACCTAAAGTGATGGGACACCAGTGCCACAGAGACCTGGCAGAGTCCAAAGTGATTCTATGTGCCTCATTAGTGAGTAGTTCTGTCGGGGATGTAAGTGCTCAGCGTAGAGAACAGGATAAATGTGACGCAAGACTTGTTTTGATTTTTAGGAGGCAGAATGAAAAAATAAACATCAGTAAAAGAATAGTTCTTGTTTTTTTTGCGAAGTTCACTGTGCGGTATAAGTGATGATAAGGCAGATATATTTTTCATGTCGGTGCAATTAAAGTGATACCAGACTTGCTGTATATCAGGTTTTTTATGCTTGTCTGCTATCACACAGTAAAAATTATTTTTTGTAAGAAAAATAGCTTTCTTTGAGAGCTCTAATTTTTCTTTATTTTTTGACCACCAGAGCTGTATGAGGGCTTATTTTTTTGCTCGACGAATTGGAGATTTTTTTGGTGCCATTTTGGGGTACATTTTTTATCCTTTTTTAATCAGGCTTTTCAGATGCAGAATGCAATACAATTATTCTTTTTTTACATAGTTTACCGTGCATTAAGTGATATGGCCGATTTGCTCTTTGAGTGAGTGTGACTACAGCGATACCAGATTTATATAAGTTTTTTAAGCTTTGCTATTTTTACAAACTAAAAATAATATTTCACCAAAATGAATTTGTTTTTGCATCTCAATATTCTGAGAGCTGTAACTTTTTATTTTTTAGCTGAATGATCCACATTGGGGTTTGTTTTTTGTTGGATGATTCAGCATTTTTATTTATACCATTTTTTTTTGCATATGTCTTTTTGATTGCTTTTTATTACATTTTTTGCATGTCAGTATGATGAAAAAGTAACATTTTTGGCATTTTTTAAATTTTTTATGGTGTTCGCCATACGGAATAAATAAACAAAGAATGTTGTAGTATGTTCAAAACACGTTGCTTTTCATTCATTTGCCTTCGATATACTTACTTTTTTATACATTTTATTTTACTTTTTTAAAATTTTCACTTAGTTCCAATATAGGACATGTATATTTTTTACTTTAATTGCTGGTTACATACATTGCAATACTCGTGTACTACAGTGATTGAGACTTGTCAATGAGTCACTTACAGAGCCTGTGGGACTTATAGCTGAATCATACTGGCCACCGTACCCTGGGGTCATCAGATGACTTCAGGGTACCATGGCAACGATCAGCACCTATGATTACAATTGCGGGGGGGTCAATAATTCCAAAAGGAGTTCAACCACTTTTTAACCACTTACATACGACTGTCGCTATTAATAGTTGAATTTAAGGGGCTAATCGGCCTCGATCGCTAAGAAAACCATCCAGGGCCAATTCCGCAAGGTGTCAGCTGTCATGTACCCCAGTTGGGAAGCAGTATTCATTTGTTCCTCAGCGCTAATAAAAAGCAGCGCTGAAGAATAATGCACCCGGAATGACCACCATTAAAAAGCATACCGGCGGTCATTAAGGCGTTAACTCAGTTCCTTTTTTTGCCATAAATGCCTAAGGAAAATGTCCCTAATAAATCCCATATACTTTTCCTGCCAATTGTCATGATACTGTATTTTATGCCTTTCTGTTTCACTTCTTGACCCTTCACTTCATCTTCAGAGTTCCCTGCTTCCCCAAGACAGAGGTAATCATACTCCCTATAATTCCACCCAAATTCCTCCTACTTACCCCTGCATCATCACACTTAGCTTCAGGATTATGTCCTGTTTACCACACTACTGCAGGCAAGTCACTGATACAAGGCATAGAAGTCACACAAAGCACCAGAACACCGGCCCTGGCAACAATGTTTATCCTCTACTTCCCCTCACTGATTAATCTTGCTCTACTGTAACTGGATAGATGCAAGAGGAGAGATACATAGAGCTATAAAGCAGAGAAATGCACAGCGAGATGTATGCACAGAAGCAGTGAGTGAGCTCTGCTGAATAGAGCTCCGCCCAATCACACAGCATGAAAGTCACATGACTGTGATATCACATCACATTCCATAGCCAGGGGGTCGGGGAAAATCTGATGTCAGGAAGTCAGAAGATTCTCAGTCAGAGATCATGGAATAATTTCTCCATTAAAACTTGATTGAATATCCTGGAAAATTGGTACTTTAATAAATATTCTTGTTGTAATCAAGATCTAAATGTAAAGTACAACTTTTTATCATGAGTTTTTGCAGAGAATATTTACAACTAACAACCAATGTGTCTGGTCTTCCTTCCTTCACCTCTACAGAAATGGTGACCACATGAAGAATTTATAAGACGTTGTATATGGCAGAAAATGACTTTAAAGGGAATCTGTCACCCCATTCAGCTGCCGGCACCGCCATTAGGGGCTTATCTACAGAATTCTGTAATGCTGTAGATAAGCCCCCCGATGTAACCTGAAAGATAAGAAAAACAAGTTAGATGATACTTACCCCGGGGCGGTGGCGGTCGGGGTCGCGGTTTTGTCCGGCGCCTTCCATCTTCATACGATGCTGTCCTCCTTCTTACTTCTGCTGCGGCTCCGGCGTACTTTATCGGCCCTATTGAGGGCAGAGCAGTGTACTGCAGTGCGCAAGCACCAGAGCTCTCTGACCTTTCCCGGCGCCTGCGCACTGCAGTACTTTACTCTGCCCTCAACAGGGCAGAGAAAGTACACCTGCGCCGGAGCCGCGGCAGAAGGAGGACGGCATCATATGAAGATGGGAGGCGCCAGACCGGACTGCGACACCCACCGCACCCGACCCTGCCCCTGGGTGTGTATAGTCTAACTTGTTTTCCTTATCTTTCAGGTTACATTGGGGGCTTATCTACAGCATTACAGAATGCTGTAGATAAGCCCCTGATGGCGGTGTCGGCAGCTGATAGGGCTAAAATGGGGTGACAGATTCCCTTTAATGAGGGCCTGTGAGCGTATGTAGGGGCATAAATACAATAGGTGCAGGGGTTGAAATTACACCTGGGTCCTGGAGCCCTAAAAATTCCTTTCCTCTATATGAAAAGACCAATACTATTAAAGACTTTAATAACTGGTGGCCCCATGGAGCTTTTGCATTGGGGCCCATGAGCCTCAAGTTATGCTACTGAGCGTTGGCACCCACATTTATAATAAAGATAAAAAACTTTGGCTCTGCAGATTGCCTTTTCCATCACTTCTATATTTTTCTTTTTCACTTTTTTGTCACAGTTTTTTTTTTGCTGGAAATCCTAACAATATCCAACATATTCTTAGCAGTTTGATCCCTTGTTTGAGCTCGTCGTATTACGGATGAACGTACATAAATGTGTACTTGTTAGCATGTAACCCATAACAGCTAGTCACATTGGAAGTGATTGTTCTTACAATGTCCTTCTATTCCATTCTAGTGCATCGACTTTACGAACATGTCCTGGTTTTGATTAATGTCCTATCGATGTGGTCGATCAAGGAGCTTATTTTCCCGGACACTTTGTATTGTTTCACTGGTTGCGGTCCTCCTGTCACATCACTGGTTTATTCTACAGGACTCGGTTTTATTCCAGCCTCCGTCCCTTGTCTTCGCCACTTTTGGTAGCAGCTCACAGTGTCTTTTGCTACTGCAGGGACATGAATGTGAAGTCAGCAGTCAGCAAATATTGATCCTGTAGAGCCAATCACTGTGATTTATGGAGCCAGAAGGTAAACATTGACCTTAGCGGAGCCAAACTCAATATTTACCTTTAAGGACAATCCATCCAAGTATTCTCTTTACAAAAGTCAATACCTGTTCTCCTACCTACTCTGCATTTCTAGTTAAACAGGTTCCTCTCTAGAGACAGCTTTCCGCATCTGCTCATTGTCGCAGACGTTTCCATACCAAGAGTAGTGTTACTGTATATACTACCGTAGGGTCATATACTAAGAATCCAGTATTGGAGAACATTTTAATTCCCCAAGCAACATGTCCACAGACCTATGAGGAGCCTGTGCGTATTTCTTACACAAGTATCCTGGGTAATGTTGACATTTGTAGGGTCACAGGTCCGTGATTTGGATTAGTACCTTGTTCTTGGAACAGCTTTAACTCAACTTTGACATATATTATTGACTACTGTAGGACTACAACATACATGTGAAAGCCATGGTGGATAAGGGCAACAGAAATTGATTTACGTATTCAAACTCGAGGTCAAATGAAAAACAGCGTTGGGATGAGTCTACTTTACATGGTTAATACTATATTCTGTTGTTGATTTTTCATGCACAGATCCACCTGGATAATGCATAGCATATTAATTACGGTGATTATATGCACACTTACACTTAAAGCAAACTTGACCTTTAACATAAAACATGTAGAGAGGCATGGTCTTGCTGTCCTCATACATTGCAACAAGTTAAAATTGCTTTTGGTGCACATGTCAGTTTGATATGTTTAGGGGATGTCCTGATTCTCGTACTTTGTAACCTTTGATCCACTCTTTTTAAATGGATAGATCCTATACTGCCAGTACTGTATGAGCTGGATCATTCTTTCCCTTTTTTTCCAGCAGGCATTGCTTGTATACCTGTCCTTAACAAAAATGATGCTTCTCTGTTTTGCCTATTTGCAGTTGGACAGGCAGCCAAGAGATAAATTCTCATCTTCACCTCTTCTAATCCATGTTGTCAGCTCTGCTGCTAAAGATGGATTACACCCGGCAACAGGCAGTGGACAATACGGTGGCTCAGTGGTTAGCACTGCACCCTTGCAGCGCTGGGGTCCTGAGTTCAAATACCACCAAGGACAACATCTGCAAGGAGATTGTATGTTCTCCCTGTCTTTAATTGGTTTCCTCTGGATTCACTGGTTTCCTCCCACACTCCAAAGACATAGTGATAGGGAATGTAGATTGTGAGCCCTAAGGGGGACAGTGATGATAATGTGTGTAAAGGACTGCGGAATATGATAGCACTATCTAAGCAATGCATAGTAAATACATACAGTGTGTTGTGAAAGTATTCGGCTCCCTGGAACTTTTCAACCTTTTCTCACATATCATGCTTCAAACATAAAGATACCAACTGTACATTTTTGATGAAGAAACAGCAGCAAGTGGGATACAATTGTGAAGTTGAACAAAATTTATTGGTTATTTTACATTTTTGTGGAAATTCAAAAACTGAAAAGTGGGGCGTGCAATATTATTCGGCCCCTTTAACTTAATACTTTGTTGCGCCACCTTTTGCTGCGATTACAGCTGTAAGTCGCTTGGGGTATGTCTCTATCAGTTTTGTACATCGAGAGACTGAAATTCTTTCCCATTCTTCCTTGGCAAACAGCTCAGTGAGGTTTGATGGAGATCGTTTGTGAACAGCAGTTTTCAGCTCTTTCCACAGATTCTCGATTGGATTCAGGTCCGAACATTGACTTGGCCATGCTAACACCTGGATATGTTTATTTGTGAACCATTCCATTGTAGATTTTGCTTTATGTTTGGGATCATTGTCTTGTTGGAAGACAAATCTCCGTCCCAGTCTCAAGTCTTTTCCAGACTCCAACAGGTTTTCTTCAAGAATGGTCCTGTATTTGGCTCCATCCATCTTCCCACCAATTTTAACCATCTTCCCAGTCTCTGCTGAAGAAAAGCAGGCCCAAACCATGATGCTGCCACCATGTTTGACAGTGGGGATGGTGTGTTCAGGGTGATGAGCTGTGTTGCCTTTGCGCCAAACATATCCTTTGGCATTGTTGCCAAAAAGTTTGATTTTGGTTTCATCTGACCAGAGCACCTTCTTCCACATATATGGTGTGTCTCACAGGTGGCTTGTTGTAAACTTTAAACAGCAGTTTTTATGGATATCTTTGAGAAATGGCTTTCTTTTTGCCACTCTTCCATAATGGCCAGATTTGTGCAGTGTATGACTGATTGTTGTCCTATGGACAGTGTTGTGAATTCACTTTCTGGCCTACCTCTGTTTACTAGTGAAGGTAGTGGAGCTGGTTATATTGACAGAGGGGTCGCGAGTTCTCTTTCCGGGCTCCTTCTGGTGGTTACAGGAGGTAAAGGAGCTGATCTAATTAACAGAGGTCTGCCACCTGATAATGAGGAGGACGATTGGACATCTGGTATATGTATACTTGGAGGTATATTTGATGGGAAAGGTTTGTAAGAAAAAATGCTCAAAATTATTAAAAAAAAAAAAAGAAGTATAGCCCGGTTTTAGCATGAATACATCCTACCTTGAAATATCTGGAATCAAGAAAGAATTGACTGAGATGAAAGAGAAGGGTTAAGTAAGACTGCCATGAGCACTTTCTCCTTTTACCTCTCTCTATTTGCCTTGTCAATATGAAAGTGAAGGCTTCTTTCTGAATCTTTACAGCATTTCAACTTCCACAATTGCCTGTCCTCTCTTCACCAAGCAATGAGAGGCCTGTCAATACCGCTGTCAATACAAACACCTGAGTATTGACCAGCCGAGACTTAAGGGTCAACAAACTGCTGGCAGCTCAAGCCCAAAGATGAAGGCATTGACATCTTTCAAAGAGTGCTGGTGCAGCAAGGATCCCCGTGGACTCTACAACACAGCTCAATTTCAATGGGCAGCCTGTCGATATCCTTTGGTCTGAAGGTTGGGAAGAACTTGTGTGTCTTGCTGACAACAACGTGCTGACAGTAATTGCTCAGTGAAGAAAAAACGACTACCTAGCATTAAGCACGGCGTTCAAATTGAGATCAAACGGCTTCCCACAGATATTTCAATGATCTGCTAGTGACTGTTTTGTGAGCTAAGTTGCAAGATAAGTCACAAGACTGAGAAAAGACGGAATAATGCCAAAGTATATACAACTGAGGACTAGTTGTCTGACAATCCAAAAATCCAAAAGTTAAAGGGATTCTAAAGGGATTCTATCTGCTCAAAATGACTGTTCAAATCAAGTATAGACACTCGGTGCACCCTTGGCGTGACCAAACACTTAAGTGCACCTTCCCACCTACTTATTTTCCCTCTATCACCCCCTTTCTCTTTTATTGACAGCTATGGCTTCACAGAGCCAGAAAAAGTTGGAGATAGAAAAGAAGTAAGTTGAGAGGTGCATTTATGATTTGGCCACACCAAGGGTCCACCGAGTGCTTCTACTTGGTTTCAACAGTCATTCTATGATGAGTATCTCGTCTTAAGGAGAATGTGTTATTGGAAAATGACTTATTGTTTATGAAAAGTTTCTATATTAAGCAAACTTTTAAGCCTTTTTTGTGAGTTTATCAATAGTATTTTCCATGTTATTACCTATATTCATATAAATGTTAAAGGTAAAATTTATAAGACCAAATAATAATAATAATAATAATAAAAAAAAAAAGTATCCTGAAACTCTCTAGTTTTTACTCAGGCCCCTGAGCCATGTAATGAACTCAAACTTCCTGTTCTGTAAAGATCACTTCTCAGCAGTCATTTCATTATCATCACAGAAATGATAACAGAGACTGGATGGAATTACATATTATCATCACAGGATCCACCATTTATAAAAGGTGATGGTCACAGCTCACTTTATCCCCATTCCTGCCGCACAGACCACATCTAAACTATAACAAACCAGATAAAATCAGGAGTGCGTATATCAAAATTAGAATAGACAATAATTTATTTGTAAATCATAACATGAACAATATTCAATAACAATTAAAAAATAGATGCCTCGGGTCAATACTCCTGAATCTCTCCACCTAAGCACATCCCCAGAAGAAGAATAGGCAAAACGCGCGTTGGGGTGGGAGATGCAGCGGACACTCAGTACTTTTGGCTTTTTTGCCAGGTAATAACATATTATGTTAATTTTATGCAGTGTTCCTTCACCATCTCTCTGTTTGTAGATAGTAGATAGTGTGGATTCTTTTATTCCCTTGATAGCACAGTGAACAATGCAAAATAATAATATTGTGGTACCATGTTAGCCAGAAAAATCGATGTAAATATTTAGGTCCCATTCAGCAGAAGCTGAATGTAAAAAAAACGGACACAGAAATGGCATATGGATGGAATACTGATGACAACATGGAGAAAATCATCCATCTTTTCTTTATAAAAATCAGATGATTTATCACACGCTAATCTTACATCCACAACCCCAATACAAACAGTTTGGTATTATGCTTTGTGATATTTAAAAAGGCAGAATGCTCTCATTATATTATAATTTTAAGCATTGTGATGGCTCAGTTGCTAGAACTAGAAATGAGCAAATCTTTTGAAGTTGAATTCTCCAGCATCTCCGAATTTTCCCACAAAAGTTGATCGGTGGTGAATCTCAATTCTCTCTGCTCATTCTTCTTGACCTATCTGCAGCTTTCAATACTGTTGACCACCATCTCCTACTCTCTAGGCTCCAGTCACTAGGCATTAAGGACACTGCTCTCTCTTGGTTTTCTTCCTATCTCTCTGACCGCTCCTTCAGTGTTTTGTTCTCTGGCTCCACTTCATCTCCTCTTCCTCTTGCTGTCATTTTACCTCAGGGCTCAGTCCTTGGCCCCCTTCTCTTATCTCTCTACACAGCCCCAATTGGACAGACCATCAGCAGATTTGGCTTTCGGTACCATCTTTATGCTGATGACACACAACTATATATGTCTTCCCCCGACCTTACCCCCTCTGTACTACAGAACGCCAGTGACTGTCTGTCCGCAGTCTCCAATATCATGTCCACTCTTTATCTGAAACTCAACCTCTCCAAAACTGAATGTCTTCTGCTCCCGCCTTCTACTAACCTCCCTAAATCTGACATTTCCCTCTCCGTGGGTGGTACCACAATAACTCCCCGGCAGCAGGCGCGCTGTCTGGGTGTTATGTTTAACACCAATCTCTCCTTCACATCCCATATACAATCTCTTGCCCACTCTTGCCGCTTACACCTAAAGAACATCTCTGGAATCCGCCCTTTTCTCACCTTGGAAGCAACAAAAACCCTCACTGTAGCATTGATCCACTCCCGCCTGGATTACTGCAGCGCTCTATTAATTGGCCTCCCCGTCACTCGGCTATCCCCTCTCCAGTCCATACTTAATGCAGCAGCCAGGGTCGTCCATCTGGCTAATCGGTACTCGGATGTGTCCGCTCTTCGTCAGTCATTACATTGGCTGCCCATTCATTATAGGATCCAATTCAAAGTACTTGTTCTCACCCACAAAGCTCTCCACGGTGCGGCACCCCCCAACATCTTCTCCCTCATTTCTGTCTATCAGAATAGCTGATCGCTGCGCTCTGCAAACGACTTTCGACTAACCTCTGCACTAATTCGTACCTCCCACTTCCGACTCCAAGACTTCTCCCATGCTGCTCCTATCCTCTGGAATGCTCTACCCCAAGAAATTAGGACTAACCACAATTTGCATAGTTTTAGGCGCTCCCTCAAAACACATTTGTTCAGAGCGGCTTATCACGTTCACTAATCAAAGTCATTCTATGTGTAAGTGTGCGTGTATAGCCCATTCACTATCTCCATCCATCCCTAACTCCCTCAAGATGGCTGAACCTTCATTGTAAATATACAATTGTAAATACACACCTGTAGTTTGTATCTCCCTCACCTCATGGTAGATTGTAAGCTCTCATGAGCAGGGTAGTCTTATTTCATCTTATTTTGCTTTAATTATTGTATTGTTAACATTGTTACTTATGACTTGTGTTTTGAAACTGTTAAACTGTAAAGCGCTGCAGAATATGTTGGCGCTATATAAATAAAGATTATTATTATTATTATTAATTCTGCAAAGCCTCTCATTGCCTGGAAAAGATGTGTGCAAGGCTGGTTTCACACAGCCGTTTAGTTCCAGTACCGGAAAAAATGGTACCGGAGATATCAGTGTCCGTGTGTGTAATACCTGCGGACACGTGTGGCAACCGAGTGCTTCCCTTGTGCCGCATTAGTACCACACGAACTGCCACCGGGGAAGAAGTGCTACAGTAATCTATTAGATGCGCCTTTTCTGGTGCTTTGCCCAGCTCTTCCCACTTGCCCTGTAGCGAAGGCAAGTGGGGTTGATGTGGGGTTGATGTCACCTTTGTATTGTTAAGTGACATCAAGTCCACGGCTTACTAATGGAGAGGTGTATAATCCAAGTGAAGCCCTCGATCTTCTGTAATAAAATTAAAAAAACAACAATATACCATACCTGGCCATCGTTGTGTCACACGCCGAAATCCATGTCTGGGGGCTAAATAGTTTTCAACCTGGACGGTGCCAAGATGTGACTGTCCCGGCTGAAAACCACAGGCAAATGAGCTGATGAGAGCATAACATCATTCACCAGCGGCTGCATGTATTTCTATGCAGCTGCACACTCCGCTCCCAAGTGTCGGCGGCAGTCCCGGGTACTGAAATGAGAGACTTGCACGAGTTTCTCGCATTGTACTCACAAGTCTGACCCTGGCCTTATACACATATCCATCTCAACTAACAGTCCTTATGAGGACTAGTAAAGCTGCATAGATATCAGTGCAAGGCAGGCAATGTATGTGGCAGAATTCAGTGAATATAGCAAGAGGGTCTTTTCCAGTTCTGTCTGCTGCTCCATTTGCTTGTTGGCACTGTAGAATACAGCCAAATCCTTTCCATATTATAGCTCTAAAAATCCAGCTATTTTAAACTGGGGTTTGTCCATTCCACAGATCACATATCAGTACGCTCAAAATTGTGCCATTTCAGGCCTCCATTTAATTTTTTTTGCAATGTCTTAACCAAGTTATATACACCAGTTTGCTGGAAAAAAAAATAGTTACCTACAGGTCAGATATTTGAAACTAGGGTTTGTCCGTCACATGGATCAAATATCAATGCGCCCAAAATTGTGACATTTCAGGCTTCAATTTAAATATTTTTGCAGTGTCTTAGGCAAATACTTGACACCAGTTTGCTGGAAAAGAATAGTTACCTACAGGCCAGATATTTTGAACTGGTGTTTGTCCGTTACACGGGACACATATTAGTGTGCTCAAAATTGTGCCATTTCAGGCCTCCATTTAAACTTTTTTGCAGTGTCTTACCCAAGTTATTGACACCAATTTGCTTTAAAAAATGGTTACTTACATGCTAGATATTTTTAACTGGGCTTTGTCCATCCTACAGATCACATATCAGTGCACTCAAAATTGTGCCATTTCAGGCCTCCATTTAAATTTTTTTTGCAGTGTCTTAGCCTAGTTATTGACACTAGTTTGCTGAAAAAAAATAGTTACCTACAGGCCAGATATTTGAAACTGGGGTTTGTCCGTCACACGGATCACATATAAGTTCGCTCCAAATTCAGCCATTTGTAATGAACATGGAAAATATTGTCCTTCATTTAAAATAGGCAAGGCAGGTGGAAAGGGACGGGGAACTGGACGTGATGGTGATGGTGCATGCAGAGGCTGAGGCCGTGAAATTGTGCCACAACAAACACACATGTTCTCACCTGACCTTCCGTTCCCAATTACTAGGGGACACCAGCAGCACATAACTATTGAACCCAGAGCAGTGTCAAAAGGTTGTTGGTTGGATAGCGGATAATGCTTCCAGGCACTTTGCCACCACTGCCACCACCACCCTGTCTTCCACACGGTCAAGTCTCACTAGCCGTGAGTCTGGACCGCATATTCCTCACCCTGATCCTTCTTCCTCCCAACATGCCGAGTGCCCGTAGACAACTGATCCCACTCTTGGACACTCCGAAGAGCTGTTCACTTTTCCATTTATAGATTTGGGCCTGTCGCCCGGTCCACTCGAAGCGGGGCAAGAGGAGATCGCATGTAGCGATGCCCAAATATATGAGCAGCAATAGTCACATGAAGGCGATATTGGGAAAGTGTCACAAGAGGTGGACAATGATGTGGACACAATTGCCAGAAAATCAGGAGGAGGACCAGGGTGCAGAAGTGGAAGATGAGGTGGTGGATGATATAGTAACTGACCCAAGCTGGCAGGAGGACATGCAGAGTGAGGACAGCAGCACACAGGGAGAGAGAGGTGTAGCACCACAACAGGAAGAAACAGTGTGGTGGCCGCAGACACAAGGTGGACAACCGTTCCCCGTAACACCAACATGACAGAAGTTGCCAGTCCAGCTGTTAGGTCTTCCCGAGTCTGGTTGTTTTTTAAAGACTCAGCCAATAACCCCAAAAAGGCCATTTGCACCATCTGCCAGGCCAATATCAGCAGGGGTAGCAAAATTACCAGCCTGACCACCACCAGCATGATCAGGCAGATGGCAGCAAAGCACCCAACTTTGTGGGCCGAATAACAGGGTCCACAAACAGTGTCTGTGGGTGACACCACTGCTTCTTGTTGTTGTGCGTGCTTGCAAATCCCCTCTCCATGGTGCATGTGAAGATGTCTCCTGCCCTGCACCTGTCATTACACACACTCAACTTGCACCATCATCAAGCACGTGGACGTCCTTGTCCCAGCGCAGCGTTCAGTTGTCCATACCCCAGTTCTTGAAACGCAAGCACAAATACGCAGCCAACGCCCCACAGGCCACAGTATTAAATCCACACAATTCTCATCTGCTTGCGATCAAAATGTGGCCTTTTAGGCTTGTGGAGACGGAAGCTTTCTGCAACCTGATGGCGGCAGCCGTCCCTCGGTACTCGGTCTTCAGCCGTCACTAATTTTCCCAGTGTGCCGTCCCGGCATTAAACAAGCACGTGTCCAACAACATTAGCCATGCCCTCAACAATGCAGTTACTGTGAAAGTCCACCTAACCATGGGCATGTGGACAAGTGCTTGTGGGCAAAGAAGGTACATCTCGCTGACGGCACACTGGGTTAACATAGTGGAAGCCGGGACCCAGTCGGACCTTGGGATAGAACACGTCCTCCCAACGCCAAGGATTGCGGCAATCAGGGTTGCCCCCACAGTCTACAGCTCCTGCACCTCCTCCTCCTCCTATTCAGCCTCCATCACCGAAATAACCACATCAGTCACAAGCTGGAAGCACTGCAGCACTACCTCAGCCAAGCGGCAACAGGCTGTGCTGAAGCTAATATGCTTAGGTGACAAACCACACAATGCTGAAGAGTTGTGGACAGCTCTGAAAGCAGGCAGATCTGTGGCTGACACTTCTGACCCTATAGCCAGGCATGGTTGTGTGTGACCATGGCCGGAACCTGGTGGTGGCTATGAGACGTGGCGAGATCACACACGTACCATGCCTGGCCTATGTGCTAAACCTCGTAGTTCAGCGATCTCTCAAAACCTACTGTACCTGGAGCTGCCAGATCTGTTAGTCAAAGTACGCTGCCTGTGTGCCCATTTTAGAAAGTCAGCTACAGGTTTTGGCGCCCTTGCTGTGCTTCAGCAGCATTTGCCGTTTCTGGATCACCGACTGCTGTGTGATATCCCCACGCGTTAGAACTCTACACTGCAGATGTTGGAAAGGATTTGTGAACAGAAGAGGGAAGTTGTTGACTACCAGCATCAACAAGGCCGTCGGTATACAGTTCAGACTCCACACATAAGACCTCAGGAGTGGACATGGATGTCAGACAAATTTACCATCCTCCAAAACTTTGAGGACTCCACCAAGGTGAGTGGCGATGACGCCATTATTAGCGTCACCATCCCGCTTCTGTGTGTTCTGAAACACTCTCTGCTCATAATCAAAGAGGATGCATTGCAGGCGGAGCATGATGAGCTGGAGCAAGGAACCATACAGGGTGATTACACACTGCCCAGCCTCATCTCATCCCTATGTGGATTGGGTGACTATGAGGAAGAGGAGGAGGAAGAACAGGAGCTAGTTTCATGCGCTATAGACGGTACTACCTGCACAACTCTCATACCGTCTGTTCAGCGTGAATGGCCTGAGGATAGGGAGGAAGAGGAGGGCGAGGAGAGCATGGTCAGTCATCCTCTTGGTGAGGACACGGAAGTCTTGCCTGTTAGCAGTGTGGCACGCATGGCTAAGTTTACGTTATGCTGCCTTTCCCGTGACCGTGGTGTTTTCCAAATTTTGGGTGACAGTCATCACTGGTTGGTGACATTTCTTGACCCACACTACAAGGAGAACTTTCTATCTCTTATTCCCGAGGTGGACCAGTCTACTAAAATGGATCAGTACCAGAGGGCCCTTGTTGCAGAATTTTTAAAAAAAATTCCCATCTAAAAACGCTGGTGGTAGAGGTCACAGTTCATTGGACAACCAAGAAGTACAGGTGAGAGAGACACAACTCTATCCAGCAGAGTTAGGGGAACACTGCCAAAGTTCTGGGAGAGTTTTCTCAGACCCTGCCATCACAAAGACTCTGAGGCGGAGGGGACTCTCACAAGGAGTGCAAAGTTTTGGAAGATGCTGAGGGAGTACCTTGCTGACCGTACCAACATCCTCCGTGATTCCTCTGTGCCTTATAATTATTGGGTATCAAAGCTGGACACATGACATGAACTGGCTCTCTACACCTTGGAGATCCTTGCCTGCCCTGACACTAGCCTTTTGTCAGAGCGGGTTTTTAATGCCGCTGGTGGAATTATAGCTGATAAGCGCATCTGCCTGTCAACTGAAAATGCTGACAGGCTGACTCTTATGAAAATGAACAAGAGCTGGAATGGGCCAGACTTCTCAACACCACCAAATGAGAGCAGTGTAACATAAACTCAAATCCAGTGCATTCTATTGGGAGGTCTATTCCCATGCACCGCTTTACTCCCACATATGGGGATATGCTTCCTGATTTTGGCTATTTGCTGTTATCCTCCACCTCCTCATCCTCATCCTCCACCACCATATCACCAGGGTGACCGTGGCCCGTGATGCAACACCCACATAGCTTTTTTAAAATGGTGTTCATGATGCCCATAAAAAAAATGTATACAGTATGTTCATGTGTACCCCCAGGGGTAAATGTTTGTCAGCCCATACACTTACTGCATGGGCATTACAAGTATAGGAGACCCACTCCTTTCCATTGGGAACCTTTTTATGAGGCCCTCCTCCATGTCTCTTCCAAGCGGCATTGTAGTGCCTCCAAATTTTTGGCAGCCCTTGCATTCACTGCATAGGCAAACAGTATGGGAGACCCACTTCTTCATAATGGGAGCATTTTTTCATGAGGCCCTCCTCTATGTCTCTTCAAAGGGGCATTGGAGTGGTTCTAAATTTTGGCAGCCCTTGCATTCACTGCATAGGCAAACACTATGGGAGACCCACTTCCTAATAATGGGAACATTTTTTAAGGAGGCCTTCCTCTACGTCTCTTCAAAGGGGCATTGGAGTGGCTCTTAATTTTTGGCAGCCCTTGCTTTCACTACATAAGCAAACAGTATGGGAGAACCACTTCCTAATAAAGGGAACATTGTTTTCAGGAGGCCCTCCTGTACGTCTCTTCAAAGGGGTATTGGGGTGCGTCCAAAGTTTTACCAGGCCTTGCATTCACTGCATAGGCAAACTGTATGGGAGAAACACTTCCTAATAATGGGAACATTGTTGTCAGGAGGCCCTCTTGTACGTCTCTTCAAAGGGGTATTAGGATGCGTCTAAATTTTTGGCAGCTCTTGCATTCACTGCATAGGCAAACAGTATAGGAGAACCACTTCCTAGTAATGGGAACATCGTTTTCAGGAGGCCCTATTGTACGTCTCTTTAAAGGTCATATACGCTTCATGGATAAATCACTTGCTCAGATAAATATAGCTGGAATAAAGGTACAATCACTTTCTTTGTGAGATTCTTGGTCGTTTGTTTTTCCTCCATATTTAGTCTCTTTTAATGTGTATTAGGGTGTGTCTAAATTTTGGCCAGGGCTTGCATTCAGTGCATAGACAAACAGTATGGGAGAACCACTTCCTAATAATGGGAACATTGTTTTCAGGAGGCCCTCCTGTACATCTCTTCAAAGGAGAATTGGGGTGTGTCCAAATTTTGGGCAGCCCTGCCACTTACAGCATACCCAATAACAATATAAGAGACTCACTGTTTAATAATGGGAACAGCAAAGCATAGCCGGCTGATGGCTCTCTAAGAATAACGAAGGCCGACTGCTGGCCCTTTAAGAATAGTAAAGGCCGCCTGATGGCCCTATAACAATAGGCTTTATGAATTTCAGAGTCCCTCCTTCATAAATGAAACAGGATGTGTCTGATGAAGTGTCACACACCACATGGCCAGATAAGGTTGTAAAATGTTAAAATGACATTTCCCAGTGAATGCATTTGTCTTGGGTGAAAGCAATGCTAAAGTTCAAAAACGCATCAAAAACACTACCTGTGGTGTAAACATAGCCCAAGGTATGGAGGAACATTTTTGTTTCTGGTTATTTATTTTGCCTTACATACAAGTCATTACCCTTGAGAGGATGTTCCTTAACATATTTCCCAGGAAAAATCATTTTGGTTTCATTTTGTATGTTTTATTGTGAGTCTGTAAAAGTGGCGTAAGACTCTGACAACATTGTTCACAGCAGTGACCTGGGAGCCAGAAATGCTTTCAGGGGTCTTGCCCATGCAGTTCCCAAGTCATTTGAGCATTGTTCCTATCAATTTCCGCAATTTCTAGTCCCTCTAAAGACCCCCGGGGGGCCACCAGAAAAATGCTTGAGTTTCCCATAGACTTACATTGGGCTTGTTGCTCGATTCGAGCACCCGAGCATTCCAATTTGTTCGTCCCGAGCAACGAGCACCCGAGCATGTGAGTGCTCGCCCATCACTAGTGATAACCAACAGCCTATTATACACACTGCAGTATCAGACTTTCTAAGCTACTTACAGTAAGTTGTATAAGTAGTCCAAAAATGTTTCCTGCCTTGCTGGAGTTTCAACACAGGCAGTGCAAACAGAAGAGGATATGGCTTTTTCCATGGGATGGTGCAAAAATGATCCCTGTTTGGGAAGTATCAAGAGCTTTGTTCTTTGCTAAATGAAGAATCTATAGCTTTTCCATAAGCCGTCCATCAATTATTGGTATAGTCAGGTAACAGGAACAGGTTAGCTTTTTGAAACTGAAGAAGTAATGGCTTGTCAACTGGGAGAGAAAAAAGTATCCCTTTTATGGGATCCACAACAGGTTTGCTAGTATCAAAATGACACAATTGAACTTTTCTTCAATAGAAAATTAGGACAGAGATGTATTAAACTTATTTGCAGTGTATCAATAATAAGAAATGTGTTATTATGATGTTGTACTGGAGTACATCACAGAACAATCATTTCACAGTCACACTGACTATGCAACTCCCTATCAGTTGCATCTTTGCATTATTGCACAATGAGACTACCACTCCCATTTTTATGTTTTTCAGCACCGCAGTAGTACAGTACAATCAGATTTAGGCCCATATACACCCTATCTGTGGTCATGTGATGTGACAACTGCAAGGCACTATGGGAAAGTCCGCCAAGTACACCTGACATTGTGAGCCCATGTCTGACGGATGCAATCTTCAGCAGTGCATGAAAAAGCGCCGCGCATGATTGCTTCCCTTCTCATGTTAAAAATTGAAAATTGTTCAAATTTGACTTGAATTTATTTGCGGATCGATCCGCTCATCTGTTGTTTGAACTCTTATCTTACAGATCTGGGGCCCAAGATTAGAATGCAATAAAGACAACACCTGCAGTATATGAAGTTTGTATGTTGTTCTTGTGTTAGTCAGATCACTCCCAATCCTTATAAAGTAATGGCATATCCAAGTCATTGGAGTTGGTAGAGCCCCTTTAACACAATGCATGTAACTTATATTTAAACATTTTCTGAAATGTCACAGAAACAGAATCTCTTTATGCTATTTTCATGTAATCACCTTTTTCTAATTTCCATATATATCATTCTATAAGAAAAAAATCATCTAGCACTTCTTGTGGTGGCTGGTCCTCAGACTCTTGCCTCATGCCAGCCTCTACTGCTGCATCTCATTATCAGTCAGAGACTCATTTGCACAGAAGTAAATATAAGCTGTCAGTGGATCACTTTGTCTGAAATTCCCCTTTTATATATATCTCTCTAGACAAGTATTTGGAAGTTGTGATGGCAGACAGATAGCAAATCATAATCTTACAGCCATTAGATATTCTGCACTCTGGGTAGATTTGCCAGTTCTTTCTATCTTTTATTCTATTCTTTATTTTATGGGTGATTGTAAGGATAAGTTTAACATCTTGGCAAACGCTTAAAGGGAATCTGTCACCCCCTGGGAAGTATATGACCCAGTGGCGTAGCGTGGGGGGCGGGGGGGCGGTCCGCCCCAGGCGGCACGTGTGTGGGGGCGGCGCGGCAGCAGCAGCAATTCATCTCCTCTGTGGGAGAAGCGCGGAGGCACAGTGCAGCAGCATCGGGCCGGCCTGTGTGCGGGCACATGAGGCTGAGCAGAGCGGCCTGTTCGCCATCGATAGAAGGGGCGGGCTGTGACGTCGTTCAGCAGCGTCCCGCCCCCTCCAGCCTTAGCTCCTCGGTACTGAGGTGGCTTCGGCGCTGGGGGCTGTGGAGGAAGTGGGGATGCTGGCAGCCTTCCCGGGAGGACGGGCCGAGGCCCCATTCATTCATGGCGGAGCCGCCGTCTGACAAGGTGAGAGGTCTCCGGTGGTGTGTGAGTGCCCGACACCAGCGCCATTCCTGTGCCCAGTACAGCAGGGCAGGTGGAGGTGGGCGCACACACTGGCAGCCCACAGTCCTCGTCTGGGACCCCACAAGGGCTCCTTGGGGTCTGTACTGTCACCAGTTCTCTGCCCCTCATTACTTGCGTCCTGGGGTGTGGGGCAGGCACATTACTGTGGGGGTGTCTGCTGGGGGTTGTAGTCCTGATATGATATAAATGGGGCAATTCTCTGCGCCCCCTGATAGTGAGGCCGGTGCTGGGTGGTCTCCTCATCTCTACACCACAGTTTAAGGGGATTTCCATCACTTATTGTTGGGTCCAAGGTGGAATAATTAAGCCGAGACCCCCAAATCCTATTCTTGCCCCCTGGATCAGCGCCACTCATCACGCTCACAGCAGAGTCTTGGGCAATCTATGGTCATCAATGTCTGGAAGGGGTGTCGCGTGACCGCTGCAGCCAGTCCAATGCCACCAATCATCTGCAGTGTTCACGTTCTGTCCTGCGTCGTAGATGATGATGGTGGAGACCTCATCTAGCCGTCCTGTCTAATGGTCGTAGTGATGTGATGTCACACCGCCGCCATCGGTTGTCATTCTGGGGATGCTCCTTAAGTACACAGCCGTACGGTGGCCCCCAGCCGAGTGCAGGGGCCGGGGTTCCTCTCTCACCATGTATGACCGCATACACAGGTCTGCTGGATTTCATACACATCCTATACCCGTGTATATATAGAGAACTGCAAGAAGATGAAAGTCTAGAAATTTAGAAATAATAACAGCAGAGTAAAGGTACTGTCACACTAAGTGATATCGCTAGCAATATCGCTATAACTTGTGACGATATAGCGATATTGCTAGCGACATCGCTGTGTGTGATACTTACCTACGACCCGCTCCCCCGCTGATTATCGCTGATCGCGCGAGAAGGTCCAGGACTGTTTCTCGTCGTCAGCTTCCTGCGGCGAGACGAGCGATGAGCGTGGAGCCGGGCGGGAGGACGTAGGATCGCCACGTCTGACTGGTAAGTAGCGACCCCCGTCCCCAGCGATGTCGCTGGTGAGATCTGCCTGTGTGGCAGCTCACTAGCAACCACTTAGCGATGTACCAGCGATCCTGACCACGTCATATCACTGGTAGATCGCTAAGTGTGACTGTACCTTTAGTAGCAGACTAAAAATTATATCTTTGAGTGTAGTGTGGGCTCTTCGGATGCTTCTGGAATCCGGATTATCATTGACCAAAGGGGCGGCAAATTTTTCGACCGCCCCGGGCGCCACAAACAGTTGCTACGCCACTGATATGACCTATTAATATAGGCATACAGGTAATAAAAATATTACACCAGTCCTACCTGTACGCCTCATATTAATAGCCTTTATGCTGAGAAATGTTATATTCTTTCTTTATGCTAATGATTTCTTCCAGGCTCCAGGGCGTGTGATGCCTGGGAGAAATCCCTGCCTCCTGTCTTCATTGCAATACTTACCCCCTCCCATCAGCGTCAGTTACGACCCAGAATCCTGCGCCTGCACCCTCCACTCCCTTAGAAATACAGTGGGGAAAAAAATATTTAGCCAGCCACCAATTGTGCAATTTCTGCCACTTAAAAAGATGAGAGAGGCCTGTAATTGACATCATAGGTAGACCACAATTATGAGAGTCAAAATGAGAAAACAAACCCAGAAAATCACCTTGTCTGATTTGGCAAGATTTATTTTCCAAATTATGGTGGAAAATAAGTATTTGGTCAACTAAAAACCTTCAATATTTCTGGCTCTCACAGACCTGTAACTTCTTCTTTAAGAGGCTCCTCTGTCCTCCACTCATTACCTGTAGTTATGGCACCTGTTTGATCTTGTAATCAGTATAAAAGACACCTGTCCATAACCTCAAACAGTCACACTCCAAACTCCACTATAGTGAAGACCAAATGGCTGTCAAAGGACACCAGAAACAACAACTTTTCTTGACCCTCTTCAATACGGTTTCCGATCTTTACCCTCTACTGAACCTGCCCTCACTTAAGTCTCTAATTATCTACTAACAGCTAAATCTAATCTACTACATACTAATTCTCCTGGATTTCTCTGCAACATTTGACACAGTGGATCATCAACTCCTCCTCACTATGCTCCGCTCCCTTGGGCTCAAGGACACCATTCTCTCCTGTGTCTCCTCCTACCGCTCCTTCACTGTATCATATGCTGACTCCTCCTCCTCTCATCTTCCTCTTGCTGTTGGCGTTTCTCAATGATCAGTCCTAGGCCCCCTCCTCTTCTCCTTGTATACTGCCCCTAATGGTCAAACAATCAGTAGATTTGGTTTCCAGTACCATCATTATGCTGATGACACCCAATTATACACCTCTACTCCTGACATCATGCCTGCATTATTACAAAACACCAGTGATTGTGTTACCTCCCACTCCCATCTCCCAGACTATACACGTGCTGCGCCAATTCTTTGTAATGCACTTCCCAGGTCAATACGATTAGTCCCCAATTCCCACAATTTTAAGCGTGCCCTGAAAACGCATTTATTCAGACTGGTCTACCGCCTCAACACATTAACCTAACTATCCCTGTGTGGCACAGTCAAAAGTTTTACCATAGCCAGGCTCCCCGCATCATGTTCCCACATGCTTTATGCATCCATTAGCCCTCTGTGTCTGTACTGTTACACACGTAACATTATGGCTGGTCCGAACAATGAAGGCAACTGTTACCACCCACCTTTCGTGTCTAAATTTTTTTCCTCATAGATTGTAAGCTTGCAAGCAGGGCCCTCATTCCTGTTGATATCTGTTATGGTCTACAGTACACCTCAAAACATTACTAGAATTCAACCTTAATTTACTTTCGACTCTGCAAAAACCCTTACTGTTGCTCTTATTCATTCTCATCTGGACTATTGTAACTCTCTACTAATCGGTCTCCATCTTACCAAACTATCCCCCCTCCAATCTGTCTCAAATACTGCAGCCAGGATTATATTCCTCACTAACAGTTACACCGATGCCTTTACCTTGTGCCAGTCATTGCACTGGTTACCAATCTGATATAGAGTTCAATATAAACTTATCACTTTCACCCACAATGCGCTCCATGATTCAGCAGTACACTACATCTGCTCCCTTGTCTCAGTCTTCCACCCTACCCGTGCCCTCCGTTCTGCTAATGACCTAAGGTTAACATCCTCAATAATCAGAACCTCCCACTCCCATCTTCAAGACTTTTCGTGTTCTGTGCCAATTCTTTGGAAAGCACTACCCAGGATAATTTGATTAATCCCCAATACCCACAGTTTTAAGCATGCTCTTAAAATGCATTTCTTCCGACTGGTCTACCGCCTCAACACGTTTATCTAACTATCCCAGTGTTGCCCATTCAAAACTTTCTTCATAACCAGTATATTTGTATCTTGTTCTCACACGTTTTATGCATTTAATAGCCCTCAGTGTCTGTACTTTTACACACTCTGGTTGGTAACCGGTTCATGCAGCATTATATGAACAACCAATTTATTACATTATGGCTGGTCAGAACAATGAAAGCAAATGTTACCATCCACCTTTCGTGTCTCTCCTATTTCCTATTATAATTATTGTTATGATTATTATTATTATTATTATTATTATTATGTTTAAGATGATGCATAATTAGCCAACCAAATAGCCAATCAGAAATTTAGGTGACCATGGTTTCAGACCTTAGTAAGCCTGTTAGTGTTATGGCTTGTTCACTATCATCATTAGGAAAGGCCAGGTGATGCAATTTTCCCAGTTTCAAAAAACACAGCCTCCTTGACCCTTGTGCCAAAAAAACAGCAGACATGGGGTTCTAAGCAGCTGAAAATAGTGGTGGGCCACAAAGCAGGAGAAGGCTACAAGAAGATAGCAAAGCGTTTTCAAGTTGCCCTTTCCTCAGTTCAAAATGTAATTAAGAAATGGCAGTTAACAGGAACAGTGGAGGTCAAGATAAGGTCTGGATGACCAAGCAAAATATCAGTGAGAGCAGCTCGTAGGATTGCTAGAGAGGCAAATCAGAACTCCCGATTGACTTCAAAAAACCTTCAGAAAGATTTAGCAGACTCTAGCAGACTGTCTGTGGATGGATACCTGGCTTTGGTATTTCCCTTGTCATATCTGTAAACTTGTAAAGAGCTGGATATTGACTTAAAGGGCCACTTAATATGGTGGTATTGGTGGTTTCCAAAAGGAGCCACTCCTTGGCTGGGTCCTTTCCTGGAGGAAGATCTGGCTAGTCCCGTGTTTGAGACTCTTAAATGAGGCTCCACGAACTTTATTTGCATATTCGTATTTTCCAGGGAGCAATGAACCTAGGATTTCACTGATTGAGCGCCTTTGCCGGCTGGCGCAGTGTTTTCTTCGACTCGTCTCCCTGAGGTCAGTGATTGTTTCATGATGTTGGTCTACTAGACATTGCTCCCACCTAGCCAGAATCCTACTCCACACTGATGAGGGACAACACCCTGAAACAGCTGTCTGTGGATGGATACCTGGCCTTGGTATTTCCCTTGTCATATTTGTAAACTCAAAAAGAGCTGGATATTGACTTAAAGGGCCACTTAATATGGTGGTATTGGTGGTTTCCGAATGGAGCCACTCCTTGGCTGGGTCCTTCCCTAGAGGAAGATCTGGCTAGTCCCGTGTTTGAGACTCTTAAATGAGGCTCCACGGACTTTATTTACATATTCATATTTCCCAGGGAGCAATGCACCTAGGATTTCACTGATTGAGCACCTTTGCCGGCTGCCGCAGTGTTTTCTTTGACTGGTCTCCCTGAGGTCAGTGATTGTTTCGTGATATTGGTCTACTAGGCATTGCTTCCACCTAGCCAGAATCCTACTCCACACTGATGAGAGGCAACACCCCGAAACAGCTGTCTGTGAATGGATACCTGGCCTTGGCATTTCCCTTGTCATATCTGTAAACTCGTAAGAGCTGGATATTGACTTAAAGGGCCACTTAATATGGTGGTATTGGTGGTTTCCGAATGGAGCCACTCCTTGGCTGGGTCCTTCCCTCGAGGAAGATCTGGCTAGTCCCATGTTTGAGACTCTTAAATGAGGCTCCACGGACTTTATTTGCATATTCAAAATGTAATTAAGAAATGGCAGTTAACAGGAACAGTGGAGGTCAAGATAAGGTCTGGAAGACCAAGCAAAATATCAGAGAGAGCAGCTCGTAGGATTGCTAGAGAGGCAAATCAGAACTCCTGGATTGACTTCAAAAAACCTTCAGAAAGATTTAGCAGACTCTAGCAGACTCTGGAGTTGTGGTACATTGTTCTACTGTTCAGAGATAACTGCACAAATATGACCTTCATGGAAGTCATCAGAAGAAAACCTCTCCTGTGCCTTCACCATAAAATTCAGCATCAGAAGTATGCAAAATTACATCTAAACAAGCCTATACATTTTCAAAACATGTCCTGTTGACCAGTGAGGTTAAAATAGAACTCTTTAGCCAAAATGATCAAATGTTTGTGAGAAAAAAGGGCACAGAATATCAGAAAAAGAACATCTTGCCAACCATTAAGCATGGAGGTGGATAAATCATGTTTTAGGGTTGTGTGGCAGCCAGTGGCACGGGGAACATTTTACAGGTAGAGGGAAGAATGGATTCAATGAAATTTCAAAAAATTCTTGATGTCAAAATAACACCATGGATAATTCCTAAAGACATGTCGAAATCCACAATAGACTACTGCAGAAGGCAAAAACTGAAGGTTTTACAATGGCCCTCCTCAGACCCGTGACCTGGACATTATTGAAAATCTGTGGCTAGACCTCAAAATAGCAGTACATGCAAGACGAACATGGAATCTCACAGAACTGGAGGAATTTTCCAAGGAGGAATGGATAAATATCCTTCAAACAAGAATTGAAAGACTCTTGACTGGCAACAAAAAACGTTTACAAGCTGTGATACTTTCAAAAAGGGTGTGCTACTAGGTAGTAACCATGCAGGGTGTCCAAAATTTTGCATAGGCCTATTTTCCTTTATGTAATTTTTAAAATTAAATAAAATAAAAATTGACAACATGTACAGCATATATATATATTTTTTGCATAAAATGCAAAGTAAATTTGTCACCTTTAACTACAGCCCTTTTAGATTTTACATGGCACTGTATAGTACTTAATTTCCCTTTAGAAAGTGTACAGATATAAAAAAAAGAAATATAGAAAGAATCAGTTTCCACCAAGGCCTCCTTATCTTTTCTCTGCTGTAAATTAAGTGAAAATTCTGCTGTGAAATGAACATCTAAGCCAATTGAAAGAAATTTGTACGGATCCCCTTAGAGTTTGTCAGTATTATTGATGTACAGGTATGATGGCAAATTTCTTCAAAATTCAAATGGGCAAAAAATCAGGTTGGTCATTGACCTGCCCATATATTTTAAATAACTGTCCCCTTGGCTCAACCTATTATGCATGTTTATTTTAACTGTGAGAAGGGTAAAAGCCGCAGTGAGATCCCCTAGACAATGGCTAATCTTCCTACAGGAATAAAGGATCTACTATGTTGACATTCATCATGCCTGATCCTTTTTTCCTACTAAATCTGCCATCACTGAATATTTAGTAATCATTATGCACAGTAAATAGTCAACTGCTTTGGCCATGATCAGTAGGTTCACCCACGTTAAGCTAAGGAAGCACTAAAGTATTGAAAGGATTGTAAAAAAGTAGCTAAAAAAAATTTGGGACCAGACATAAGAATGCCCTATAACCCTGTATACCCAACCTTGACCCTTTAGGTGACCGACTGCTGTGGTTTCACAGAAGCTGGAAAATTCCCAGTCTTTGTCCAACTGGACTGCCAAAATCCCAGAAGTCACAATGTTTCCACCACCACTTGGAGGCTAAGGCCATGTTCACAATATCAGTAGTTGGCAAGTATGTACCCTCCTGGTTTTGGCTTACAAATGGGTAAAAATCAGAAAGTATAATAGGAATACATCTCCTCTTCTGTATCACCCACTCCTGGTTTTGGTTTACAAATACTGATGTAAAATACTGAACGTGTGAACGTGGCCTTGCATCGCTGGAGTCCTGGGTTCGAATCCCACCAAGGACAACATCTGCAAGGAGTTTGTGTGTTCTCCCCGTGTTTTCGTGGGTTTCCTCTGGTTTCCTCCCACATTCTAAAGACATACTGATAGGGAATTTAAATTGTGAGCCCCACTGGGGACAGTCATGATAATGTGTGCAAACTGTAAAGCGCCAAGGAATATGTTAGCGCTATATAAAAATAAAGATTACTATATAAAAATAAAGATTAGTATTATTAGCTAGTCAGCAGATGGGTAATGCTTTAAAATAAAAATATAAACATTACTTACTTGTTGAATCCCCTACCACTCGGGTGCTGACTCTCAGATGCCACTTTTGGTCTCCGAGCTGCATTGGTAACATCCTTTCAACAACATGTAACTGCTGCATCCAATCACCGATCACAAGGTCTACGAAGCATGGCCATTAAATCCAATGATTGTATGTGGCCTTCTAAACAAAGACTCGTGCTGGAGCAGGTCAGTAATGATTATTTTGGTATATTACAGGATTATTAACCCATTCTCCATTCTTGTATGAAAACAGACAATCCATTTAAGGTGAGGTCTAGCTTTTTCAATGACACTGGATAATGCCATGTCAATCAGATCTATTCATCTTTTTTTCTCAGCTTGTGTGACTTAGCTATGGATAGTGTTTTATTATGAGTAATGAACTGTATTATGTGTGGTTCAATTACAACCCGCTAAAGACTGCAAAAATCAATATATAAAATATAGAAAGCAAATCCATGCAGAACCTGTCTTGATTTCCTTCCTCATAAGGTAACATTTTCCTTTTTCATTATTAAGCAAGCTGACAAATAGCTCTCATTTTGGAAACTTTCCACCTTCTTCGTTGCAAATCCATTATCACCAAAAAAAAGCACATTTGTATCATTATGTCAGTGATGAAGAAAATCACAACCCAGCAGGCTTTTACACCACATGCATCCAAAACCCCTAATTCTTCTGGCAAAGTATGAAATCATTCTTCCACTGATCTCACTTGTGGTCAGGCCTTAGAATAGGACAATCCGTCAATGCGCTGATTTGGTTCAGCAGGTGTTGGCTGTGCAATCGTTCATTCCCGGCTAATCTGCTAGCGGCTGTCAAGGGTTATAGAGTATATATTGAGTTTGTGTCAGCCTGGGATGACCAATAGCTCCCAGCCGCGGAATGTGCTCTGACAGTGATGATATTACTGAATTAAACTAGGTGATGGATGTTCCCAAGGCCTGCAAACAAAGAGACCTTGAACTGTCTTAAAAAAAAAACAGGACGATCCATTTTACTTGATGGAGCTGCCCTTAAATAATAACAGCATAAATATATATAGGAACAGGCAGGCATGGATGAAAGAGAATAAAACAAGAAGGACTACAGAAGCTTTAGTAACGAAATCTAAAAATCTTTCAAAAGGGTTCGGATCGATTTTTTTTTGGAAGACGTGATATGATCTTGAAAAAGGAATTAATATGAAATAGGATTGGGTTAATATAATTTTTGTTACATATACACATTTTTATTAAGAAATAGTATTTTGTGTGTATCTTGGGTCCTGGTTTTAGAAAAAGAATGATAAAATCATCAGAAATGAATAATTAGAAATAAACCTGTGAAAATGAATAGAAGTTCGCTAAAGAATCCAGTGGCTCAGAGTCTCCAGTTCAGAACTTCAATATAAGAATTCTCGTGAAAAACTTAAAAAAATCCTTTCAACAGGTGCCTCGCATTTTTAAGATTTCTAAATGCTATGTATGTCCAAATAAATGTTACATTGCGTATAAGGCAGAAAACAGAATCATACAAAGTGCAATTACCAAATGCATATAAGGCACCAGTTACAAACTCATAAAGGGCCAAAAAAATAACAGATCCCTCTAAGGGTCAAATAAAATAGCCAAGATCACTTTTCCTGACAGCAAGAGCTAATATAGGAGCTTTGCTTACTTGCCTAGATAGCAATGGCATATCTAGGAGGGGGGTCTGGCAGGGCATTTCCCAAGGTAAAGGCAGCGATTGGTCACCAATGCCATCAGCTGACTCATGAGTCAGTCTGGGGTGTCTCCCAGGTGGCTGCATTGTGTCATCCAACCAGAGTGGGAATCAGTCCTTCTCTGAGCCAGCTGTCAAGCTGACAGCCAGCTCAGAAAAGGTGTAAATCGCTGTCTCCCACAATTTAATTGCCCTCATGTCTTTCAGTCACAAATACAATTGAAGCCAAGCCCTGACCACCAGCACTTCCAAGTCAGAGCCATGTCAGCAATGTGATGAGGGCATCTGACCACGCTGCTGACTTCACTCTTCTGCACAACATAGGCAGTGAACATCTGTAATGGTAAGTACTCCAGTGGAGCTGAAGTAATCAAAATTGTATTGTCATGGGGAATCTTGTAATGGGATGGGAACAGTATAGGACAGGAGGGATGTGTGAAAAAAAAAAAACAGAAGAAGAAATAGTATAGGGGTAAGAAGGGAATGTGTGAGGAGATAGAGAAGTGGGGAAGATATGTGAGGAGACAGTATGGGGAATAGGGGGGAATATGTAAGGAGACAGTATCGGGAGGGTTGGGGAATGTGTGAGGGGACAATAGGGGAAGCAATGTGTGAAGAGACAGCATTGGAGAGAAATGTATTGGGAAGACATGTGTGAGGGGATAGTAGGAGGTGTGGAAAGTGTGAGGGTGCACAGTATAGAGACTGGGTAGTGCAGGAGGGCACTATAGAGAGGATGAAGTATAGTGGGACAATGTGATGGCACAGTATGGGGGGACGTTATGCCGAGGGGGAATGAGTGAGGAAAGGGCACAGTATAGGGCCTCAGCAGTATTGAAGGGACACAGTGTGAGAGGACAGTGTGAAGAGGAGGACCAGTATGAAAAGGAGAAGATCATGTGGCGGATATATTCCATAATAGGGACAGTCAGTGTGGGAGTCATGTTTTCTACATGAAGGACAGTGAGGGGCAATTATTTATTCAAGGGCACAGCATGGGTCAGATATTTCTATGTAGGATGATTATAATCAAAGTGTTATTTGTAAAGGCACTATGTTGGGATATGCTGCAGAAGACCAGAGAAGAGAGAGAAGTCTGCAGAGATGAGCTGTGCATGTGAAAAGTTAACATGGTGTCTGGACAAGATGGATCAGAAAGAAAGAATACTACTCCAATTAGAGATGTCATCTATAAAGTACCTTGGTGTAATTGTTTATTTGTGATACTGCGAAAGTTTCACCAGTTCTGTGGTTCTTGCATGATTCTCAGTTTGATCATGGCTGTTAACAATGACTCACAGCATTTCCTTACTTACATTAGAAACAATTGTATATGTTGCTTACTTGACATTACAATTGATCACTGTACTAAGCTTGATGCTGTATTCATGTACTGACAATGGTCCTGGTGCTTTATTCATGTACTGATGGTTCTGGTGCTGTATGCGTATACTGATGGTGGTTCTGGTGATGTATTTCTGTACTGATGGTGATTTTCTTGTTGTACTTCAATACTGATTGTGGCTTTGGTGATGTATTTCTGTACTGATGAGGGTTGTGAAGCTGTATCTCTGTACTGCTGGTGGTTCTGGTGATGTATTCCAGTGCTGTTATTAGTTCTTATCCTGTACACATATAACAATCCATAACTTGTTAGATTACATTATATATGGCTATGTTAATAAAGTAATGTTTTGTCTGACAAGTAAGCGGTACTACTTTTGCATTTGTGTAACGAGCATTAAAGAGTTCAGGTTTGTAATGATGTCACCTATAACAGCAACACCATCAACTTTAGTTCTGCTCAGTCCTGTATTTTATATATCGGAATTTCAATTTTGTCAAGGATACCTGAATTTGTTCTGCTCCTAATTTCCCAACTGGGCGCCAAAGAGCTCTGGACATTTTCCACATAGAGGCAACTGTCAATTGAAACAGCGATAAAGATGATGATGATAATGACGATTCTCTGATAGACAATACCTGTGATCCAGATCAGGGTGCAATAAGGTGATGTCTTCAGAGAAGGAGGGTGTTGGCCTCGGCAACACAACAGAGGTGACATATGGCTAAAAGATGGCTCTGAGGTAAAATCCGCTTCTTTTGCAATCAGCAATGGAGCCGGTGATGCTGCACATCTTGTTGGTGGAGAAGTGTCAACAGCACTGGTTATACTGGTGACAAATTAAACATGCAGGCATCCTGGGTGTGCATTGTCTTTTCTAAATTGCCAACAGAAGAAATTGTAGCTGTTTGTAGGTTCTGTGGGAGGAAATTATGCCATAAATGTGAAAGCTCACATAGAATATACCATGGCTTATACTAGAGAAGAGAGAGAGAGAGGATTCAAAAAGATATAAATAAACTGGAGCAATGGGCAGCAACTAGCAGAATGGTTTTTAACAGGGAAAAATGCAAAGTACTACATCTGGGCAATAAAAATGAAAAAAGCATATATAGAATGGGAGGAATAGGACTAAGCAACAGCACATGTGAAAAAGACTTGGGTATACTAATAGATCACAGACTGAACATGAGTCAACAGTGTGATGCAGCAGCAAAAAAGGCAAATACAATTCTGGGATGTATTAACAGAAGCATACAGTCTAGACCATGTGAAGTCATTATTGCCCTCTACTTCTCTTTGGTCAGACCTCATCTGGAATGCTGTGTCCAGTTTTGGGCACCACATTTTAAAAAAGACAGCAACAAACTGGAGCACGTTCAGAGAAGAGTGACCAGAATGGTGACCGGTGTTAGGGTTGCGGATCACACTGAATATAAAATATAGGTAAGTGCAATCGCGACCCGGGGTCCACTGTGCAGAGATGGTATACTGCTGTTATGCAACAACGGACAGCGTGTAGCAAGATGCTCGCTGGACACCGGCGGGTAACCACTGACCCGGTGTGATAGGAAGCAGGCTCTGTTACTGCACAGAGTCCGCAGAACCGATGCTGGATCCTGTTAAACATCACAGGTTACGGCTAGAGGAGTGCTAGCGTGTGGTCACAGGACACTGCTGCCAAGACACGAGAACAGTGCCCCTCTAGTCCCACTAGCGTCCGGAACCGCTACTGCGGAGCCAGCGAGAGTTCCCCCTAGAAGGCTGTGCCCTGTTAACCTTCACAGGACGCAGCAAACATTAATCTACCGCTGTGAGCATGCACTGTGTCTGCGCTTGCTGTCGCCACTAACCAGCCTGAGCTTAATGCTGGAAAGCACACAATCTGTGCATGGCGCCGTACAGACGGATGCTGCGACACATGCGGTAGTGATGCCTGTCCTGACTGGTGCCCACTGGTGCTAATGGATAAGAGAGCTGTCCTCACTGCGTTGCTAAGCAGTACCAGTACTGAGTGCTGACTCTAACTCTGCGACCCTAACTTATACACAACCGAGGGTAGGGGAGTCATAATGAGTCATTCACCAGTCTCATACATCCATCATAACACACACCACTATAACCATGAGAATTAATCTCTATCATAGTGCATGGTGAGGCGGCCATACAAGGTTTTTATAGCCACGACCTTCCGGCACCTTCCTGACGGTCTAATCAGAGCAGGAGCAGGACCTGAGCATGTGACCTCTGATCTCCAATGAGAGATTGTCCCACGGGCATGCTTAGTGGACCGAAAGGAGGACTTAGTGCCTGGAGTAGCCCGGTGCTGACCAGCATGCGTTGCTATAGCTGGACCAGAGGTGGCAGCCTCAACCAAACCCACAGTGCTAGTCTGAGCAGAGCGCCGGGATCGGCAAGTCTGCTGACCAGCCTCCTCTGCGGCCGGAGAGGAATGGGAGACTGCCGAAGGCAAGGCTCGATATTCCTGCTGTGCAGTGACAGGAACCCGATGCCTAACGACCAGTCTGCAAACCATGTCCTATAAGTAACAGTTACAGGATTCATGGCTTTCCTGATCTCTTGGGGGTCCAGTGGTTGAATCCTGAAAAATAATACATTTATTGACTATTTTATGCAAATATATATTTTAGACAACCCTTGTAGATTCCGTAACGTCAAAACTAAGCTAATATAATTAAGATCTGTAGTAACGAAGTGATTTACAGTCTCAGTATAGGGCAGCCCAAACTCTGTAATCATTGCCTGTGTTTGCCTTTCCTCTCCAGCTCTTAATGAGCTTTTATTTGGATTTCCCATTCACCGCTTATGATTAGAGCGTAGCTTTGACCCCCGCCACTTCCTTAAAGTACAACTTAACTGTCAAAGGCGAAACATCTGGTCAGTCATTACGGCAATATTTATAACCCATTCACTTATTTATTTCTCTTTTTTTTCTCTCTCATGACTACATTTCTCAGCCAATTTGACAGTGAAACAATCTATAATTGCCTAATCTATGTGCATGCAAAGCCAGGAACAGGAAAGCACTTTAAGGAATATCAATCATTTAAAATCATAGAGGGACATCTTGGCAGAAGTTCTCTGTGGCTTCCCTCCCACCAGCTGAGAAGATGACGAGAAGTAATCCGTCTTCCGAAGGCTCCTTGCATTCTCTTGCACTCTGCTGGATCTCAGAAAAGAGAAAATCCAGAACTGCGTTACTTTCGCAAGAGATAAAAGCTTATTAAAGCCACATGGGATGAGTTCATTTTTCAATGGGAACAAAAACTTTTCTAGTAATGATACTCCTATCGTTAAAGCTGCAGCCCAGCTATAGTTTGACAGATTATTAATGGGTTAGCCATGTTTTAGGCATTAATTGAATTTATTGGAATAAGGATTATTTTGGTTATGCATATGATAATTTCTATTATATGTATTTTATACTGTGCTCAGCTCTATTAAGATAATTCGGGGCAGAAACAAGGCTTCTATGAGTGATTATTTCTATAACATGGCATCCAATGGAACATGCCATTCTATATGCCACCTTATGAATTGGAGGCATATTGAGGAGCGGTAAGGTCCCATTCACTTCTGCAGGTGGTATTTTATGGCTAAATACAACTTATAAAATATACAGAGACATTTATTGTAGTATTCCGAAGTGATTATGCACAGCCAGATGGGTTACTTCTTGATATGTAGGGCCATATTGCCACAAAAATGTTAAGGTTTTCCATTCATTTGATGTTTTTACCATCCGTGTGCCATTATTTTTCCCCACGATAATGTATATGTTAAAAAATGAAAAAAGGCCCACCAAGTGTTTCCTAGTCACCATCATTTTTATTGACTTGTATGGGTGACTTTGGTAAGTCGGACCAAAGTGTGACATACACCTTTGATGAAAAATTAGATATGTGAATAACTCCATAGACTATAATGAGCTTGTGAGCAGTTGATGGAAAACACAGACAGCACAGAAACCATGACATTTCATTCAGAACACAAGGTGTTGTCTGGGATAGCAAAAACATGACTTTCTTCCAACAACAGTGCCATATTTGTCCATGGTTTGCATCTGGTAGGCAGCTGATTAGTTAAATGGAGCTAAGTTCACATACCAGACATAACATGTAAAGTCCTGAACATGTAGTAGCACAATGATAAATATGTAGTAGTCAATGCCTCTTCTTCCTCGACTATGTTGAAATCTAGTGCTGGTCTGCACCAGGGACTAAACCTTAGGACTACAGTGAGATGGCACTAAAACGTTCTGCCTAAGGTACTAACCCTCCAATGGACTTGTTCATTATTCAATGAATCTAAAAATATCTTTTTACAAAAAATATAAATTTCCAATGATGCAGGTCTTTAGTAAAGCAATAACAGGGGGTCAATTTCATGAGGAACTAAATTACTTATTATGAAGTCTTCCGACTGTGAGACTAAACTAGAAATGTGCATATTTGATCAATGCAATAACATATAGAAGACATAGATATTTTTTCATAATCGCTAAATAAATGACAAACCCATAAGGGACTGTATTTTCTCCAGGTAAAACTTGCAAAGTTTAACAGCCTATGAAAATTATGGTAGAAATACAGCCAAATAATCAAGTTATCAACCTAGGTGACTATTTTTAGCTGTCTGGATGAGCAGTTCACGTTGACCCTTAAAGAACGCCGATATGCCTTTTAACTGTGGTAATTAAGGGGCGTTAATCCTCAGCTAAGGAATTATTGAATAACTCCCCCACAGGGCAAAAATGTCATGGGTGTCAGCTGTAAATGACAAAATATTCCCCGCTGCATTGGTCTCGATCAGTTCTGGAACCAAATATGGCCATTTAACCTCTAAGATGCCACTGTCAGTCATGACAATGGCATCTAAAAGGTTAAAAGAGGGAGAGGAACCCCTTCCTTCATCCTACTGGCACTGCCTGTACAAAGGCCAGATGAATAGTTAAAAATTTAAAATAAAAAAGAGGTTGATATAAGCGCTGCAGAGTATGACAGGCGGAGTTTAAGTAGACAAAAAAGGCGGAAAAAGGATTATGCAATGACATTGTACACACGTGGTCAATTGGTACCACTCATTTAATGGCAGAAAAAAGTACATTGGTGACAGAAATAACTTGAATCTGACAAAAGTAATAATAAATAAAAAATCTATGAAAATAAACAAGTGAAAGTCAGACATTGCTGAACTAGGCCTGGTACCCATAACTTAATATTTTGTTGCACAACCTTTTGAAGAAATCACTGCAATCAAACGATTCCTGTAACTGTCAATGAGACTTCTGCACCTCTCGACAGGTATTTTGGTCCACTCGTCAAGAGCAAACTGCTCCAGGTGTCTCGTGTTTGAAGGTTGTCTTTTCCAGACGGCATGTTTCAGCTCTTTCCAAAGATGTTCAATAGGATTTAGGCCAGGGCTCATAAAAGGCTACTTCAGAATAGTCCAGTGTTTTCCTCTTAGCCATTCTTTGGTGTTTTTAGCTATGTGTTTTGGGTTAGTATCCTGTTGCAAGACCCATGACCTGCGACTGAGCTTTCTGACACTCAGCAGCACATTTCTCTTTAGAATCCCTTGATAGTTTTGAGATTTCATTGTACCCTGCACAGATTCTAGACACCCTGTGCTAGAAGCAGCAAAGCAGCCCCAGAACATAACAGGGCCTCCTCCATGTTTCACAGTAAGGACAATGTTCTTTTCTTGATATGCTTCATTTTTCTGTCTGTGAACATAGAGCTGATGAGTCTTTTCCATTTTTGTCTCATCTGTCCATAGGACATTCTCTCAGAAGCTTTGTGGCTTGTCAACATGTAGTTTGGCAAATTCCAATCTGGCTTTTTATGATTTTTTTCAACAATGGTGTCCTCCTTGGTCGTCTCCCATGAAGTCCACTTTGGCTCATACAACAACAGATGGTGCGATCTGACACTGATGCTATTTGAGCATGAAGTTCACCTTTAATCTGTTTAGATGTTTTTCTGAGCTCTTTTGTTACCATTCGTATTATCCATCTCTTAGATTTGCAATCAATTTTCCTCCTTCGGCCACATCCAGGGAGGTTGAATACAGTCCCATGGAGATTAAATTTCTGAATAATATGTGCAACTGTAGTCACTTGGAGATGGTCTTATAACTAAAGGTAAAAACCTTTAACTTGTTTGTCTACAATTTTCTTTATAATCTCCTGAGATAATTCTTTTCTTCGCTTCTTCTGGTCCATGTTGAGTGTGATACACACCATGTCACCAAACAGCATAGTAACTGTAGCCCTCTATACAGGCCACTCACTGATTTCAAGATTGTAGACACCTGTGATGCGAATTAGTGGACACACCGTGATTTAGCATGTACCTTTTATCACAATATTTTCAGGAGTACCATCATTTCTGTCCAGGTCTATTTTATAAGTTTTATTTATTTTTTTAAAATTCTGTGGAAGCATGGCTGAAAAGCAATGTCTGACTTTCTTGTGTTCATTTTTATAGATTTTTGATTTATTATTACTTTTGTCAGATTCAAGTTATTTCTGTCACCATTGTGGGTTTCTTGTCATTAAACAAGAGGTACCAACAATTTTGACCACGTGTGTATAACCCTTTCCCACTATTTTTGTCTTTCTAAACTATGTTGTGAAATTGTAAAACAAATTATAGGGTCCATTTTCTCTTATTAATTCTTGTGTAAATTACATTTGGGGCTAAAGTAACATTCTACTGGAAAAAATATAATTTTTCATTTTCACATCTAAATTGAAAAGTTATAAATTTCTGTGATGCAAAATGTAAATGTATTCCTGGAGGGATCTAATTTTCAAAATTAGGGTTAATTCTGGGGAGTTTCTGCTGTTCTGGCATCTCAAATGCGACATGACATCCACAATCTATTCCAGCTAAATTTGCACTCAGAAAATGAAATAGCACTGTTTCCTTTTGGAGTTTTACCACATACCTAAACATTAGCAATTGATCATATAAAGGATATCGTGTTTGGGAGCAATTGTTCAACAAACCTTGGGGTCAATTTTTCCTGTTATTCTTAGGGTACCATTACACTAAGCGAAGCACCAGCGATCCCGACAACAATACGATCAGGTAAGGATAGCTGGTGCGTCGCTAAATGGTCGCTAGTAAGATGTCAAACAGACAGATCTATTCAATGACGCAGCAATGATCCGGCGATCCGTATAACTACATCGGCGGTCGTTGGTACCTTGTCACACAGCAGCTATTCTGACGACTCACGCCTGCGTCCCTGAGTTCTACGTCGCCAACGAGTTCGCTCATCGGCATCAAACACAGCAATGCATGCTGGCCAGTGGGACGCCAAGCGATCAGAAAATTGCCTGGGACATTTGTGCACGATCAGCGATATCCAGCAGGGGGCCATTCGCCGCTATGTGTCACACGTAGCGAGATCGCTGTTGCGCAACAGCGATCTCGCTAACGATCTCATTATGTGAGACGGGGCCTTTAGTACAAACTACAAATCTGGGGTTTAAGCAAACATTTCGCATCCAAATGTTGTAAAGTGCATTCACCATACCTCTAGAATTCATTGAGGGGGTCTGCTTTCTAAATTAGGATAACTTGTGGGGGTTCTGCTGTTTTGGTACTTCTGGGGCTCTTCAATTGGGACATTGTAAGGAGATGGCCGGTCCCCTCAGTTGCACCCCTTCCTTAGGCCGTGTGATCCCCTGTGCACTTCCTATGTACCCATGTTACATTCTGTAATGCTTTGAAATGTGTTATGTCATGTCATGTGAATATAGTATAATGTAGTGTTCCCCATTAAATGTCTGTCTAGTTAGGGACAACAATGGTTAAGTGTGAGGGGCTGGGTCAGCAGCAGTGAGAGAAAGCTGCTGTTTCCCTGTAGTTCTGCCAGGATCCTTGACAGGTGCAGACGTGTCAGACAGACAGGGCACAGCCACACCTCCAGATGGGAGAGGTCTGTTGCCCCGGACTAAAGAAGGCCACGAACTAAAGAGGACTTCCATACAGGCTCTCTGGACTATAGAGGGGCCTCCGCTGAAGGGGTCTCAGGTGCCCAGATACCAGCGAATTGGACGACTGGGATTCTCAGCTGCTGCAGCCATAGTGGGTGTGACTGCAGTTCATGTCAGGAAAAGAAAAGGAAATCCAGTGTTTGGGATTGTCCTTGATGTCCATTCTTCACTACCTGTTTTCAATAAAAGATATGTTTTCCCTGTTGGAACACAGCTACATCTCTGGACTTTTAATCACCTGGACTGCTGTGACAAAAGGAGAGAAGGTAACTTTGTTTGGGGGAAAAACCTAGTCCATCTTATAGCACATGTACAAGGGGCCGGGGTGTATACAGACTATGTTTATTGGGTGACCTCGGTCCGGACTACCACCCCAGTGCCCCTTGTCTTACAACATGATGTCAGCAAACTATTCCAGCCAAATTTAAACTAAAAAAATCAAATAGTTCTTCCATTCCGAACCCTGGTATGTGGCCAAACAGCAGTTTTTGGCCACATATGAGATATTGACACATTCGGGAGAAACTGCATAATAAATTTTAGGATCCTCTTTTTCTATTAACCCTTTTGAGAGTAATAAATTTACAGCTAGATAATATTTTACTCATTAATTTTTCTTAATTGCTATGTGACACCTAAAGAGTTAACAAATTTCCTGTCAGCAGGTTAGAATGATTTCAGTGGTTCAGTTTTTAAAATTCTATCCCTTCTGGGGGTTCTCCAGTATGTAGGCATCTTAAAATTACTTCAAATCTGTATAGGTACATAAAAAAATTGATTTGTAAGTTTGCAACTAAATTTTAACCCTTTTAACACTCTACTAAAATAAAAGGACATTTCAAAAATGATGCTGACATAAAGTAGACATACATGGAAAATGTTATTTATAAACTATTTTCTGTGTTAAGACTGTCTGTTTTAAGGAAATAAGCATTTAAAATTTGAATATTGCAAATTTTTCAAACTTCTCATAACATTTCAGACATTTAAATTAAAAAAAAGTTCATACATATTGACCTGAAACTATTTTTAACATGAAGGACAATATGTCATAAATTAACAATCTCAGAATTTTTAGAGTCAGAAGAAGCATTTCAAAGCAAAAAAGACGGACCGTCAATATCGGAACGAAGAGGATGTGACAACCGGCTCCACCGCTGATCAGCCGGAAGTTCTTGGATGCTGCTGGAAAACAGCAGCTCCATCATTTTTATAGTGGCTATGGCCAAGTATTGCAGTTCCACAACAATTCTCATGGCCTACCTCTTTATTTGCTCCATTTTTCAAATCTGACGTGTTATTTTTTGGTAATATCTTTGGAACATTTCTAAGGATAGGTCATCAGTAAAAAAGTAGTGGCAATCGTTTTAAGGTTGATTCCTTTAAGACTGATTCACATTTTTTGTTTCTCAAAAAACAACCTACATTTTTTTTCTCACTTTTATAATCCAGGTGTCATCCCTTTTTCTCATGATAAAAAATATCTTTCAAAGCTTCTTTTATCATCAATTGCTCAGTGAAAAGCAGACAGTACTTGAATGACTCATAGATGGCTTGCGACTGCAATCTATTTTTTTACGGATCCATTCACTTCAGTTATTGAGTATGTGCAACAAATCGGATAAAAAAAAGAACACATCTCCATTTACTTTTGTGGATAAAAAATGGATATGTGAACATGTAATAGAACAAATACTATGTATTTTTAATTTTTTTACCTGCTAATATAGTGCCATTAATTCCACAGCGCTTTACAGATATCATCATTTCTGTCTCCATTGGGGTTCACAATCTAAATTCCCTACCAGTATGTCTTTTGGAGTGTGAAAGGAAATTCATGCTATCAGCAATGGTACCACGTGGAAAAGAAATGTAAGAAAGACCTGAGAAAAAAATAATTTATTTGCACAAGAAACATAAAGGCTACAAGAAGATCAGCAAAGCTTTACTTGTCAGTCAGAATACTGAAGAAAAAAGTGATGCAAAAATTTTACAAAAATGGAAATGCAACAATTTAACACAGACATCTAGGCCAACAACGGAAGTTATCACCTATACCGGAGCATCTTCTGATGAGAAGGGTTGAAGAAAATGCAAGTTCACTGCAGTTAGCTAAACTAGCAGAAAAACAAACTGTGTGAGTGTTTCCCGTGACATAATACTGCAGAGGAATGGCATACATGGGTGACATCAACAAAGGCAGACGCTCCTAAAGCCAATGCACAAAAAAAGTCCACCTACAATTTTTCAGGGCCTTTGCTGAAAAATATTAAGACTAGAGTTGAGCGACTTTGGTCAGATCGGGCTTCGTGAAACCTGAATGAAACAAAATTTGAGTCGGATGAAACTGGTCTGACCAGGGCAAAAAAAGTTGGAGTTTTGTCCGAAACCCGACCCCAATGCAAGTCAATGGGGAATAAAAGTCGGCATTGAGTGGATGAGTGCATTGGAGTCGGGTTTCGGACAAAACTCTGACTTTTTTTGCCCTAGTCGGACCAGTTTCATCTGACTCAAATTTTGTTTCATTCAGGTTTCACGAAACCCGATCCGACAAAAGTCGCTCAACTCTACTGAAGAAAAGGTAATGGACACAAATGGTGAATTAAAAAGACAATGGAAATAATATCAAGCTGGTGAGTGCTGCATTTATTTCCTTTTTTCATTTTGCATTGACATATTGAAGCTTTATTCATGCTGAGCACCATTAACCAGCAATCCTATCGCAGAGTTCAGTGAAAAAGTGATCTTGTGTCTGAAGAGGTGTTGATTTTATACTCTAGTTGCCGTTCATTTTTTTTTCTTGTTCTGGGACTTTGATTAATGTACTTCGATTAAATGTAAATAAATGCCCCCCCTGCATAAATGCTTCCCCAGACTATGTGTCTATATAAAATGAGTAGGGAGAAGACATAATAATGTGGAGGCCGGAAAGTGTATGACTAAACGGCCATAGATTATGATCAATAATATATATTGTATATCATGATCTACATATTAGGACTATCCAATATAAAGGACACTGCACATTCAATAGAAACTACCCAAGAAGAAAAAGCAGTCGAAAATCCATAAAACCAAATTTTATTAAATAATGTAAAATATTATATAAGGACATACTGTGTATGGTAGGGAAAACAGGAATAAACAGCATAATGGTCAACAAGGGGGACCAGCCACACTGCAAGCATCGCACCAGGAGTAAACGTATTAAAGTAAACAAAATAATAATCGGACAGGGAAAGAATGGCACATATTGTTATGGCAAGGAGTGTACTAAAGCATCACCACATAGCCAAAGGATAGACTGGACCGACCCCACTGCCACCACTGCTTCCAGGTATAACTATATTACCTTTTGCTTTTGGTCCTGATGCTTTACATAGCATCAGTTATGGATGTTATGTGTCCTTCACGGGCAGGGTAGTGTGCCATGTAATAGGATACTATCCTTTGGCTATGTGGTGATGCTTTAGTACACTCCTTGCCATAACAATATGTGCCATTCTTTCCCTGTCCGATTATTGTTATTTTGTTTACTTTAATACGTTTACTCCTGGTGCGATGCTTGCAATGTGGCTGGTCCCCCTTGTTGACCATTATGCTGTTTATTCCTGTTTTCCCTACCATACACCGTATGTCCTTATATAATATTTTACATTATTTAATCAAATTTGGTTTTATGGATTTTCGAGGCTAGCTCTAAGATCTCTCACTATTTTACCTCATTAGCAATCAATCGACTAAGTTGCGACAGCAGGAAGCAATAAATGAACTAGCAAATAAACAACTATGCAGACCTACATGGATCATAAACACCACTTTGAAAAAGTTGCATGACCTTACAGCATAAAGGGTCAAGCAGAAAGTTGAATTGCCTAAATAACATTACATATGTTTGCAAAGAAGAATAGGAATGACTGTACACATGCAGGATCAGTGGAGGAGTTGAAAGAGCTGAATACTATTAGAAGCTGCTTGCTGACATAGAATAGAGTGACTGGACACATGCAGGAATAGTGCAGGAGTTGAAAGAGCTGAATATCAGTATGAAGAGAATAGAGATGAGTTTTAGATTCTGCCATGGAATAACTGCCAAGTACTTTGATTAATGTACTGTGATTAAATGTACATAAATACCCCCCTGCATACAAAGAATATGCATGGTATCTACTGTGAAACATGGTGTGCCAGTGTCCTTCTAGTGGGCTGCATGAGTGCTGCTGGTGTCGGGGAGCTACATTTCATGGATGGTATCATAAAATCACAGATGCACTGCTCTATATCAAAAGAGAAGATGAGAAGATACTATCATCACTCTGTGCCCATAATAGATGTGCTCTTTTGCAACATGACAATGATCCAAAACACATCAAAGTCCACTGTTTAATTTCAAAAGAAGAACACGGTGAAAATCATTTAGCAGCTAAGTGTGTTTCCTGATCTGAACCCAACTGAACACCTATGGGAAATTCTGGGGAGACAAGTTGAGCAGCACTCTACATCCAGCATCAAGCTCTCTAAAAGAGATCGTTCTTGAAGAATAGAAAAAGACAGATGTTGCAATATGCCTCCAACTTGTTTATTCCATGCCTAGAAGTCTTGGTGCTGTCCTTAAAAGTCATGGAGATCATGCAAAATACTAGATGTAATAGTTTAAGATGTGGGGGTGTATAATAATAATTAATAATAATAATTTTATTTCTATAGCGCCGACATATTCTGCAGCACTTTACATTTCAGGTGTATTCATTTTTGCATCAATTAATTTGAGTAAAACTAAAGATTTTCTAATGAAAGTTATATTATTAACCTTACTTTCATGTTACTGTTAAAAAAAATGTTCTACGAAACTCAGTCTTGTCAAAATTTTGTAAATTGTTCTTGTGTTCAGTGAAATATTGATTCAAATTAAACTTTCTAAAAGGGTGTTCTAATTTATGAGGCAGGGAAGAATGAAGAAAAGAGAAGGAAGGAATGAAGAAAGAAGAAAGAAGGAGCACCAAAAAAGCAAGATCTGATGGTATCACCAAGTTCTAATAGACCATAGCAAATGCAGAATGTAGATTTTTTCCAAAACAATGAGTTTTAATTAAAAAAACCTAACTGAAAAAGGCCTATGGGCATCTTAATTTTTGTCTATTTTTTTGTACATCAAGCCTGTTTTTGACATGCGCTAAAGTCTTCTTTTAATTTGAAGCTTTTTTCAGTTTATTTTATGTTAGCCTGTTTTTTCATAATGGCTTCCTTGGGTGGGGTTTTTGTTTTCCAGATGTTTGCAGCTGATTCATCAATCGGGATTTTTAAAGAGTTGCAAAATTTGATTAAATACTAAAATAAAGAGCATTTTTAATTTTGTGCAAAATTCATGAAAAGTGTGCACCATTTGGAAGAAAAAGTGTGCGCCTTGTAAAAAAAAAAAACAAGGAATACCATGAAACAGAATAGAAAAGTGAGGAAAAAAAATTTGAACTGGGTATATTTTGCTTTTTCATTGCTCTATAATCATAATACCAATAGCTACCAAGAAAAATCTTGCATCAAACACTATAAGTCTTTCAACTGATGGACTAGAAATCATACAGTGGCTTGCGAAAGTAAAAGTAGTATTCCCCTTGGCTTTTTACCTATTTTGTTACCTTACAACCTGTGTTTAAATATATTTGCAATCCGATTTATGTGTGATGCATCAGCACTTAACAGTCTAAAGCCCCCGTCACACACAACGAGATCGTTAGCGAGATCGCTGCTGAGTCACAAGTTTTGTGACGAAACAGCGATCTCACCAGCGATATCGCTGTGTGTGACACTTATCAGCGACCGGCCCCCCTGCCGGGTATCGCTGATCGTGCTCGAATGGCCTGGACATTTTTTTGATCGTTGGTCTCCCGCTGGCCAGCACGCATCGCTGCGTGTGGCAGGCGGGAGACCAGCGATCAGCGAGCTGGAGCTGGTAACCAAGGTAAACATCGGGTTTCTAAGCGCCGTGGCACTTAGAAACCCGATGTTTACCTTGGTTACCAGCTCCCTGCACCATCGTGCTGGTATCTTAACGTACACTGCGGGTAACTAAGCGACGTGTGTCGCTTGTTACCTGCATCATCGCTGTCCTGATCACTGCTGAGATCTGCCTGTTTGGCAGCTCACCAGCGATCATGTAGTGACACACCAGCGATCTTGAAAAGTTCATATCGTTGTCGGGATCGCTGGTGAGTCGCTATATGTGACGGGGCCCTAAGTTAAAGGGAATCTGTCACCCCTTTTTTCGAGTATGAGCTCCAGGCACCTCTCCCGGCACCTGCGCACTGCAGGACTCTGCCCTCAACAGGGCAGAGCAGTGCATCTGCGCCGGAGCCACAACAGGCAGCAAAGAAGAGGACGGCATCGTATGAAGATGGGAGGTGGTGGACCGGACTGTGACACCCATCGGACCGGACCGGACCGGATGCCAGGGTGACTATATTCTAACTTGTTTTTCTTATCTTTCAGGTTATTTTGGGGGCTTATCTACAGCATTACAGAATGCTGTAGATAAGCCACTGATGTTGGTGCTGGCAGCTCATAGTCGAAAGAAGGGGTAACAGATTCCCTTTAATGAAGTGATAAAAATATAAGAATAACTTAAATTTATGGGATCAAATTGTAACAATACCACCTCTAAATGCTGAGCTGTCTGTGCAGTGATTGACAGCTCAGTTGTCCAGTCTGGTGCAGGGTTGTGCTGATCTGTCTGTGCTTTGATTGACAGCTCGGCTGTCCAATCTGAGGCTGGGAGTTGCTGAGCTCTTGTCAGATGCTCTAAGTTTCCATAATTGCTCAGCTATTTAACTGAGCTGGCAGTCCCAGATAGCTGTCAGCGGTAGCTTCAGCTAAGTGGGGTTTGTTACCTTGGCCTTGTATTTTGCTCATTGATCTATTGCTCTCCTCACTGTTAATGATGTACCCTCCTAGTCTTTGACCTCAGACTCCTCAACTATAGCGACTCACGAATTGTCCATGATAATTGACTCAGCATCACACAAATAACTAAAAATTGTCATGTGCATATGTATTTACCTCTTTTTCGATGAAGTCCCTAAATATTTGTAATGCAAACAATTACCTTCATAAGTCACATGCTCAGTGACAGGAAGTCCACCTGTGTGCAGTCTAAGTGTCACATGTCTGTCAGTATATACACCTTTTCTGAAAGGCCACAGTGACAACATCATTAAGCAAGAGGCACCACTAACCAAACAACACCATGGAGACCAAGAAGATCTCCAAACAAGTCAGGGACAAAGTTGTTGAGAAGTACAAGTCAAGGTTGGATTCTAAAAAAAATTTCAAAATCTCTGATGATCCAATGGAGCATCATCAAATCCATTATCATCAAATGTAAAGAACATGGTACCACAACAAACCTGACAAGGGGGGGCCGCACATCAAAACTCTCAGCCTGGACAAGGAGGGCATTAATCAGAGAGGCAGCACAGAGATTAAAGCAAACTCTGAAGGAGCTGCAGAGTTCCTAAGAAGAGACTAGGGTACCTGTCCCTACAATCACAATAAGCCCTACTCTCCATAGATGTAGCCTTTGTGGAAGAGTGGGCACCAAAAAGCCTTTACTTACACACAAAAAATGTAAAGTTTGTTTTACGTTTGCCAAAAGACATAGGAGACTCCCCAAATGTATGGAAGAAGGTGTCTGGCACAAAACCAGCACAACTCATCACCCCATGAACACCATAACCACAGTGAAAATGGTGGCGGCAGCATCATGCTGTGGGGATGTTTTTCAGCAGCAGGGACAGGGACAATGGACATAGTTAAAGGGAAGATGGATGGTGAGAAATTCAGGGATACTATTGTGTCCCATGAATGGGAACAACTTATGTAGTTCTATGTTATGCATTACATTCTGTTGTTGCTAAGAAGAAGCCCTGCTCTTTGAAGTTTGTCCCTTCTTCCCTTCTGTAGTTAATGATGTTAGCTCTTGCTCCTCCCTTCTTCTTCATTATCAGTTTGCTGTAGCCATCTTTGTATGCACATGTATACTTCTCTGTTTGGGATTAGTCTTTCCACCTGATGCATTGTACTTAATAAAAGATTTCAGAGACTATCAACTCTGTTTCTCCTGGACTCATATTACAAGTCACTGCTGGCTGAGTTGGCACTATCTGAGGACGCCTGGCGTGTGAGTACAACAATCATACAGTTATCTAAGGGATTGATGGCTAAGGATTTAGAGACTCATACTGCCTTGAAGAGTCAGAATAAATACTCTTGAGCAGAACCTGTTTCAATCTGTCAGTGATTTGAGACTGGAACAGATGTTCATCTTCCAACAAGACAATGACCGAGTCATAGTCTTATGATACTCGAGTAGTTTAAGGGGAAATATGTAAATGTTTTGGAGTGACTAAGGCTGGTTTCACATTTGCGTAGGGCAGAGCTGCCGCGCTCTTCAGGGCATATCACGCCGCCACCCACCAACGCCGTTATACACAGCGTGGCAACCTTGATCTGACTCCCCAATTACTGTCAAATGAGTCCTGACCTGGCACTAAACCTTTTACACAAATTCTCTCATTGGATTTCAACCTGTTATTCCATTTATTAATTACAACAGATCTTTGCATACTAAATCATTAAGACGGATGATACTACCTACACCATTGCCCTAGTGGTGGCTCTATACTGAATATACCGCAAACCTTTTCACTAGAGCAGTCTGGCATACTGATGAAGGCTTGTCTGTATAAGCCGAAACGTCTAGATCTGAGACTGCAAATAAAAATCTTCACTTTGCAACAAGTTGAGTGCCAAAATTTTTTTCATTATTTATACTGGTGTGGGAACCTTCTTTTGAGCACAAACGCAGCAGTGCCACGATATATTTGTTGACATTTAAAAATGTGGGCAGGAATGTCACACGTCTGTGAGTAGGAAAACTGTGAAAGCTGATGATAAACCACCACTGCATCTCATTGTGAGTCGACGTCCATAACAAATGGAAGCCATTGATCATCTGAAGACAGAGCCCAGCAGGACAGGGCATAGCTACATCTTAACCATCATCTATCAGTTCATCAAATTTGTAGTGGCAGTCCCAGTGAAGGATTTAACAGCCCAGACTACACAGTGGTGGAGCAGGGAGAGGTAAGTATTGCAAGTGCTGGGGCCCTGAGCAAGCAGGGGGGCCCACTCGTGGGCGGCGGTACTGGCACAGGGCCCCTCATAGTACGCCAATGTGTCTGACGGCGGGTGTGCACCCCCACCATCAGAGACACTTGATTTTACTATGAGGGACCCTGTGCCAGTGCCGTCGCCCAAGAATGTGCCCACCCATCTGTCCAGGGCAACGGCACTCGCACGGGTGCGTGCGCCAGGTGGTGACCCTGTCCCTGGGGGGGGAGGCAGCCCAGTTAGGGAGGTTGAAAAAATGGCATATGTTGATGTTGGACATTCAGCAGCTGCAAATGGAGGAATTGGAGAAGTCCAAGGAAGAGGAGGACAAAAGCAAGCCATTTTTCTGGCAACCTATGTGTCAGCAGGGGAAGCTGGGACAAAATCCTTTGAAACCCATGCATGGTTCATTTTAATGAAGGTTAGATCATCAACATTTTGGGTCGACAGACGGGTCCTTTTTTCTGTCAGGATTGATCCAGCAGCACTGAAGACTCTTTCGGATAGCACACTAGCAGCAGGGCAAGTGAGCTCCTGTAAGGCATATTGTGCCAATTCAGGCCACGTGTCCAGTTTACAGGCCCAATAGTCAAAGGGGAATGACCTGTGAGGGAGAACATCGATATGGGAGGAGAAGTAGTTTGCAACCATAGATGACAACTTCTGTCTCCTGTCACTTTCAATCGATGCAGTATTACCAGTCGTGTGAGCGGTAATTGAAAAATCAGTCCACAACATGGTCATGAAACCCCTGTTGCCAACGCCACTTCAGATGTGTGCACCACGAACACCTCTTTCATGTTGACCCCTATGGCTCGTGTGAGAAGCATCACTGCTGCTCTGTGCTGGGAATGCCTCAAACAAACGGTTCTCCTGTGGCATGATGTTTTGGAATTTGCCTTTATAGCGTGGATCCAGGATGCTGGACAACCAGTAGTCATCATCGTTCATCATTTTGGCAATGCGGGGGTCCCTTTTTAGGATCTGCAAGGCATAATCACACATGTGGGCAAATGTTCCAGGTGTCAATGATGCACTGCGTGTGCTGGGTGGAGGACCACTTTCTGGCAAATCCACATCCCTCCAGTCACGCACAAACCCTGTATCTGACCTTGCCACGCCAACATTTTCTCTTGCCCCCTGAGAAGCATCCTCCTCCCCTAAATAATCATCCCCATCATCCTCCTCCTCTTCCTCTTCTTCCTCCACCTCGTCCAGGAGAGTTCCCTGAGCAGACAATGGCTGACTGTCATCAAGGCTTCCCTCCCCCTCTTCCTCTTCCTCCTCAGCTGCAGACACCTGCTTCTTAATGTGCATCAAAGTTTGCATGAGCAGACGCATAAGTGGGATTCTCATGCTTATGATGGCGTCGTCTGCGCTTACCAGCTCTGTGCATTCCTAAAAACACTGAAGGACTTTACAGAGGTCTTTCAGCTTCGACCACTGCACACCAGACAACTCCATGTCTGCCCTCAAACTGCCTGCCCGTGTATCCTCCCACAAATGCATTACAGCCTGCCTCTGTTTGCACAGCCTCTCAACCATGTGCAGGGTGGAGTTCCACCTTGTTGCAACGTCGATAATTAGGTGGTGCTTGGGAAGGTAGAGCAATCGCTGCAGCCTCTGCATACGACTGGAGTGTACAGGCGACCGACGGATGTGCAAGCACAGTCTTCGCACCTTATGGAGCATGGCTGTTAACTCCAGATAATTATTGAGGAAGCACTGCACCACCAGGTTCAAGGAGTGAGCCAGGCAAGGTATGTGGCTGAGTTTTGAAAGGGCTATGGCTGCCACAAAACTCCGGCCGTTATCACTAACTACCTTGCCTGCCTCAAGATGTAGACTGCCCAGCCATGACTCTGTTTGTCGCTGCAAGTAGTCGGCCAGTACTTCCGTGGTGTGTCTGTTGTCGCCCAAACACATCATCTTCAACACAGCCTGTTGACGCTTACCACTAGCTGTTCGATAGTGGGACACCTCGTGTGCAACACTGGCAGTTGCGGATGGAGTGCTCGTGCGACTGCGCTCTGTGGACGAGCTTTCGCTTCTGGAGGAGGAGGGTCGAATGCCTACAGCCAACTGTTTCTTATATCGTGGGCTATGCAGCACTGTCCCACTGCCGCTGTCCCACGTGGACCCTGCATCCACCACATTAACCCAATGTGCAGTGATGGACACGTAACGGCCCTATCCATGCCAACTGGATCATGCATCTGTTGTGAGGTGCACCTTTCCACTCACTGATTGCTTGAGTGCATGGACAATGCGGTCTTTCACATGCAGGTGGAGGGCTGGGATGGCTTTTCGAGAAAAGAATTGCCGACTGGCTAGGTCATAGCGTGGTACTGCGTAGGCCATGAGCTTGCGCAAAGCTTCGCTTTCAACCAACTGGTAGGGCATCATCTCTAATGAGATTAGTTTGGTAATGTGGGCATTCAAACACAGTCTACGCGGATGAGAGAATGAGTTCTTTCTTGTCCTACTCAGAGTCTCTGGTAGGGTGAGCTGGACTTGAGAACTGCATGTGATGGAACTAGCGGTGGACTTGGCGGACTGAGAGAGGGTTGGTGATGGTGTTGGTGGTCTTGCTGATGGCCTAGATTCAGACTTTCGTAGCAATAACATTGTAATTCTCTGACTGCTTTGGCCTTGCGACGACACCTCAACATTTACTGCTGGTGGTGTGCTAACCGGTGGGCTTACAGTGGGGGAAGCGATGTAGCATTGCTGACTACCTTCATTCGGAGTAGGTGCACATGTGGTACGTGAGGTTTGGTAGTCCGTCCACGCATGCAAGTGCATGGTGGTTAAATGTCTAAGCATGCAACTGGTATTCAAATTTCTCAGATTTTTCCCTCGGCTAAAGGTCTTTGCGCACTTCTTACAGATAACCTTTGCCTGATCATTAGGATTTTGTTCAAAAAAGTGCCACACTGCACTCTTCCTACTATGGAAGACATTTTGAGGCCTTGCACACTGTGCTAATTTGACCATCTGGCCAAGCTGTCCTGCAACTCTTTTGGTTTTTGTAACACGTTTTTGGACTGCTATGGGCCTGCCAGATAACAGCTGTTGCGATGTCGATGCCTGCTGCGGATCCTCCTCCTCCTCTTCTGAGCTATTGGCAGTGGCACCCTCTTCCCCCAATGGATGCCAATCTGGGTCAACAACTGGGTCATCCATCACCCCCTCTTCAATTTCATGTGCACCTTCCTCTGTGTCACCATGTAAGGTGGTATAGTATGCAGGAAGGGGCACCTGAGTTTCATCAGGGTCAGATTCTGGCTCAGTACACTGCAAGGACAATGTAGTGCTCTGAGTGAATGTACCAGCAGAAAAATCTAGCAGTGGCTGTGCATCAGTGCACTCCATGTCAGATTAATCTGGGACTGGGGAATTCGCGATTTGACTTGATAACCCAGGCATGGTATGTGAAAAGAGCTCCATGGAGTAATCTGTAGTGTGGCCTGCCGCATCCTTCACTTTTGGTAGGAGTGAAGGACACAAGGAAAGGTGTTGTTCCTGACCAGGAGCCTCCACTGACAACTCAGTGCTTTTATTTTTTGAAACTTCAGAAGAGGAGGCGATAGAGCTGGAGGCTGTGTCAGCAATGTAAGCCAAAACTTGTTCCTGAAGCTCCGGCTTTAAAAGCGGTTTACCTACTCCCAGAAAAGTTGTGGAGCCAGACGATGACGCAGGCTCAACACCTCCTGCCTTAGGTGCTATTGTGCTTTTGCCACTACCAGCAGATCCACCACCACCACCACCATCAGTACCAGCTTGCAACCCCTGCCCACTTCCACTGCCTCTTCCACCATACTTCCTGATTTTTGGGAAAATGTACCCAAAATACCACCAGCTATATGGTACTGTAAAACAAGGTACAAGGTGTATATAGTAGTGAGGAGAATTTGAATCTCCCTCGAGATTTTAGGAGGCTGAACTATTATCTCAGGCCCACTATAGATTATAACTCAATTTAACAGACTGAAATTGGCTGGTGTATGACAAAGTACAAGGTGTATATAGTATGGGGGAGAATTTGAATTTCCCTAGAGATTTTGGGAGGCTGAACTATTATCTCAGGCCCACTATAGATTACACTTCAATGTACCAGGCTGAAATTGGCTGGTGTATGGCAAAATACAAGGTGTATATAGTATTGGGGAGAATTTGAATCTCCCTAGTGATTTTAGGAGGTTGAACTATTATCTCAGGCACACTATAGATTACACCTCAATTTAACAGGCTGAAATTGGCTGGTGTATGACAAAGTACAAGGTGTATATAGTATTGGGGAGAATTTGAATCTCCCTAGAGATTTTAGGAGGCTGACAATGATGCTCTCAGTCCAAGTATGGCAGCAGGCAGCCTATTAGACAGGACTGCTGCACACAAAAGTGTGGAAAAATGAACGCTTGGTAACTGCGCAGAAAAGAGGAAGAAAAGTATTTTTGCTTTTAAAAAAGCAGCTTGCACAGCAGTGTGCAAACAGCAATGCAGCTATCAAGGAGCCTTATAAGGCAGCCTAATAACCAACAGAGCTGATGCACAAAAATATAGCCTCCCCTGTCACTGCACACAAACTGTTGTGTTGTACAGTGAAAATCACTACCAGCAGAAGCAGTTTTTTTGTTCTTCTTCCCTGCCTAACGCTTTCCCTTATTCAGAATCAGCAGCAGCAACCTCTCCCTATGCTAAGATCGGCAAAAGTAAGACGGCGGTCGGCGTGCACGCCCTTTTATAGCCCCTGTGACGCCACACAAAGCAAGCCAATCACTTGCATGCCCTTCTCAAAGATGGTGGTGACCGCTGCCCATGTCATCGCGTTGCCCACAGTGCACGTCCTCCATCATTGGCTGAAAAAGGGCGCTGGAAGCATCATTTGAAACGCAACTTTAGTGATCTGGTCGCCGACCTCACACTATGGTCGGGTTTCGTTTCATGAAACCCGACTTTAGCGAAAGTCGGCGACTTACGAATTTGACCAACCCGTTTTGCTCATAGAATCATAGAATCATAGAATCATAGAATCGTAGAGTTGGAAGGGACCTCCTGGGCCATCTGGTCCAACCCCCTGCTCAAAGCAGGATTCGCTAAATCATCCCTGTCAGATGTCTGTCCAGCCTCTGTTTGAAGACTTCCATTGAAGGAGAACTCACCACTTCTCGTGGCAGCCTGTTCCACTCATTGATCACTCTAACTGTCAAAAAGTTTTTTCTAATATCTTATCTGTGTCCCCTCCCATTCAGTTTCATCCCATTGCTTCTAGTCTTTCCTTGTGCAAATGAGAATAAAGTTGATCCTTCTACAATGTGACAGCCCTTTAGATATTTGTAGACAGTTATTAAGTCTCCTCTCAGTCTTCTCTTTTGCAAACTAAACATTCCCAAATCCTGCAACCTTTCCTCATAAGACAGGGTTTGCAGACCGGTCACCATTTTGGTCGCTTTTTTCTGAACTTGCTCCAGTTTGTTGATGTCTTTTTTAAAATGTGGTGCCCAAAACTGGACACAATATTCCAGATGAGGTCTGACCAAAGAGGAGTAGAGGGAAATAATGACTTCACGTGATCTAGACTGTATGCTTCTGTTAATACATCCTAGAATTGCATTTGCCTTTTTTGCTGCTGCATCACATTGTTGACTCATATTCGGTCTGTGATCTATTAGTATACCCAAGTCTTTTTCACATGTGCTGTCACTTAGCCCTATTCCTCCCATTCTATATATGCTTTTTTCATTTTTATTGCCCAGATGTAGTACTTTGCATTTCTCCCTGTTAAAAACCATTCTGTTAGTTGCTGCCCACTTCTCCAGTTTATTTAAATCTTTTTGAATCCTCTCTCTCTTCTCTAGTATTAGCTATCCCTCCTAGCTTTGTGTCATCAGCAAGTTTAATCAGTTTAACCTCAATTCCTTCATCTAAATCGTTGATAAAGATGTTGAACAATACAGGGCCCAGGACAGAGCCCTGTGGTACCCCACTTGAGACATTCTTCCAACTGGATGTGCAGCCATTTACGACCACTCTTTGGGTCCGATCACTAAGCCAGTTATGAATCCACCTACCGTGTTTCCCCGAAAGTAAGACCCTGTCTTACATTAATTTTACCCCAAAAAGTCCCACCCTGTCTTACTTTCGGGGGAGGTCTTACAATAGCCGAAAAAAATGACAATTTCTTTTTAACCAATAAATTAACATTTATTAACATGCTGTTATACCCCATAACAGTGCCGTATCCCACTGCACACAGCCCCACACCCCATAACAGTGCCGTATCCCACTGCACACAGCCCCACACCCCATAACAGTGCCGTATCCCACTGCACACAGCCCCACACCCCATAACAGTGCCGTATCCCACTGCACACAGCCCCATACCCTATACAGTACATGTTTCCCTACTTGGTTTTTAAATGCTGGACGTTTTCCTCTGCGGTGCGGCTGTGGGTGCGGAAGGCCTGTGCTGCAGGGAACGCTGTGCCAATCAGCAGGGAAACAGCGGTGACGTGGGGCTGGGGCGGCCAATTACAGCCCGAGCTGCTGGACCCATCAGTGCTCGAGCCGGGGGCCGGCGGTGACGTGGGGAACAGGGGCGGCCAATGAGCTGTTGAGCTGGGCGGATTGCGGGGTTAACACGGCGAGTTAACCCCATGAGCGCTGGACCCGCCCAGCTGCACCTGAGGACACCTCTGGAGCCTGGGGACCCAATGGGGGACAGCGGCGGCCCAAAGGTAAGGGCCTTACATTTCACAGCGGCCCCCAACCCTGCCTTACATTCAGGGGAGGCCTTACATTGAAGGACCCCCCCGTAACCCCCACCCTGTCTTACTTTCGGGGGGTCCTACGTTCGGGGAAACACGGTAACAGTTGCCTTGTCCATTCCATACTTAGTCATTTTTTCAATAAGCATTGTATGAGAGACTTTGTCAAATGCTTTGCTGAAGTCAAGATATACTATATCTACAGCATTTCCTTGATCCACCCAATCAGTGATACCGTCATAGAAGGAAATTAAGTTAGTCTGACATGACTTATTAGTTACAAACCCATGCTGACTCTGTTTAATCACTTCATTCTTATCCAGGTATTGACATACATGTTGTTTAATAATTTGTTCAAAGATCTTTCCTGGTATAGAAGTCAGACTCACCGGCCTATAGTTGCCTGGGTCCACCTTCTTCCCCTTTTTGAAGATAGGAACAACATTTGCTCTTCTCCAGTCTTCTGGCACTTCTCCTGTTCTCCAAGAATTTTCAAAGATTATGGAGAGGGGTTCAAAAATTTCTTCTGCTATCTCCTTCAGTACTCTGGGGTGTAATTCATCTGGACCTGGAGACTTGAATTCATTTAGGTTAGCTAAGTGTTTCCTCACTATCTTTCTGTTTATAGATATCCTGGATTCTTCTATTCCCTTAATAGGACAGTGAATAACAGTTGATGTTACATTTCCTTTCTGAGAGAAAACAAATGCAAAATAGGAATTTAAAAGTTCAGCCTTCTCAACATCCTGTCTTACCATTTCATCATTTTCATCCTGTAAAAATCCTATAGCATCTTTGACTTTTCTTTTACTTTTGACATATCCCCAAAATCCTTTATTATTGCTTTTGACATCTCTTGCAAGCCTCAATTCATTTTCAGCTTTAGATAATCTGATTTGTGCCCTGCAGGTTCTGAAGACAGCATTATATTCTTCTTTAGATATTCCTCCCTCTTTCCATTTTATAAACCTTTTTTTCTTCCTTTTTAGCATGTGCTTAAGTTCTGTGTTCATCCATCCTGGTTTCCTTAAATGCTTCCTATTCTTCCCTCTTTTCGGAATTGTTAACAACTGTGCTTTGAGAATTTCATTTTTCAAGATTTCCCATCCTTCCTGGATATTTCTGTCTTTAAGGATATCCAGCCATTGGATCCCTCCAATTCTCTTTCTGAATCCCTTAAAATCTGCCTTTCTGAAATCTAACCTTGACGTCTGAGTCTTCACAGGTCTTCCGCCTCTAGTTATCCAAAATTCTAAAATAGCATGGTCGCTACCTCCTAGGGACCCAGCCACTTTTACCTCCTCAACCATTTCCTCCCTGTTTATAAGGATTAGATCCAAGGTAGCAGTTCCCCTTGTTTTCTCCCTTACCTTTTGGAAGATAAAGTTGTCAGCAAGAGAGGATAAGAATTTCCTTCACCTGTTAGTTTTGCCTGAGAGAGATTCCCAACAAATGTCTGGATAGGTGAAATCTCCCATGACAACTATGTCAACTCTAGCAACTATTATTAGGAAGTAAATTAAGGTTGACAAGCTTCAGTTATAAGAATTGATGTTTTTGGCATTGAAATGGGCACTGTAGGTGTGTTAACTGTCTTCCACTGCCTGCTGACTTTGCATCCCCATTGACTTGCATTGGGTTTTGTGTTTCAGTCGGCCTCTGACTTTTCCCTATAGTCAGCCGATTTCGTTCGACCCGACTCGATCCGAAAAAAGGCAAAGTCGCTCATCTCTTCTAGTGACTAGATTAAGTCTTTGATGTCCCTCGATGTTTGAGTTTGAGAGTCCCTTTCCGGTTAGCATGCTGAAAGAATTGGTACGCCTTTGAGATGATCTTTCTTGGATAGCTGTTGGACACAAAACTTTCAGTCAAATTACGAGCCTGTAGTTTGAAATCATGTGAAGTGCTGCAATTTCTTTAAATACGTAAAAATTTCCCCTTTGGGACATCACTTAGTATATGCACTGGGTGGAAGCTAGAGTAGTGCAATAAACTATTTGTGGCTGTTGGCTTCCGGAACAAGGTCGTTGTTATTGATGATCATTCCAACGATATCTGGAGGTCCAAAAAATCTATGGGTGAATATGAAACTTTGGAGGTCTAAGTGATATTCTCTGGATTATATTTAAGGGTGGCAATGAATTGCTTGCAATTTTCAAGTGTGCCTGTCCAAAGCATCAGGATGTTGTCTTTGTACCGAAACCATTTAACAACATATTTTTGAAAAGCCTGCTGTACTCGGACTTCTGTCTCCTCCTATCACCCCAAAAAAAGATTAGCATACGATGGGGCGCACCTTCCGCCCAACCACAGTGCCCGAAATGTGTCTATAGACAGTATGATCAAAAACAAAAAAATATTATAAGGTAATCTATACATATGTATGACTAAACGGGCCATTCAGCTACACCATTATCCCTGATGAAGCCACATTCCTGAGTGGCGATACGCATGAGGTCTCCATATCCTTGTCTGTATATCTCCACAGGTTACCATTTAGCCTTAACATTTTTTTTGTTTGTGCAGATGTGTTTTTTTTGTCTTGTACAGACTTTACATACACATTTTTTATTGCTTTTTGCTCTTGTGCTAGCAGTGTGTGCTTTTGTATGTCATCATTAAATGGGGCTTAATAGCTGTTATCTATAGTGGTGTTTGGTGCTTATGATGCTGTGTATATTAATTGTATTGTACATGCACTTTACCTGATTTCTACTCTGTTTTATAAGATATACATTTATATCCTCTGGGCTTCCTATTTATATGCATGTATTAATTTTTTGGATATCCCATCTAGGCTATTTCAGCGACAGCACTTCGTTGCTCTTTTTTCCTTATTCTGGCACTTAGTACTGCAACTATAGTCTATCCCTCTTAGCAGCTCATTATTATTTGCACTATGATACATGTATACTCTTTCTTTGCATTTATTTGGTTACCTATTTAAACATCTTATAGACTCAAGGATTAGATCCAGCACTATAGTGTTGTAGTTCTATATATTATCTGTGCTTTATAATTGTTTTTAAGTGTTTTGTTTGGCTGGTTTGTTAAATTATTTTTATTATTCTTTGGTGATCCTTGCCTTTACATACTTCTTTCTCTTACTCACAAATTGCAAGGGAAATATCCTAAAAATTTTACGCGCTGGCAAACTCTTGAGTTTAGTGATACCAGGAGGTCCATTTGCTGCTCGTGCTATGAGTAGCTCATCTATTGAAAAAAATGTAAAAAACTGAGGCGTGAAATTTTCAATTCATATCCAGCAAGTTCTTACACTTTGTCATTATAGTGCAGACTATTGGCATAAGCCAACTATCATTTACCCGAGTCTTTTTGTAAATGAGAATCATTTGCATTGCATTTGCTATTTATCCTCTTATGGCAACTCTTAATTGGGAACTGATTGTTTATTACCATTCACAATGATTGTTTACTGGAAGCGAATAAATGCCTAATATATGACGCTAATGGAATATTGTATCTATTTATGTCTTATTTGTCGGGAACGATCTGACCTCACCGCATGCTCATTATCTCTAAAGGCCACGCGTCACAGAGCTATTCTCTGGGATGGATGAGCACAAAGACTTGCAGACAAATGTTATATTCAATACTGAAGGCATTATCGGTTATACTTCTTGTAGTAACTCTAAATTAAGATCAGCGGCTTTCACACTGTCCTCCCATGCCTTTTTCATTGCATTTCAGTATCTGTATTCACAATGATGGTAAAGTCGATCTCACAGGATCCGGATGTGTAGTGAGCAATGAATACTTACTAGAGAACCGATGTAGGAGCAGAAAACTGAAAGATCATGTTACAGCCACATTGCTGACAATGGCCAACAGACTGAGAGCAGGGATAGATTTAGTGCCCAATGTGGCCAGCAGGGGGCAAGGAGTGCCTAGGCAAACCCAAAGCCTATAAAGACAACATTTCTCAGCCTGATGACATCAACAAGACTTTAAAAGCGCAGGCTTTTAGAGGGGGGATGGTTACTTACTTTGCCAATGGTGCAGATTCTTTCTTGGATCCTACTTTTGCCTTCTGTTATCACCCTAATTTACTATAATCTGATTATTGATTTCTAGATTCTTGCCTGACCACATTCCTGTCAGCTACCGCTTTTCAAAGCCGGTCTTGAGATTTGTCATCTGGGATTTCACCTGCAGCTGTGTCCAACCCTTTTTGTAGAGTGGGTCTCTCTAGATGCTGCACCCTGAGCCAACCTGAATCAGCACATAGTAGCCTCTGGGTTGCCAACTGTCTTGAAATTCCAGGATTGTCTAAAAATAAGACACTTTTTTGTTCTGTCCATTAAAAAAAGTAACGCATACGTGATTTCTTATGAAGCTGAAGCCATTTTTACAGATTATTTTGACTGTAATTATCATCATTTTACAGTTTCAAGTGAATGTAGCTGATGTGTGATTACACTGGTCTACAAAAAGAATAAACATTTTCTGGCATGGAATTTAGGAACAGTTTTATACTAATTTGATCTTAGAATTTCTCTATCACATCACGTTTTTGTGCTATAGGTATGTTAGGGACGGCGGAATGCACTAAATAAATAAATAATAATAAGTGCGTTCGCCGCCCGGGGTCCACCGTGCAGTAGGTGTTACACCGCTGCTAGCTAATGGAAGACGCGCTATATGGCGGTATAACGCACGTGGGTTGAACGTCACCCGTTGTGCGCGGAGCGTACTCTGTTGAATCACAGAGACGCTTTAAACATAGACATGAATACCGAGCCTGTTGACCTCACAGGACTTGGCGGTGTGCACACACGGTAATCGGTCACAGGACTAGGCCCTAGACTCTGGGTCAAAGTCCGTCTAGACCTACCATGCGTGCGGCGTCGCTACCGCGAACGCCCCATCTGCTGCTGACTGCAGCGCGGCGACTAAACTAGCCGCAATACGACAATGCCTGGACAGGCGCACCATCGGACGCTAGCACTGTGAAGATGGAGACCACTGACTGGCGCTGACTCTAACACTAGTTCCCTGACCACATACATAATGTCAGAGGGAGGGGAATCATAATGAGTCTTTTGCAAGTCCATACATCCATCATCATACACACAGTTAGCATCTAGTGTCTATACTAGCGCATGGCCGAGTGGCCATGCGGGCCTTTTATAGCCGTAACATAGTAGCATAGTTAGTAAGGCCAAAAAAAGACATTAGTCATCAGATCAGCCTATAAAATTCGGTCAGAATAAATCCCCAGATCTAAGTCCTTCTAAAGAACCTAACAATAACTGTATGATACAATATTGTTACGCTCCAGGAAGACATCCAGGCCTCTCTTGAACCCTTTGACTAAGTTCGCCATCACCACCTCCTCAGGCAGGGAATTCCAGATTCTCACTGCCCTAACAGTAAAGAATCCTCTTCTATGTTGGTGGAAAAACCTTTTCTCCTCCAGACGCAGAGACTGCCCCCTTGTGACCATCACCTTCCTTGGTATAAATAGATCCTCGGAGAGTTATTTGTTTTGTCCCATTATATACTTATACATGGTTATTAGATAGCCCCTCAGTCATCTTTTTTCAAGACTAAATAATCCTAGTTTTGCTAATCTCTCTGGATATTGTAGTTCCCCTTCCCCTTTATTAATTTTGTTGCCCTCCTTTGTACCCGTTCTAGTTCCATTATATCCTTCCTGAGCACCGGTGCCCAAAACTGTACACAGAACTCCATGTGCGGTCTAACCAGAGATTTGTACAGAGGCAGTATAATGCTCTCATCATGTGTATCCAGACCTCTTTTAATGCACCCCATGATCCTGTTTGCCTTGGCAGCCGCTGCCTGGTACTGGCAGCTCCAGGTAAGTTTATCATTAACTAGGATCCCCAAGTCCTTCTCCATGTCAGATTTACCCAGTGGTTTCCCGTTCAGTGTGTAATGGTGATATTGATTCCTTCTTCTCATGTGTATAACCTTACATTTATCATTGTTAAACTGCATCTGCCACCTTTCGGTCCAAGTTCCCAACTTATCCAGATCCGTCTGTAGCAGAATACTATCTTCTCTTGTATTGACTGCTTTACATAGTTTTGTATCATCTGCAAATATCGATATTTTACTGTGCAAACCTTCTACCAGATCGTTAATAAATATGTTGAAGAGAATAGGTCCCAACACCGACCACTGTGGTACCCCACTGGTCACAGTGACCCAGTTAGAGAATATACCATTTATAACAACCCTCTGCTTTTTATCACTAAGCCAGTTACTTACCCATTTACACACATTTTCCCCCAGATCCAGCATTCTCATTTTGTGTACCAACTTCTTGTGTGGCACGGTATCAAACGCTTTGGAAAAATCAAGATATACCACATCTAATGACTCACCTTGGTCCAGTGTATAGCTTACCTCTTCATAAAAGCTGATTAGATTGGTTTGACAGGAGCGATTCCTCATAAACCCATGCTAATATGGCGTTAAACAGTTATTCTCATTGATATAATCTAGAATAACATCCCTCAGAAACCCTTCAAATATTTTACCAACAATAGAGGTTAGACTTACTGGCCTTTAATTTCCAGGTTCACTTTTAGAGCCCTTTTTGAATATTGGTACCACATTTGCTATGCGCCAGTCCTGTGGAACAGACCCTGTCACTATAGAGTCTCTAAATATAAGAAACTAGCTGAAGAGCCCAGCGCTGCCCGGGCAAAGTAACTAACTGTGGTTAGTTATAACAAATTATAATTATCCTCCATCCCATAGTCCCGTGCCCATATACCCATCATACATATCCACCATCCCATAGGCCCGTGCCCATATACCCATCATACATATCCTCCATCCCATAGTCGAGTGCCCATATACCCATCACACATCCTCCATCCCATAGTCCCATGCCCATATACCCATCATACATATATCCCATAGTCCCATGCCCATATACCCATCATACATATTCACCATCCCATAGTCGAGTGCCCATATACCCATCCCACATCCTTCATCTCATAGTCCCATGCCCATATACCCTTCATAGATATCCTCCATCCCATAGTCCAAATATTTTTTGTTACATCTGTGGAAACTTTACAGTGAAGACTCAGAGGCGCATCATTACTGACTCTGTTAAGAGGGTGTATTTTGCGTACTTCAAAGTAAAACTTGGGGACCAAGACAAGCATTGGGCTCCTAACAAAGTGTGCAAAACCTGTATTGAGAGCTTGAGATCATGGTCTCAAGGAAAGAATGCTAAACTTCAGTTTGGAGTTCCTATGGTTTGGAGAGAACCAAGTAATCATTTAGAAGACTGCTATTTCTGCCTTGTCGATGTAAAAGGTTTCAATAGGAAAAACAAGCAAAATTTGCAATACCCGAGTATCCCTTCAGCTATTCGACCAGTTGCCCATAGTGAAGACATACCTGATCCAAAATTTACTGAGCTTCCAGAAAACATTGACACAGATCAATCCTCCCATTGTTATATGATGAAGATTGTGACAAACCAATTCTGTTTACTCAGTCTGCTTTGAATGATCTGGTTAGAGATCTTTATCTACCAAAAGAGTCTGCTGAACTATTGGCTTCAAGACTACAAGAGAATCGAATGTTGAAAACCGGTACAAGTGTCTCATTTTATCGTAACAGGGAAGTAGAACTGCGTAAGTACTTCCATTCAGATGGCCAGCTTGTCTATTGTACTGATGTTGAAGAGCTACTTCTCTTTATGGGACTTCCAGCATATGATTCAAGGGATTGGAGGCTTTTTATTGATAGTTCCAAAAGAAGTTTAAAATGTGTTCTGTTACACAATGGAAATAAGTATGGCTCTGTACCAATAGGTCATTCTGTAAAACTTAAAGAATATAAAAACATCAAGATGGTTCTAGAGAGGATACAATATAATATTCATGGGTGGTTAATTTGTGTTGATTTGAAAATGGCTAACTTTCTTTTGGGTCTGCAAGGAGGGTACACAAAACACCCTTGTTTTCTGTGCTACTGGGACAGTAGAGCTACAGCAGAGCATTGGGTGAAAACTGAATGACCTCAGCGACAGAGTTTGGCATCTGACGATAAGAATGTCATCCATGATCCTCTAGTGGATATGAAGAACATTGTCTTTCCTTCCTTGCACATAAAACTTGGATTGATGAAGCAGTTCGTCAAAGCTCTCAATCACAGTGGAGAATGCTTTAACTGTATATGTTCAACTTTTCCTGGTCTTAATGAAGAGAAGAAAAAGGCTGAAATATTTGATGGACCTCAAATAAGAACACTTATGAGAGACCCAAATTTTATCACATCAATGAATGAGACAGAAGAAAGAGCTTGGAATGCATTTTGTAATGTGGTGCAGAATTTTCTAGGGAATAAGAAACAATGGTGGTTTCCGAAAGGAGCCACTCCGTGGCTGGGTCCTTCCCTGGAGGATGATCTAGCTAGTTCCGTGTTTGAGACTCTTAAATGAGGCTCCACGGACTTTATTTGTATATTCGTATTACCCAGGGAGCAATGCACCTAGGATTTCACTGATTGAGTGCCTTTGCCGGCTGCCGCAGTGTTTTCTTTGACTGGTCTCCCTGAGGTCAGTGATTGCTACATGATGTTGATCTACTAGGCATTGCTCCCACCTAGCCAGAATCCTACTCCACACTGATGAGAGGCAATACCCCGAAACAGCTGTCTGTGGATGGATACCTGGCCTTGGTATTTCCCTTGTCATATCTGTAAACTCGTAAAGAGCTGGATATTGACTTAAAGGGCCACTTAATATGGTGGTAATGGTGGTTTTCCGAAAGGAGCCACTCCTTGGCTGGGTCCTTCCCTGGAGGAAGATCTGTCTAGTTTCGTGTTTGAGACTCTTAAATGAGGCTCCACAGACTTTATTTGCTAGGGAATAAGAAAGCAGAAAACTATGAAGAGATTGTGGAAGAGCTATTAATGAGTCTGCGAAATCTTGGATGTAGAATGAGTATCAAGATTCACTATTTACACAGCCATTTGGACTTTTTTCCTGAGAACCTTGGGGATGTGAGCGAGGAACAAGGGAAGCGTTTTCATCAGGACATTAAAACAATGGAAGAACGGTATCAATGCCGGTGGGACTCACATATGATGGCTGACTATTGCTGGAGCTTGATGAGAACCAACCCAGAAGCTGTACATCACAGATCAGCCAAGAAAAGAAAGTTCAAATAACTGCCATTTGCCATTCATCTGTGTGCCATATATATTTGTGTTTGTATACTTTGTAGTTTAATTCTGTAAGTATATTTGATTTGCTGTACATAGACTTTGTAATCTTTGTTATTCCTTGATTAAAAATATACAAAATGTAGTACCGAAAATCATGTGCTTTTATCATAAAACATTCGATAGGAGTAATTTTCATCAAAAATTGAAAATATCTCGAAATCCTGATGTGATAGCCAAAATCGGAGTTCATATTCGTAATCAGCAGCCAAAATTGACTTAAAATATGTTTTAAAACCTTTTGCCAGAAAAATTGCGTTGACCAGTGTTATCTGTCCATGATTTACGTGATAAGCCGTCCAAAAAAAAAGTCAAGTTGGCTGACTAACCTACACAAAGACCTTTGACTTGTGTAGCGGTGCCTGAATGACACTGCCGGACAGGACTTAAATAGGGTACAGTAGACAAGGAGGCAGAAACAAAACATCAGCTTTATTGAAAGACAGGGGATTATATGCTGGAATATAAGGCTAACAGTTGTTGTAATGATAACAGCAATAAAACATGCATAGAGCGATAGCTGGGGCATGTCACACAAGCTATAGCAATGCAAAGTTCAATACAAGTACAAACAATTTTTACAAACTACTCTCTTCTAACATCCTACCTGGCTTTAAATAATCGGGTCATTGTTATGAATGAGTCACCGTAGGAGGCAAAAACAGAAATACTAGCTAAGTCCAGAAAACCAGAGAAGTTGGCAGCTATCGGATTGCAGACCCCTGAACCTATCAACAACAACTAGCAGTAGCCGTAGGGGGTTCCTACGGTGCCCTAGACCCCTCGATCACAGCCGGAGAACTAAATAGCCTAAAGACAGAAAGAGAAATCTAAACTGCCCCAGAGCAGACCCCAAAGCAACAGGCAGCCCCCAACATATAATGACGGTGAAGCAAGATGAAAAAACACTCACACAGACAGAAAGATAGGCTGAGCAAATGATGGGGCCCAAGCTAACTAAATAGGAAAGGATAGAAAAGCTGCTGTCTGCAATCTGCCAAAACCCCATCAAAACAAGAGCCAACAGACTGATAGGAAAAAAAAGCCCTGAAGACGCTAGGCTTCAAAAAGACTATATCAGTACTCAGGTATTTTCTGAAGACAGAGCAAAAATGAATTCAGCTCACCCCAGCAGGGAATGGCAGAAATCCAGAAAAACAAGGCAAAACAAAACCAAAACACAAATGCAAAAAGCAGAGCAGAAAACTTAGCTTTTGAGGAGCAGGAATCAGACTGGTCTCCTAGAATCCCTCAGAGAGATCACCAGCAAGGCAGAAGGGCGTCGGCTGCCTTGGGCGTCAGCAATTCCAGTCACCAGTCATCATCATCCTGCTCAGGTGCTTGGTAATCAGCCTCACTACCTTCCTTCACCAGAAGAGGGAGTTCATCAGACCTCAATGGTGAAGGGGAAAATGAACTCACAACAGGTCATGCTGCTACAGCGTCCTAGCTAAAGAAACCTGCTCTACACCCTAATACAGTTGAACACCAGTGTCACACTCACAGTTCTGTACAGCTTAGAACAGGGGTGAGGAATCTTTTTTCTGCCATGGTCCATTTGGATATTTATGCCATCCTTCGGGTGCCATACAAATTATGTGCTAACTCCACCCACAAAGTACATCCTGATGCTGGCACAGGTGTCACGACATAATCTCTCATTGCATGCGCCTCAGTGTTCTATAGAGAGCACTGTGTACACGTGCTCACAGAACAAGAAGAAATTAATGAACTGGCGGCCATCAAACAACAGAATTGTAGGCCCAATGAAACTGCCAGGTGGCTGGATGAAAGGTCTTCAAGGACCTAAACAGCCCACGGGCCTCAGGTTCCCCACCCCAGGCTTAGAAGAAAGTGCAGTAGATGCTGCTTGATCCTCATGTTGGGAGAACTACTCTGGCTGTGCGATGCAACTCTTTCCTTCTGATACGGTCCTGGTGATAGATCTTGCTGCAACTCTTCTCCCTTGAAGCCGTTAGTTCATTTACCGCCTTTCATTGTTAGGACACACTTATTGTCCTGCCTGTCTCTCACAGGCATGTGTCTCCCTCATCACTTCCTGAATTAACACTTTCTGCTTCTTGTTCAAAACCAACACACAGCAAGCTACAGGGAAAAAAGGATTAATGCAAGTGTACGCAAATCAAAGGGAACATTGTCTCATAAAGTCACAGTATAATTTAGTTCTTAGCGGGAGCTGACTTCTACATGCCTCCTCACTTAAAGGCAGCTATCCTCAGCTTGAAGGAGCTGTTTTTGTGGGGGTTTTCACTCCATAGTGACCTACTGGCATAGGTGATAATGCTTTCGTGCCTATCCTGTATCTGCAAAAGGACTGCCCCGAGTCTATAGAGACTGCCATCAGTGTATAAGATGAATGACCTATCGAAATCGGCATAAGTCAGTGTGAGGACTGATATCAGGGCTTTGTTCAGGGTCTAGAAGGCCTCCTATTGGTTCTGTCCTCAGGGTATGTTTTGCTTATTGGGTACCCCAGCTGTCTCTCTTGTCAGCTCAGAGGGCCTGCTATTTGTGCATACTCTTTGATGAACCGCTGATAGTACCTGGCCAATCCGAGGAAGGCTTTTAAATCCCGCAGGGTTCTGGGTGCTAGCCATTGCTATATCACATCTACTTTGTTTTGGGAAGGGAGGACTCTGTCCTGGGACCCAGGGACTTGGTCTCTTTCTTGAAAAGATAACACATCTTTGGCTTTATATTCAGGCCATGGGTCTGTAATCGCCCGAGTACCTGCCTGAGTCTGTTCAGGTGTTCCTGAATGATAGCGGAGTACACAATATTGTCCAGGTATATCATAGTAGCTTCAAAGTTCAAGTCGCCAAAGCATTTTTCCATCAGCCGCTAGAACATACCTGATGAATTGGATAGTCTGAATGGCATTCTGTTAGATTCAAACAGTCCTATGGGGAGTATGAAAGCTGTCTTTTCCTTGTCTTTTTCTGCCACCGATACTTGCCAGTGGCTGCTAGCTAGATCCAGAGAGGAGAAGTATTTAGCCTTCCCCAGGATCATCAAGGACTCTTTAATTTGGGGCAGGGGTATGAGGCTCGCACTGTGTACGTATTCAACCACCGATAGTCCGCACAAAAATCAATGGTTTCATCCTTTTTCTTAACAAGCACCACTGGGGCTGCCCATGGACTACTACTTTGCACCACTTCTGAATCCAATGTCTGTTTCAACAAGGTCTTCACCTCCTGGTACAGCTTAGGAGATATCTGTCGATATCTTTCTCGAATCAGAGAAGTGTCCCCCGTCGGTATCTCATGGGTGATGGCGTCTGTGCAGCTGAAGACGTTGGCGTGGCGGATAAATGCAGTCTAATTCTACCATAGCATTGCTTCAACTTCTTGTTTATGATCCAGATCGAGAGCCTTCACATACACCCCCATTTGGACCCATTCCATTACGGGGTCGGGGCCTCTTCCATTTCAGCTGTGACTGCCAGGGCCCTTACTGCAGAAGGGTCACTTCTTTCCGACTCAGCACTCCACTTTGATGTAGGTATGCACAAACCAGCTCCACTCCTGGGGTAAAGCAGACTTCTCCCTTTCCCACATTCACAGCTCTGATGGGTACTTGTCCATTATGGACCACTGCTAATGTATTAGCTACCAGGGCATTCTGGCAAACCTGTTCTGGTTTGATGACCACCTCCATACCTTCAAGGTTGCTGATAACTCCCACAGACTGGTGTACATCTTCTTTGAATGGCTTGGGATCCAGCAGGATGCCTTTTCTTTCCACATCTTGTCCACATAGCCGCACATTCATCCACCTGACCCCGTGATGCGGATCGGTTGCTGATTAGACGTTGTTACCCGAATCAATGTCTCCCACTCCGGCTTGGCCATTGCTTGAAAGTAACAGTTGAGGTATGACTTGGGCATGGTATGCGACCGGGTGTCACGAAAAGACCCAACAATCGGTCCGTCACTAAACAGTAAAACAAACATGGGAACACCGGGGACACAATTACAACAGTGGGCCCTGTGATAGGGAACGGGGAAAGGGACACCTCCTGCACTCTCCTGAGGATGTGCCCTGCTCTTACTAGCATCCCTATAGAGGTTCTTTCAACCTGTCGCCGAGCAGGATACCTTAGCCCTCGCTTGCCCTGTACCTATCCCTAAGTAAGGAATTGGCAAGTGAAGACACTGGTCCCATCACTGCACTATTGCAAGGTAAGGATAGACAGACAGCAAAAGGAACAGGGTAGCAAAAATACAACACTTAGCTTTCTCTGCTGCAATGCACCGCACAGCAGAGTAAGGCACCAGATGACAGCATTCAGCTGAAGCACCACTGCACCTGCAACCTCCTGTCTTCAACACGGTTGGTATCCAAAAGGACCTGTATAACCAACCGTCAGCTGATGCATCAGGTGACCTATTAAAAGAAGGAGGGAGTGGTCACCACTTGTATCAGCAAAATAACCAGCAATGTAATTACACCAGCAGCCACCGGGGGGGAAACTGATATTAACCCCCAATGACCTGAAACGAAAAAAGTTTTAATGTGAGAATCTAGATCTGCCACAGATCCAAAAATGGATTGTGACACTGGGAGTGTGATGGTCAACGTGTGGCTGGACACACCGCCTCCAGCAGGGCGAATTTAAATAATATAACGTGCAGCCGGATACCCTGCCTCCAGCAGGCGAATTTCAGAATTACACGTGAAACTGGATACACCGCCTCCAGCAGGGCAAATTTAAATAATAAGGGGAAACACCGGGGAAACCGATACAATGGAGGGCCCTGCGATAGGGAACAGGGATGTGGAGACCTCCTGTACTCCCCTGAGCCAGTCTCTACACTCCTAACAGTCCCTATACAGGCTCCGCACCTGTCGCCAAGCTGGAACCTATGAACCCTAGCTCGCCCTGCACCTAGCTCTTTCTAATGAAATGGACGGTGCAGAAACTAATCCCACCACTGCACTGAAACACACATAAGGGAAGTCACAAACAGGGATAACACCACTTAGCTTTGCTCTGTTGCTCTTGCTCCCAGCAACAGAGTCCACCACCAGAATGCAGCTTTCCTCCAGAATCGCTGCTACTTCACCAAGCTTTGTCAGAGCTGCAAGGAACTCTCTCTAGCTCCTTCCACACCAGACTTTACACCAGAGCTCTCCTGAGCTGCAAGGAACTCCTCTCTGTAGTTCCTTCCTCCACCAGACTTGGTTGGAAATGAGCAATATCACCAACCGTGATTGCAACACCTGACACTCTTTTATACCAGAGCCAGAGCAATCACACCTGCTTCATAATCACGTGCACTAAACTAAAGTAACCAGAGTGCAATGACCCTAACGGCCACTGGGGCAAAACTAGAACTGAAACCACCACAGTGCAATGACCCTAATGGCCACCAGGGGCAAAACTATCTTTAAGCACACAGCTTAAACAAAAAAAAAGGTTACTAGTGCAAAATCTGTCATAATCCAGCCTGGATCATGACAGGGAGTATGTATAGCACATACTTGTAGTGCCTGCTTCCAGCAATGGTGAACTCTCACAGCATGAAGTAGTTGCGATCTGAGAATTCAATAGTTTGCAGTAGCAATATAATAAAACCTAAGCTGCAAGTATAACAAGTAGAGTCTCACTCAGACAAGGGAACAGCCATTTTTCCGCCCTGTCTCTGTCATCTCAGAGCACCGCCTTTTGCCTAATTACAGAGGAGGCCATGAGTTCAAGTGAGCTCCTTCATGTAACAGGTCCGGGGTGGAAGCTCTCACTGTCCCCCCAGTAGCTATGCTATGCTACTGCCCCTAGCTGTAATCATGGCTTGTACAGGAAACATATGGTGTTTTGTGGATTCAAACACTCTACTAATTATTAAAATTACATTTGGAATCTTGGTTTTTATTACTTTTTCTTTGTGCTGATACTTGTTGTTAATCCCTGAGGCTGCTAATATGCTGTAATAAAATAGAAAACACTTTTTTGGTGGTGATAGTTTGAAAAGGAATAAAACACAAGTATTGTTATTTTTTTTCTTTTTAAGCTCGGTTCTCAAAACTTTTACTAAGAATCTGCCTTTCACATATATGCATTGTAAATTCTGAGGTTTCTAGAAGTGAAATAGACAATGGAAAAACCTTTTTGCAAAAGTGTCCTTTCAATGGCCAATATATAAGTTGACTGGTGGTCATTTACTAGCCCGTTCAAATGGGCCAACAACAAATGTATGGGTACGAAGAACATTCATTAATACAGCAATTGTTGGCAGCACTTCCCTCTTGCACTGTGTGACAACCACTGGCTGTTCCGTCACATGGCCATTTTCTCTCCATCCGAGAAAATCGGTCCATTGATACCTAATCGGACTATGATCAGAGTGCAATCTGATTTTTTCAAAGTTGGAAATATGTGAGTCCGTGAATATGTCATCCGAGTGCGATCTGATTTTTTCACTGACCCATAGACTTGATTGAGTGAGTGTCATCCGATTGACACCGATACGAGAAGTGTGCACAGCCCCATAGAATTGCATGGGGATAAGTGCAATCCATCAAAACCACGGCCACCACTCGTTCGATTAAAGCAGTCATCTCCACAAGCCCTTATAACAAAGGAAAACAAGAAAAGATGATCAAGATTTATTATTTTATCGGTAATATAGATTTAAATAAAAAATGTGACAACAGCTAATAGATTTTCTATAATGGGCTTTGTTGCATTGTCTGTATTTTTAATCACATGAATAGGATAGTATGAAGCACTAATCTGGTGAAAAAAAAATTCCAAAACATAATGGATCCCATTTAAAGCAATGAGGTTTGTGAAGTATATAGTATTTATTTGAAAATATATCCGGCATAGCTGTTATGTCTTTAATATATGGTGTTGTGACTTATAAATGTAAGCCATGACGCCAGTAGTAACAGAGGGCCATAAAAAAAACAACGCTTTTAATTGCTACTGCCGTAACTATGTGGAAGGACGACAGTTCTAGTACATTGTTATTTAGGAGGCTTTTTTATCATTTTGGTCTAGTCATCCTGCGGTACCATTAACTGGGACAGCAACATGTCTGACTCCTGTAAAACACTTGCTTTTCTCTGCAGTCAGACAGACTAGGTATAATGCACAGGAGAGGTGCTGTCCTTCTGGGCAATTCAGCCACATCTGACAGCTGCCTTACTGATTAATTGACAGTTTAAAAAGATTGATTCCACATGTCAGGGCTGTAACCCAGCCAGGACAATGCTGCTGTCAACTGAGCTGTAAAACAGACGCTTCCATTAGCAGCTCTGACAGTGGAACCACGAGAACTCAGGCACCTGCTATTATGGTGAGATCCTGAGTTCTGGATGTACTCTGATTAATCATCCTGAAAGCAAATACTTAAAACATCAAAGCTTTTCATGGTCAGAGTGGGTGCTTGGCAGGCCTCGCTTTCGGAGGAGTGCACCCACTGGGCATGATTAAAGTATCAGTGATGTATCTGCGAGAGGCACAGTAATCTCTTTTACAGAGACGTACATAAAAATCTAAACATTCAGTTAAGTCATACAATACAGAAGAATCTTTGGAAAATGGTGAGATAGATAGATAATAGATAGATATGAGAGATAGATAGATAATAGATAGATAGATAGATGATGGATGGATGGATGGATGGATGGATAGATAGATAACATACAGTATATACTCAAGTATAGGCCAAGATTTGCAGCACATTTTTCGTGCTGAAAATGCCCCCTCAGCTTATACACGAGCCATTGTCCAGAAAGGGGAGCAGCGGAGCAGCGGCAGGAGCCAGCGGCTGTGGCACAGCCCATAGGCATGGAGCTCATATTCATTACCTTAATGAGCCGTACCACATGACCGCTCAGCACAGGAGAGCTGCCACGTTGAGACAACGGAGATGCAGCAACGGCGCGAGGAGGGTGAGCAGGACGGGAGGAGGGTGAGCCATGCATACAACGATGGGACCAGGGAAGCCATGCATACAACAGGGGGAGCCACACATAGCAGGACAGGACGGGAGGAGCCACACATAGCAGGATAGGATAGTGGAGCCACACATAGCAGGACAAGACGGGGGAGCCACAAATTGCAGGACAGGACAGGGGAGCCACACAGAGCAGGACAGGACAGGGGGAGCCACACATAGCAGGACAGGACGGGAGAGCCACACAGAGCAGGACAGGACAGGGGGAGCCACAAATAGCAGGACAGGACAGGGGAGCCACACAGAGCAGGACAGGACAGAGGGAGCCACACAGAGCAGGACAGGACAGGGGAGCCACACAGAGCAGGACAGGACAGGGGGAGCCACACATAGCAGGACAGGACAGGGGGAGCCACACAGAGCAGGACAGGATAGGGGGAGCCACACAGAGCAGGACAGGATGGGGGAGCCACACAGAGCAGGACAGGACAGGGGGAGCCACACATAGCAGGACAGAACAGGGGGAGCCACACATAGCAGAACAGGATGGGGGGAGCCACACATAGCAAAACAGGACGGGGGGAGCAGCACGCTATATAAGCCAAGATATATGCAAAACAGGACGGGGGAGACACACATACCAGGACAGGACAGGGGGAGCCACACAGAGCAGGACAGGATAGGGGGAGCCACACAGAGCAGGACAGGACAGGGGAAGTCACACATACCAAGACAGGACGGGAGAGCCACACAGAGCAGGACAGGATAGGGGGAGCCACACAGAGCAGGACAGGACAGGGGAAGTCACACATAGCAGGACAGGATGGGAGGAGCCACACATAGCAGGATAGGATAGTGGAGCCACACATAGCAGGACAAGACGGGGGAGCCACAAATTGCAGGACAGGACAGGGGAGCCACACAGAGCAGGACAGGACAGGGGGAGCCACACATAGCAGGACAGGACGGGAGAGCCACACAGAGCAGGACAGGACAGGGGGAGCCACAAATAGCAGGACAGGACAGGGGAGCCACACAGAGCAGGACAGGACAGAGGGAGCCACACAGAGCAGGACAGGACAGGGGAGCCACACAGAGCAGGACAGGACAGGGGGAGCCACACATAGCAGGACAGGACAGGGGGAGCCACACAGAGCAGGACAGGATAGGGGGAGCCACACAGAGCAGGACAGGACAGGGGGAGCCACACATAGCAGGACAGGAAGGGGGAGCCACACAGAGCAGGACAGAACAGGGGGAGCCACACATAGCAGAACTGGACGGGGAGACACACATACCAGGACAGGACAGGGGGAGCCACACATAGCAAAACAGGACGGGGGAGACACACATACCAGGACAGGACAGGGGAGCCACAAAGAGCAGGACAGGACAGGGGAAGCCACACATACCAGGACAGGACGGGGGAGACACACATACCAGGACAGGATGGGGGAGCCACACATACCAGGACAGGACAGGGGGGAGACACACATAGCTGGACAGGACAGGGGGAGCAACATGCCAGGATGAGGGGACAATGCATACCTGGCTTATACTCGAGTCAATAAGCTTACCCAGTTTTCCGTGGCAAAATTAGGTGCCTTGGCTTATACTAGGGTCGGCATATACTCGAGTATATATGATAGATAAATAGATAAGATAGATAGATAGATAGACAGATAATAGAAGAAAACACAGCAGCACGCTATATAAGCCAAGATATATGCAAACACAGAAAAGAATGAATTAAACTGTGTTATTACTCGGTAAGATGAACTTACAAAAATGAAGGTTCTTAGTGCATAAATTGGCCAATTCATGTATGCCCATCAACCACGGCAAGGTGACATCATTTTTGTAAGTTCATCTTACTGAGTAATAACACAGTTTAGATTCAATGTTTTCAGTGTTTTCATATATCTTGGCTTATATAGAGTGCTGCTGTGTTTTCTTTTTCTATATAATGCAGATATCCCAGCTTGCACCTGTTCAGAACTTAAGAGGTGCTGGTCAGGTTTTTTCTCTATATTTTACTATTGGAGGTGTGACTGCCTCCAGCCTGACTCTGCACTCCTCCCATTGACCAGCAGGTGATTTTCATCAGTTCTACTTACCCATTTGAATTGTAGGCTCATAGCCTGGGAGAGACATGTTTGTCCATTTAACTGTAAGCTGATAGCTCAAGAGAGGTATATACAGTAGAGCAGGGACCCATCAGAGGGAGGTCACCTTCCCACGGTTGATGGGCATACATGAATTGGCCAATTTAGGCGCTAAGAGCCTTAATTTTTGTAAGTTCATCTTTCTGAGTAATAACACAGATTAGATTCAGTGTTTTCAGTGTTGGCTTATATAGAGTGCTGTTGTGTTTTCTTTTTCTATATAATTCAGCTATCGCAGCTTGCACCTGTTCAAACTTAGGAGGTGCTGGTCAGGTTTTTCTCTATAGATAGATAGATGTGTAAGCAGGTGACCGGATGCAATGCAAAGAGGAGCACAAGCCAAAACAGACAACAAAAGTATTGCTTCCAGTATGGTGGGAATTTGTAGAACTGGGAAAGCAGTTTAACAATAGAAACCAGCACAAGCACAAGAGGATTATACAATGCAAAACATATAATAAGCCTTACAGTTTAATCAGAGTAATTGGAGAAGTCTCTTAAACAATTATACTGGTGTCTCTTCATCAAGGGCGGTACACCCGTTTCTAGGAGAGATGCTACACTAGCTCCTCTTGACACAATGGCCCTAACAAAATCTATCAAGGAACACTGAGCCTCCTTCGCCCTCAGTCGACCCCCTCCACACCTGTTGTCCTTGCCCAGGCCGACCGCTGTGCCGTACGTTGCTGCCGGAAGTGACAGCTGATTTCACTGGTGTCTCCCTCCTGTCATTGCAGCCGTCCACCCCCGGTCAAAGTCTCCTATTGGATCTTCGGTGCTTGACTGCCAGCAGGTGTCTCCTGTGCCTAGGAGAAAGAGGGCTGGGCTCTGGCTTCAGACTGTCGTTGCCTGGCCTCTAGACCTTCACCGGCACAGATCAGGGATTCGGACCTTGACCAGCGCAGTCTGGACTCGGGATTTTGACTGGCATATAACTGGGTCTGAAGTCTTTACTGGCGTGGTCGGGTCTTTGGATCTCACTGGGCGTTGTCCAGCCTCCATCTGACAGTGGTCCATGCTCTCTCCTGAGGCCTGTCACTCTGGCTTCAGCGTCGTCTCTGGCCCATGTCTGTACCTCTGCTTTCCTTGGCACCAAATCCCTCTGCGGTTTGGCATCCAGGACCTTTATATACGAGAACTTCGTCATCCAAGGCACCTGACCGGGTGCGCATTTGAACTTGTTTCCCCTGCAAATCTTCTGGTGCCGCTTGATTCTGCATGGTCCCGTCCAACCAGTAGGTGGTAGCCTTTCTGCAATAATGATACATGACCCAGGGCATCTTCAGGGGTACCATCGCCTCATCTTAGAGATCTTATTACAGATAATATGATAAAGTCTAGTGTTCACATTGTCGAGAGGCGAGGTGCTGGTGGAACGGGCTGAAAAGCCCCTGGTACTGGGGAGTCAAGATTCACCGCACACTCATAAGTTCATAGTGCAAAATCAGTTTTTTATTGTATCCATTAACAAAATCAATATTAAAGGGACCAGAAACAATGGTAATACGAAATTGCACCACAGCAAGGCACGGGAGTGACGCTACTCACAGCCACCATACCAGCAGGTTATCAGCATTCCTGCAATCACCAGCAAGCATCCTCTCTGTGGATCTTGCTAGGAATACCTTCCTTCTCCTTATTATACCTATCTTTGTGATACAGCGACTTAATGATTAAGACTCAGGATGGGTCGAAACGTCTTAGCTTTAGTGACTTTTTTTCGTATTACCATTGTTTTTGCTTCCTTGAATATAGACTTTGTTAATGGACACAGTTTAAAAAAACTGATTTTGCACTATGAACTTATGAGTGTGCGGTGATTTTTGACTCTCCTCTTACATATAGATAGATAGATAGATAGATAGATAGATAGATAGATAGATAGATAGATTTAGACATAGCTAATTTATAGCTGAGTTGGTACATTCATGCATCTTATGCTTTGTACCATTCTGAGCTACCTTGTAATCTCCATTATACTGAAGTAGATAAATACTGTCATGTCAGTTCTACAATAATTTTCTAAATAAATCTAAACATTTACATGTACCATGCATTCCTATGGAATTTTAGTTGGAAAGGACTAAATGTGCAAATAAGAAATATATTTTAAAAGAACGCTAGCCTGACACTTGCCATTAATGTTGAAAAGACTGTGCAAGGCCTCATTCAGACCTCATTACGTTGCACGTACCTGTTTCATCCAATTCATTTCACGTATATAAAACATACCCATTATAATCTATGGTGCTAATCACATGTCCGTGTGTTTTCATAGACCATATCTATGTTCAAAACTCACAGAGACATGTCCATTTTTCTCCAGCATCACTGGTGAAAATGGCCAATTCAAGTCTATGGTCTGTGAAATACTTGCATAGCACACAGACTAATCCAAAACACTAATGCCATCAATACCATTTTTGTCACATACATGTTTAAACACGGATGTGTGAATGAAGCCTAAAAGAGATTGTGCAACTGCCAAACTCAATGCCTCAAATTGATATGTAACCAACAATACTTTTTACTATATATTGCTGTGGAACCATAAAGCTTATTCCCTTATTTAGAGACTTTTAAGATTACCCTCGTTAGAGTAAACATGTTGCAAAAAAGGCCATTTTCTTTTAAAGGACATCTGTCAGTAAGGTCAACCCCATTAACCTGTCTATAAGGATATTACAGTTGTGCTCAAAAGTTTACATACTCCAGCAGAATTGTTGCCTTCTTGGCCTTTTTCAGAGAATACAAATGATAACATCAAAACTTTTTCTCCACTCATGGTTAGTGGTTGGGTGAAACCATTTATTGTCAAACTATTGTGCTTTCTCTCTTTAAATCATAATGACAGCCCAAAACATACAAAAGACACTGACACCCCATTTCTTAATACTGTGTATTGCTCCCTCTAACATCAGTGACAGCTTGAAGTCTTTCATGGTAGTTGTGGATGAGGTTCTTTATTGTCTCAGATGGTAAAGCTGCTCACTCTTCTTTGCAAAAAGCCTTCAGTTCTTGTAAATTCCTGGGCTGTCTAGCATGAACTGCACATGTAACACCTGCACAGAGAACTGTCAGAGCATCTACCGGCATACTGGAGCTTACAGACACTAAGAAGAGTTTTGCAGCGGCTGTTAAACAGGGACCTACAGACATTAATCGTTTTTCCTCTGAGTGGCAGTGGACTACAATTCCCAGGGACCCTTGTTTCAGTCAGATGATAGAAGGAGAGAGAGAGGATTGGAGGAGGAGGGACTTGGGGGAGGGAGCTGTGCAGAAAGTGAAAGTAAATGTGGAGAGAAGGAGAAGTGTGGCAGCTTGCTGTGAGAAACAGAGCAGTGGGGATCTGCATTCCTCTACGGTGCAGAGTGTGGCGGCCCCTGCTGAGAGACCCGCGCTGCTGGAGAGAGCAAAGATCCGGAGAGTTCTGCCGGCACTCCCACTGCATAAAGGCCTAAATCCTGCTGCCCCCAGCTGGTGTCCAGAGAATCCTCCGACCGTTTGAGACACACAGTGAGTGCCCTTCTGAGACTTGTGGTTCTACCAGCGCTATTTACAGTGAGTACACTACAACACAGACTATTGACAGTAATATTCCACTAAGTGCACCCACGGTTCTACTTTGTGCGCCAACATCTGCGGCAACTGGGCCCCAACGTTTGGACTGAGTTAATACAAAAGAGGGGGAACCTGCTACGTTATATTTGCAGGGTCGGAGTAGAAGTAGACTGTGATGTGTATATGACTTTTATAGAGCAACGTTAATTGTATTGTATGTTATTCCTTTAAACCCTCCTCAATTCTGCTGCATAGCAATAAATCTGTTAAACGGTTTTACTCCTGTTCCCTGGGTGTGTGTACTGAGCTGTGGCAGGGGTTTCCCGAATCAGCCCCTGGCAGAAGATAACTGTCCTTCGCAGGCCCAGAGAGATAGCTCCAATCCAGATTTGGGTGGAAGCACAGTGCCATAGAGAGGTGAGACCCCCCATAACACCCAGTGTACCGTGGTAGCCCTAAAGGGGTGTTACATGCGCTTGAGATCTACCTAGATTGACTCAGTGATATTGAGGTCAGGAGATTGAGCTGGCCACTCCAGAACCTTCACTTCGTTCTGCTGTATCCCATGACAGGCCAATTTGGCCTTGTGTTTTGGATTGTTGTCATATTGGAACATCCAAGCATGTCCCATGCGCAGCTTCATGGCTGATGAGTGCAAATTTGCCTCCAGTATTTACTGATAACGGGCTGCAATCATCTTTCCTTCAACCTTTGACCAAGTTTCCTGTGCCTTTGTAGCTCACACATCCCCAAAACATCAGTGATCCACCTTCGTGCTTTACAGTAGGAATGGCGTTCTTTTCATCATAGGCCTTGTTGACCTCTTTCCAAATGTAACGTTTAGGGTTGTGGACAAAAAGTTCAATTTTAGTCTCATCACTCCAAATTACCTTGTTCCAGAAGTTTTGAGGCTTGTCTCAGGGCTGCTTTGTGTATTGTAGGCAAGATACTTTGTGGCATTTGTGCAGTAATGGCTTTCTTCTGGCGACTTGACCATACAGCCCATTTTTCTTCAAGTGCCTCCATATTGTGCATCGTGAAACAGCCACACCACTAGTTTTCAAAGAGTCCAGTATTTCAGCTGATGTTATTTGTGGGTTTTTCTTTGCATCCCGAACAATTTTCCTGGAAGTTGTGGACAAAATTTTTGCTGGTCTACCTGACCATGGTGTTGTTTTTTGTTTTTAAAAAGCTCCTGATTTTCCATTTGTTAATCACAGTTTGAATGCTGCTGACTGGCATTATCAATTCCTTAGATATCTTTTTGTATCCCTTTCCTGTTTTATACAGTTCAACTACCTTAACCCGTAGATCCATTGACAATTCTTTTGCTTTCCCCATGACTCACAATCCAGAAACGTCAGTGGCTGGATGAGAGATGCAAGAGTCTGTCTGGATCCTAGAAACTTACTCAATTTTTTAGCACACACGCTGATTACAAGCAAACAGGTCACAGGTGAGGATGTTACCTTTAGTATTCATTCAAACCCATTTCTGTCAACTTCTGTGCATGTTATCAGGACAAAATCACCAGGGTATGTAAACATTTGATCAGGGTCATTTGGATGCTTTGGGTTGTCATTATGATTTAAAAAGAGAAAACACAGTAGTTTGGCAATAAATGGCTTCACCCAATCACTAACCATGAGTGGAGAAAAAGTTTTGGTGTTATCATTCATATTCTCTGAAAAAAGGCCAAGAAAGCAAAAATTCTCCCGGGGTATGTAAACTTTTGAGCACAACTGTATAGGCATGAAGGTCATAGAAAGTTGATTTAAATGACACATTGATAGTTACAATCTGATGAAGATTTATCGAATAATCTACATTTTTTTTATATGCAAAGGAGCTGAAAATGAGCTTGTTTGTGTGTACTATTTTTGATTAATAGAGATAGTTTGTACTTTTTGACATAGCAGGTATTTAATATTCAGATATATCTTTAAGGCTTATCCATACTACTATTAGGATGTCTAAACTCTCTATGGTTCTCATGCATTCTCTATATTTTATATTATTTGTTGCCTTGTATGTATAATTATGAATAAAAGTCATTTATACCTTATTTTGGACTACATACTCCAATTCTTTTGTATGCAGCATTTCTACGGATGTCTGTATTGAGCCTGTACTCACACCAAGAACTTCATCAGATATTTTTAACTCGACTGCAGAGGCATGTATGAAGACTCCAGAAGTTTATTCTGTCTGAATTCTTGTATTATGCACAATAGAAACAGCAGCAAGTACAACAACTTCAACAGCAGCAACAACAGCAGTAGATTATAAGACAATTCTGAAACAGAGCTGTACAGAAATGAGCCTAGAAAGATGGCTGACAAACACTAACTAGGGAAGAAGTGAGGGGGTTACACACATCAGAGCTGGACCACTGGTGGAGAGAATGGACAGACTTGTACAATGGGCAAACCTGATTGTATCCCAGTGTGATAACAACACACTGATAATACATTAATGTATGATTTCCACTTGTGGGACATGGCAGGGGTGGATCCTACTGAGGTACCCATTAATGTCATGCACCAACCTGTATTAGGTGTAACATAGTGGGTCAAAATTACTAAGCCAAATATACCAATTTTTGATGTCTGCTGCACCTAAAAAGTCCCAAATCCTGACATGCAGAAAATTTGTACAAAAAATGTAAATCTTCTTGGCTTTCACCAAATGTAGCTGAACTTATTAGAAAAAAGCAGAAAATAGCATAAATTTATGCATGCCCTTAACCAACATAGACTTGAATTTATGACTTTTAATAAAAGGGACATAAATAACTCAATCTCCTCTATTAGGCCTGCATAAAGTACATGTGGGTCATTTTACTAGTTTTACCTAAATTGTTAATTTAATCCATCATATATTTTGTATAAAACCATTAGACCATTGTAAGTGGATGTTGGTGTAGTAGAATTTTTCCCTGCTTCCAGATGTGAAGATTTTTCTTTTCTAATGAGAATGCGACAATATATTTGGACAGGATACATGGTATTTTTTAACATATTATTTATACTGCCTTTACGAGCTGAGAGTCTCATTTAAATTCAATTAAATGTTATTTTCAGAAACATGGCTTTGATTTACATATGGTTGTGTAGTCCTCTTCAAGGAAACAGTCAAATACTAAATGTTCCAGAGAAAAAGTATCCAAGAGCAGAGGGTTTGTAAGATGAAAGGACAGCCTATCATATGATGTACGAGTATGGCCACATATTCTCATCACTAACTTTTGTCACCTATTCTGTAGGTATAATAGCTGAGACCCCACCCATTAGACCCCCATCGATCAATAGAATAATATTCCATCTGTAAGAAGTGAAGAGTTAAGAGGGAGAGGCACCAACAATGCGGTCACTGAACCAGGCTAACAGAATGACTACTGTAAATTTCTTCATCTCCATAGTTCACGATTATTAAACCAACTTCTATTAGTAATAATCAGTATTAAGAGGGATGTGAAATCGGAAAATCATCCATGGTTTAAATCAGATTTTAATGTTACAGGGATTTTTTTTTTTTACTTTTGCAATGCTTTGTTTTTTTCTCATATCACATCATATGTCTTAAAAAAAATACTAATCTTGCAATTTTCACACTGACTACTGGGCCGACTCTAGGCTAAAAGTTCTTGTTCTTTCAGGAAGTGTTTTCAGCAGGTTCATTATCATCACAGACAGAATTACAATGACGGGCACCACTTCTATACAAAGCTGATAACTGTCATGGGTTTCCCGCAACAGAAAGGTGTCAGAAGACAGCAGCATCTCATTTCTCCTACTTCTGCACTGTTTAGAAGCAGTGCACCATCATATTAAACGGTGTAGGTTTCTTTTAGCAGTGCAGGGGTTAATCTGCTCTGTTGAAAGCTCTTGGAAGCTTTCCTGCATTAAGGCTCTCAGTTGTTCACTGTTACCCACTCCCCTCTCCTTTATATTCTGGGCCCTGGCAAGCACTCAATGCCAGAGTAGCTTGTGATGTATGGTTAGGTGATGGTAGTTGGTGGTGGTTGTTTGAGAAGGCATTTAGTGGATTTATCCGAAACTGTTGCTAGGTTTTGAGTGGGTGCTAATTCCACTCTTTCACCTCCTTTGGTTTACCCCATCCTGCACTCCCCAGTGTTTACCTCTGTTGTTTGTGTGAGTATATTTGTATGACTGGTATTTTCCTTTATCCCTGTTTGTATTACCTTGTTAGTCTGGTTGGTGCATTACGGTACACTACTACTCCCCTTTTTCCTGGGTGGGGGGATGGGTACAGACTGAGGGTGGATTCAGGAGCTAAAACAAGGTACGTGGCCACGTAGTTTTCACCATCAGAAATAATCTGGGGAACAGGACAAGCTAGGGCACCCCTAGTGTTAGGGACAGGGAAGGAGCCCCTGGTCCCAGGACACCTGACTACAGAGTCGTGACAATAACACAGGATACACAAATCACAATAGGGTATGTCACAACTGACCCTGCTCCCCCTTCCTTCACAATGTACTGTGCACAGGCTCATTAGATGCTTTAGTACAAATGACCGTGTCTGAGCCAGTCTATGGCTGCTAATGTTCATGTGACTTTCCTGAAGCAACAAATAGTATGAGTCCAGTCTGGAATACCCTGAGAAGCTAGTGTAAAAGTTGCAACATTTTCATTTTTTTTCTTTTACAAAAATTGTGATAGACGAAAAATTTACAAAACAAAAAAAATTAACACAAGAACGTAATTTAAACAGTAGGTTATTTTATGATGACATATACCCTTTAATCCTTATAGCATGACTGCTCATTTACACTAAGTCTGTAGAAATTCATCTTCCACTACTCATTCCGAACAAGTTAAAATTTTTTGTCTTGTTTCATTTTCCAGGCTATTATATTCAGGAATTCTTCTGATGCCATTTAAGTTGCCATCCACTCTATTTTAATAAATGCTTTATCTCCATCAGCATTCTGCCAGTACTATAAGAGCTGGAACTTTCCTTTTCTTCCTTGTTAGTGTAATAAGGTGCAGGAGAGATAAATGTCACCATGGAACAGGCAGACCAACAGTAAAAGGGGAGGCTTATTTACAAGGGATAATACTGGTAAAACATACAGTATAACAGAGAATGAGATATAACAGATTATAACAACAGCGGAGAGACATATATGGGGTTCAATCAGTAGAAAAGGTATTCTCCCATGAGACAAACTTATCAGTCCCGGGGGTCTTGATTGGAGGGGATCACTCTTGTCCAACGATGGCACCAAGGCACAAGCGGTGCTTGATGTCCTCTGTCTCTGGGGTCCTTAATGAAGTCCAGCTGGAGTATGAGGGGTTAACGCTGGAGCCAAAAGGGTCTGAGGCTGACGATATGCCCCTTTTTCTCCAAGTCCTTCTCCCTGCTTTGGCAGAGGTGTTCTCTCACCAGCATCAGGGGCTCTACATTAACACATGAATCACAGCCCCTTGTCCGTGGCTCAGTCTCTCTATACAGGTCTCAGTTCAGCAACTGAATGCAGCCTGTCTGCAAGGAAGCATCTTGCCACTTATCACAATCTCTCTAAGGAGGTTCACAGGGAAGTCTCTAATCACAGCATACAGCCCTTGCTCTAGACACAGACTTCACATGGGGATCATGACACAATTTATCTGTCACTGCAGACTCCAACTGTTCGTAGTCACGGGCTGCGGTCTCTGCTTCTCTGCAGGTCTCAGTCTGTCCACGGGGTCAGAGCGCAGCTCCACTTTCTCCACAGTACACAGTCTCATGTACTAATGTTCTGCTGTCCCTATGCACGATACCCCAGACTTTCTCTGTGACCGGGAGCTCTGTCTCTTCTGCAGTCTCTATCAGTGTCCTTCCCCTTCAGCTCCCCAGGATGCACTGAGATAAAGCCCGGGCAGATTACCCGCTCTCTGCTCTCCTCTCCTGGCCCCCTGTGCTCAGCCCCTCCCCTATCCAATGGTTCTGTGCATGGAGCAGAGGAGGCAGGCCTCCCCCAGCTGCTCTTGTACTTCACCTCCTTACATTCCCCCACTATTTTAGCTTGCCATTCCATGGGCGAGGGGTCTTCGTGCTTCTCATTGCTCTGTTGAGGGTAGACAGATACCTGTAAACCTCACATCTGCTCCAGTCTTTCTTCTGCCAAATACTCCTGAACTAACTGATTTAGGAGTAGCTCATCGGTTAGGTTTGGATGTTCTTCCTCTACTTCATCGTCAGCCATAGAAGACAATTCCTCAGATGCCTTTTGTGTTATCGCATTAACTCTTCCGACAGCTTCTACTGTCTTTTTTTGCTTCTTCTTGGCTTTGCTGCTAACAGACGTTTCGCCTTTTACTTCACCATCAGCGGGAAATGTAGGGACTTCTTGCCTGGGCTTCTCAGTTTGGGGACTTAGTTCTGGCAATTCTTCTCCACAGCTCCCACCCTCTTTGACAGGAGTAATTTCGTCAAAACTAGAACCAGAGGGATCAGGGTCATTCAAGCATGAATCTTCAACATCCACGTCGGGCGCCACTTTTCAGGACTTTTCAGCCACACTCCCTGTTTCACACCGCTGTTCCATCTTGTTTGCCCAGTTGGAATCTTGTGAGCCGGCAGATGGCACAGGCCCCACCTCAGGGGACGACACCAGTGGCTCTTTCTCCTCATTGACAGAAACCGCAGGAATGGGTATTTCAGAAGCTCTTTTCTCCTTTTCTCCTTGGCCGGTAGTTTGTGGCGGGTCCGATAGTAACTCATCTCGATGGACCAGTCATGCAATAGTCTCTTCCTCCTCTATGGGTCGAACTTTACCGTCGTGGCCTCCAGACCCAGGTTGGGGTTCTTCCAACCCCGCCTCCACGTGCCGGGACAGTACAGACATATGTTCGTGGACAGTCGACATCCTCTCCACCTCTTCTTGGCGTCTGACACCAGAACACTGTCTTGCTCTGCGTGGGGCTCTCCTTTTCCCGCCATACCTTTCCTTACAGGGGCAACGCTTCCTCCAATTAACAGGACCCCCAGAGGGGTGAGCGGATCTCTGCCACCGCCGTTCTAGAGTAGGGCAATTTCTTGACAGGTGTCACACTTTTCCGTATGCCCAGCACTCACGGCTGCATCTATCTGGTGGGCGCTTTGGTCTGTATCGCCGACCTCGGTGGGAAGCGTCGCTCATCGGTAGTTGCTCCTCACTCCTGGACACATGATCACGCTCTTGAGCCATTGCTGAAGTCTTCTTCATGCTCCGCACTTCTCTACCTTTCTCTGTGTGCTTCCACATGTTACCTCGGCACATGCCGCTGGTCCCCAAGATAGCAGTAAGAGCTTCTCCCAGACTCTCAATCTCCTTCCAGATTCTTCTTATCTTCAGCTGGGAATCCTGGGTCCATGCCGTCTCTTCTTCATTCAAGCTAAGTACTCCACAGTTGCAGCATGTAGACGGTCTTCTTCGCTGAGCGGCACTAGTCTCACATTGGGGGGAAGTTTCTGTAGCAGGGGCCCTCTTATATTCGGCCATTTCCTCACGGATCCACTTAATCTCTTCTTTCAGGGCTTCCACCCATTGAGGGGCAGCTACCTCCCTGCTCCATACCTTCCCCACTGGTGCTAACACTCCCTGCTCCTGCTCACGCGTGCGCGCCTCACTCCCAACCTGAGAGAAAGTCATGTATGGTTTCTCCCGCACACGCTCTCGCAAGGCCTGCTTCATCAACTCGTCTCCCAAGCCCATCACCAGCTGGTCTCGCAGCACAACATTAATTGACCCTACGCCTACACCGTCCTTCTGGTTAATAGCTGTGTGAAGCTCTTGAAGGGCGTTCATAAACTGAGTCATGGTCTCTCCCTCTCTTTGTGCCTGGTAAAACAGTCGCATGCGCAGCTCCACTACGTCAGTGGGGTCCCCATGCGTCTCCTCAAGTATCCGTAATACTTTGTCCAGGTTATCTCTCTCCCAGGGGGACCTATGCTTGACAGAATCCCGTGCCTCCCCCTCCAGGGCCATCAATGCTATCTCTGCCTCCAGGGCTGGTGTCATGGGATGCATCCACATCATTTCCTGGATACGCTCCGTCCAACCCCACAACATCACATTGCTCCCATTAAACCTCGGCATCTTATTCAACGTGGCTCCCAGTGGTATGCTAGTCCCGGGGCCTTCCCTGACTGCTTGGTCTGCCTCGCCTGTGCCTGCGTGTGACATCTTGCCACCTATGCCAAGTGTAATAAGGTGCAGGAGAGATAAATGTCACCACGGAACAGGCAGACCAACAGTAAAAGGGAGGCTTATTTACAAGGGATAATACTGGTAAAACATACAGTATAACAGAGAATGAAATATAACAGATTATAACAACAGCAGAGAGACATATATGGGGTTCAATCAGTAGAAAAGGTATTCTCCTATGAGACAAACTTATCAGTCCCGGGGGTCTTGATTGGAGGGGATCACTCTTGTCCAACGATGGCACCAAGGCACAAGCGGTGCTTGATGTCCTCTGTCTCTGGGGTCCTTAATGAAGTCCAGCTGGAGTATGAGGGGTTAACGCTGGAGCCAAAAGGGTCTGAGGCTGACGATATGCCCCTTTTCCTCCAAGTCCTTCTCCCTGCTTTGGCAGAGGTGTTCTCTCACCATCATTAGGGGCTCTACATTAACACATGAATCACAGCCCCTTGTCCGTGGCTCAGTCTCTCTATACAGGTCTCAGCTCAGCAACTGAATGCAGCATGTCTGCAAGGAAGCGTCTTGTCACTATCACAGTCTATCTAAAGAGGTTCCCAGGGAAGTCTCTAATCACAGCATACAGCCCTCGATCTGGACACAGACTTCACATGGGGATCAGCACATAACTTATCTGTCACTGCAAACTCCAAATGTTCGTAGTCACGGGCTAGGGTCTCTGATTCTCTGCAGGTCTCAGTCTGTCCATGGGGTCAGGGCGCAGCTCCACTGACTCCACAGTACACAGTCTCACGTACTAACGTTCTGCTGTCCCTATGCACGATACCCCAGATTTTCTCTGTGACCGGGAGCTCTGTCTCTTCTGCAGTCTCTATCAGCGACCTTCCCCTTCAGCTCACCAGGCTGCACCGAGAGAAAGCCCGGGCAGATTTCCCGCTCTCTGCTCTCCTCTGCTGGCCCCCTGTGCTCAGCCCCTCCCCTATCCAATGGTCCTGTGCATGGAGCAGAGGAGGCAGCCCTCCCCCAGCTGCTCTTGTACTTCACCTCCTTACATTAGCAATGTGGCTGTCATTGTCCAATGGCTTGCCTCTTTCATAGTAAAAAACAACCTTCCTGTAAATCTTGCATGCAGTTTGACAGCAAAGGAGAGTGGAGAGACAAAGCCCCATCCCTACTTACTGTAATCCTGCCCTCACTTTTTTGTTGTTGGAGACGGATAACGTTAGAGAGCAGGGGGACACCTAGTGGCCATCACTTTGGAGTGTTCTCCTAGGGTGTAGCACATCATAATTTGCAAAATAATCAATTTCTACTGTATTTGCACAAAACAAAAAGTATGAGCCTCTAACTAGTTTTATAGGTCATCATCAAACTATTCCGAAGGCATAGTAATTGGGGTGGTCCATCCCTTCGCAAAATATTGTGACAAATGCAAGGACTGCACGTAGTGCTATCGATTTGTCTTGCCTGTTTTGCCCAGAGGGCTGTCTTTATTTTTGTGCTTAAACCTTGGTTTATGCTGTATCCAATAAACCAAGTGCATCCTTAAAGATGCAGTGTTCCCGTGACCACCTCTGTTTGCGGCCAAGTGAGCTGATCAACCACAATATGCATTATGTAGGTTAGGCTAGTTTCACACTTGCTTTTTTTTGCAGCGCGTTTTTCCCGCAAAAAAACGCATTAAAAAAACGCATACAAATGCATACAAACGCTGCGTTTTTTTCCAGCATTTTAATGCGCATGCAGGAAAAAAACGCAGCGTTTTTGCGCGTTTGTATGCGTTTTTTGTGCGTTTGCGTTTTTTTACAGATTTTGGAAAAACCCCACAAAAAAGAAAATACAACCATTCAACAACACACAAGACCAATGGGACTTCATTGTGGGTGTGGTATGTTAATATATATAGACCTTGTCTACAGTATTCTTCACATTTGCTTGATTCTTCTCGTGACCATGGATCTGCGCTGGAAGAGTTTTCACTTCAACTTGGATTTGGACATCGCGATGGCTCAGGCGTATGCAGTTGCTTGCCATGAACAAAGGAAGAGAGAGAGGCAGCGAAGACGGCGGCGTATGTGGATACATCCGATTGTTGAACTCCGGGAGAGCCGTGGGGCATACCACACCCTCTACAGCGAGCTACGTGCAAACCCGGAGAAATTTAATGATTATATCCGGATGTCCCACGAAAGTTTCATGGATTTGCTTGCTCGTGTCCAACAATCCATCCGGAGACAGGACACACAGCTCCGTCTTGCGATTCCTCCTGAAGAACGGCTACTGGTGACATTACGGTATGTTTTAAAAACAAAGGGGTGTGGTCTGATGTTTTTTTTTGGAAATTTAGTATTCAAAACCTTGGGTAATTAGTTTTCGTGAATGTACTAATATCTTATTTTATAGTTTTTAAAAATAATATACATAAATATTAATTTTACTTCTTTGTCTGTTCACAGATTCCTGGCGACTGGAGAAACCCTATCCTCACTACACTTCCAGTACCGTATTGGAATCTCTACCTTGTCTGGAATTGTTGCTGACACCTGCCGGGCTCTCTGGAATGTTCTTTGCCCAGAATTTATGCCCCTGCCCACCGCTGAAAAGTGGATGGAAATTGCTGACAAATTCTGGACAGTATGCAATTTTCCCAACTGTTTGGGAGCTGTTGATGGGAAACACATACGGATCATCAAACCCCAAAGAACGGGATCTGAGTACTATAATTACAAAAAGTACTTTTCAATAGTACTCATTGCAATTGCGGATGCCGGATGTATGTTTGTAGCAGTGGACATTGGAGCATTTGGCCGTGGTAATGACTCGCAGGCTTTTAAAAACTCAGACATGGGCCGGAGGTTGTATGGCAACCAATTTAATTTCCCTATGCCACGGCCTCTTCCTCACACCGAAGCTCCGCCACTGCCCTTTGTAATGGTTGGCGATGAGGCTTTTCAAATGTGCGGAAACTTACTGAAACCCTACTCCAGCCGGGACTTGGACCACACCAAAAAAATATTTAATTACAGGCTGACCAGGGCCAGAAGAACTGTCGAGTGTGCTTTTGGGATTCTTGTTTCCAGATGGCGAATTCTGGGCACGGCCATTAATCTTAAACTTGAAACAGTCGATGAGGTGGTGAAGGCCTGTGTGGTTCTACATAACTTTGTGATGGCTAAAGAGCACCCGACCTTTGAACTGGACGATGATGCTCCTAACCCATTGCCTGAATTCACTCAGCACACTCTCAGGTCATCCGTTGAAGTTGGCCAAATGAGGGACAAATTTGCGGCCTACTTTATTTCTGATGTAGGACGGGTGCACTGGCAAGATGAAATGGTGTAATGTTGTTGTTTATGGTAATAAAAATCCTTATTTGATACCATTACTGAGTGCACTATATTTTTTAAACTCCAATTAATTAAAAAACTTCCCATGTATAACTGAATTTTTTTATGTTCACACACCTGGGCAGGTAAATACACATATGAGTTAAAATTCAGCATTGCTAGTCTGCGTGAAATATATTGGAATGAGCAAAGCTGCAGGCCATGAATCATGAAACCATTTTTTTTTCAATCGAAAATTGTGCAACTAGTTTAAAACAAAGTATGTGATTTTCTCAAAACACAACCCTCAAAACCCAACCCCAATGAAAGTCCATGGGGAATACAAGTAAGTTACACTAGGCCTTGGAATGACTATACTAGGCCGTGGTATTTCAAATATGAGTATATTAGGCCTTGTGCCTACTAGTATATTCATATGTGAAATACCACGGCCTAGTATAGTCATAACAAGGCCACAAGGCCTACTCGATTTTGGCAAACTAGTATCTTGTTTCACAAAACTTGACAAGTTTCAACAGTTTGAAAATAGATTCTAGTTGGTAAAACTAGAGTTATTACACTAGGCCTTGTAATGACTATACTAGGCCGTGGTATTTCAAATATGAGTATAGTAGGCCTTGGGGCTAGTAGTATAGTAATATGTGAAATACCACGGCCTAGTATAGTCATACCAAGGCCTACTGTAATAACTCGATTTTTAACAACTAGCATCTTGTTTCACAAAAAACAAACTGGTGAAACTAGAAAGAAACTTATTTTTTAGACAAGTTTCAACAGTTTGTTTTTCATGAAACCAGATTCTATTTGGTAAAAATAGAGTTATTACACTAGGCCTTGGAATGAATATACTAGGCCGTGGTATTTCAAATATGAGTATAGTAGGCCTTGGTGCTAGTAGTATAGTAATATGTGAAATACCACGGCCTAGTATAGTCATACCAAGGCCTACTGTAATAACTTGATTTTTAACAACTAGCATCTTGTTTCACAAAAAACAAACTGGTGAAACTAGAAATAAACTTATTTTTTAGACAAGTTTCAACATTTTGTTTTTCATGAAACCAGATTATATTTGGTAAAACTAGAGTTATTACACTAGGCCTTGTAATGACTATACTAGGCCGTGGTATTTCAAATATGAGTATAGTAGGCCTTGGGGCTAGTAGTATAGTAATATGTGAAATACCACGGCCTAGTATAGTCATACCAAGGCCTACTGTAATAACTCGATTTTTAACAACTAGCATCTTGTTTCACAAAAAACAAACTGGTGAAACTAGAAAGAAACTTATTTTTTAGACAAGTTTCCACAGTTTGTTTTTCATGAAACCAGATTCTATTTGGTAAAACTAGAGTTATTGCACTAGGCCTTGGAATGACTATACTAGTCCATGTTATTTCACATATGACTATACTAGCCCTTGGGTTTGTTTTTAACATGTATTTACCCATCAGTGTGTGTGAGCGGCGCAAACAACATTAATGAAACTTATTAATGGTGAACCACAAATGTAAATTTATTTTTTATCACAAAAATAAAACTAAAAATTATTTTTTACGGCGTTTGGGGGCAGATGGTTTCAATTTGGGGGTGTGCAGGGAATATGCAACACTTGCAGTTGAAGACGGTGTTTGAGGGGAAGGGGCAACAAAACTTGTGGGGGAAGGTAGTCCAGTTAAGGGAATTAAAGTAGGAACACTTGTAGGAGAGGAAATCTGTTCAGGTACATTAGTTGTAATGGCATGTCGCCGTAGGCTTGTGTGCCTGGACCGACTTTGGCCCAATGCCCGCCTTGATTGATTTCGCCTTGAACTAGGGGCAAATATGGAATGCAGGTCCCCCGTCTGCTGGTATGGCTGCTGCTGCTGAGGTGGCGGCTGCTGCTGAGGTGGCGGCTGCTGCTGAGGTGGCTGCTGCTGCTGAGGTGGCGGCTGCTGCTGAGGTGGCTGCTGCTGCTGAGGTGGTTGCTGCTGCTGCTGAGGTGGCGGCTGCTGCTGAGGTGGCTGCTGCTGAGGTGGCTGCTGCTGCTGAGGTGGCTGCTGCTGCTCTTCGTTGTCAGTGCTCGTCCTTGCAGGAGGACTGGTGGCGGCAGTGATGGTCCAGGTTTGCAGAGTGGTGGTGGCAGGGCTACTACATGTTGTTGTAGCGGCAGGGCTGTTCCATGTTTGCCTAGTGGTGGCTGAGCTCCACGCATGCATGGGATTGGCGGTGGTGCTCCAGACAGGAGCAGCGCTTGCCATGGTGGTGTCGGTGAAGTGACCAGCTGCACTCAGACTTGTGGTGGTGTAACGGTGGGTGTCCTGGCTTTGAAGAGAGGTGTCCGTGCAGTGGTATGCAGCACAAGTCGGTAGTGAGGTGAAGCGAGTCAATGGTGGCACAGGTGGAAAGGACACCACTGACTGCTGACCGTACCGATTATGCTGCATAGCCTGCAAGAAAGCATTGTTGCAGGCCTGCAACACATTCAGCTGTTGATCAGGACTAAGGTGTTCCGCCATGCCCTTTTCAATCTTACTAAAAAAATGGTGTGCTGGTCTGTTGAGGTCGGCCTCCAGACGGTCAAGGCGCTGTTCTACAGAATTGAAGCGGTGTTCAAAGTGGTTAAAACCACGTTCCATCAGTGCAAAACCGCTTTCAACTCTGTCGGACAGTGACTTGAGGCTGGAATTAAATGTCTCGCTCAAATGCATAAACTCGGGCAAGACATTCCTGTCCAAGGCCCTCTGCCGCTGGCGGGTAGTGCCCGCATAACCAGTGGCAGAGACCTGGGACAGGGGAACACCTGATGGCCCAGCTTCCTGGTCACCAGCTGTGTGTGTGTGGGACCTGCAAGGTGCTTCCTGGCTGTCGGATGGCTGGGACGGGTCAGAGGACGTCCGAGGAAGGACGGCTCCAGGGCCAGGTTGCAGGGTGCTGCTCCAGGTGCTGTGGAAGAAAGGAAAATCATTACTACCATGCCTTTACAAGAAGCATCAGCTGTGGATTAGAAAAACACAGATTAATAAAAATAAAAACCCAAAATGTATAATACTTACGATCTTGTGGCAAGGACCGGTCTTAGGAACTGCAACGCGTGATAGTGACGGTATCTAGTTCTGGTCCTTGACGCAGATCCACTGCGAACCTGGCCCTCAGCACGAACATCACTGTTGAAGCGGTCCTTGATCGAACGCCAACGTGTTCGGACTTTGTCCACTGTTGATAAAAAAAAACAGTGCCGTCAAGGACAACAGTCACTGCGGCACAATGTAGCAATACAATACTCAAAGCAGTCACTGTAGACCCCGATGACACTGTTGGGTTTCCTGCTAGAATACGCCTAGCACGAAACCCAACAGTGCCGTCAAGGACAACAGTCACTGCGGCACAATGTAGCAATACAATACTCAAAGCAGTCACTGTAGACCACGATGACACTGTTGGGTTTCCTGCTAGAATACGCCTAGCACGAAACCCAACAGTGCCGTCAAGGACAACAGTCACTGCGGCACAATGTAGCAATACAATACTCAAAGCAGTCACTGTAGACCCCGATGACACTGTTGGGTTTCCTGCTCGAATACACCTAGCAAGAAACCCAACAGTGCCGTCAAGGACAACAGTCACTGCGGCACAATGTAGCAATACAATACTCAAAGCAGTCACTGTAGACCACGATGACACTGTTGGGTTTCCTGCTAGAATACGCCTAGCACGAAACCCAACAGTGCCGTCAAGGACAACAGTCACTGCGGCACAATGTAGCAATACAATACTCAAAGCAGTCACTGTAGACCCCGATGACACTGTTGGGTTTCCTGCTCGAATACACCTAGCAAGAAACCCAACAGTGCCGTCAAGGACAACAGTCACTGCGGCACAATGTAGCAATACAATACTCAAAGCAGTCACTGTAGACCCCGATTACACTGTTGGGTTTCCTGCTAGAATACGCCTAGCACGAAACCCAACAGTGCCGTCAAGGACAACAGTCACTGCAGCACAATGTAGCAATACAATACTCAAAGCAGTCACTGTAGACCCCGATGACACTGTTGGGTTTCCTGCTCGAATACACCTAGCACGAAACCCAACAGTGCCGTCAAGGACAACAGTCACTGCGGCACAATGTAGCAATACAATACTCAAAGCAGTCACTGTAGACCCCGATGACACTGTTGGGTTTCCTGCTAGAATACACCTAGCACGAAACCCAACAGTGCCGTCAAGGACAACAGTCACTGCGTCACAATGTAGCAATACAATACTCAAAGCAGTCACTGTAGACCACGATGACACTGTTGGGTTTCCTGCTAGAATACGCCTAGCACGAAACCCAACAGTGCCGTCAAGGACAACAGTCACTGCGGCACAATGTAGCAATACAATACTCAAAGCAGTCACTGTAGACCCCGATGACACTGTTGGGTTTCCTGCTAGAATACGCCTAGCACGAAACCCAACAGTGCCGTCAAGGACAACAGTCACTGCGGCACAATGTAGCAATACAATACTCAAAGCAGTCACTGTAGACCCCGATGACACTGTTGGGTTTCCTGCTAGAATACGCCTAGCACGAAACCCAACAGTGCCGTCAAGGACAACAGTCACTGCGGCACAATACAGAGCAGGGAAATACTCACTAAACGCCTTTTTGGCGGATGCTGTGGCGCTGTCCCAGCCATCCATCAACGCTGCGGCCACCTCATTCCATAGCCGCCGGGTCACCACATTGTCCTTGTACAGCCGGTCACGGCTGTCCCACAACGGCGAACGCTCCTGGACCAGGCTGATGAGCTGCTCATTATCCAGGTAGACGTCTTCATCCCGTTGTGGAACCTAGACAAAACACATTCATTAGAATAATCAAATTTAAATTGACTAAAAAGTTACAAAAAAAGAAACAAAAAAAAGAGTAAAAATAGAAGATAAAAAAAAAATAAAGAACATTACAAATCATTTGATACTTACATTCCGTATCACCACCGGGACTTGGCTTCACTGCTCCTGCTCTTCACCCTCACTATTCCCGTCCACAGATGATGATGACGATGTCTGAAAGTTGAAAAAAACGTAAGAGATTTGGAGAAGCAGCAGATATACTTACCAGATGCACGAAAATAATCACCTCACGGTCTGCTTGCGCCAATTCCTGCCGCGATGGGGAATACTCAGATTCTGAAGACATACTGCATGTAAAAATAATAAAAATCATTAGTACATACATAATTTAAAAGGACAGGCATATAATGTAATATACTCACATTCTTTGCTGATATAATGGGTTCTTGGTTGAATGTCTGCTCTTCAATCTGTCTAGTGTAGTAGTGGCAGAGTTTTGGCAGGCACCTCCTTTATATAGACTTTTTTTTTTTGACTTTAGAAGATTCTAACTAGGATAAAAAGTGGACACCACCCAAAAAACGCAGCGCTAAAAAATCGCATACCTGCGCATGCCAGTGCGCACGTATGCGCATCCATAGGCTATAATGGCCATTTTTAGCGCAAAACGTGCGCATACGTGCGCATGCGATTTTTTCAAGGGCCAAAAAATGCAACATGCAGCGTCTGGAAAATACCAACGCACACCCCAAAAAAACGCAGCGCATGAAAATCGCATACATGCGCTTACAAGCGCGCAGGTATGCGCACCCATGTTAAATATAGGGGAAAAATCGCATGCGCACGTATGCGTTTTTTTCCAGCGCTAAAAAACGCAAATGTGAAACCAGCCTCACACTTATAGCTTGAGAACTGTAATTTTGACAAGCAGACTGATTTGCACAGATCAGTTTGCTTCTAAAGTTACCTTCACTCGTAATGTGTCCAATATAAAGAGAGCCACATTCATCTTCATACTTAGTGCAGTCAGTAATATGTCGTACCTGTACAGTTACTTCCAGCATCCTGATGGTTAATCCTGGTTTCTTTGTTGGCTTGGACACTCCTATGTTCTAAACAAACATCTGTCTGGCACTTAATCATACCTAATTCTGCAGAAGAGAGGCCATATTTACTTTGTAATGACATCAATAGGCCATAAATATTGCAGCTCTTGTATACTTGCAGTTGAAGAGATGCCTCATCCTGACATTTAACTGTTTGCTAAGCTCCTTGTTCTGTTTGCTGACGGTTTTTCTCACTTATCAACTGTCATTGCTGGATTTTTCTTTCTTTGCTGTGAAATGAAGGAGGAAGGTATGCAGGCTGTCATGTGAAGACAGATGATACGGGAAGAAAGAGCACATCCTGCCAGCCCATGATGATATGCACTTGAGTTTCTAGAATAAGCCACGAGACCAGGAAATATGAAATCAGCACCTATTAGAGTATACTTAACCCTCCACAAACGCTACTTTTCTGTATAGGAGTCAGAATATTATTACCATCTTTATTCTCATCGCCAGGGCCATATTTGCCACTAGGCATCCGAGGGCACGTGCCTACGGCGGCAGGTTGTGGGGGTTGCCACCATGAAAGGAATATTATTACATTTTTTAATTTCCCCCTTCTTATTTCCGCTGGACTGGGTATGAAATCCTCCATATTTATTAGTCAGAGAAGTACTGATCAGCTCCCTGTCTGAAAGAGGAAGCTAAATGAAAGAAGTAAAGGATCTATGATGACATCAAGCCCATGTGACTTAGATGTGGAGCCATGCAATAGCTTGCAAGTGAAATGTATTCCTGGGCAGGAAACAGCACAAGAGAAGAGAAGAAGAGGCACTAGTGACAGGTAATTAGGGAACTGGAGTACATATGGGGGTGCAGGCTAAGTGAGGGTACAGATGGGGGTGCAGGCTGTATGTGGGGGTACATATGGGGGTGCAGAATATAGGTGCGGTACTTATGGGTGTGCAGGCTGTACAGTATGTGGAAGGTATATATGGGGGTGCAGGCTGTATGTGGGGGTAGATATGGGGTGCAAAATATATGTGGGGTGCTGGATGCATATGGAGTGCAGAATATATATGGGGAACATATGGGGTGCAGGTTATATGTGGAGAGACATATGGCGGGTGCAGGCTATATGTGGGGTACATATATGCGGTGCTAGAGAAATATGGGAGTACATATATGGGGGTACATGCTACATTTGGGGGGTACATATAGGGGGTGCAGGCTATATGTGAGGGTACATATGGAGGAGCAGGCTACGTATAAGGTGTACATATAGGGTTGCAGGCTCTATGTAGGATACATATAGGTGGGTGCAGGCTATATGTGAGGGTACATATGGGTGGGTGCAGGCTATATGTGAGGGTACATATGGGTGGGTACAGGCTACATGTGGGGCTATATATGGGGGTGCTGGCTATATGTGGGTGTGCATATGCAAGTGCAGGCTATATGTGGGGGTACATATTGGAGTGCAGGCTACATATGGGGTGCTGGCTATATGTGGAGGTTCATATGAGAGTGCAGGCTATATGTAGGGGTAGATATGAGGGTGCAGGCTATATGTGAGTGTACATATGGGGGTACAGGCTATGTGGGCAGCATGGTGGCCTTAGTGATTAGCACTATTGCTTTGAAGAGCTGGGGTGCTGGATTTAAATCCCACCAATGACAACATGTGAAAAGAGTTTGTAAGTTCTTCCCGTATTTGTGTCCAAAGCGGACAGTGTAGTTGTTAAGGAAGGATGGTTTGACAATTATTGTTCATAAGGAAGGACAGTGTGACGGCCATATTTCATGGGGAGGGATGGGGTGGCATTATAATATACAGTTAGGTCCACATATATTTAGACAGAGACAACATTTTTCTAATTTTGGTTCTAGACATTACCACAATGAATTTTAAACAAAACAATTCAGATGCAGTTGAAGTTCAGACTTTCAGCTTTCATTTGAGGGTTTCCACATTAAAATTGGATGAAGGGTTTAGTAGTTTCAGCTCCTTAACATGTGCCACCCTGTTTTTAAAGGGACCAAAAGTAATTGGACAGATTAAATAATTGTAAATAAAATGTTAATTTCTAGTACATTTTTTTTTTCACTTGATTCAATAGTCCCCTTAGGAGACATGAAGCTGCGATATTCCTTTTGCTTGTGCTAGACATAGCAGGACTTCAGCCCTGCTATGCGTAGCAGAAATCAGCATCTCCAATGAATGTAAGCCATGAGGGGTCTTCTGCAGACCTCCAGTTGTTATGCCAACCCATCTGTGCCACACGATCATGTGACAATGGCACCAATTGGTGGGGTTTGTGGCACACATCCAGTTTGCACACGTTAAATGCCGCTGACAGTGATTGACAGTGGCATTTAACATGAAACAGCTGTGGGTGGATTGCGATTCCACCCACGGCTGTTAGAGACACATGGCAGCTGATCACATCAGCTGTCATGTGCCAGGAAAGATGCGGACTCAGCGCCGGAGCCCACATCAAATGGAGGGATATGACCTATGACGTACCTGTAAGTCATAGGTCATGAAGGATTTATCAACATATGGAAAATGCAACAACATAACATGTATCAGCACATAATGGTATATGGGGCAGAAGAACTTATCCTCAAGGGCAAGCAATGCAGTGTTTGAGTTCAATAGATACTCTAAGGGTACATACACCACTCAGCCCATGCTCAAATATAAGCTAAGTGCTTCTGCCCCTTTGTTTGAGCAATTATTGGGATTCTCAAAACCTAGACCTCCACAAATAACTACTAAAAAGGCACTGGAGCAGATCAAATAATATTTAAAAGTTAAGGTATCCTACCTAATTTAAAAAGATTCCTATAACTAAAAATGGTTTCAAAAATCAAAGAAATTCATGTCGGTGGTGAACACAATATCGTTTACCTAGTAAATATGATACTACTTGTGATCGGCTTAGCTGTATGTCAAAAAGTAGCTCAGCCGAACATAGCGAGTAATTCCTTCTCACCGAAGCTTAAATGTTGTGAGAATGTCCAGAACCAAAATAGGTCACTCCCACACTGTTAGCCAAAATTTCCAAATTTCAGAGAGCATCGTAATAATGAATGAGCTTTTCACTGCAGGTTGAGAATGACAACTATGAATGGTGATGGAAAAGTGGGTTCAGCATAATAGCAGGATGCATGCATTTCCAAACATCTGGAAATTTTTATTGCAAAATATAGCATTTTCATGATGGCCACAACCTCCAAGTTACCCATTTGGAGGTGAAAACCTCAGCTCCAAAGAAGACTGACGTACTTCTTTCCTCTTGAGAATTCTCTATTGATAAGGTATCACTAAATTGTTTGTATAGTGCAAGCTAATTTTGTCCACTTGTATGTCCATGTGTAAAAACTCATCCCCAGATCAGGAGGGTATATGCTGATGTGGCGCCCCTGAGGCTCAGTCGCCACAGAGGTACTGCACCTCCTCCTGAGGTGCCATGCTCCACCATCCAGGTAAGGTGGAGACTCCCAACCACACTCCAACACCTGCATCCCACACAAAATAGTAGTGTAGCAAAGCACCCATTGGTGACTCCCTGCTTGGGACACGAAACGTGCTGGGAGGTGGGTGGAGTTAGTATATATTACAAAGAGCGGGAAGAGTTTAGGGATTCATTCTTTCAGGCATTCACTCATTCTGGATTCAGTGATTCAGTCACTGAGAGTGAGTGAGGATGCAGAAGGACAGAGAGTGAGATAGAGAAGATCCCCGGGAGAGGGATGGATGAAGGAAGTGCTGCAGCAGGCCACAGTGATCTGGATCTGCTGGCACAAGAAAGAGACATAGAAAGGAAACCTGATTTTTCCATAGAAAGAAAGGATTAGTACGGAACGTGAGGAGTAAGAGAGAACAGAGGACGTGGGTTAGAGGAGAACCCTTCCTAGAAGTTCTAAGCGCAAGGCCGGAGCCTGGTCCCCGAGGTTGTATGGATACTAATGATCCTGCAGCAGACACCGGTGGAGTCGAAGCTAACAATACTTTATTCCGACATCAGACTTGGGGGCACAACAGCATTAGAGAAGTGAGCCGGGACTAGGAAGCAAGGAGTCCCCGAAGCAGGCTACAGCTGTCTGCCATACAAGGAAAGTTCATAAGAACATTGGACAGGAGGAACTCCAGTGTAACTCAGTACTAGGAGTATTTCATTTAAATGAGCTATAAGAGGAGACGTTCTGAAAGGCACATGTTGGCGGAGTGTTGGAAAGGAGTATTCCATCTGGCCTGGAGGTTGACCTAGTCCCTGACCCGGAGGACACGGCACGGAGGCAGGCACCTGTTTGCACCACAGACTGTGAGTAAAGCTTTGGAACTACATGCCCTGGTGTCCTCCACTCATTCCTGCGCCAACACTCCCGGCACTGCTACATCTTGGTGCCCGACATTGCCTCACCTACGCCTTCCCTTGGCCTCTACCTCTACACTGCCCTGGGACTACAGCTCCACCTGTGGGGAGCTATAACATCTCTGCTGCACCATACCATCAGTCCCAGAGGATCTGCATGCAGCTTCGGCTTAACATCTCCTTTGCCGAACACCACAGGTGGCGTCACAAACTATTCATTTAATCAACTACATTCCACCATTCAATCTCCCTTTTACTTGGGCGCCCAGGGCCACGGACTGGGTCACCGCTGCTGTGACATTCCCATCTGAGAGACCGGCCCGGTACCGAGTACCCCACAGCCCTGGGAGGGTGACCCACTGACCAGGTCCAAAAATTTTAACTCAACTGTTGGGTCATATGTAAAATATGAAAAGCTGAAGGCTACAGTTCTCCTTTGTAGTGATTCACTATCCTAAAAATAGGAACGTGCTAAACAGCCTACTGATGTTGGTGTTTTGGCTTGGATCAGGTACTTAGTTTCTGCTTTTGGTTGTTGGCATAGGGCTGCAGCTGGTATGTGGCTTTATCACGGTTCAGGGGATTGCAAAACCCTTGAAGCAGAAGTTTTCACTCAGTCACTCATTGGAGACCACTTTCCAAGAGTTTTCCGTCTATGCTGGTTCACTCCTAAGTGAAGATCATGGATTTTGAAGAATTTTTAGGACTTTTCTCTGCTACAGACACCATTTGCCGGAAAAACAAGTTGTTTTTAAAGGAAGGTCATGTGAAGCACAATCAATGGCATCATACCTAAAGCACCACCAGTTTGGCAATTATACACTCAACAATGAACAATATGGCATCTGTATCTACTCTAGGAACATTTAGGGAATGTGTCGTAAGAAAATTAACTACAGTATGAATCAAGTTTTTATTATTATTATGGTTTGCTTATATCGCACCATCATATTCTAAAGCCCTTAACAGACTTTATCATCACTGTCCCCATTATGGCTCACAACCTACATTCCCTATCAGTATGTGGATTGTGGAGGAAACCAGAGAACCAGGAGGAAACCCACACAAACACAGGGAGAATATACAAAAATTACTATGTTAAATTTATTTATTTTTTATTTGGTAATATTATTTTATATTTTTCATATCATGATCTGCAACTTTCACATTGGCCAATGGGGATACTCAGTGTTCCCCAACTACAGTCCTCAAGAGCTGCCAACAGATCATGTTTTAAGGATTTTCTTTGTATAAATGTCACCTGGGCAATACTAACGAAGTACTAAAAACATGATCTGCTGGTGGCTCTTGAGGAATGGATTTGGGGAACACTGGTCCAGACTAAGGGTGTGTGCACACGTTGCGGATTATGATGCGGATTTCACAAAATCCGCCGGTAAATCCGCAGGTCAAAAGACCTGTGGTTTATCTGCGGATTAGCCTACGGTTTGACACCTGTACAATCGAGCAAGTGTGAAACCGCTGCGGATTCCACGCAAAGAAGTGACATGCTGCGGATTTGAAACCGCAGCAAATCCGCGCGGGAAAAATCTGCAGAATGTGCACTGCGGTTTTTGTTTTCCATTGAAAATAAAGGTACTGTACACCACAGCAAAAACTGCTGCGGATCCGCAGGGCCAAATCCGCTGCGGATCCGCAGCAGAATCCGCAACGTGTGCACAGACCTTAATTCTTTCTGTTACTTCAGGAAATCCACATGAACATTTGCATCAACAAACTGACTACTATTTTGTATAGAAGCATCTACTGAGCATTTCATAAAGTCATTGTGACCGAATGGGTAACAGAGGTAGATATGACATCACCTATTGTGATTGGTGAATAATGTGTTATTGTCACCTGTGTTTAGAGGGGTTATCTGTCATTGTGCCTGTGATGACTTCTGAAAAGTTTTCCATAAAGAATAAGAAATTTGAGTCTAAAATAGTCCAGGGGGCCGAAAATTGCAAGATTTCAGATTTTCTTATTTCACTTCAGAAAAATCATGCAATAAGTCATTTTTCATGATATATTCCCTTTAATCTGAATTTTTCAACTACGTCACTAAAGCTCATATCACGGGATAGAATCATATTAATAAAACATGGCACAACAAGCATTATGATAAAATATGATTCCTCACTTAGTAATAATCATTTATGAACAACCCAAAACAAGGGCATCTTCCAGACCCCATTCCCTTATATCAGCCAATGTGCAGCTCAGGTACAGTGTGAACGCTGACAAGTGTCTAGCACATAATGTAAAATAATTAGCACCTGTCTATCACTGCCAAGGCTATGCACACGATGATTCTCATTTCGTTGGCATAAATTTCAATCAAGATAATATTATTCAGTCTGGCTCTTCATCATAAATTATGGCAAATAGCGATGAATTTTTACTTACCTTTTTAGATGTGATTTATGAGCAGGTCTGTGTCCAGAACTGATCTTACAAAACTTGAAAGTTGATGGCAATCTACCGGAGAAAAATGCCGGACTGCCGTCGTAAAGTTTATGATTGCTAAATTCTATTTAAAAGTATTACTGATGCACATACGATGATAAACGGGAAAAATTAAGTCCTATGTTCAAGCAGATTTGCGAACTCAGGTTGCCCTGGATGCAGTGGTGTAACGCGCGGGTAGACACAGGACACAGACAGAAGAGGGTCCCTTTACAAGTACAGTACATGGGCCCTAATGATGCAAAATTCCACCTGTTGTGGATGTGGTAATGCCCCCCCTTACCTCTTGTACCCCAGAGCAAATTTTTAAAATACAGTAATTTTCTAAATTTTAATTCTTATACCCTTAAACCAGAGAGTTCTGTCACACAAAAAAATTCACAAATAAGTAACATTCCCCACATGTCTACTTTACATCTGCATCATTTTTTTAAACATATTTTTTGTGTTAGGAAGTTAGAAAGGTTAAAAGTTGATCAGCAATTTCTCATTTTTCCATCAAAATTTACAAAACCATTTTTTTTATGGACCACATCACATTGGAAGTGACTTTGGGGGGGCTATACAACAGAAAATACCCAAAAGTGACACCATTCTAAAACCTGCACTTTTAAACGTCCTCAAAAACCACATTCAAGAAGTGTATTAACCCTTTAGGTGCTTCACAGGAATTAATGAAATGTGGAAGGAAAAAATTAACATTTTACTTTTTTCATAAAAATTTTACTTTTACGCCAAACTTTTTATTTTTTCAACGCTAACAGGAGAAGATGCACCATACAGTTTGATGTGCAATTTATCTTGAGTACGCCGATACTCAATATCTGGATAAGAAAACTATTGCAGGGGTGTATGGCAGCACTTAGAAGGGAAGGAGTGCCATTTGACTTTTTGAACAAAAAATTTGCTGGAATTATTAGCGGATGCCATATTGTGCTTGGAGAGCCTCTGATATACCTAAACAGTGGAATTCCCAGACAAGTGACCCCATTTTGGAAACTAGACCCCTCAAGAAATGTAACTAGATGTGTGGTGAGCACCTTAAACCCCCATGTGCTTCACAAAAGTTTATAACATAGAGACATGAAAAATATCTAATTATTTCCCACAAAAATGATCTTTTAGCCCTACATTTTGCATTTTCACAAGGATAACAGGAGAAAATGCACCACAAAATTTGTTGTGCAATTTCTCCTGAGTACGCTGATACTTAATATGTGGAGGAAAACTACTGTTTGGGCGCATGGCAGGGCTCAGAAGGGAAGGAGCATCATTTAAGTTTTTGAATGTAATATTTCCTGGAATATTTAGCGGGTGTCTTGTCCCATTTGGAGAGCCCCTGATGTGCCTAAATAGTGGAAACCTCCCACAAGTGACCCTATTTTGGAAACTAGACCCCTCATTGAATGTATATAGATGTGTGGTAAGCACCTTGAAGCCCAGGTGCTTCACAGAAGTTTATAACATAGAGCCATGAAAATAAAAAAGCTAAAATTAATTTAACCCCCAATTGTTTATTTTTACAAGAGTAAAAAGAGAAAATGGAACCCAAGTTTTGTTGTGCAATTTCTCCTGAGTAGGCAAAAACTCTATATGTGGGGGAAAATTACTGTTTGCGCTCACGGAAGGAGTGACATTTTTTAACGCAGATTTTGCTTGAATGATCTGTTAAGTCAAGCTTGGAGAGCCCCTGATGCGCCTAAATGGTGGATGCCTCCCACAAGTGACTCCATTTTGGAAACTAGACCCTTCAAGAAATGTATATAGACAGTGGTGAGCACTTTAACCCAAAGAATCACGTAATTTTACAACGTTGATCTCTGAAAATGAAAAAAAAATATTTTCCCCACAAAAGTGATTTTAGCCCCATGTTTTTTTTCAATTTCCCAAGGATAGTAGGAGACTATGGACACAAAAATCTGTTGTGCAATTTCTTCTGAGTACAACGATATCCCATATGTCACATATTGGAATTCAGATTTTGCTGAATTGGTTTGAGGGTGCCATGTTACATTTGAGGAGCCCATGAGGTGCCAGAACAGCAAAAAAAACCCATAAGTTTAATTATTTTTACTCACTTATATAGCACCATTAATTTCACAGCGCTTTACATACATTATCAGCACTGTCCCCATTTGGGATCATAATCTACATTCCCTATCAGTATGTCTTTGGAATGTGGGAGGAAACCGGAGAACCTGGAGGAAACCCATGCAAATATGGGGAGAACATACAAACTCCTTGAAGATGTTGTCCTTCATGAGATTTGAACCCAGGACCCCAGCTCTGCAAGGCTGCAGTGCTAACCACTGAGCGTCCGTGCCTAAGTGACATCTAATGGTGCAGCGATCATAATGACACCACAGGAGTATCACAGAATTCTATACCATTGGGCAGTGAAGAAAAAATTACATTTTTACCACCAAAATTTGGTTTTAGCCCCAGATTTTACATTTTCAGACTAGGAAATGGGTAAAAATTATTATTATTATTTATATAGCAGCATTGATTCCATGTTGCTATACATGAGAAGGGGTTACATACAAATTACTAATGACAGACTGAGAGGGGAGAGGACCCTGCCCTTGTGGGCTTACATTCTATAGAATGGTGGGGAAGGAAACAGAAGGTTGGGGGGTATGGCACCAAAAAATGGCACCAAAATTCGTCATCCAATTTTTGCTGAATGTAGAAATACCCCATATGTGGCTATACAGTACTGCTTAGCAACACGGCGAGACTTGGGGGGTGAAGGCGCTATTTGCCTTCTGGAGCGCAGAATTTCCTAGAATAGTTTGTGGACTCAATATACAGAACCCCAAGTAATAAAAAGGCAGAATCCCCCTTAAGTGACCCCATTTCAAGTGCATGGGTATTTTCTCTCATCGGTACAGAAATGCCAAACATGTTGACGCAATATGTGGCTTAGACACACTGGGGCTGAGAAAGGAGCTGTGCATTTGGATTTAGGAGTGCAGAATTTGCTGGATTTCTTTCGGGTCGTGAATAGCCATTTCGCTTTTCCAGAGACTTTGTTCTACCAGTAACATGGAAATTCCCTATATTTCTGTTAACAGATGATGGACCTCAGTGGGGACTTTATTTTTTGATGGATAGAGTTGAAGCTTTTGTTATAAACATTTTACATAACATTTTGGATCACATTTATCCGCCGCTCTATGCTGAGCACTTACTTTTGGGTTTCCATATAAATCTCTGAGGGATCCATCTAATATATAAAGCTCAAAGTGTGTGTGCATGTATGTATGTGTGTGTATGTATGTGTGTGTGTATGTACAGTATGTATGTGTGTGTGTGTGTGCAAGTGTGTGTGTATGTATGTGTGTGTGTATGTATGTATGTGTGTGTGTATGTATGTATGTGTGTGTATGTATGTATGTGTGTGTGTATGTATGTATGTGTGTGTGCATGTGTGTGTGTATGTATGTATGTGTGTGTGTGCATGTGTGTGTGTATGTATGTATGTGTGTGTGTATGTATGTATGTGTGTGTGTGTGTGTGCATGTGTGTGTGTATGTATGTATGTGTGTGTATGTATGTATGCATGTGTGTGTGTGTGTGCATGTGTGTGTGTGTGTATGTATGTGTATGTGTGTGTGTATGTATGTGTGTATGTCCGGGATTGGCATCCGCACCGTCGCAGCTACAGCCACAAAATTTGGCACAGTCACACATCTGGACCTCGAGAGCTTCCTAAGCTATGTTGTGAGGCGAAATGTTAACCCCGCGCATTCCAATTCACCAAACAAATTTGCCCCATCTACATACTGGGGAAAAAGTGTGTGCGTGTCAAGCCCCGCCCCTCATTATGATGTCATAATGCCCCTATTTGCATACTGGGAAACAGTGTGTGCGTGTCAAGCCCCGCCCCTCATTATGATGTCATAATGCCCCTATTTGCATACTGGGAAACAGTGTGTGCGTATCAAGCCCCGCACCTCATTATGATGTCACAATGGTTGCCATGGCGACGCTGATGTCATCATAGGTTGCAAGCCCCGCCGCCGCTCATTATGATGTCATAATGGTTGACTATGGGATGGAGGATGTGTGATGGGTATATGGGCACTTGACTATGGGATGGAGGATATGTATGACGCGTATTTGGGCACGGGACTATGGGATGGCGGATATGTATATGGGCACGGGACTATGGGATGGAGGATATGTGATGGGTATATGGGCACTGGACTATGGGATGGAGGATATGTATGATGGGTATATGGGCACGGGACTATGAGATGGCGGATATGTATGATGGGTATATGGGCACGGGACTATGGGATGGAGGATATGTATGACGGGTATATGGGCACGGGACTATGAGATGGCGGATATGTATGATGGGTATATGGGCACGGGACTATGGGATGGAGGATGTGTGTGATGGGTATATGGGCACTCGACTATGGGATGGCGAATAAGTATGATGGGTATATGGGCATGGGACTATGGGATGGAGAATATGAATGATGGGTATATGGGCATGGGACTATGGGATGGAGAATATTTATGATGGGTATATGGGCATGGGACTATGGGATAGAGGATGTGTGATGGGTATATGGGCACTCGACTATGGGATGGAGGATATGTATGATGGGTATATGGGCATGGGACTATGGGATGGAGAATATGTATGATGGGTATATGGCACACTGACAAATAGAGAGAAAAGTATATGCACATAAATAGGGATCACCACACACTAATATAATCAAGAATCAAATTTTATTATAGTGAACACAACAAGCAAACACTTAGTTTAAAAACAATTAAAATGTCTGAACTCACAGACACACATAGACAAACAAAAACAATGGGTCATGTTAATAGACAGTTAAATACTGTGGGCCCCAGAATTAACCATTTAATCAAATAACAAATATCTACTGAATTTCAATATCTGGGATCTAACACCACAGGTTAACTATCCCAATCTTATTCATTGTCATAATATCATGGTGTTAATACAAATAATCCAGAATATCTACATATCAAGTCCTATAGGGAAACACTGTGATTGCATAAGGGATACACAGGCAAAATAAACGCCATGTGTATGCATCAAATTCTCAACATGTTACCACTAAATCAAATACAAGAAAATAGGGACAACATAGCCCCTTTCCCTAACATGATATCACATGATTTTGCACTTTGAATGTATCTGTGCCAAGATCTGGAGAGACATAGGGTCTCCTATGGATGTGTCATCGCATTTGAGCGATGTTTTCAGAGTAGCGAGTGCAAGCAATTGCACTAACTCCTGGCAGCACAGCCAGGTGCCTGTGCATCGAGAATTGATGCCTAGTAAGGGCACATCAGCGTAACCGAAATAGTACTTATTTAAAACAACGGAGGTGTGTTCATACACATAACAACTCATGTGCTTCACTTGAGTTGTTGGTTTGGTGTGTCAAAGTGGATAAAAATAGTTTTATAAAAGCTCATATGTGTCACTTTGATATGTAGCACTGTGATTGGACCTGTGCCAAGATACAGAGTGACATGGGGCTCTCTATACATGCGCTATTGCATTAGTGCGTTGCCTCTAGTGAGGCTATTGTGAGGTATTAAGCTCGGGCACCTGCGCAATGCAAAGATTTTAAACAATAGAGGTCTGTTCACACATATAACATCTCATGTGTCATGTTAAGGATAAAATTTTTTTTTTTTTTTTTTTTTCGGACATGTGCCATATTACCTTCGTATGTTAAGGTGGCTTATTTGTGCTATTTTGACATGTAGTGCTGTGACTGGATTTGTGACCATTAAACCCAGGCGACTGGGCAATGAGGGAACTGATGTTAAATAATAGAGGTGTATTCACACACAGAACAACTTATGTGCGATATTTGATTCATTGTTATTTTGATATGATGCGCTGCTATGTGCATCAGAGACATGGAACTTTTTATATATGCATTTCGCCAGGATGCAGAGTGACGTGGGACTTTCTAGATATGCGCTATAGCATCAATGCGTTGTCTCCAGTGAGACCTTTGTGATGTATAAAGTTTAGGCACCTGTGCAATGAGAGAACCAAAGATTTATTCAAAACAATATAGGTGTGTTCACACACATAACATCTTATGTGCCATGTTACCTTTGTATGTTATAGTGGTCTACATGTGCTACTTTGACATTATTTAGCCTAATAAGGATAAGAGAAAGGAAGAGGAAGGGAAGGGAAGGAAAAAAGGGAAAGGGGAAGGGAGAAAAAAAAAATATATATTTTTTTTTGGACAAGATAATAGAGGTGTGTTCACACACATAACATCTTTTGTGCCATAATACCTTTGTATGTCAAGGTGGCTTATATGTGCTATTTTGACATGTATTACTATGATTGGATTTGTGACCATTAAAGGAAAGAAAGGGGAAAAGGGAAAGAAGAAAAGAGAAAATGTTTTGGACACAACAATAGAGGTGTGTTCACACACATAACATCTCATGTGTCATATTACCTTTGCATGTCAAGGTGGCCTATATGTGCTATTTTGACATGTAGTGCTGTGACTGGATTTGTGACCATTAAACCCAGGCAACTGGGCAATGAGGGAACTGATGTTAATTAATAGAGGTGTGTTCACACACAGAACAACTTATGTGCGATATGTGATTCATCACTTTAAAGTTGATAAGATTAGTCTTATAAAAAGCTTATATGGGTTATGATGATATGTTGCACTGCTATTTGCGTCAGAGACATGGAACTCTCTCTATATGCGTTTTCGCATTAGTGCGCCATTTCTAGTGCGGCTATTTTAAGATATTAAGTCCAGGTGCCTGTGCATTGAAGGATGAAGGTGCTGGGTCTCTTGAGAGACTGTGACTGGATATATGACCATTAAATCCAGGCGACTGGGCAACGAGGGAACTGATGTTAAACAATAGAGGTGTGTTCACACACAGAACAACTTGTGTGCGATATTTGATTCATCATTCACGTTGAAACGTCCGCCGGTATACTCAGGCACCTGCGCAATGGCATAGTTAGAACGCTGTCTCACTAAGGCTACTTTCACACTTGCTTTGTTTTGCAGCGCGTTTTTCCAGCAAAAAACGCATTGAAAAAACGCATACAAACGCATACAAATGCTGCGTTTTTTTCAACCATTTTTATGAGCATGCATGAAAAAAACACAGCGTTTTTATGCGTTTATATGAGTTTTTAGTGCGTTTTTACCGCGTTTGCGTTTTTTCCAACATTAGGTGGCCCTCACACTAACCCAAACCATGACTTTACTAACCCTAACCCTGACCCTAACCCTAACCCTTAACCAAACCATACCCTAACCCTTAACCAAACCATACCCTAACCCTAACCCTAACCCTGACCCTAACCCTTAACCAAACCATACTAACCCTAACCCTAACCCTTAACCAAACCCTACTAACCCTAATCCAAACCCTAACCCTAAACCCTAGCTAACCCTAACCCTAAACCCCCTTAACTAACCCTAACTCTAACCCAAACCCCTAAATTCCATTGTCTAACTAATGGTTAACAAAAAAACGCATGCGCAAAAAAACGCATACATAAGCATGCCAATGCGCACATATGCGCACCCATAGACTTATAATGGGTGCCTTGCTGTAAAAAAAACGCATTACGCGCGCATGCGTTTTTTTGAGGCAAGTCAGACGCCCAAAAAATGCAACAGGATGCATTTTGTGCGCCTGAGCGCATACCGCAAAAAAACGCATGCGCGGAAAAACGCATGTGTATGCGCACATAAGCGCATCCCATGCAAAATATAGGAAAAAAAACGCATGTGTTTTTTAGCGTTAAAATACAGCGCAAAAAAACGCAAGTGTGAAACTAGCCTTAGCACATGACTGATTTGTTTCTTCCGCATCAAAAAGACGCTCAGCTGGTAAGAGTTACTATCAATTTGCTGTGTATTTATACTAGGGACTCTAACAGAGCACTACACTGACCTTGAGAAAGACACTTCATAGTGTTGATACGCGTGGGTTTGAGGGTCCCACACAATTTATCCATTGGTCTGCTTGTCCTCAGAAACCAGGTGATATCATGTTAGGGAAAGGGGCTATGTTTTCCCTATTTTCTTGTATTTGATTTAGTGGTAACATGTTGAGAATTTGATGCATACACATGGCGTTTATTTTGCCTGTGTATCCCTTATGCAATCACAGTGTTTCCCTATAGGACTTGATATGTAGATATTCTGGTATATTTGTATTAACACCATGATATTATGACAATGAATAAGATTGGGATTGTTAACTTGTGGTGTTAGATTCCAGATTTTGAAATTCAGTAGATATTTGTTATTTGATTAAATGGTTAATTCTGGGGCCCACAGTATTTAACTATTAACATGATTCATTGTTTTTGTTTGTCTATGTGTGTCTGTGAGTTCAGACATTTTAATTGTTTTTAACCTATGTGTTTGCATGTTGTGTTCACTATAATAAAATTTGATTCTTGATTATATTAGTGTATGGTGATCCCTATTTGTATGCATATACTTTTCTCTTTATTTGTCACTGTGCTAATTTATTTATATGCACTAGGTGATCCCATCTGAGTATATATTGTGGATGGTGCCCGTTTATCCCTTTTAGTCGGGTATATGGGCATGGGACTATGGGATGGGGATGTGTGATGGGTACAGTGGGGAAAAAAAGTATTTAGTCAGTCAGCAATAGTGCAAGTTCCACCACTTAAAAAGATGAGAGGCGTCTGTAATTTACATCATAGGTAGACCTCAACTATGGGAGACAAACTGAGAAAAAAAAATCCAGAAAATCACATTGTCTGTTTTTTTTTCATTTTATTTGCATATTATGGTGGAAAATAAGTATTTGGTCAGAAACAAGCAATCAAGATTTCTGGCTCTCACAGACCTGTAACTTCTTCTTTAAGAGTCTCCTGTTTCCTCCACTCATTACCTGTAGTAATGGCACCTGTTTAAACTTGTTATCAGTATAAAAAGACACCTGTGCACACCCTCAAACAGTCTGACTCCAAACTCCACTATGGTGAAGACCAAAGAGCTGTCAAAGGACACCAGAAACAAAATTGTAGCCCTGCACCAGGCTGGGAAGACTGAATCTGCAATAGCCAACCAGCTTGGAGTGAAGAAATCAACTGTGGGAGCAATAATCAGAAAATGGAAGACATACAAGACCACTGATAATCTCCCTCGATCTGGTGCTCCACGCAAAATCCCACCCCGTGGGGTCAGAATGATCACAAGAACGGTGAGCAAAAAATCCCAGAACCACGTGGGGGGACCTAGTGAATGAACTGCAGAGAGCTGGGACCAATGTAACAAGGCCTACCATAAGTAACACACTACGCCACCATGGACTCAGATCCTGCAGTGCCAGACGTGTCCCACTGCTTAAGCCTGTACATGTCCGGGCCCGTCTGAAGTTTGCTAGAGAGCATTTGGATGATCCAGAGGAGTTTTGGGAGAATGTCCTATGGTCTGATGAAACCAAACTGGAACTGTTTGGTAGAAACACAACTTGTCGTGTTTGGAGGAAAAAGAATACTGAGTTGCATCCATCAAACACCATACCTACTGTAAAGCATGGTGGTGGAAACATCATGCTTTGGGGCTGTTTCTCTGCAAAGGGGCCAGGACGACTGATCCGGGTACATGAAAGAATGAATGGGGCCATGTATCGTGAGCTTTTGAGTGCAAACCTCCTTCCATCAGCAAGGGCATTGAAGATGAAACGTGGCTGGGTCTTTCAACATGACAATGATCCAAAGCACACCGCCAGGGCAACGAAGGAGTGGCTTCGTAAGAAGCATTTCAAGGTCCTGGAGTGGCCTAGCCAGTCTCCAGATCTCAACCCTATAGAAAACCTTTGGAGGGAGTTGAAAGTCCGTGTTGCCAAGCGAAAAGCCAAAAACATCACTGCTCTAGAGGAGATCTGCATGGAGGAATGGGCCAACATACCAACAACAGTGTGTGGCAACCTTGTGAAGACTTACAGAAAACGTTTGACCTCTGTCATTGCCAACAAAGGATATATCACAAAGTATTGAGATGAAATTTTGTTTCTGACCAAATACTTATTTTCCACCATAATATGCAAATAAAATGAAAAAAAAAAAACAGACAATGTGATTTTCTGGATTTTTTTTTTCAATTTGTCTCCCATAGTTGAGGTCTACCTATGATGTAAATTACAGACGCCTCTCATCTTTTTAAGTGGTGGAACTTGCACTATTGCTGACTGACTAAATACTTTTTTCCCCACTGTATATGGGCACGGGCCTATGGGATCGTGGATATGTATGATGGGTATATGGGCACGGGACTATGGGATGGAGGATATGTATGATGGGTATATGGGCACTCAACTATGGGATGGAGGATAATTATAATTTGCTATAACTAACCACAGTTAGTTACTATGCCCGGGCAGCGCCGGGCTCTTCAGCTAGTTTACTATATTGAGGCAGCAGAGTTACTATGGACTCCATCTGGTCTCTGTTCAGTAGTGTACTTTTCAGAGGCGCACAAAACTATGGTCACCCACGCTTTTATGCACACCTAAAAAGACAGACACCGACGGATCTGTTTGGCTGCTGTCACACACTAAGGCTTTATTCACACATCAGTATTTTTGATCAGTATTTCATCAGTATTTGTATGGCAAAAAACACAGAATAGGTGTCAATCTTTCAATAATAGATTTTCTCTGTAAGGCCGGGGTCACACTGGCGAGGAATACGGACGAGTGAGAGGCGTTAGGCCGGGGTCACACTAACCGACGCAAAATACGGTACATAGTTTATAGGCATAATACGGATGAATGACCCCTAAATAGTGCTCCGTATGTCATCCGTAAGCAAGGTGTGGTTGCGTATTTTGTGCTTGTCAGCATCCGTATGTAATCCTTATGGCGATATTTTCTCGCCGCCTTGCAAAATGGACATATAATGGAGCCCTATGACAGGGTTTCTAACAGAAACGAAATAATAGATATAGACACAAAGAAAGCACTATCCCGTCCCTGGGAGTTAAGTCCCAGGGCACATGGAAGGGATAGTACGTCATATGGCAGAAAGGGGTTAAAAACAAAGTATATATTTTACATTTTGCTTACTTGCCATACTTGTCCAATTTAGCAATACTGTTTGATGTTTTTGCATGTTATTTTTCTGCACCTGAACTTAACTAGCAATGTAGCCTTTTTTATTACAATTTTTTTTTTGTCAAGGGTATAGTCCAGCTAGTCCTATTCAGCAATTTTATGCACCACAATACAGTGAGCTGTTTTCGCATCTTACTTTCTGTACATGTATCTACCAACCAACGTAGCATTGATAGTAAGATTTTTTTTTTTCAAGGAGGGGTAAAATACTGTATAAAATAATGATAAAAAATATGCCTACTTATGTTTTGCTTCTGGCATACATGTTTTACTACTTCATTTTAACAACTGTACACCCCACAAAAATAATGGTGCCACATCTTCATTTCCATGCACATACCACCCAATCTAGCAGTGCCTGGAAGTAGAAACACCAAACGCAGGTCACAATTGCCTTCCTTTGACTCAGGTAAGTTTATTAGTGGGAAGGAAGTTGAGGGTGTAAAGTAATATATGGCATATATCTCATCTCAATCAAAAATTGATATTATCTTTGTCAGCTACTCCGAAACACCAACTGTTCGAATGAGTGTTCTGAAAAGAACCTGATCACAGTTGACTGAGAAGGATAATTTTTGGACCTTTTTTTATTAGAAAAAAAATATGAAAAGTCTGTCAGGGTGCTACATTATTAAATGAGCTTTTGATTACTACACTTCATTATTACTAAGGCTGTATTTGTGTTAAAAAGCCTGAAATGGTATGGAAACAGTCTCCAGAACGGAGAGGATTTTTAACAGAAGAGTTTAACACATATCTTTTCATTGGCTTGCTAGCCAAATAATGTAGTTTATCATCATCTATTTTTCACTCTAAACACACAGAACAACTGGACAACCGTATTAATATCTTTCTGCAGTTAGAAAACGTTGTATTTTTATATAGTGAACTGATGTTTAGAAATATACAGACTTGACATTTGTCTCCATCAAATGGAACAGAATGCTCTTCTACGTAAAGACAGTGATGGACGTCACTACAATTTTTGTGTAGCGATGATATGGCATATTGTATTTGTAGAGCTTAGGATAGTAACAATTATGGACATAAACATGCTATATCTATAATTAGGATTACCCTAGTATATACATCTGAACTAGTAGATATCAGAAAAAAGAATAATCAGTGGCCTATTCAGGATTTCATCTACAAAGGGGATCAGGTTTTGTGTTATCTACTGGCATTCTGAGGCCTGTTGGTATGGGGAACTCATGGCAAACTCTACTAGGATTGACAAAGTCAAAGGTGCTGGTCAAGAAAAGAGACAACCCAAAGGCTCAAATATGCATGCAGCTGTTCCTATCTATATAAGCCAAGCAATAAATACTAGTGAGATTCTGTCCTCTTAATTATATTATATATTAGCTGAAGAGCCCGGCGCTGCCCGGGCATAGTAACTAACTACGGTTAGCTATAACAAATTATAATGATTATATCTATATATAAAGCTGAGTGTAGAGCCCCGCCCATGCCGCATAGCCACATCCACTATAATATCCCACATCATCCCAGCCAGAGCCACCGGACTACTACCCCTAATATCCCACATCATCCCATCTGATAGAGCCACTGGACTACTACCCCTAATATCCCACATTGTCCCGTCAGCCAGAGCCATCGGACTACTTCCCCTAATATTCCACATCATCCCGTCAGAGCCACCGGACTACTACCCCTAATATCCCACATCATCCCGTCAGTCAGGGACACCAGACAACTACCACTAATATCCCACATCATCCCGTCACAGACACCGGACTACTCCCCCTATTATCCCACATCATCCCATCAGCCAGAGCCACCGGACTACTATCACTAATATCCCACATCATCACATCAGCCAGAGCCACCGGACTACTACCACTAATATCCCACATCACCCCGTCAGCCAGAGCCACTGGACTACTAACACTAATGTGGTGCCCCTGAGGCTTCAGTCGCCACAGAAGTGCTGCAACTTCTCCTAAGGTGTAGTGCCCCACCATCCAGGTAGGCTGGGAACTCCTTTCCGCATTCCAACACCTGCACACCACACACAGGATAGTTCAGGATAGGTCATAGGGTGCCTTTTGTGGTCCCTGGCTTCGTAACACGAGATGTGCTGGGAGGCGGGTGGAGTTAGATATAAAAGAGTGGGAAGAATGAGAGTTAGTAGTTAGTTGGTTAGAGGAGAGAGAAGAGAGAAGATGGGTGTCTGAGGGACGTGCTGCAGCAGGTCCCAGTGATCTGGGCTGCTGGCACGAGAGACCAGAGAAAGAGACTGATAAGATTGATAGAATAGAAGGACAATGGGAAGCTGGTTGAAGGAAGATAGAGAACCCTTCCAGTCCAGAGAGCGCAAAGGCCGGGGCCCGTTCCCTGAGGTTGATTGGATCTTTATGTCCGGCAACAGACACTGGAGGAGTAGTGAGCCGCTAACGCCTTGCTCCCACCATAGACTTGAGACACAACAGCAACTGAATAGAGAGCCGGGACGCAGTGAGGAGTCCCTGAAGCAGGCTACAGCTGTCTGTCATACAAGTAAAGACTAGGAACACCTAGAGAGAGGCATTCCAGGGTAACTAAGTACTGGAGTGTTTCGCACCTAAAGGCGCATTGGAGGAGTCGTTCACTAAGGTACATGTTGGCGGAGTGTGGAAGGGAGAATCCTATCCTGCCTGGAGGTTGGCTGGAGCCCTGACCTGGAGAACACGGTATGGAGGCAGGCAGTTGAGTGAACTGCAAACAGTGAGTAAAGCTTTGGAACCGCATACTCGGGTGTCCTCCAGTTATTCACGCACCACTACACCTGGGTACCAGCCTCTATACCATTCTGCGCCTCTCCGCATCCATTGCACCTACACTGCCCTGGGACTACAGCTCCACCTGTAGGGAGCTATACCATCTCTGCTGCACCACACCATCAGTCCCAGCGGATCTGTATGCAGCGTTGGCTTACCATCTTACTTGCCAAACACCACGGGTGGCGTCACGAACTATTCTAATAAACTTTAACACCATTAACATCACCTCCATTGATATTGGGTGCCCAGGGCCACGGACCGGGTCACCGCTGCAGTGACACATTCCCGCCGTGACACCGGCCCGGTACCGAGTACCCCGCTGCCCTAGGTGTGCGAGGGCGACCCACTAATATCCCACATCATCCCATCAGCCAGAGCCACCAGACTACTACCCCTAATATCCCACATCATCCCATCAGCCTGGGGTCAGAACCAGAGCACTGAGTGGGACGGTCCTAACTTCCATACAGGGGATCCCTTTAAGAGAGGCCTGGGGTCAGAACCAGAGCACTGAGTGGATTTGTCCTGACTTGCATTCCAATGATTCCTTTAATAGAAGCCTGGGGTGAGAATCAGAGTGATGAGGGATTTACTCTAACTTCCATACCAGAGATCCCTTTAAGAGAGGCCTGTGGTCAGTACCAAAGCACAGAGTGAATTTGCCCTCACTTCCATGCTGGGGATCCCTTTACGAGAGACTAGGATCAGGATCAGAACCAGAGCGCTGGATGGATTTGCCCTAACTTCCATACCAATGAACCCTTTAAGAGACCCTGGGGTCAGAACCACAGAGCTGAGTGGACCGGTCCTAACTTCCATACCAGGGATCCCTTTAAGAGAGGCCTGGGGTCAAAACCAAAGCACTGGATGGATTTGACCTGACTTCCATACCGGAGATCCCTTTAAGAAAGGCCAGGGGTCAGTACCAAAGCGCAGAGTGGATTTGCTCTAACTTCCATACCAATGATTCCTTTAAGAGACCATGGGGTCAGAACCACAGAGCTGAGTGGAACGGTCCTAACTTCCATACCAGGGATCCCTTTAAAAGAGGCCTGGGGTCAAAACCAAAGCCCTGGAAGGATTTGTTCTGACTTCCATACCAATGATCCCTTTAAGAGGGAAGATGTGCCTACAGGATGGAGGATGTGTGATGGGGATATGGGCAGGGAGGGGGGGGATTCATTTCTGTCATGTGACAGGCAACAACTGGCAGCCTTTCAAAACAGAGAGGATTTTTAATAGAAGGTACACCACTTTGCAAAGTTACTTGCTTTTACAAGTACTTAGCAATTTTACCCATTTAAATGAGCTCTCCCATCAGAATTGTTATCTTCTTAGTATATTGCAGTTATCATATTATATAGCATTGTGTACTTACAATTGCTCATTTTGCCTTTCTACCCAGCTAATTCTTCCTCTTTTCCCTTAGTGACATCACGTGATTTAAAACTGACTAGCTGAATGCTTCTAAGCTCTGTGTAGAAACAGGAAGTCTCTTTTCCCTGTATTAGTCGTCACAAAAGTCCCTGGCTGGGGGGAGCAGGGAGCAGCTTGGCCAGGATTTGAAGAGTGGAATGATTTATGCAGGGACAAGAGACTTCCTGGTTCTACATAGAGCAAAGAAAAGCGAAGTATTAGTTGGGTAGAAAGGCAAAATGAGCAATTGTAAGTACACAGTGCTATATAATATGATGACTGCAATATATTAAGAATATAAAAACATTGGGAGGAGGATGAGTGCTTCTAAAAGATTAGATAAATCTCTTTAACCACTAGACAATCCATTATTGCATTTTTCTTTTTGGTATCATAGGCTTAATCTGCACGCCCTGCAACACCAATAAACTGCAAGGGTTAAACTGAGAGGGATGGATGAGATTAATGTGTGCGCTATAGGAAAAACACTGCAGTAGACCAGGCACCACATTAATGCCTGATGAAGTGCATTAACCAACATGAGTGTGATACGCTTTTAACATTTTTTTTTTCGATAGTGTGAGTGACTGGACGAGTTGGCAGCTAAGAGAAGAGGTTGAAGCTTTTGTGTAACAAGCTATTAAAACTGTTGAGTGCCTAGGTACTCTGTCAAGATTTAAAGTCTGAAGCAACCTCATATCACCCCTGAGGAGGGAGCTGGCAGGGTGCCCATTTTATGCATTAACCAGAACAAGGTCCTATTCCATTGACTCCAATTGTACCCATTTAGTAGGTATAATGCTCTGCTGTGCTGGGTTTCAGCGTTCAGCACTTAGCTAAGAACTAATTCTTTGAGTGTATGTTTCAGGAAAGGGCAAACAAATTATCGCTTTTTCCCTTCCCTGGCTGCCGATCCAAGGCAACTGTCAGCCACAATACTGTACACCATTTTATATTAACATTTTCATTATGTTCATAGGTGTTTATTGACTTATGACTTTTATTTAAAGGGGATCTCCATAAATAAATATAATCATAGCCAGAAGTATTAGTACCAGTGGGTTGGGTTATTATAATTTCTAATTCCTAAGAAAAGATTGTTTAGCTTATCATGCAAAAACTAAAGCATACAGTATGATCACTCTTGTAATTCCTTTTAATTGCTCCAATATATATTAAATAAAAATGTTAAGCTTTGATAAGAGACAAAATATAGTAGTTTGTAAAAGTTTTAGGCAGGTGTGGAGAAAATGCTGCAAATTACAATGCTTTCAAAATAGAAGTTGTAATGCTTGTTTTATTATTATTATTATTCATTTTTATAGCGTCATTTATTCCATGGTGTTTTACATGTGTAAAAGGGGCATACATAGAAAAGTACAATAAACATGATCAATACAAGACACACACAAGTACAAAAGGAGAGAGAACCCTGCTCGCGAGGGCTCACAGTGTATAGGAGATGGGTGAGGATACACTAGGAGAGGGTAGAGCTGGTCATGTGGTGGTGCAGTAGACTGAGGATCACTGTAGGTTGTAGGCTTGTCGGAAGTGGTAGGTTTTCAGGTTCCTTTTGAAGGTTTCAGTGGTACGCGAAAGTCTGGTGTGTTGGAGTAGAAAGTTCCCGAGCGGTTGTGGGAAGAAGAGATAAGAGGGGAGTAGACATGGAGATCTTGAGAGGATCGAAGGTTGCGTGTAGGTAAATACTGGGAGAACATGTCACAGATGTATGGAGGAGACAGGTTGTGGATGGCTTTGGATGTCATAGTTAGGGTTTTGAACTGGAGCCTCTGGACAATAGGAAGCCAGTGAAGGGCTTGGCAGAGAGGAGAGGCTGGGGAATAACAGGGAGACAGATGGATTAGTCAGGCAGCAGATTTTAAGATAGATTGGAGTGGTGCAATAATGCTAGAAGGGAGGCCAGAGAGTTTCAGTTTCAGGTTTGGGAAATATTTTTGAGTTGGAGTCGGCAGGAGGAGGCAATGGCTTGGATATGTGGCTTGAATGAGAGGGCAGATTCGAGGATCACCCCGAGGCACCGAGCATTTGGTACTGGGGAAAGTGAGCAGCCATTGATGTTGATGGATAGGACTGGTGGAGGGGTAGAGTGAAATGGGGGAAAGTTGATGAATTCTGTTTTGTTCATGTTCAGTTCATGTTTTATTTTATAAAATGTAAAGTGAACTAATAAATTTGAACTCTAAATCAAATATTTAGTTTGCCAACGCTTTGCCCTCAAAACAGCCTCAATTCTTCTAGGCACACTTACACACAGGTTTCAAGGAAGTCAGCAGAGAGGTTGTTCTAACATCTTGGAGAACTAACCACAGATCTTCTATGGATGTCGCCTGGGCAAAGTCTTCAGTCTCTTCATGTAATCTCAGACAGAATAATGTTGAGATCAGGGCTCTTTTGGGGCCATATCGTCACTTCCAAGACTTTTTGTTCTTCTTACTCTGACGATAGTTCTTAATGATGTTGGCTGAATGGATGGGGTCGTTGTTCTGCTGTATAATACATTTGAAGCCTCCTTGATGATATTGCATGCTAGATAAGTATCAGCCTGTACTTTTCAGCATTAAGGATACCAAGAAACTGAAACTTTGTGGACCGTAGATGCTGACTAAGGAACTTAGTGCAGCAGATGAAAGACACATCATGCTTACTTCACTTCGAAACTGGAAGCTGTTCACCAGTGCCATCATCTCAGAACTAGCAGCAACCAGTTGGCGTCAACTACCCATCAACTGGCCACAAGAGGTCTTCGTAGAAGAATTTGTAGTGCTAGAGGCAATTCCTTTGACATGAAAACAAGCACTAGAAATCAGTGTCGGACTGGGGTGCCAAGGGCCGACCAATAACCAACTCTAGGGCTCCACTTTTCAACTATATGCAAATGTGACTTTGTCTTCAATCACAAATTTATATAACAAAGAATTGGATAGATTGTTAAATGAATAAGATACCGCCTTTATCTATGTGAGCAGGTTACGGGATGCAGTGACAGGCAGGAGACAGTCTCTCTGTTCCCGCACTCGCTGTTGCCCCCTGCTGCTAAGTGCAAAGGTTGGTCCAGTTCTCTAAGCTTTCCCCCGAACAACAGGGGAGACAGCCCCGGCAGTTCCGGACCTGGCACAAAACAGGTACCCCTGGTTCGATCCCTCTTCTTACACTCCCCCTCTCCTTTTGATCGCCATTCCACGGGCGAGAGTTGTTGCAGTAACCGTTGACATTTTCCCATCTCCTGGATGATTCGCTGCCAGATAAATTAGTCTTGATTGTATTGGTTGGGGAGTATTCCAGCTGTTGTCTGTTCGGTGAAGCGTAAGTCAGGTTGGGTAGTAGAGTCAGGTTGAGTGGGCGAGTACGGGGACATGCACAGGTCCAGTGGAGCAGCCATTTCGGGAGCTTCAGGCTCCTGTTCCTCTGCTGGGCCGATATCTGGCGGGTCAGGAAATTCTTCTTAATCATAATCAACAGCTGCAGGGGGAAGTGTTTCAGGAACAATTTGTGTCGCTATTTGGTCAGAGTGTCATGACAGGTAAGGAAGTAGCATGTTCCAATGAACTACACGAGTAGGAGCGTCTTCTTCTCCTTCAGGTTGGACTTCATAGACGGGACCTTCAGAGCTGATCCTGCATTTCACCTGATACAGGGTTCTTTCCCATCGGTATTCCAACTTGCCTCGGGGGCGTTTGTCTTGGACCAGCGCACGGTCTCCGGCCTTGAGAGCTGTCCCGCGCAGGGGGGTCACTTCAGGATGTTTCAAGCTCATGAAACTTGGTCTGCACAAGCCGATGTAAAGTTTGCAAATGGTGGCGATGTTCACAGACCCAGGTAGACACCCCCATCTGCAGGTAGTCCTCCTCTGGGTCCAACTCCAGCTCAGTGATCTCTCATCCTTTTTGGCAGAACAGCAGGGTGTATGGCATATATCCAGTTGTGCTGTGCAGCCGACTGTTCTACACACAGACTAATTCAGCCACAAACTTGGGCCAGCGGACTTTTCTGTCTTCCTCTAATGTTCTCAGCATTTGAATCAGCATCCGATTGAAACGCTCTGTTCTGCCCTCTGATATAGGGCAGTCTGTTTGTGTTATGTGCTCTGAATAAAGCAATATGTTTGTATTATGTGCTGGGTTAATTATAGCACCATCTAGTGGTGGCTGAATATATAGCATTATATAGTCTGTGCCTTTAGCAGAAGCAATGCACTATGGGATTGAAGCAGTGCTTGTGGGAAGGAAGCAATGTATTATGGGATGAAGAAGGGCCATTTTGCTTCTGTGTATATCATAGGATGCATGTGTTTACCTGTCCTCCATCTTAATTCTCCAACTTGAATTCGTTATCCGGTTAATGCATATCTGGTAAGCTTAATCTTTCTTAAAATCCCCTCCAGACGAGAGCAAACCTCAGGATGTCGGTAAATATTGTCCTCTACACAAGAAACCACATCCTCTACTAAAATGCAGAGCCGTCAGGGAGAAGTCTTTAGAGGATCGCAAAGGTTTCCTCAAGGAGAACAACATCTGCTTCAAATGTTGTGCCGCAACCTCTCACTTCGCCAGGAACTGTGAAGCTAGCGTGAAATGTGCAGAATGCAGCAGCTCGGATCACAATACAGCCTTGCACTCTGGATCACCTCCATGAGTGTTGTCGCAGAGGAGCACGATGGAAAGCATAAGGACACTGACGAAGACACCCCGGATGTCAACTCTAAATGTACTGAGATCTGTAGAGGACTCACAGGAGGAAGGTCCTGTTCAAAAATCTGTTTTGTCCGAGTTTATCCTGCAGGCCGCAAGGACAAAACCTTCAAAATTTATGCAATCCTAGATGGCCAAAGTAACAGGTCTCTAGCCAGGTTCATCTTCTTTGGCAACTTCAGCATTGTAGGCCCTGGTTCTCCCTACACCCTGAGAACATGTTCAGGTACCATTGAGACGGCAGGGAGAAAAGCAAACGGATACAAAGTGGAGTCCATAGATGGCCAGACCTGCCTATCACTACCGACCATCCTGGAGTTCAATCAGATTCCTGACAACAGGTCAGAAATATCTTCACGGGAGGTGGCGACATGTCACCCCCATCTAAAGCGTATAGCCCACCTGATACCTGAACTAGATCCAGGAACTATAATAGCTCTACTTCTGGGAAGAGATATACTACAAGTCCACAAGGCTAGAGAATGTATAAACGGCTCCAGGAACGCTCCGTACGCACAGAGGCACAACCTTGGATGGGTCATCATAGGAGACGTCTGCCTAGGAGGAGCACACAAGCTGGCCTTAGTTGACAGCATGCTTACCAATACTCTTGAAAATGGACGTCTGTCTCTCTTCCAGCCATGTAAGAGTAGCTTCCTGGTTAAAGAGTTGCCACACAATGCTCCTCTACCTTGTCCATTAGCTGATTCTTCTTGTGAAGACCACTTATGTGACGGCGACCAAGATCACATAGGGTGCACAGTTTTCCATGGAACAAAAGAGGACAACAAGGTAGCAATGTCCATAGAAGACAGACTGTTTTTGGACATCATGGATCAAAAGATGGTAAGAGATGAGTCAGAGTTGGATGGCCCCTCTACCATTTAAACCCCAGATGCAACGCTTACCCACCAATCAGAAGTCTTGTAAGGGATGGCACCATTGCAAACTCGCATTTACCGCTCCAAACCTGGAAAATGCCAAAAACACAATAATTCGTACCGTACAACACGAGTGTTACGCCAAAGAAATAGACAACCTCAACAAAGGTCAACCCATTTCTATAGACAGCGTCTTGAAAAAGCTTGACCCAATAATTGACCAAAACGAGCTGATATGAATTGAAGGTCATCTTCAGGAAGCCAAGGTGGAATTCGTGGAAAAACACGCTGTAATAATTCCTGGCCATCATTATGTGACTACTCTGCTCGTACAGCACCATCATGTTTTGGTGAAACATCAGGGCCGATTGTTTACCGAAGGGAAACTACGAACTGCTGGACTATGGATAGTCGGAGCAAAGAGATGTGTGAGTAAACTCATCTTCAACTGTGTGACTTGTCGCAAACTCCGCGGTGCGACTCAAAGCCCAAAGATGGCCAATCTCCCATCAGACAGACTTTGAATGGATCCTCCCTTTACCAACGTTGGACTGGATGTATTTGGGCCGTGGTCTGTAGTTGACGGCATACTAGAAGAGTCCAAGCCAACGCAAAACACTGGGCAGTTATGTTTACCTGCATGTCCATCAGAGCGGTCCACATCGAAGTGATTGAATCCATGGACACATCAAGTTTCATAAATGCACTCCGATGTTTCATTGCCATCAGAGGCACCGAGAAACACATTCGCTCTGACAGAGGCACAAATTTCGTAGGAGCAGTGAAAGAACTCCAAATTCCTTCCAACCTAGACATTACCAGTGTGGAAAGTTACCTGAGTGAACAGGGATGTACCTGGAACTTCAATTTACCACACTCTTCTCACATGGGAGGTGCTTGGGAGAGGATGATAGGAATAGCACGCAGAATCTTAGACTCTATTTTCTAGCAAGAAGGTAGCACAAGACTCACACACGAAGGTTTGACTACATTCTTGGCAGTAGTTTCGGCCATCATAAATGCCAGACCATTGACTGCACTCTCCAGTGATAAAGAAGATCCAACCATTCTCACTCCCGCCATGTTACTCACTCAGAAAACTGACACTCCTAGCGCTCCACTGGGAGAATTCAGCAACAAGGACCTCTACAGACGTCAATGGAGACAAGTTCATAGTCTCTCCAATACTTTCTGGGACAGATGGAGAAAGCAATACCTCTCCACCTTACAGCCTACGAAGAAGTGGCAGATTGACAAGCCGAACATCAAACTCGGTGATATTGTGCTCATGAAGGAGAGTCAGTCACATCGAAATGAGTGGCCTCTGGGCCTCATCACCAAGGTGTTCCCAAGCAAAGATGAGAAGGTGCGCAAGGTCGAGGTCAAAGTGTGGAAGGCTGGGGAGAGTAAACTATTCCTCAGACCAGTTGCAGAGCTAATTCTATTGCTTTCACCTAAAGAGCCTGTAAGTGGCATCAGTTGATGCCAAGCGGGGAGTGTTTTTCCCTCTGATATAGGGCATTCTGTTTGTGTTATGTGCTCTGAATAAAGCAATATGTTTGTATTATGTGCTGGGTTAATTATAGCACTATCTAGTGGTGGCTGAATTTATAGCAGTGTCTTTGATAGCATTATATAGTCTGTGCCTTTAACAGAATTAATGCACTATGGGATTGAAGCAGTGTTTGTGGGAAGGAAGGAATGTATTCTGGGATGAAGAAGGGCCATTTTTCTTCTGTGTATATCATAGGATTCACATATTTACCTGTCCTCCAACTTAATTGTCCAACTTGAATTCGTTATCCGGATAACGTATATCTGGTAAGCTTTATCTTTCTTACAATGCAGTGTGTGCAGAGAGTTTATTAGCTGCATAGTAGTCAGTGCTCAGTAGACGTAATTGGACACCTGTGTCTTCTTTCTATGTAAATTGCATCACACTAAATGCTTCCTGTATCTGTGTTAACTGTGTGATCATCTGCCCAATACTTATGTATGTCATTGTATTCTTTACAGTTTTACCGTATGTTCTATACTCTTCACAAATAAACAAGTTAGACTACAGAGAACAGTCTGCTTATTTTGGGAAGACAGAGCTGTGGTTTATGCTGTATGCTGGATTGCACATCGTGTCAGCGTGCCTGAAAGCAGAATACACTCACAGGCCGCATTCCCTTGAGGATGGTATGGCATTGTTCTGGATTTCTCGATCTGGTACAGGCGATGCAGTTCTTTCATAATCCATCCTTGAAAACAGGCGCCTTGGTCAGAGTAAATCCTCTTTGGACAGCGATACACTCAGATGAAGTCTCTGCAAATGGCCTGTGCCACCGTCTGATCCCAAGTTGGAGTCACCACAGCAAATTTGGTGAAGTGGTTGGTCATCGCCAGGCAGTGTTCGTAGCCAAGATGAGCAGGGCCTATAGACAAGTAGTTGATCATCAGCACCTCCAGAGGGGCAGAGGTTACAATAGTTTGCGTAGGGGCCCTCTGCTCTGGAGGCTTCGCTAACTCACAGCTCCTCCATTGCTGACAAACTTCATCTACTGATGTTTTCAGCCGAGGATGATAGTCAGTCTTTGCAGCCACCGGAACATCTTTTCTTGGCCAAAGTGGGCCCCTCTCCCCTGGGCTTTTGTAGCCACCTCATGGAGCAATTTTTTGGGGAGCACCACTTGCCAGGTGACTTCCCATTACCGTGTAAACTGCACCTTCTGATACAGCAAACCATCTTTCAGTTGAAGCCTCTCCCACTGTTGAAGGATCTGTAAGGTTCCTGGGGACAAGGCATCTCTCTCTCTTTGGTTGGGAAGTTGCTTCAAAGCCACCCATTGTCTCATCTGGGCAAGTTCCTTATCTTCCTGTTGAAGCCGTACCCAGTCATCACGGGGCCGTTCGAGTGTGTGTTGTCTGGTAGCCCCCCTGATCTGTCCCTGTGTTGCAGCCAGCCTCCTGATGAAATTACGAAACTCAGGGATCTCTTCAGCCTCCAGTTATTTGTCCCATTTAGGTCTAGGTTGCTCATGAGTCACTCGGCATAAAGTATCGGCATGGGTGTTTTCGGCTCTCCTCTGATAGGCAATCTTGTACTGGTACTTGGTCATGCGGGTCACCTATCTCTGCTCCAGGGCTATTAGCTTCACACTTTCCAGATGAGCTAGAGGGTTGTTGTCAGTGCGTACTAAGACTTCGGACCCCAACCTGTACTCAGCGAACTTCTCAGTCAGGGCCCACACCAACTCCAGCAGTTCTATCTTGAAAGAGCTGTAGTTATTCGTGTTACATTCAGAGTCATGGAGAGACCTACTCGCATAGGCAATCACCCACTCTTTTCTGTCCTGCATTTGTGACAATACAGCTCCCTGTCCATGTAGACTTCCATCGGTGTGGAGGATGAAGGGTTGCATAGGCCAGTATGGGTGCTTCAGTCTGAGCCATCTTCAGGGCTTGGAAAGCTTCTTCCTGACTATCTCCCCACTGTATGGTCCGATTCTTCACAAAAGACGGCACTCCTTTCAACAAATCTAACAGCGGGTTTGCAATGTGGGTGAAGTTTTTCACGAACCGTCGATAATACCTGGTGAGTCCCAGGAAAGCCCGAACATCCTTCACAGTCTTCGGGGTGGGCCAGTCTTGTACTGCTGCAATCTTCTCACGTGATGGTCTTACCCCTTCAGCAGGGATGTCCCAGGTATATAATTTGTGTGCGAAAGAGATGACACTTCTGAGGCTTCACTTTCAGGCCATGCTTCTGTAAACGACTCAACACTTGTTCCAGCCTCTGTAGGTGTTCCTCAAAAGTGACTGCATAAATAATGATGTCACCAAGTAGATGAGAGTTGCCTCAAAGTTTAAGTCTCCCAAACATCTTTCCATCAGTCGCTGGAAGTTCCCAGGTGCGATAGATAGTCCAAAAGGCATCCGGTAGAACTCAAACAACCCCATAGGCAGTATGAAGGCTGTCTTTGCCCGGTCAAGCTTGGACATGGGCACTTGCCAATACCCACTGGCCAGGTACAATGACAAGAAGTACTTTGCTTTTCCCAGAGCAGAGAGGGATTCCTCAATCCTCGGCAGCGGGTATGAATCTCGCACGGTGCAAGCATTCAGCTTCCGATAGTCTACGCAAAGGTGCAGGGTTCAGTCTTTTTTTCGGACTAGGACTTTGGCTCTCTTGGATATCTCCGCTCTGCAGCATATGCGCCAATATCTCTCTCACCTCCCGGTACATTTGTGGTGGGATCTGTCGATATCGTTCCCTAATGGGTGCAGCATTTCCCATTGGAATATACCGCTCTAGCACCGCTTCTACTTGTTGCACATGTTGTGGTGAGTTTGGGCCCGCATCTGCTCTTGGATTCGATGCCCCTCCTTTAGGTGATTAGATTCTGACTCTGAGGACACTGATATGGCCACTCTGGATTTCTATGCTTTACTGCCAACTGAACGGCCTCTGGAGGTATCAGATCTTCCGGCATTCCCATAACCTATGCTACCTCACTCTTGGGCTGAAGTGTGAGAGCGCTTTCTCCTATGCTGACACACTCCACTGGTTCACTGCCATCATGAACAATGGCTAATGTTTGTGCAACGAGAAGCCCTGGAGGTAATTGATCCATACAAGCGGGCTCTATCTGCACTTCAACGCCTTCGAGAGGGGTACAGGCTCAGATAGGCAGGGTGAGCACAGTCGGACCTGGTGGTAAGATGAGGTTGGCAGCAGCCGGGATGATTACCTTGCCCAAATCTTTCCCTTCACTTGATGTCTCTTGGGCCTGGGCTACTCGTATTAGCTGTTGGAACACTTTTTTCTAAGGGGTTCGAGGGCTCCATCGATTCAAGAACGCATCTGCTGACTCATTGACCAGGATGCTCCCAAGTTCTTTCAGTACATTTATTCCAAAAGTCACAGTGGGACCATTGCCGGGGTTCCCAGCGGTCAGTACGACGCCTTTCGGGCCCATATCTTTACGGCACACAGTGATTTGCATCCAGACCACCCTTGTAACCGGGATGGGCAACTGATTGGTTGCTGTCAACTTGATCAGTGGACCCCATTCAGGACACATCACTTCAGGGAAGTGTTGTCTGAAATAAATCTCAGGCATAGTAGTTACTTGGGAGCTGGTATCTACTAAACAGCGGACGGTCCGACCATCAATTTCGGCCCATATGAGAGGACTCAGGAAAACTAAGTTTGTGGGACTCTTCTCTCTCCTTTATCGCTGCTCAGGCTCGGGGGGGCGGTAGAGGGATCTCCCCAGATGCGGGCATCTTCTAGCATAATGTCCAGGGCTCCCACAGTTAAAACAGGTCGGCTGCTCTTCCATGCGGAGTGGCCTCTTTTCCTGACGGGGCCCAGGACCAGTTCGGCTTGCGGGGGAATCTAATGATACAGAAGGCTTCTTCTTCAGGTCAGCCCATTCCTCCCGCATGTCCTGGATTTCCTTCCGAAGCTCTCTCACCCAACTTGATTCAGTTGCCAACGAAGCAGCTACCTCTCCGCTCCGGACCTTCCCTGTCTGGACTGTCACCCTATGCTTTTGCTCATGTGCATGCACTTCGGCCCCCACCTCTAAAAAGGACATGCGCAAATTTACTCGCAAGCGCTCTCGCAAGGTTTGTTTAAGCAAGGTGTCCCTAAAGCCTGCCACTAGGTGGTCTCTCAGGACTGTCAGGGGGTCCTACGCCTATGCCATCTCGCTTAGTAATCGCAGCGTAATCTCCTGCAGCGCGTTCATGTATTGGGTCACGGACTCCCCCTCCCTTTGGACACAGCTAAACAAGTGCATGCACAATTCTCCAGCATCTGTGGGGTCTCCGTGCATTTATTCTAGGATTTGCAGCACTTTGGTGAAGGTATCTCACTCATGCGGGGGCCAGAACATGACGGAGCTCCTCGCCTCTCCATCTAGAACCATCATAACAATCTCTGCCTCCATCACAGGGGTCATGGGGTGCATCCTCCACCCAACATACCCCTGACTTGCTCAGTCCAGTCCCGTAGCAGAATGTTGCTCCCTGTAAACGTAGGAAGGTTGCTCAACATGGCCCCTAGCGGTATACTGGCCCTTTGGGCTCCCACAACTTTGTGATCCACACCTCCGGTGCCTTAGGCAACCGTGACCACTTGGTCTGTTCCCTCTGTGCCTGTTGACTGCATCCTGCTGACTACGCCAAGTGTGAGTAGGTTGTGAGAAGCAGTAACAGGCAGGAGACAGAGCAAGGGTTAAACAGGGAATAAAACAGTTCAATGTTTAAATTATGGGTAGGGTTAAAGAACAGTGAAGACAGTAGGGACAGTTCTTGTGGGGGTTAACTTATCCTATCCGCTGTTCCTCAAGCTGTGGGTGTTGTGAAGCGGTGATCGCGCCAACAACAGCTGACACGATGCTTGTCCATGTAGGTCCTGGAAATAATGGTGGTCCGTCTTCTGGCGGTAGCAGTTTGTCTCCGGTACCTTCCACTGAGCCCCTAGACTATGTACCAGTGTGGCTGGAAGGATGGAAACCACCGCACAGTCTGAACCCAATGTGGTCCGGCAAAAGTACACTGGGGAAGCAGAGCGCTAATAGCAGTTCCACTCTCGGTCTCTCTCAAGCGACACCCGCATGGTACTTACGGGCCCGGAGAGCTCAGCTTTTTGCTTAGTCATGATCAGCAGGCGCACTGCACATCTTTTCTCACAAGTTCTGCTGGCAGCAGCGGGGATGCTCTGGCGTGAGCCTGCGTTGTGCCCGAGGGAAGGAGTGCTCACCCCTGTCTGCTGCGCGCTCTCCCTTCCTGCCAAGTCCCCCTGTTCCCGCATGTGCTGTTGCCTCAAAGACTTAGCCTCGCCCCCTGCTTCTAAGTGCAAAGGTTGGTCCAGTTCTCTAAGCTTTCCCCCGGACAACAGAGGAGAGAGCCCCGACAGTTCGGGACCCGAGTCAAAACAGGTACCCCTAGTCTGGTCCTTCTTCTTACATCTACACATAGCGATTCACATTTATTGTGCTAAGTACTGCTCATATAAGAGGCTGGTGGCCCACTCAGGCACAGGGGCCCACCGGAGGATTCTCCTGTGGGCCAGTGCATGCCTGCTAGCAACTCAACTATGCATGAAAACATAGGAAATGGGATTCAGAAATATGGCAGCAGGTGCTCTGGACTGATGAGTTAAGATATGAAATATTTGGCTGTAATAGAAGGCAGTTTGTTCATAGAAGGGCTTGAGAGGTACAATAAGGCGTGTCTTCAGGCAACAGTGAAGCATGGTGAAGATTCCTTACAACAAATTGAATTTTGGATTTGGTCATTATTAATGAGATTCTTAATACTGAGAAATACTGGCAGATACTTACCCGTCATGAAATACCATCAGGAAGGCGTCTGATTAGCTCAAAATTTATTCTGCAGCAGAACAATAGCCCCAAACATAAAGTCAATGTAATTAAAAGCTATTTTCAGCATAAAGAAGAACTAGGAGTCCTGGAAGTGATGATATGGTCGCCAGAGAGGCTTGATCTCAACATCATCAATTTTGTATGGATCAGAAGGATTTGCACAAGCCTCAGCTCTGCTGAGTTCCTTCAAAAATTGTGTGCAAATGTAACTAGAAAGACTCATGCTTAGATTCTGTTTTGAAGGCAAGTGATGATCCCACCAAATATTGATGTGATATAGATTTGTCTTTTGTTCATTCACTTTGCCATTTGTTAATTGATCAAAATAAACTACTGAAACTTCTATTTTTCAAAGCATTCTTAGTTTGCAGCATTTTCCACACCCACCTAAAATTTTTGCACAGTACCATATGTCTTACCATTTTGTCCTGCATTCATAGGTTACAATATGCTCCATGCAGAGATGGTTTGGAATCATCAGAAATGCATGTTGGTCTGTCCAAGTGGTGTATCTACTAAATGATATAATTTTTCTCTAATCAAGATTATTGGTTAAATTGTAGTTTTGATGCAGTTCTTTTCAGCCTAAGCCAGAAGTGCATTCAAAAGGATTGACTAGCATAAAGGAAAGAGAGGTACTTCATCATGCTGGACTTAAAAAAAATGCACCAAGAACAGGAATGGCTTTTTTTCCAAAAAACTACCCTTAAAGAGGTTATCCACTACTTTTTTATTGATGACCTATCTTCAGGATAGGTCATCAATATCCAATTGGTTGAAATCTGAAATCTGGCACTCATGCCAATCAGCTGTTCGTGCTATCGGTGGCAGTGGCCGCTGGCCGGAAATGCTCAATTGCGGAGTTGCACCGTCTTCTGAGAGTGGCCTCAGCCAGGCACCGCACATCCTCCTCCTATTGATTTGAATAGGTTGCAGATGTGCATGGCCACTATCAAAAGATGGAGCAGCTCCGCAAATTGAACACTTTCGGCCAGTGGCCGCTGCCACCAACACTGTAAACAGCTGATCGGTGTGGATGATGGGTGTTGGACGTTGACTAATTAGACATTGAAGACCTATCCTAAGGATAGATTATCCATGATACAGTAGTACACAACCTCTTTAAGGACCATCTTCTCTGAATTTGAAAATTCTACTGCTTATGAAGTCTTTATCTCCAAGAATCTGAGCCCTGGAGTTATTCCTCATTTGCATGAAAGTAGGCATAGCTGGGATATTTTGTGGTCATTTCAGATGATCACACCAAACTTGGCATTGAGTCACACTCCACTCCACTGTTATTTTAAATGGCATAAACTGGTATGTTTAAATATATAGCTATGGTAAAAATTAAGAGACCACTGCACAGTTTTAGAAAAATCAGCTTCTCTACATGTTAGACAGCCATTCCATTCCAGTGTCAGTTGAAGTCCAACCAGAGTACACCTCATTCTACTTAATGTGCTCCTGATGCTGTGGTGTTCACAATCCTCTTGTAATAGGACAAACTGGATGGCAAAACAAGTGCTAGTAATATCCCAAAAGTAATAGGAATGAAAAAAAATCACTTTTAACCATGCCAAAGGAAAAAAAGGGCTCAATTCTGGCTTTACTAGCAGAGGGATCCCGTGAGCGTCATGTTGCCTCCATCCTTAAAATTTCTAAGATGGCAGTCCATTACAACAAGGTAATGTTGGGGACAACAAAGCTACAGACCGGCAAAGGGTGTAAATGACTCTCCATTGATTGGGGTGAATGTCATCTTATTCGAATGTCACTCAGCAACAGCAGGATGACATCAAGTGACCTACAAAAGGACTGACAAATGGCAGCTGGGGTGAAGTGCACAGCAGGAACAATTCGTAACAGTCTCCTAGAGGCAGGGATCAAGTCATGTAAAGCTAGATAAAAGCCTTTCATCAATGAGAAGCAAAGGAGAGCCAGGCTGAAGTTTGTCAAAGACCATAAGGATTGGACCATAGAGGACTGGAGTAAGGTAATCTTCTCTGATGAGTATAATTTTCAGCTTTGCCCAACACCTGGTCATCTAATAGTTAGACGGAGACCTGGAGAGGTGGCGAAAAGCCACAGTGTCTTGCACCTACTGTGTAATTTTGTGGAGGATCGGTGATGATCTGGAAATGCTTCAGCAAGGCTGGAATTGGGCAGGTTATTCTTTGTAAAGGACGTATGAATCAAACCGTATACAAGGTTATCCTGGAAAAACAGTTGATTCCTTCTGCTCAGGCAATGTTCCCCAACTCTGAGGACTGCTTTTTCCAGCAGACAATGCACCATGCCACACAGCTAGGTCAATCAATGTGTGGATGAAGGACCACCTCATCAAATCTCTGTCATGGCCAGCCCATTCTCCAGGCCTGAACTCCATTGAAAACCTCTGGAATGTAATTAAGAGAAAGATGATAAGTCACAAGCCATCAAACAAAGAAGACCTGCTTAAATTTTTGCACCAGGAGTGGCATAAGGTCACCCAAAAGCAGTGTGAAAGACTGGTTGAAAGCATGCCACGATGCATGAAACCTGTGATTAAAAATCATGGTTATTCCACAAAATATTGATTTCTGAACACTTCCTGAGTTAAAACATTAGTATTGTTGTTTCTAAATGATTATGTGCTTGGTTTCTTAGCGTTATTTGAGGTCTGCAAGCACTGCATTTTTTTGTTCTTTTGAATATTTCTCATTTTCTGAAAATAAATACAAAATTGATTGATCATTGCAGTCACAGTTGCAGGCAGTGCGACTGGGACCGGATGTATGTGTGAAGGGGACCAGTGCAATTTTCCACTAGAGGTGTGACATTATTACAATATAGGGACTATATATGGGGCTAAATTGCTATATGGGGCCACATAGAGGACACTATTCATTTATGGTGCCAGAATTATGGAACATTATTACTATATGGGGGCACAATAAGGAGATATTAAAATGTTTGTGCGACATAGGAGGGACATTTATTAATTTTAGGGGGTCAGAAATTGGGGACATTATTGCTATGTAAAGGTCACATAAGGGGACATTCTTACCATACGAGGACCACATAGTGGACATTGTTAAAAAGAGGGATGCTACACCGAAATGTGGGAATAATAGGTGGACATTACTTCTATGAGTACCATGGTGGGTGCAATTCTACAAAATTTGAGCATAAAGGGGACATAAACATTAATATTATTTGTGGGACACATAGGGGAACATCATTACTGTATCATATTTTATTTCTGGGCTAAAGAATTGTGGGAAAATGTAGGGAGGATGGTCGAGAAGCGATTACAAATAGATGTCTATGTGTTACATTTTGCAGACACAAGTCCAGGCTGGAAAAATTCATTGTGATCTCTCCTGGATGAAGAAGAAAACAAAAATTAATTACTTCAATTGGAGTATCTGAAGGTACAATGACTGTATAGACTGATACCTTCCACTATAAGGGCACTGTATGGAGATAATATTGGTGCTTCTACTGTGATCTTTATTAAAGGGAACCTGTCAAGTGATTCATGCTGCCTAGACCACGGGCATGTAGTATAGTATCCTCCAAAAAACTCATTTCAAAGGTAATATTCTTTGAGGATTTGACCAGGGACCATAGCTGGAGACCAAACTAGTCTTCGGCCATCTCTTTCCGGCACCACTGCCGGTCATTGACAGGTTTCTCCCTATTTACTGTACATATGAGGAAGAAACCTGTCAGTCACCTAGAACAGTGACTGGTAGAGCTTGGAAGGATCTGCAAGCATTGTATCTCTGAATCACTGGAACATTTCAGAGAGTAATATACCTGGCTACATGCGAGCAGGCAGGCTGCGATTCATACTGCCCATGGTTGCGCAGCATGAACTGCCTGAAAGGTTTCCTTTACTAATCAGTATGGTGATATATTTTGGTCACTATTTGTTGGTAGTATGTGATCTGGTCATGGTGTTGTGGTAAAATTTGTACCTTGTACATGGTATTATTGATATACTGGGGTTGGTATAGTGGACTTTTTGGGTAATAGAATGGGGGATAATATTTGTTATTCTGTAATGATATGATTAAATTATTTAGAAGTTTTACTTAGAAAATGATCCTATTGCCATTTTTTAAGGACTTCTATCACAGAAGTTATCATTGCTCTTGGGCCAAGTGTTACGGTACTTAGAAAATGATTTTATTGCCATTTTTTAGGAACATATAACACAGGTTGTATCAATGCTATTGGGGTCCAGGCAATTGAGCAGCATTCCCTTGGGCCCGTAAGACTATAGTTGCGCCACTGCTGGCAGGTATGTTTGGGTAATGGTGGCACACCATCCCAGTAGAGAAACCATGGACAAGCATAGGCTAGATGAATACATCATTTTTTTAGTCATGTATCATATTTTATCGAAGACCTCAACAATGGCTATAATCATTGTCCTTTCAGGAGACATGTATTTGCTATATAAAAGCAAAAAAAATATCCACGTTAGATCAAGTAAAAAAATAGTGTCTTCCTTTTCCTCTTTAGAAAGCTTAAATGCTTATTTTAGTTGTTAGAATACATCTGAGATGTTGGTTCATGGATTTAATCATCCGTGAGATGCCACGCCTCAACCTCCCACTTATTCCTGATATGACCCAACGCACATAAATACAGCATATACACATATCCCCAACACGTTGCTGACAAGGGCCTTAAATTCTTCTCTGCTGACTTAGTCATGATAAGACTGTGCTTGTTTCTACATTCACATCCTGTGTGGGCCGAATCAATTAGAATTCCTGGGCTCAATTTCCTGAAGAAGTGCTAAGTAATGTCTCCACTCTTTCTGCCTCCTTCCCACTGCCAACCTCTGACCCCGCTAGGCGTATAAAGACCAATATATCAAGCATGACAAGTGAGGTCAGAAGAAAATAAAATAATTTGTTTGCTTTTTTTGCTCCTTTCTCATTCCCTAAGGCTCTAAGAACCTGTACGTGTATACACAATCCAGCTCGGAGTGTCCCTGAGTAACTCCTTATAATTTTTAATTGTAATTTTTGATAATGAATATTCTTTAGGTCTTCTACCTATTCAAGATATTACAGTCTGGATTGTAGCATTAAAACAATAGTCTAAGAGTTTTACACATTAAAGTCATTACAAGAAATGCTAGAAAATAAAAGAGGTTATTCACCTGTGAAATCTCCCTTCAATCATGAACCCACGCTTTGATGGTCCTTCTGAAGCGTTGGCGTGCTGTATATGTGACCACTGTAGCCAATCACTGACCTCAGCAGTTTCACACCATACATACGAGTAACTGGCGTCAGCTGTTAAGTGGATTAGTTATTACTCCAGGAAACTAATCAGAGACCAGTGGGAGTCAACAGATCACCAGCAATGGAGCGATGGCGGAATTTAAAGAGGAGCTTTCACCAAATATTCCATTTTGAACTGGACAGAGGATGTAATAGTGGCTGCAGAGCAGAATAAAACATAATTTTTTATTTGTGTGTCTTTGTTGCGGAGATATTAGCAATGAAAGTATTTGGCACCTAATAAGTTAATCAACGTAAAGTCCAAGTGGGTGTTATCAGATAGTTTTCACTGGGGGAGTGTACTTTTTCCCCCTGTATGATGTTGCCCAATCATAAGCAGGCAGCAACACTCAGGAGCAAGAAGAACACACCCCAAAATCTCTTGGAACAAGCTATTTCTATGTGAGATGTAACGAAAGACAGAGCTTGATCTGACTGCAAGGCAAGTATGAGTTGCTGCGAGCACAATAGACTGAAGTGTGATTACTGACACCCTGAGCTCCCATATCATGGCAGTCCATATGGGAGGCATGGCGGAACAGTTGAATTTAGCTGTGTCACATTGAAAATTAACTTTATATCAACTCTCCTCTCATAGTGCTGGCAGCACAGCTGTACTGTCCCTACCCACATACAATCTGCAGGGAGAAGAAAGATCAAAGATTTCAGTAATGACACTCAGATCAGCTGTGCTCACAGCTACTTAAAATTGCTCTGAAATTAGATCAGGCTGTCTGTTATTATATGTCTCACACTTAGAAAAATGTTCTAAACTGTGGTAGGGGCTTGCTCTTTCCTTTGAGGGTTGCTGCCTGCTTATTATTAGGCAGCTTCATACAGGGGGAAAAAGTACATGCCCACAGTGAAAGCTCTCTGATAATGCCCTCTTGGACTTAATAAAAATGAGCCTATTAGTTGCTAAACACTTTGCTAATATCTCTACAATAAAAAAAGTGAAATAAACAAGTCAGTAGCCTTGTTTTTTTAATTTATACCGTTTACTGCAGTTAGTTTGATTTGTAAAACTCATGGACAGCCCCTCAAGTTCATAAACATCGGTGTTAAAAATAAATTTCAAAGGACTCGCCTTAAATTAAATGTGACAGTAGGTTTTTGCTATTTAATCTGAGAGCAGCATTACATAAGGGCACAAAGACTTATTCATGTGATGTGTCGTATAGTGGGTTATAGTTTCAGTAAACCCCCTAATCGGCAATTTTCTGCCTATGCACAGTTTATACATAAAACTGCCAATCAGTGACGTGGGTGGGATTAAATAGAGCTCTGCATTCAGGGAGTTGGTGGATCTTCTGCAGATAAAACAGTGATTTTATCAAAACTGCAGCAAGCAGACCAGTAAATTACATATCACTGGAATCAGGGTCTCTTTCCCTACATCATATTGCGCTCACATTGGTGATGGATTCCTTTTAAGAAAGCTGAATTGCCTTAAACCATATTGTGGTGATTACCTGATGATCAACTTTTACTCACTGGAGGTTTAATAGTCTGTATTTTCTAATCACCTCTCCACTGTGGTCACGCCACGTTTGTTTATCATACACACCTCTCCTATATACAATCCATATATCTGAAGAATGTCTAAGGCTAGTTTCACACTAGCGTTTATTCGACGCAGCGCATGGCGCCGCTAAGCCCCGCCCCCTGCCGGATCCCTGCCCGCCCCATCCGGTCATCGCTGCCTACTATCGCACATGGACGCTTGCGATCTGCGCACCCTATCTTTAGCATAGGGTGCGCAGATCGTGCGCTGGCCGTGCGCTAGTAGAATTTTGGCGTGCGCTGCGCACTTTTGAAGTTGTGCCCGTGTACGCCGAATGCAGCATGTTGCATTTCGGCGCGCACGGCGCACCTTCAAAAGTGTGCAGCGCATGCCAAAATCCTACTAGTGCACGGCCAGCGCACGATCTGCGCACCCTATGCTAAAGATAGGGTGCGCAGATCGCAACCGTCCATGTGCGCTAGTAGGCAGCGATGACCGGATGGGGCGGGCAGGGATCCGGCAGGGGGCGGGGTTTAGCGGCGCCGTGCGCTACGTCGAATAAACGCTAGTGTGAAACTAGCCTGATCTATTGATGGAAATATTACATATGTTCAATTGCAAATAAATATCGCCTTAATTTTACTACCAGGTGATTAACTCTTCATATCCACTATAAGGTGTAGGACCCGAGTAGTGCATAACTAACTCAGAGTACTGTAATCCATCAGTAGTTATATTTTGAATCTTTCGGTGCCTGACATAACCTTTCTAATTACAATATCAGCCCTTTCTCGTGAACTTATGAAACCCTTGTGTTAATAAACAGCAGTCAATCAAAACGAGCAGAGCTGCCGAGAAGAGGCGGAAAGGAGCAGACAGAACCAATGATGAGAAGTGGAATTATCCAGTTCAGATGTACAGTCTAGCAATAATTTCTCCTTGTTTCATCAAATTTTGAGAGATGGTGCAGATAAGAGGAAAAAATAGTTTTATGAATGATCCCTAGTGTTTATCAGTGACCTGAGTGACTCCATGAATTAGTTCTGTATAAAGAACATAAATTAAGGTAAAACGTTTCTCTACCTTTAACAATTCTTACTTACTAAAAGGAAACTAATAGTGAAGTGTGTCATTGCTAAGACTCCTAGTGATCAGCTGTTATCTGTGGGCAATCTGGCAAGTACAGTGCTGCAACAGGGAAAGTTAAAGAGTAATTAACCTTGTTTTTTGTTGTTTTTTTTCATTATCCTTCAGACATTGTAAAGCTCTGAAGTTTTTTTATTGTACTTCATTACCTTATTTTATCTCCTTCTTTTCCAAACTTCTGCTGCGGTGTTGTGTCATTGCTATTTTAGAAGCTGCTTTCAACTGCTGCTCTGAAATATCTGTACACCATATTCAAACAGTCGGTGTATGGATGGGAATTCTACTGCAGTTTGGAGAAGAAATTAACAAATAGGGAAAATCACATAAAGGAAATGCTTTTCAATATAATGTATGAATTGGCAATCAGCAGTTGAAAAGAGCTGCTAAAGAACAATAAACTGAGCACTGAAACAACACTGCAGCAGAGTGCTTGGTAGAGAAGGAAGCAAAATAAGAGTATGAAGCATATTACAAAATATCAGAATTTTTAAATGCCCAGAGATTAATTGAATTAAAAAAAATGACTCTTTACCCATTCATGAACTATGACATATATTTTCCGGTACATGATAACTAATTTCATCAGCTGACATGAGCCCTTAACAGCCTCAGGTTGAATTGAATCATAAGACACAACCATTAGCGCCTCTGTCACATGATCCCGGGGAGCCAACGGGTTGGCATGACAACGCAGTGTTCAGGAGACCCTTGTGGTTGTCATTGGGGCTCTGCTATGAGTGCCACCTAGTGGCCAGCGCTCATAGAAGATGAGCATTTCTGCTAAACATAGCAGGGCTGAAGCACAAGCAATCAGAAAAATGCAGCTTTAGGTCTCCTATGGAGACTATTGAAGCAGGTAAAAAATAGAAAAAAAAGTTTTAAAAAATATTAACCTCTTCATCACCTTGGGTTTTTCCGTTTTTGAGTTTCTGTTTTTCTGCACCCCTTTTTCTCAGAGCCATAACTTTGTTATTTTTCCGTCAATATGGCCATGTGAGAGCTTGTTTTTGCGGGATGAGTTGTACTTTTGTACGACACCATTGGTTTTACCAAATAGTGTACTGAAAAATAGGAAAAAAAAAGTCAAAGTGCTGTGAAATTGCAAAAAAAGTTCAATTCCACAATTGTTTTTTTTTTATACCATGATATCTAAATGTTAAAACTGACCTGCCATTATGATTCTCGAGGTCATTACGAGTTTACAGACACCAAACATATATAGATTCTTTTTTATTAAAGTAGCTAAAAAAAATTCCTTTTTTTAAGAAAAGTCTCCATTTTCCGAGACCCGTATCGTCTCCATTTTTTGTGACCTGGGCCCGGTGAGTGCTTATTTTTTGCATGCCGAGTTGACGTGTTTATTTGTACCATTTTGGTGTAGAAATGCAATAATGGGGGACTGCATTTTATTGCAATGTTGCATCGACCAAAAAATGCAATTCTGGCATTTTTACTGTTTTTCTCATTACGCCATTTACCGTTCAAATTGCTTATCTTTATAAATTGATATCGGGCAATTCTAAATGTGGAGATACTAAATATTTGTTGTTTTTTTTATTATTATTATTACTATTATTTTATTCTGAATGGGGGATGATTTAAACGTCTTTTTTAATTTTTGTAATATTTTTAATTGTCTCCATGAGAGACTTGAAGCTGCGATCTTCTGCTCTGTGTAGCAGAAATCCTCACTTGCTATGACTGCTGGGCGGCGCTCATAGCTATCTGGCAATGACAACCTCAGGGGTCTCCTGCAGACCCTGAGTTGTCATACCAACCCAGCAGCGACCCAGAGTCATGTGAAACAAACGCTAATGGGTGGGATTTGTGACATGCTTCCTGCACGGTCATGTTAAATGCTGCTTTTAGAGATTGACAGGAGCATTTAACATATTAACAGCCGCGGGTGGATTGCGGTTCCACCTGCAGCTGTTAGAGGCACATGAAATCAGCTGACATGTGCAGGAAAGCTGTGGGCTCACCGCCAGAGCCCGTAGAAAATTGTGGGTGGCGACCTTGGATGTACCTATATGTCCAAGGTTGTAAAGGATTACGAAAACGAAAAAAATATAAAAATTCAAATCACCCCTCTTTTTCCCCATTCAAAATAAAACTATTAAAAAATACACATATATGGTGTTCAGAAATGCCCAATAAAACAAAATACACCGAATTGTGGAATTGTACATTTTTTTTTGCAATTTCACGGCACCAAATTTTTTTTACCGTTATCCAATACAATGTATGATAAAATCAATGATGTCTTTCTAAAGTACAACTCTTCCTGCAAAAAACAAACCCTCAATTGGCCATATTGACAGAAAAATGGCCAATTGAGGGTTCTGGGAAGAATGGGAGCAAAAAATGCAAAATGGAAAATACCGAGGTGGTGAAGGGGTTAAGAATTACAGTGTCCACTTATATAAGTGGGATGTCTGTATAATGCAAAAGAGGACGGGTCCTCCAATTGACGATCCTGAACAAACTATCCTATCTAGTAACTCACAATTCCCTAAAGGGGAGGATAAAACTAGATTTTCTAAAATGGAAAATCTCTTGTATTACTTTTTACATTGTATCAAATCACACACCAATACATCATTAGTAATATGTCACATCTGTGGATATAGATAATTGAAATATATGTATGTCTATAATATTACAGGTATGCATTCTTAAAACATTGTAAAAGCCTATGTGAAAGTAATAAAGTTTATAATTTATTTGATGTGAAAAATTAGCTTTGTTCCTAAACTGTCATATGTGGTCATGTGACGTTGAGCTTCATTTTTCTGGCTTCAGTCTTTTTAAAGCACAGAGTACAGAAATTTCTTGTCTGTGCTTTGAACGGAGTGTAACCTTTTAGTCAAGCATAGCCTTAAGGCCCCGTTACACACAACGATGTCCCAGCGATCCCACCAACGATCTGACATAGATGGGATCCCTGGGACATAGTTAGGCTGATCGCTGGTGAGCTGTCACATAGACTCACCAGCGATCAGGCACGCTGGTATCTAGGGTAAACAGCGGGTATCCAAGAGCCGCACGGCTCTTCGTTAACCGCCGTTTACCCTAGATACCAGCGTGCAGCGTCGCTGATCGTTGGTCTCCCACTGCCACACGCAGCAATGTGTGCTGGCCAGCGGGAGACCAACGGTGAAAAAAATGGCCCAGGACGATCCTGCACGATCAGCGATAACCGGCGGGGGGGCCGGTCGCTGATGGATGTCACACACAGCGAGATCGCTGCAGAGACCACTGATGCGTCACAAAATCAGCGATCTCCCTAGCGATCTCGCTGTGTGTGACAGGGCCCTTACATGCAGGAGGCAGAACTCGGCTTGCAGCTATCACACCAGTGTTCTGTGCACGGTGATGTCATATGGGGAATTCCTAGTGATCCTTGGTTTATTTTACAGGAAGGGAGAGAAGAAGCCATAGAGGCAGGGCAGGATGAATAGAGAACAGTAATCTTATGAACTGGTGACTTTGGCCAGAGGGGATAATGATGGAATTCCAGTGCTAGATTACATTACAATAAATGGACACATTATATGACGCATTGATCTGCTGCAAAAAAACAGAGCCTTTATGATGTCAATATCAGCCCCTATAACATTTTTTCCTGCAGGAGAGCCATGCGCATCCTAACAGTATAAGGGTGAGTGCACACAGTGCGGAATCATCTGCCGATTTTTCTGCGCAGATTTGCAGGTAAAACCGCAGGTAAAGTGACCTGCGGTTTACCTGCGGATTTACCTGCGGTTTACGCCTGTGGTTTAACACCTGGACAATGGAACAGGTGTCAAACCGCTGCGGAATCCGCAGAAAGAATTGACATGCTGCGGATTTAAAACCGCAGCAAATCCGCCCGGAAAAATCCGCAGCATGTGCACTGCAGTTTTGCAGTTTTGCAATCCCATTGATTTGCATTGTACTGTACAATGCCTGCGGATCTGCTGCAGATCCGTTGGGCCAAATCCGCTGCGGATGCACAGCAGAATCCGCAACGTGTGCACATACCCTTAGGATGGACAAACTGTGTGTTTGGAGTGATTTATCCATCTTGAGACTGTATATGAGTCTCCAGATGGTGCTTTTCACTTAATGTGGTGGGCACTAATGGTGGGAGTGAGTGAGACAGGTGGGACAGGTTCTGCTCTGACACAAAAGCTAAAGAGCACTGTCTCCTTGGATCTGTAGTGTTGCGGCACAGAAGAAGAGATTGTAGGAAGCCAAGGATGTAAAGAATAACAGACCACAAGGAAAGTTCCAGGGGGCTGAAGGGGAGCTAAAAGGTCAGGCAGATTTCTTTTGTTTTCTACCAGAAAACCCTTTTAAATATAATCTATATGAGAAGCAGAAAGGTACAAATACAATTTTACAGATAGCTAAATTTGAGTTTTTTCCCCTTTAATCTTCTTTTTCAGTTCCTCTTGCAGAGAAGAAGAGAACAAATCTTTTTGACTTCACATTAAATGGATGTAATGCATTATAATTTTCGTATCACCTTCTGTTTAGTACAACACATTTACTTTCGACATTCCTTTTCTGATTTCAGCAAACGCAACCCCGTCAGATCTATCATCTACACTGTTCTTACACACAATAGGCTACAGTTCTACCATGGCCCTAGCCATGAGCTCATTACCTACTGCAGTGTCAGCACATTGCACGCTGTATGCATGCTCATAGCAGAAAGAACGCCTAAGACACCTGTTCACTTTTGTTCATGATGCAGACATAAGTGAGTTGCATATGGTTTGGGCGAGAAACTTTCAATGGCCCAGCAATGTATAGGTTAATACAAGCTAATGCTATTTTGCATCCTTTCTTGGAATGAGCCGGTGCCATATGGTCACCTCGTGTACATGGCAGCTCCTCATGTGCATCATCTGAGCATTCAGCTCGGGTCCCGTCAGAGTTATGGATGAGCTTACACACATCCTCACACAGGTGCCCGCAGTGCACACCTGGGCCTGGCTGCTTTATCTGCAAAACACAATGCACGTCCAGAAACTGGCAGGGCCAACAATGGCACCTGGTCTAGAACAGCTTTATGGCTGCTGCTTTCAAAGGTGATAACTAGCAGGGCCATTAGTCAATGAGCTGTGAATCCACGGGAGAAGAACCCAGATCCATTGAGCTCCTACGCCACACAACGAGCGATCCAAACACCGGCAACTGTTTAATGATGGCGGGCATGAATGTTAAATAGCACGTAAAAGAGTTCTTCCTATACACAAATTATTCATTCCCTGGCACCGCAATCAGGCCAATAATTGTCTAGCGAGGAATATAAATCACACGGCACTATCTTTATTTGGATGAAATGCCATGGTAGGAGTAATGGATGATAGGGCTGATAGGTCCTCACTGTCTTAGCCAGTAACAGATAACCAGTTACCAGGAATGGAAAGCAATTAGCAGTCTGCAGTCTTTCAAACAGGAATGTAGTCTCCTCCAAGCTATGTACACAGAAGACCCTTCAGCCCCCACTTAGCTCTTGGCAGGAAGAGAAGACTATATCACACTTAAAAAACATCTGTGACAAGTGTTAAACATACTGATGCAGGAGAAAATGTATAGGAGGATAAGAGAAGTCATAAATCATGGTCAGAGTTAAACAGACAGGTCTGGAAATAATGCATGGAGACATGGACCAGACCCCCTTGACGTCATGAGAACTGCAGGCAGGTCAGAGGCGGGAGATGTCATCCTTTTGGACAGTGATTTTCATAAGAAAACTGAAGGAGTATTCTGGTTTCAACATATCGATCCTGATTCATTATTTACGGGATTTTATAAGGCACTTTTTTATTTTTTTTTAGTGACAATTTTTAAGCCAAATTCATTAACATGGCGCAATGTGGTTTTGTGGATTTTCCACAAAAAAAATGGTCTTTTTTTCTGTCTTAAACTGATTTTATGACTCTACAGCACAAAACGTTGCAGACTTTGCAGAATATTGCTCTATTTGATCATTTCCAGAGAATGACTTTAGAGCATTTGCGACAAATTTTGTGACTTTTTGGATAGTAAATTGGGGAATGAAAAGTTGAGTTGGGCATAAACTTCTGCGAACCCCAAACTACGGCCACTATGGCAAGTTAAAAAAAAAAAGAAAAACAGGTGAATACATAAAATTGATAGAAAAAAGCACATTTGAATGACGGTAGATGCAAACTAATGGAGGTCGGAAACACCAAGAGGCTGATTCATTAAGTTGCTTTTTCCAGAAATCTGACATAAACACCTTAATGAGTTGTACACTCTACACTCTGCTGCCCGACTAATCCACCTGTCTCCCCGTTATTCCCCATCCTCTCATCTCTCTGCCAAGCCCTTCATTAGCTTCCTATCGTCCAATTCAAAATCCTATCTATGACATACAAAGCCATCCACAACCTGTCTCCTCCATACATCTGTGAAAAGGTCTCCCAATACTTCACGCAACCTTCGATCCTCTCAAGATCTCCTTCTCTACTCCCCTCTTATCTCTTCTTCCCACAACCGCATACAAGACTTCTCCCGTACTTCCCCCATACTCTGGAATTCTCTACCCCAACAAATCACACTCTCGCCTACCATGGAAACCTTCAAAAAGAACCTGAAGACCCACCTCTTCTGACAAGAATACAACCTGCAGTGATCCTCAGTCTACTGAACCACCACACGACCAGCTCTACCCTCTCCTAATGTATCCTCACCCATCCTCTGTAGACTGTGAGCCCTTGCAGGCAGGGACCTCTCTCCTCCTGTACTTATGTGTGTCTTGTATTGCTCATGATTATTGTACTTGTCTATATTTTCCCCTCTTCACATGTAAAGCGCAATGGAATAAATGGCGCTATAAAATTGTATTGTATTTTGGCGTTCACATGCCAGCCTCGGCCAGCCATACTATTATGGGCAATGTGTGGGCTGGGCATGGGTAGGTTGGTGCGTGGTTATGCCCTCTCATCAAATTCATCATAAATTAAGCCCCTAAACTGGTGTAAATTACCCCAGAAATGTACGACAGACCCTAGCTGGCGTACATTTGTTGGCGGTGCACGTTGAGTATCAGATGCATCTGATTCCTTGGGCAGAGTATACAGCTTATTGAAACAGGTGATTGTGCTCCAATGAGTAATTCATTAGGTCCCACACATTCTCTACTCCAGTCTTATTGAATCGCCCACAATAATTTAAAATAGGTGGAAATGCAATAATGATCCATACATCTGTGACCTCGTCTCCCGGTACTTTCCTGCACGCAACCTCCGATCCTCACAAGATCTCCTTCTCTACTCCCCTCTTATCTCCTCTTCCCACAATCGCATACAAGATTTCTCTCGCGCATCTCCCCTACTCTGGAACTCTCTACCACAACATATCAGACTCTCACCTACCATCGAAACCTTCAAAAAGAGCCTGAAGACCCACCTCTTCCGACAAGCCTATAACCTGCAGTAACCACCGATCAACCAAACCGCTGCACGACCAGCTCTACCCTCGCCTACTGTATTATCACCCATCCCTTGAAGATTGTGAGCCCTCGCGGGCAGGGTCCTCTCTCCTCCTGTACCAGTTATGACTTGTATTGTTTAAGACTATTGTACTTGTTTTTATGTATACCCCCCTCACATGTAAAGCGCCATGGAATAAATGGCGCTATAACAATAAATAATAATAATAATAATGAACCGAGCTCATAATTGTTATTTTTTAAGGCTTGACTTCAATTCTGCTACAGATGGATCTGGATAAGTTGGGAACTTGGGCCGAAATGTGTCAGATGCAGTTTAACAATGATAAATGTAAGGTTATACACATGGGAAGAAGGAATCAATATCACCATTACACACTGAACGGGAACCCACTGGGTAAATCTGACATGGAGAAGGACTTGGGGATCCTAGTTAATGATAAACTTACCTGGAGCAGCCAGTGCCAGGCAGCGGCTGCCAAGGCAAACAGGATCATGGGGTGCATTAAAAGAGGTCTGGATACACATGATGAGAGCATTATACTGCCTCTGTACAAATCTCTGGTTAGACCGCACATGGAGCACTGTGTACAGTTTTGGGCACCGGTGCTCAGGAAGGATATAATGGAACTAGAGCGGGTACAAAGGAGGGCAATAAAATTAATAAAGGGGATGGGGGAACTACAATACCCAGAGAGATTAGCAAAATTAGGATTATTTAGTCTAGAAAAAAGATGACTGAGGGGCGATCTAATAACCATGTATAAGTATATAAGGGGACAATACAAATATCTCTCTGAGGATCTGTTTATACCAAGGAAGGTGACGGTCACAAGGGGGCATTCTTTGCGTCTGGAGGAGAAAAGGTTTTTCCACCAACATAGAAGAGGATTCTTTACTGTTAGGGCAGTGAGAATCTGGAATTCCCTGCCTGAGGAGGTGGTGATGGTGAACTCAGTCGAAGGGTTCAAGAGAGGCCTGGATGTCTTCCTGGAGTGTAACAATATTGTATCTTACAGTTATTGTTAGGTTCTTTAGAAGGACGTAGATCTGGAGATTTATTCTGACAGAACATTATAGTCTGAACTGGATGGACTAATGTCTTTTTTCAGCCTTACTAACTATGACTATGACTATGAATAGGATCACCAGGAATTAGTTGACCATTTTTATTCTTTGCTATTTCAAACAGAGACATCCCGCAAAGTTTGATACCAAGTAATATACTTTTTTTTACATATAACGATAGACCCCTGAGGAAGCGACATCCACGCGAAACACGCGCTGGGGTATGTGGCCGCAGTCCAGGCAGGATCTTTCATCTAATGGGTAATTAACCTTTTATTTACTATTATTGCATCACATGTAGATTGTGAACAAGATACTTACTCTAGATTCCAAAATAGGCCCTGCCTCATAGCGTCCCCGCTAGATTGCTCTTTTGCCAGAACTTGGTACAGGGTAATAAATGAAACAATTTGACATGAGAATGCCAAACGATGTTAAGTTCTCTTGTGTAGGTTGTTAAACTTTATGAGTGGTTCTCATACTTCTTATTATGCAATCCTGACCTTGCCTTCCGCCACTGTTCTTTCATCTCACCTACAAATCAAAACCTTTTGTTCCCGCAGTAATTTTTACATTGTATATGATTATCATTGGTAATTTTGATGTAATAATATAATCTTTATAACTTTTTATATAATTATGACTCAGGTTCTCCTTCTTTAAACAATTCATTAAGAGTCTATAACTAGATGGGTGCAGTGTTACTTTGGAACTGGTATTTTGTCTATATAATGATCTATGTGTGACGTCTCTTTTTGGCTATACAGTGCATCTGTCGGAGGTATACCTCAAGAAATTCTTCTGATATGTTCCACTGATATCCATGGAGTTAATAATGCAATCACACTACACATATCAGAGCTTTATTTTATTTGGTGGGTACCATGTTGTTTCCTCCATTAGCTGTGGCTGCCCAGTGACTTTGAGCATATCACAGGTCATGCAACCAAAAATGGCCTTATGCTGTTCCTACAGCGTTGTGTAATTCAGATGAATGTGGTCATATTGCAACTGGTAAGGTACCATGGCTATGACAAGCTAGACATACAAAATCCAACATGTTCTGACTTTTTGCGATTTCCTAGTTGCGGTACCTTGTGCGACTCATTACGACCCCAGTCACTTGTGGTATAACAGTGGTATGGAGACAGATATTTATTCCCTGGATGTAAACACTAAAGCTTTATTTGGATGACATCAAGAAGAGAATTTGAAAACTTTAGTAAAGCGATTTATCGTCAAAAACAGTATATCAATAATTTGCTACAACTGGAATCCCTCCTTCATTAACATCTAGACTTGAATGGAACCGGGTGTAACCAAATCGTACGTCAGACTCCAATATTAAAGTAAATAATATATTTACATATTTTCACTATTCATTAGAACACAAAGTCATTTAAATTGTAAGTCAGTTCAATATTTTATCATGTCTGAATTTTATAGCATTTGCCCTTGAAAAAAGGGACACTAAAAATGCTCAAAGTTTTGAATTATTTTCACAAAAGTCTCCTGAAATTGATTCTGTCAGAACGAGTGAAGTTTGAAGGATCTTGACCTTTACCATGTTTTTCCTAATTCCTTATGTCAGTCTGTAGCTTTCATAATAAACTATTTGTAGGCCAAGACCTCCTCCTCATTCAGCTCATATATGACAAAGAAGTGAATGACTGACCTCCTGATTGATTGCTAATAAGTATGGTCATTAATCAACAGGACAATGTGGCTTGACCTAGCGACCCCTAAAAGTCATCATGTACAATTGCTCTTTAACAGTAGTCCTCTTCACATGGTGTGGTATGTCATGACCATTGTGTTACTGACAGTTTATGGCAGCATGTAACTTTTAAATGTCATTCCATGGTGTAGTGCTACAATCTGAACCGATAGATTTTTATGTTAATCACATTGGAATGTTTGAAGCATTAACTAGGGAAGAATAAACAGAAGGATGCTAAAGGCCTCTTGTCTACGGTCATACTATGATGGGTTATACTGTACCTCCTTATGCCATTTTCCTTTGGATGTCAAAACAAATATTTTTGCCTAAAAGAATTTCCTCTAGGGAATCAGGGATAATAAGGAATAGAAAAGATGCCCCATGAAACAGTACCATATGATGACACCATGTGGTTCCATATCATGGAACCATAGAAACTCTGGTGTTGCCGTATAGGCTATGTAGATAGACCTGTACTAAAGTCTTATATTGACTAAAATACAGTCCATAATTCTAAAATACATTATGAAAATCATAACAACCATATACAGTATCCACTAGTGATGTGTCACAGTTGCCTGTTCTTGTTTATGAACGGTAAAAACATATCTCCAGCATTTTTACCCTTGTAGGTGATACAATGACATAATCCTATATACCATGGGTGGACTTACTGCATGTGCATCCTGTGGGGTTCCAACGTGGTCTGGAGGTGGAGGGGGGCCCCTGCAAGGTGGCTAATAATGAGGGCAATCTGGCCCCAGGCCAGATTGCCCTCATGTGCGGCAGGCAGGGAGCGATCCCTGCAGCTCCGCTGCCTACAAGAGAAAATAGCAATGGACGTCATCATTCAGCGGCCGGCTGTGCCAGAGAGAGGAAGGCAATGATGATGCTGTGGCAGAGTGTGCGGAGAGGTGCTGTGTGTGTGTGTACGTGTGTTGTGTGTGTGCGTGCATGTCTAGTGCTGCGGGGGAATGTGCAGAGAGGTGAATGGTACTGTGTGTGTCTGTGTGTGTAGGGGGAGGATAGGGCAATGGTAAAGCTGATGGGGAGAAAGCAATGATGGGGTGATGGAGAGGGCAATGATGGGGATGGTGGGGGAGGAGGAAATGAGGGAAGTGGTGGAATCGACAAGGATTGGGTTGGTGGGGAGGAGAAAATTATGGATGTGGTGGAAAGGGCAATGATGGAGGTGGTGGGAGAAGAGGAAATGATGGAGTTGGTGGAATGGGCAATGGTGGGGTGGTGGGGGAGTAGGAAATGATGGAGGTAGTGGAATGGGCAATGATGGTGGTGGGGGAGAAGCCAATGATGGAGGTGGTGGAAAGGGCAATAATGTGGGTGGAGGGGGGAGGAAATGATGGAGGTGGTGGAATGGGCAAGGATGGTGGTGGTGGAAAGGGCAGTGGTGGAGGAGGAAATGATGGAGATGGTGGAATGGGCAATGATGGGGTGGTTGTGGAGAAGGCAATGATGGAGGTGGGGGATTAGGCAATGATTGTGGTAGCGAAAAGACAATGATGGGAATGGTGACAATGGAGGAAATGATGGGGGTGGTGAAGGACAAGGCTGTGATGGAGTTGGTGGAAAGGGAAATGATGGGGTGGTGGGGGAAAAAGCAATGATGGAGGTGATGGAAAGAACAATGATGGGGAGAATGCAATGATGGTGGCGGTGGAAAGGACGATGATGGTGGTGGTGGAACGAGCAATAATGGGGGTGGTGGGGGAGGAGAAAATGATAGAGGTGGTAAAAGGGTAATGATGGGGTTGTGAGGGAAAAAGCAATGATGGAGGTGGTGGAGAGAACAATGATGGGGTGGTGGAGGAGAATGCAATGATGGTGTCGGTGGTGGAAAGGGCAATAATGGGGGTGATGGTGGAGGAGGAAGTGATGGAGGTGATGAAATTGGCAATGATGGGAGTGGTGGGGAAAAGACAATGATGGGGAAGTAGGAAATGATGGAGGTGGTGGAATGGGCAATGATATGGGGTGGTGGAGGAGAAAACAATGATAGCGGTGGTGGAGAAGGCAAAGATGAAGGTGGTGAAAAGGGCAATAATGGGGTGGGGGAGATGACAATATTGGGATGCGGGGGAGAGGACAATAAGGGGTGGAGATTGGGATGGGAGGAAGGGAGACTTATAATGGACTTAGGAACAGGGTGATGTGGAGGAAGACATTATTATCGCTTATTATTAGAGATGAGCGACTGCCTTTTTTAGGGTCGAGTCGGGTTTCATGAAATCTGACTTTCGCAAAAGTCGGGTCAAACGAAATCGGCCGACTATAGGGAAAAGTCGGAGGCCGACTGAAACATGAAACCCAATGCAAGTCAATGGGGAAGCAAAGTCGGCAGGGAGTGGAGGACAGTAAACAGACCTACAGTGCCCATTTCAATGCCAAAAACATCAATTCTTATTACTGAAGCTTGTCAACCTTAATTTACTTCATAATAATAGTTACGCATTGAAAACTGGGGGATATTTGGCTAAAGTTGTGGGGGGGTAGGGCTGGCTCAAGGTTTTCGTGTGCCCTGGGCCAAAGAGTGTCAGTAAGCCCCTTTAAGACATACCACAACTCATGATGCTCTGATACGGCACAGAAACATAGGTATAGTACAATGACAAATACTTCACTGCTTACATGACATGACTGATCTATTTTAAATTGTACAATAGCTCAAAAAAAGGACAGCATAATACTCCATACAGTATTATGGCCACCACATTGTGCGCCATACAGAATAATGAGCCCCATATATTTCTCCTTACAGAATAATTGGTCACATATAATGTTCCATACAGTATATGATGAGCTCCACATAATGCTACAGTATATGATGGTCCCTATGGATGATGCTCCAGTGTGTTATGGGCCCAAATAATGCTCCATATATAATGGGCCCCATTTCTAATGCTCCAGTGTATAATGTGCCCCATAGATGCTGCTCCAGTGTCTGATCTGCCCCATCTAGAATGCTCCAATATATGATGGGCCTCTTGGATGATGCTCCAGTGTAAGATGGGCCCTAATAATGCTCCATATATAATGGGCTCCATTTCTAATACTCCAGTGTATATTGGGCCCCGTAAATGCTGCTACAGTGTCTGATGTCCCCCATTTGGAATGCTCCAGTGTATGATGGGCCTCATGGTTGATGCTCTAGTGTATGATGGGCCCTAATAATGCTCCATATATAATGGGCCCCATTTCTAATGCTCCAGTGTATAATGGGCCCCGTAAATGCTGCTCCAGTGTCTGATGTCCCCCATTTGGAATGCTCCAATATATGATGGGCCTCATGGATGATGCTCCAGTGTATAATGGGCCCTAATAATGCTTCATATATAATGGGCTCCATTTCTAATGCTCCGGTGTATAATGGGCCCCGTAAATGCTGCTCCAGTGTCTGATGTCCCCCATTTGGAATGCTCCAGTATATGATGGGCCTCATGGATGATGCTCCAGTGTATGATGGGCCCTAATAATGCTCCATATATAATGGGCTCCATTTCTAATGCTCTAGTGTATAATGGGCCCCGTAAATGCTGCTCCAGTGTCTTATGTCCCCCATTTGGAATGCTCCAGAATATGATGGGCCTCATGGATGATGCTCCAGTGTATGATGGGCCCTAATAATGCTCCATATATAATGGACTCCATTTCTAATGCTCCAGTATATAATGGGCCCTGTTATGTATGGGTCCCCGAGGAGAAAAAAGCAAAACAAGCTAAGCCACAGAAAACCAGAGTGGTTGGTAACTATGCAGATTGCAGATCCCTGATCTTACCACTCAACTAGCAGTAGCCGTGGAGCGTGCCTACGATGAACCTAGATGCCTCGTCACAGCTGGAGGACTAGATAAGCCTAAAGCAAGAAAAGGGAAAACTAACTGCCCCAGAGCAGACCCCAAAGGAATAGATAGCCCCCACACATGTATTGACGGTGAAACAAGATGAAGGCAAAAACACAGGCAGGAAAATAGGCTGAGCAAATGATGGGGGCCAAACTAGATAGGAAAGGAAAGGGAAGACACTGTCTGCAACCTGCAAAAAACCCAACAAAAATAATGTCCAACACTTCTGATAGCAAAATTAACCCTGAAGTCACTAGACTTCTCCCACTATATCAGCACTCTGAAATATTCTGAGACAGAGCAAAAAGAGACCGAACTAGTAAGGGACAAAAAGCCAATTGGCAAAATACTGATAAATAAGAGTGGAAATTCAGCTCAGCCCCCAGCCGGGGCTGGCAGACCACACAAAAAACTGAATAGACCAACAAAATCAAGTGTGAACATTAGCAGAAAAACTTAGCTTTAGATGACTGGAACAGAGCTGAAAATCAAGAGCTGACAAGCCAGAAGGAATCACCAGCAACTGAATAGGGCGTCGGCTGTCTTAAATCCAATCTGAGAATCCTGAGATCCAATCGTCATCCTCATTCTCAGGTGGCAGATCTCCACCGATCAAACCAGCCGCACCACCTCCCGTCACCACCAGAGGGAGTCCAGAAGGGGAACTCACAACTGATGAACCAGAGAATGAACTCACAACAGGGCCCCGTAAATGCTGCTCCAGTGTCTGATGTCCCCCATTTGGATTTCTCCAGTATATGATGGGCCTCATGGATGATGCTCCTGTTAGGCGTCAGGTTACTGCATCTGCTCTGCAGGAATCCAGAGCCTCACATTCTGCGGTCTCCTGCTGTCTTTCTACTGCAGAGGAGATTACTTTGCAGCAGACCGCTCTGGAGACTAAGTCCCTCTGTGCTCCTACTGGGCATGCTCACGAGACGATCTCCCATTGGACATCGGGAGAAATGTGCCCAGGTCCTATTCCAGATCTCATTGGTCCATCTCGGAGATCTGGAAGGTCCCGCACGGCTATAAAATGTGCGCATGGCCGTTCCGCCATGCGCTAGTATAGACTATACTTGCTATGTGGGTATGGTGAAGAATGTATGTTTCTGGTGATTGACTCATTATAAACCCCCTTCCCTCTGATATTACGCATGTGGATAGGGAATTAGTTTAGCAGTCAGCGCCAGTCAGTGGCAAGCCTTAAGCCACTGTGTACACCGCACCGCTACGCTAGCATCCGACATTACGCTTGCTTTCTGGCTTTGTCGTTGAGCGGCAGTGTCCTATGCCACGCTGCATTTGCAGCCCTTCTTGGTGCTCGCAGCAGCGATGCCACACACATGGTGGGTCTAGAGGGACGCAGCTCCTCTGTCTTGGGTCCTGCTCCTGTGACCAAATACCGTGTGTGCATTTGCCTGAGGCCTGTGTCACTAACAGGTTCAGCATTTTGTATGTTTTTGTTGCAGCACCTCTGTGTGTGAACAGAGTCCACTCTGCGCACTCCGGGTGAAGTTGAACCCGTGCGCATCATACTACCATATCGGCACCTCTGTGTGTGAACAGAGCCCGTGTGCATCATACCGCCATATTGCTCCTCTGTCATTACCTAGCAGTGGTGTAACACCTACTGCACAGTGGACACTGAGCAACGAACGCACTTTATTATTTATCTTTAATTAGTGCATTCCGCCGTTCCTAACACCTCCAGTGTATGATGGGCCCTAATAATGCTCCATATATAATGGGCTCCATTTCTAATGCTCCAGTGTATAATGGGCTCCATAAATGCTGCTCCAGTGTCTGATTTCCCCCATTTGGAATGCTCCAGTATATGATGGGCCCCATGGATGATGCTCCAGTGTATGATGGGACCAAATAATGCTCCATATATAATGGGCTCCATTTCTAATGCTCTAGTGTATAATGGGCCCCGTAAATGCTGCTCCAGTGTCTGATGTCCCCCATTTGGGATGCTCCAGTATATGATGGGCCTCATGGATGATGCACCAGTGTATGATGGGCCCTAATAATGCTCCATATATAATGGGCTCCATTTCTAATGCTCCAGAGTATAATGGGCCCCATAAATGCTGCTCCAGTGTCTGATGTCGCCCATTTGGAATGCTCCAGTATATGATGGGCCCCATTTTTAATAAACCAAGGCATGGTATGTGAAAAGAGCTCCATGAAGTAATCTGAAGTGTGTGCTGCCGCAACCTTCACTTTTGGGGTGGGTGAAGAACACAAGGAAAGGGGTTGCTCCTGACCAGAAGCCTGCACTTACGACTCAGTGCTTGCATTTTTTAAATCTTCAGAAGAGAAGGCGATAGAGCTGGAGGCTGTTTCAGCAATGTAAGGCAAAAGAGTTCCTGATGCTCTGGCTTTAAAAGCAGTCTACCTACTCCCAGAAAATGGAGCCTTACAGGCCTTCGAGAGCTACACCATGATGCAGGCTCAACACCTCCTGCCTTAGCTGCTATTGTGTTTTTGGCAATACCAGCAGATGCACCACCACCACCATCAGTACCAGGTGGCCCCCCATGCCCACGTCCGCGTCCTCTTCCACCATACTTCCTCAGGTTTTGGAAAATGGACCCAAAATACCAGCAGATATATAGTACTGTATCATAAGCGTTCAGCTCTATACAGTCTAGGGATAACAGTAAATCTCCGTATATATTTCATGAGTCATACACAGATGCTCACAGGCTCAGTATGGATTACCCAATAAAATAAAAAGTTTAAAAAGGGTACAGTATCACCAGATACAAGGTATATATCGTATAGTGTAAACATTCTGAATCTCCGTATACATTTCAGGAGGCAGACACAAACGCTCTCAGGCCCAGTATGGATTACACAAGAATATGAAAAGCTTTAAATGGGTAATGTAACACAAGCGTACAGCTGTATACAGTGTTGGGGTAATCTTAAAGCTCCTAATATATTGCCAGAGTAACAGACAGACGTTCACAGGCTCATTATGGATTACACCAGAATCTAAATAGCTGAAAAGGTTACTGTATCAGAAGCGTACAGCTGTATACAGTGTTGGCCAAATTTGAAATCTAGGTATATATTTCCAGAGTCACCCTCAGACTCTCACTCAGTCTGAGTTTGACCATAATAAAAAATGTTGTAAAAAAGGTACTGGATAACAAGATAGTAAGTATATATATTATAGGGTACAATTGAAATCTCTGTATACATAGTCCCGTAGTCACTCTCAGATGCTTACTCAGTATGGATTTGGCCGTAATACTAAGTATCGAACAAAGGTACTGTATAACAATATATAAGTTGTATCGAGTAGAGGGAAAAAATTGTTATCTCTGATTCACCGCATATTTAGACGGCGTAAACCACACACGCTCACTCACTATGGATGATACCGTAACACAAAATTTTGAGCAAAGGTACTGTATCAGCACATACCAGGTATATCCAGTCTAGGGGTAATTGTATATTTCCGTTTATACTTCTGGAGTCAGACACAGACACTCACAGGCTCAGTATATATTACACCAGAATTTAAAAAGTAGAAAAAGGAAAAGGTATTCGAAGCGTACACCAGTATACAGTGTTGTGGCACTTTTAAATCTTCGTATATATTTCAATCTCAGTAAGCCAGTCCAGACTCTCTGCTACTGGAAACTACATGGATACAAGTACAGACATAAAGTCTAGTGTTAGCAGAAATTTGGGAATTACTCATCGTGGGAAAACCTCCTGGTAGAAGTTGCACAAGCGATGCAGTCCCTCAATTACTGTGTCTGTGGAGACAGCGAAAATGGTTCTTTGTGAAGAAAGGATTGCTTTATCGCAGTAGCGTGGATCACATCTCCGTTACTCGTTTCCATCAGATTGTGATCACAAGGATAGATGTAGACATGGTCCTCACTGCCTATCATGATGTGTCTGGTCATTTTGGAGTGCAAAAGACAGAAGCCACAGGCCGTAGGCGATTCTATTGGATTGGCATGAGAGGAGACATTGAAAAATGGTGGCAGGAATGTCAAACGTCTGTGACTATCACAACTGTGAAAGGTGATCATAAAGCACCACTGCATCCGCTTGTAAGTTGGCGTCCATTACAAATGGTAGCCATTGATCATCTGAAGGTAAAGGCCAACAGGACAGGCCATAGTTATTTCTTAACCATCATCGATCACTACACAAAATTTCTAGTGGCAGTCCCTGTGAAGGATTTAAGTGCCCAGACTACACAGCGGTGGAGCAGGGAGAGGTAAATATTGCAACTTGCAAGTGCTGTGGCCAAGACCAAGCAGGGGGGGCACACTCATGGTCGACGGTACTGGCACAGGGCGCCTCATAGTACGCTAGTGTGTCTGACGGCGAATGCGCCCCCCCACCATCAGAGACACTGTATTGTACTATGAGGGGCCCTGTGCCAGTGCCGTCGGCCATCAGTGGGCCCATCCACCTGTTCAGAGCAACGGCACTTGCCTGGGTGCGCCAGGTGTTGACCCCAGCCATTGGGGGGTGGGTGGGCTGCCCACTTAGGGAGGTTTAAAAAATGGCATATGTTCATGTGTTGGTTGGCCATTAAGCTGCAGCAAAGGGCAGAATTGGGCAAGTCTGAGAAAGACGAGGACAAAAGCGGGGCAGTTTTCTGGCAACCTGTGTGTCATTTCTGGCCACCTGTGTGTCATATGGGACAAAATCCTTTGAAACCCATGCATGGTTCATTTTAATGAAGGTTAGATCATCAACATTTTGGGTCGACAGACGGGTCCTTTTTTCTGTCAGGATTGATCCAGCAGCACTGAAGACTCTTTCAGATAACACACTAGCAGCAGGGCAAGCGAGCTCCTATAAGGCATATTGTGCCAATTCAGGCCAGGTGTCTAGTTTAGAGGCACAATAGTCAAAGGGGAATGATCTGTGAGGGAGAACATCGATATGGGAGGAGAAGTAGTTTATAACCATAGTTGACAACTGCTGTCTCCTGTCACTTTTAATCGATGCAGTATTACCAGTCGTGTGAGCGGTACTTGAGAAATCATTCCACAACATGGTCATTAAACCCCTGTCTCCAACGCCACTTCGGCTGTGTGCACCACGAACACCTTTTCCATTGTGCCCACTATGGCTCGAGGGAGAACCAGCACCGCTGCTGTGTGCTGGGAAAGCCTCAATCAAACGGTTTACCAGAATTGCTTGTTTGTTAGCCAATATTATCTCTAGGTTCTCCTGTGGCATGATGTTGTGTAATTTGCCTTTGTAGCATGGATCGAGGATGCTAGCCAGCCAGTAGTCGTCATCCCTCATCATTTTGGCAATGCGGGGGGTCCCTTTTTAGGATCCGCAAGGCATAATCGCACATGTGGGACAATGTTCCAGGTTTCTTTTTTTTTTTTTTCAGAAAATATTTATTAAAGTTTTTTAATAACAAAGAAAGGGTACAATACAATAGACCATAAACTACCATTATCTGAGTAATTAAACATTATTTAAGTATGGAAGTAGAGAAAAGAAGAGAAAGACATGAGGGAGAAGACATAGTAGTAAGAGTAAGGAAAAAATAGGTATGGGGATATAGGGTAAGGGAAGGAAGAAGGGGGGATTATAGCCCATCAGTAAAAAATAATAATTTAACTTATTTAACTCAAATCATCTAAATTACTCGGGAGCTAAATATGTATCCAGTTGGCAAATTCCGGACTCTCTTTGAATGAATGCCAAGGAAACCAAGTGTGTCCCTGTCTAGATGTGGAGCCCCTATCTTGGGACATCAGTGATTCCATACGCTCCAATCTGTCCATCTCCACCACCCATTCCATCACAGAAGGGACCCTCATGGATCTCCAATGCCTGGGTATGATCATTCTTGCTGCTATTAGGCAAAATCTCCAGAGGCCCCTTTTAATTGTTTTTAATGGGCCAGGGAATGTTCCAGGTTTCAATGCTGCACTGCCACTGCTGGGTGGAGGAGCACTTTCTGGCAAATCCACATCCCTACAGTCACGCACAAACACTGTCCCTGACCTTGGAATGCCAAAATTTTCTCTTGCCCCCTGAGAAGCATCCTCCTGCCCAAAATAATCATCCCCCCCATCCTCCTCCTCTTCCTCTTCTTCCTCCACCTCGTCCAGGACATTTTCCCAGACCAGGCAATGGCTGACTGTCATCAAGGCTTCCCTCCTCCTCCTCCTCCGCTGCAGATGCCTGATCCTTAATGTGCATCAAACTTTGCATGAGCAAATGCATAAGTGAGATGCTCATGCTTATGATGGCGTCGTCTGCTTTTACCAGCCGTGTGCATTCCTCAAAACACTGAAGGACTTTACAGAGGTCTTTCAGCTTTGACCACTGCACACCCAACAATTCCATATCTTCCCTCAAACTGCCTGCCCCTGTATCTTCCCACAAATGCATTACAGCCTGCCTCTGTTCGCACGGCCTCTCAACCATGTGCAGGGTGGAGTTCCACCTTTTTGCAACGTCTATGATTAGGCGGTGCTTGGGGGGGTGGAGCAATCGCTGCAGCTTCTGCATACAGGTGGAGTGGACATTTGAGCGACGGATGTGCGAGCACAGTCTTCGCACCTTATGTAGCAGGGATGTTAACTCTGGATAATTATTAAGGAAGCACTGCACATCCAGGTTCAAAGTGTGAGCCAGGCAAGGTATGTGTGTGAGTTTTGCACGGGCTATGGCTGCCACAAAATTATGGCCGTTATCACTGTCTACCTTGCCTGCCTCAAGATGTAGACTGCCCAGCCTTGACTCAGTTTGTCACTGCAAGTAGTCGGCCAGTACCTCCGCGGTGTGTCTGTTGTCGCCCAAAGACATCGTCTTTAACACAGCCTGCTGACACTTACCACTAACTGTTCGATAGTGGGACACCTCGTGTGTAACACTGCCAGCTGTGGCTGGAGTGCTCATGTGACTGTGCTCTGTGGACGAGCTTTCGCTGATGGAGGAGGAGGAGGAGGGTCGAAAGGCCACCGCCGCTGTCCCCTGTGGAGCCTGCATCCACCACATTAACCCAGTGCGCAGTGATGGAAATGTAACGGCCCTGGCCATGCCTACTGGTCCATGCATCTGTTGTGAGGTGCACCTTTCCACTCACTGACTCTTTTAGTGCATGGACAATGCGGTCTTTCACATGCCGGTGGAGGGCAGGGATGGCTTTTGGAGAAAAGAAGTGCCGACTGGGTAGGTCATAGCGTGGGACAGCATAGGCCATGAACTCGCGGAAAACTTTGCTTTCTACCAAACGGTAGGGCATCATCTCTAATAAGATTAGTTTGTCAATGTAGGCATTCAAACACAGTGTACATGGATGAGAGGGTGAGTACTTTCTTGTCCTACTCAGAGTGTCTAGTAGGGTGAGCTGGACTGGAGAGCTGCATATGGGGGAAGTAGCGGTGGACATGGTGGACAGAGTGAGAGGGGGTTCGTGATGGTATTGTTGGTGATGGCCTAGATTCAGTGTTGTGTTGCAAAACCATTGTGATTCCCTGAGTGATTGGCCTTGTGACGACACCTCCACATTTAGTGCTGGTGGTTTGCTTAGCGGTGGCGGTGGTCTTACAGTGGGGGAAGCGATGGAGTGTTGCTGGCTACTTTCAGTCGGAGCAGGTGCACATGTGCTACCTGAGGTTTTGTAGTCCGTCCACACTTGCAAGTGCATGTTGATTAAATGTCTAAGGCCTGTTTCACACATCTGTTTGTCACCATCAGTCAAAATCCGCCGTTTTGCCTAAAAAACGGATCCGCCATTTTTCTTGGTGGATCCGTTTTTTTCCCCTTTGACTTGCATTAACGGCGGATTTTGACTGACGGTCGTCCGTTGTATCAGTATTTCTGCGGATACGCCAAAATTTTGGCGTCCGCTGACATCACTGGACGTACAATGCAATGTTTTTTGTGTGTCCGGATCCGCATTTTTACCACTTGCTGGAGATTTAACCCTAAATCCTGTTCTCTCTTGCTCTCCTTACCGTGACCTCCCGGATCCCGCGAGATGCCCGATCCCGGATCCCGTGAGATGCCTGCTCTCGAATCCCGGGAGATGCCCGCTCTCGGATCCCGGATCCCGCGAGATGCCAACTCTCGGATCCCGGATCCCGCTACATCGGCTGTATTTATTTTGTTTTTTTCAGCGCCTTTAACATTCCAATATCGGTAGATCCCAGCGCACCAACGGTCCGGTAGCTCCCATTAGTGTTTCATCGGCCACGGATCCGTTCTCCGCCTTTTTGGTGGCTGCCAACTGACACGATAAACGTAAGTGTGAAACAGGCCTAAGCATGCAACTGCTATTCAAATTTCTGAGTTTACCTCAGCTAAAGGTCCTTCCACACTTCTTACAGTTAACCTTTGCCTCATCAGTAGGATTTTGGACAAAGAAGTGCCACACTGCACTCTTCCTACTATGGTATACATTTTCTGGCCTTGCACGCTGTGCTAAGTTGACTGTCTGGCCAAGCTGTCCTGCATCTCTTTTTGTTTTTGGTCCACGTTTTTGAACAGCTACGGGCCTGCCAGATAACCGCTGCTGCGATGTCAATGCCTGCTGCGGATCCTTCTTATCTGAACTATTGCCAGCGCCACCCTCCTCCCCCAATGGATGCCAATCTGGGTCAAGAACTGGGTCATCCATCACCTCCTCTTCAAAGTCATCTGCACCTTCCTCTTTACCTTCCTCTGTGTCACCGTGTAAAGTGGTATAGTATGCGGGAAGGGGCACCTGAGTTTCATCAGGGTAAGATGCTGGCTCAATAGACTGCGAGGGCAATGTAGTGCTCTGGGTCATTGTACCAGCAGAATCATCTAGCAGTTGCAGTGCATCAGTGCACTCCATGTCAGATTCATCTTGGACTGGGGAATTCAAGATTTGACTGGATAGCTCAGGCATGGTATGTGAAAAGAGCTCCATAGAGTAATCTGAAGTGTGGGCTGCCGCATCCTGAACTTTTGGTGGGCGTGAAGGACACAAGGAAAGGTGTTTTTCCTAACCAGAACCCTGCATTGACGACTCCGTGCTTGCAGGTTTTCAACGTTCAGAAGAGGAGGCAATAGAGCTGGTGGCTGTTTCGACAATGTACGCCAAAACCTGTTTCTGATGCTCCGGCTTTAAAAGCAAAGGTAACCTTACAGGCCTTCTTGGGCCAGATGATGACGCAGGCTCAACACCTCCTGCCTTAGCTGCTATTGTGCTTTTGCCAGAACCAGCCGATGCACCACCACCATCAGTACCAGCTGCGCCCCCCTGCCCATATCCGCGGCCTCTTCCACCATACTTCCTCATGTTTGAGAAAATGTACCAAAAGTACCAGCAGAGAGATGGTATTGTATGAGGAGCGTCCACCTGTGTAAGTTGTATTAAAAAAATTTACAAGCAGATGTACGGAACTGTATCAGAAGTGTACAGCTGTATACGTTTTTTTGTGTAACTAACAATCTCCGTATATGTATTTACGGAGTGTCACATAAACACACGCTGACTCTGTATAGATGTGACTGTAATGCGAATGGCAGATATACAATACTGTTTGAGAATCGGACAGCTCTATACGGTGTGTGTATGGAAAATTGACAATCTCCGTCTATTTTTATACGGACTGACACACGCTGTCTCTGTCTAGTTTTGACTGTCATCAAACAGCAGATATCCGAAACTGTTTGAAAAGCGGACAGCTCTATAAGTTGTAGGTCTGGAAAAATGGAAAATCTCTGCGTTTTTTTTACCAGTGTCACACCCAGATAGCTTCTATTTTTCCGTGATAAAAGGCGGTACATGGTAGTGTGTGAGGAGCGTACACCGCTATACGGTGTCTGTATGGAAAATTGTCAATCTCCGTCTATTTGTATACGGACTGACACACGCTGTCTCTGTCTATTTTTGGCCGTCATCAAGCAGCAGATATACGAAACTGTTTGAAAAGTGGACAGCTCTATAAGGTGTAGGACTGGAAAAATGTAAAATCTCCTCGGCTTGTTTTTCCAGAGTCACACCCAGATAGCTTCTATTTGTCCGTGATACCAGTCGGTACACGGTAGTGTGTGAGGAGTGTACACCGCTATATGGTGTGTGAAAAAATGAATGCTCAGTAACTCACCAGAACAAAATAATAAAAGCTGGAGTGCTTTGAAAAAAGCAGTTTGAACAGCAGTGTGCACACAGCAGTGCAGCTAGCAAGTAGCCTTAAAAGGCAGCCTAATCACCACCAGCGCTGCTGCACACAACAAAAATCCTCCCCTTTCCCTGCACACTAACTGTACAGTGAAAAGCGCTATCAGCAGAAGCAATTTTGTTTTTTTTCTTCCCTGCCTAACGCTCTCCCTATTCATAATCATCATCATCATCAGCACCTCTCCCTATTCTAAGATCGGAAGAAGTAAGATGGCAGTCGGCGGTCACGGCCTTTTATACCCACTGTGACGCCACACAAAGCCAGCCAGTCACTTCAATGCCCTTCTCTAAGATGGTGGTAGCCGCTGCCCATGTCATCGCATTGCCCACAGTGTGCATCCTCCATCATTGGCTGAGAAAAGGCGCTGGAATCATTATTTGAAACGCGACTTTGGTGCTCTGATCGTCGACCTCATGGCTGACCTCACGCTATGGTCGGGTTTCGATCGGCGAAACCCGACTTTAGCTCAAGTCGGCTATTTTTTAATTTGACCGACCCGTTTCGCTCAACTCTACTTATTATGTCTAACACAGTCCCTTAGTAAATAGTGTACTCACTTATTATGTCTAACACAGTCTCTTAGTATAGAGTGTATGTACTCATTATGTATAACACAGTCCCTTAGTATATAATGTACTCACTAATTCTGTATTACACCATCCTTAGTTACAAAGTTTCCTCTTTTATTGTGTATAACATTGTCCCTTATTGTACCATATTCTCAAGTTATATATGGTGTCATCCCTTATTATATAGCTCCCTCTGCTGTTATGTACAGTATTGTCTCTTACATAGTGTATTCTTGGAAATTTTGTTATTCACAGTGCCCTCTTTTATTAAATAGTCCCCTCTCTTTTTAGATATAAAATGACTGCTGTTGGAGGAGCCGGTGACCAGACGACCAGTACATCAGCTCCTCCATTAGTAAAGAAGCTTTCCCATGCACCATCAGCCCTCATTGCATTATACAGCTAACAAGACAGGATGGTATGTAATAAAAAACAGGGCTCTATATAATCCAATATGTAAGGGACGGTACTGTACATAACAAGACAGGGCACTGTATAATAAGGGATGGCAGTATACATAATAAAAGAGACTATGTAATATATACACATGTATGTGTGTGTGGCTATATATATATATATAGAGTATATTGTGGTATTACTGGTGGTCGCGTGGTTAATGGGAGGTATATGTCACAGGGATGGATGCTCCCTGCGATGCAACCCAGAGTATTTTGTTGTTAGTGCACATGATCACTAATATGGCGTTTAGTGCATCTGGGTCTGGGTTGCGAGTAGCTATGAGAGATGGAAGGGTCTGGCTACCCATATTACCTCACCTCTGGGTGAGGGTGGTAACTGTACCATTTTTTCCCTGTGTGTGTGGTTGTGAGGTTCAGGCCCTGCAGTGAGGTCATGACCATGTGACCAGCCTATGTGATCCATACCTCACCTGTGGGTGAGGTTACAGGCTATGTACTGTAATTGAGGTGTGTTTAGAACATGGGAGTGAGTGTTTTGGAGTCTTGCAATGTGCACAGACTTCCATGTGTCCAGGCGAGACACTACAGAGTGGTCTGTGTGCAGAGAGGGAGAAGCCTTCCTGTGTCTGTGGCTCCAGATAGGACTCTGCTATGGATAATGATGCTGTGTCTGCTTGATGTAATGATTGTTTACCTCTTTTGTTGAGGATTTGATTGTTTATGGAGCAAATAAAGTCACATGGACGTTGAAGAGAATCCCAAACAGGAACATTTTGTAAAAGGATTGAACAACCAGCCTGACATGGATTTTCACAGTAAGCACATCAGCCTCACCAGGTCTAAGGCTGGTTTCACATTTGCGTTTTTTAGCGCTGGAAAAAAACTCACACCTGCGCATGCGTTTTTTCCCCTATATTTAACATGGGTGCGCATACCTGCGCACTGGTCAGCGCATGTATGCGATTTTCATGCGCTGCGTTTTTTTGGGGTGTGCGTTGGGATTTTCCAGACGCAGCATGTTGCATTTTTTGGCCCTGCAAAAAAGCGCATGCGCACATATGCGCACGTTTTGCGCTAAAAATGGCCATTATAGCCTATGGATGCGCATATGTGCGCACTGGCATGCTCATGTATGCGTTTTTTTGCATATGCGTTTTTTTTTTTAAACCATGGAATTTAGGGGTTTGGGTTAGAGTTAGGGTTAGTTAAGGGGGTTTAGGGTTAGGGTTATGGTCAGGGTCAGGGTTAGGGTTAGGGTTAGGGTCAGGGTTAGGGTTAAGTATGGTTTTGTTAAGGATTAGGGTCATGGTTAGGGTCAGGATTAGGGTTAAGTATGGTTTTGTTAAGGGTTAGGGTCAGG